>NW_024081221.1:106966-706966 GCF_003009895.1 Hyaena hyaena | reverse complement strand
TGTAGATTGCTTTGGGTAGTATGAACATATTAACAATGTTAATCCTTCCAAAACACGAGCATGGAAGATCTTTCCATTTATTTGTGTTTTCCTCTATTTCTTTAGTCAATGTCTTATATGGCTTTCAGTGTACAGCTCTTTCATCTCCTTGGTTAAATTTATTCCTAGGTATTTTATTTTTTCTGATGCAGTTGTTAAGGTGATTGTTTCCTTAAGTTCTCTTTTTGATAGTTCATTATTAGTGTGAAGAAACACAGATTTTTGTGTATTGATTTTTGTATTCTGAATCTTCACTGAATTTGTTTATTCCAACAGTCTTTTAATGGACATTTTAGGTGTTTTTTTAGTGTTTTTAAATTTTATTTTTGAAAGAGAGAGAGAGAGAAAGAGAGAGAGAGAGAGAGAGTAAATGGGGGAGGGGCAAAGAAGGAGACACAGAATCCAAAGCAGACTCCAGGGTCTGAGCTGTCAGCACCGAGCCTGATGTGGGCCTTGAACTCACAGCTCTGAGTTCTGACCTGAGCAGAAGTCAGACACTTAAGTGGGACCCACCCAGGGTCCCCAGACTTTTTAGGTTTCTGTATATAGGATCATGATATCTGTAAGTAGTGACCATTTTACTTCTTCCTTTCCAATTTGGATGCCTTTTACTTCTTTTTCTTGCCATTTATTGTTCTGGCTAGGACTTCCAATACTATGCTATGCTAAATAAAAGTGGTGAGAATGGACATCTGTGTCTTATTCCTAACTTTAGAGGAAAAGCTTTCAGCTTTTTGCCATTGAGTATGAGGCTACTTGTGGGTTTGTCATACATGGCCTTTCTCTTGCTGAGGTAAGCTCATTCTATACCTGTTTTGTTGAAGTTTTTTATCATTAAAAAATGTTGAATATTGTCAAATGATTTTTTCCCATCTAATGAGATGTTCGTACCATTTTTATCCTTCACTTTGTTAATGTGGCTTATCACATTGATTTACAGATGTTGAACCATCCTTGCATCCCTAGAATAAATCCCATTTCATCATGGTGTATGATGCTTTAAATATATTGTTGAATTCAGTTTGCTAATATTTTATGAGGATTTTCAGATTTTTGTTCATCAAAGTCCAATTTTTGGCATAAAATTGTTCATAGTCTCTTATGGTCCTTGGTGTTTCCTTGGTGTTTCCATGGCAATAATTGCAGGATCTCCTCTTTCATTTTTCTGATTGTATTTGAGTTCACTTTATTTTCTTTCTTGGTGAGTGACTAATTTGGAATTTGTGGCTTGACTGGATGGTGCCTGTAACTTTTTTGGATGAAATTATTAAGCAAATGTATCCTTGAAAAAGCACCTTTGAAGATTCCAGCTATACTTTATAGTACCCATTGTCTGATCATAAACAAGAAAAACCTTTATTACTTTAAAAAACTTACTACAAATGCAATACTGGTTTACTGTAGCAAAGTTTAAAGATACTGGTAAGGAGGAGAAAGCAGTTTTCATTCAAAAGTAACCACTCTTGACACAGCCTTCCACAGCCTTATCTACATCTATATATGATATAACTATATATTCATCTTTAAAACAGTAAGTTGTTAGCTTTAATCTTTAATAATGCTTACTTCTTTGCTATTTTATTCCCTTAATATTTCTGAATGCCTTATGGAAGACTAATGCTGTTTTAAGATGATCTAAATGGGGCAAGAAAAATGTTTTAGTTAAAACTCTTTAAAAAGATATTTTCTAGGAGTCTTAGGAGGTTCTAAATCTTTTAAAAATACAAGACACCTTTCACAGTCAGACTCTGGATAAATTTAATACCTAGAAAGTACATATGTCTGTTCTGCTCAAAATTGGGGTGTAACAATCTTTTTCATGGATTCCAGTGTATCAGAGATCTTCAACATAATGCAAAGGGATGGAAATGGACTAGACCCAGTTTTAGGAGCTTAGAAAAGAAGCAGGAGAGGCCTAGATGAGTTTAATACCAGACCTAAGTCACCAGTGTCTAATACCAGACCTAAGTCACCAGTGTCTTCATTAGTCTCATTTTCTTTGATTGCTAACTTTCTCCTGACCATGCATATCATCTCTGCTCCCAGGCACAGGCCTCCTCAGGAACACTTCTTCGCATTTTCCAGCTTAGTCTTAAAAATAATTCACAAATACTAAAACATCTTTGGGATCCTTAGGACTCTAGACAGAGTTTTGATTTTTAAGCTACATTGAATTCTATACTGCAACAAACATAAGAACATTCACTGGAAGTTGTATCACTGTCTGAAGTGGTGCCAAGGAGAAAGATGCTGGCAATTGAACATGCCATTAATTTCAAATTGTATGCATAATTCAAAGACGTTAACATGTGAAAAGGTAGTTTATAATAAACAAACTATGGAATTTACTTAACACCTACACATTGCAGAGACTATTCAGCCACATAACATGAACAGATTGGTAGCACACGTTACACATTATGTGCGGAAAAGTTTAAATTAGAATAAACATTTTTGACATTTCATTCATTTATTTATTTTTGGATTGAAATCAAAGCAAAATGTTCATATGTTAACATTTATGTTTCTGTAGAGAATATTCCTTTTTCAGACTTGACTCTATGGTGTCCAAGTGGGAGCAGAGGCCATTCAGGTGATTGCAGAGTCTCGTTAGCTCTCTGTAATTGGTCCTGAGAGAACAGGGTTTTAAGGTAGACTACTTTTTACTTCAAGAGCCATTCCTGAGTTCATTCTTCAAGATTCCAGTAGTCCCTTAATTCATTCTTTAAAAATTCGTTAGGCTTGGAAAATGCAGATTTATTTCAATTTATGTTTATAGTATCTTCTCTTTGGCCAGTTTATACCAGATTTTACAGGTGGAAAAAAAACGAAGACTTAGGCCACTCAACTGATTTGTCCCTCAGCATTTCGGTAGGTTCTTTCCTCTCTAGAGAAACCTGTCCAACACAGGGTACACTATCTTTCACACTTTAATTTTACCAATCCAAATATGTTCTTTCAGTTGCCGGAGACCTCTGTTCTCTTCTTCTGAAATGAAAATTCCTATTTCCATCACCTTTTAAACTATTCTGCCCCATGTTGGTAGAGACTGCCTAGGATCCAAATCTAGGAATATAGTTTCCCCTTGAGGAAAGAAAGATACATGCCCTGTTTGTCCACTAGAGTATCTGCTATACAGAATATAAATGTAGAGCCCCTATTCAGTCACATATGAATTAGCTCTGAGTGGGATAGAGTAAGAGAACAACTAACTATTCTTAGGCTCCCATCCTTTATCCCCTTTGAATTTTACCTATATTCTCATTTTCTTGCTTTAAAATAGATGGTCTTTAAAGCACATGATAGGATGGGGCACCTGGGTGGCTCAGTTGGTTAAGCATCTGACTTCGGCTCAGGTCATGATATCACGGTTAGTAGGTTCAAGTCCTACATCAGCCTCTGTGCTGACAGCTAGTACAGAGCCTGGAGCCTGCTTCGGATTCTGTGTCTCTCTCTCTCTCTGACCTCCCCTGCTCACGCAGTCTCTATCTCTCTCTCTCAAAAATAAATAAAACATTTAAAGAAGTTTAAAGAACATGATAGGAACAGAAACATAGAAATGTTTAAAATGTGAAACTTTAGGGGCGCCTGGGTGGCTTAGTCGGTTAAGCATCCGACTTTCGCTTAGGTCATGATCTCGCGGTTCGTGGGTTCGAGCCCCGCGTCGGGCTCTGTGCTGACTGCCAGCTCAGAGCCTGGAGCCTATTTCAGAGTCTGTATCACCCTCTCTCTCTGACCCTCCGCTGCTCACGCTGTCTCTCTCTCTCCTAGAAATAAAAAAATAAAATAAAATAAAATGTGAAACTTTGATGATGTTAAAAAAAAAAAATCACACTGACCCTATACAAGGAAATAGAGAAATCTGTGGTCTTTGGCAGAAATAGTTTACACTGCTTTGTACTGAATAGTGATGGTATTTTGAGCTCCTTCAGGCTCCTCTCCCTTGCTCTCATTTTCTTGCCTCCTGGGGCCAAAACTGAACCTGTTAACTAGCAAACAAGCTAGATGAGACTGGGAAAGGGTTTACAATATCACTTAGGACAAACTTTTTCCTCCAAAAGCAGAAAAAGCCTCAATAGCTGTAGGAAAGCAGACCCCAGAAGGCATTAATTAACCATAATCCTGGAGAGAATTAGACAAGGGGCTTCTGAGAAGATGGTCAGACAATGAGGGCTGACGTGGTCCTGAACTGCATTTTGGAAATGGTTGCATTTGGCAAGACCATCCATAGTCTCCAAATAACATTTGCATACAAGTCATCTGGATTTTTTACTTCTCTAAATAAATACTTCTGGTGGTATTTACAAATAAATACTTCAGTCAGTGTAGGGGACAAGTCTAATTGTTTAAAATCCCACTTATATCTCTCTACCACTTTATAGCAGTTATAATTGTAGTATCTTTCACTTCATAGGTAACTGAGATTTTTATTCTTGGTCTTGAAATGTGATGCCAGAGCAAGCCGTATTATATTGAAATCATTGGGTAAATATCTCTCTAGAAATTTGACTTCTACTAAAATGATGTTTCTTAAGCAATGTGGTACATTTAACCATTCCAATTTTGCCTAAGGTAGATGATTAATGTGGGTCTCTGCTATAGAAGGTGTTCCTTCAAAATTCATATATCTGAAATCCTCACCTCCAATGTAATATTATTATGAAGCAGGGCCTCTGGAGATGATTAGGTCATGGGGGTGGAGCTCTAATGAGTGCTCTCAGTTCGCTTATGAAGCGGGGGGACCCCAGAGAGTGTTCTTTGCTCCTTCCACTATGTGAAGATAGAGTGACAAGATAGATATGTATGAATAAGGAAGCAGATCATAACCTGATCTTAGACTTCTGGGCCTTCAGAACTGTAAGAAATTAGGAGACAATAATAAATGCAATCTATGGTATTTTTGTTATGGTAATCTGAACTAAGACCGTCTCCAAATGGATGATGGCATTTTCAAAGAAAAATTTTACATGTATTTTTTGTTTTTATTATATGGTATAAGACATATCTAAATTCAAAGCTATTTTTAATCACAATTTTATTATTTTTTTTTATTTTTATTTTTTTTACAAATAGTTTATTGTCAAATTAGTTTCTACATAACACTCAGTGCTCATCCCCAAAGTGCCCTCCTTCATGCCCCTCCCCCCCTCCCCCCCACATCCATCAGTCCTCAGTTTTTGTCAGCATTCAAGAGTCTCTCATGGTTTGCCTCTCTCCCTTTCCCCCACCATTTCCGCCCTTCTTCTCCCCCTTGTTCCTCCGTCAAGTTCCTCCTAATCCTCCGATACGTGCAAACATATGGTATTTGTCCTTCTCTGCCTGACTTATTTCGCTCAGCATAACACCCTCAAGGTCCATCCATGTTGCTATTTAATCACAATTTTAGAAGCAGTTTAGTTTTAAGGTGGTAATCTTTTCTTAGTGTTTCAATCATTTTTAGTAATATAAATATAAGCAAAACAATGTAAAAAATTGAATTATACCACGGCTTCATTTCTGGTTTTCATTACCTGTTAAAACTTGGTAAGTATGGTAAATGAAATGTACTACATAATTACAATGTGCCACAAATTCCCCTGGACACCAACTACACTAATTGTAAGTTTATTTTAAAATGAAGTATTTGTGCTAGGTAGCTGATAAGAACTTCTAAGATCAACCATCATCTTCCTCTGTAACATTATTCTGTTCTTTAGCTTATCAGTAAAAACATAACTACCAAGATTGCTAACATTTATTAAGTGCTTACTAAGTGCTGGGCAGTCTGCTAGGAGCTTTAGAAGTATTTTCATCTTTTGAGATACCTGTGAGCCAGGTGTGACTATTATCTCCATTTTATACACATAGTACAATGTGCTTAGCTGTGTATTTTCTGTATAGAGGGTTTTAGGGAGGGGCTGAAAGAACTCTGGCAGTTATATATAATAATTTCAGCGTAAGAAGAAACTACATGAAGGGCTAATTTTATTTCCAGGGGTGGGTACACTGACAGTTTTCTGTCACTAATGGGCTCAATGTTCTTTAATAGATTTCCCTTATCCTACACATAATAGCATTCATAATATGTTATTCTTCTAACTTTTTAAAAAATATTTTATTTATTTCTGAGAGAAGGAGAGACAGCATGAGCAGGGGAGGGTCAGAGAGAGAGGCAGACACAAAATCTGAAATAGGCTCCAGGCTCTGAGCTAGCTGTTAGCACAGAACCTGATGCCGGGCTTGAACCCATGAACCAGGAGATCATGATGTGAGCCAAAGCCGGATGCTCAACAGACTAAGCCACCCAGGAGCTCCATTCTTCTAACTATTTTTTTTTTTAACTTTTTCAGAAAATTATCGAGTGTGTGGTGTGTAAACCATTCTTTCTAGTAATATATCTAAGACTTATGTATTCTATAAAAAAAAAATGTGAAGACCCAGAGATGAAAATAAAACTCACTTGTTACCCCTCAGGAAACCACTGCTAGTATTATATATACATATATATATATACATATATATATATATACACATACACACACACTCCCATTTGTTTTTATCCATGCATATATAAATACATATTTAAATTCAATTGGAAACATAGTTTAAAGTTTGGTTTGGTTTTTCTGATTTTTAAAATTTGGTAATATATCAAAACATTTTCTTATATTACTAAAATTTCTTCCACATAATTCTAGCCATAATACAGAATTCTGGTATATGTTTATATTCAAATTTTTGGACCAATTCCTTATTGTCAGACATTTAAACAGGTGGAGAAAACTTTAAACACTTAAAGTCTTATTCATGCAGGACACCTGGGTGGCTCAGTTGGTTGACCATCCAACTTGGGCTCAGGTCATGATGTCACAGTTTGTGAGTTCAAGCCCCACATGGGGTTCTCTGCTGTCAGTGCAAAGCCCGCTTCAGATCCTCTGTCCCCCTTTCTCTCTGCCCCTCCCCCACTTAGGCTCTCTTTCTCAAAGATAAATAAAAACATTTTAAAAAATACTTTAAAGTCTTACTCATGCTTTAGGCCTCAGATCTTTAAAGATTAAAAAATAATAATAATGTGCCCAGTAAAAGTCTTGAGCTAAATCTCTATTAATCTGAATTTTAATCTAAAACTACAGAGTTGAAGTCAACCTCAGAGGAATTTAGTCCATTTTCCTATTTCAAGAGAGGAATATGTCACTATCCCAGATACAGGTCTCTCGAAACTATTCTTGAATTTAACAAGGGAAGAAAATTCCATAACCCCAGTGTATTATTACGGAGAGGTGGTGTCGGAGCACAGGCTTTAGAGATAAACAGACCTCACGACCAAATATCAGATTAAGGATTTTCATCTTTGACTTTATTACTTGCTCTCATTTTCAGTTTCTATGAGATTTCATTGCAGAGTTTCTGTGAAGATTCTATGAGAAAATAGAGAGAGTGCCCATCGAAGCATGAGTGTTGAACATATGCCAGTTGTTTTTATTTATCCTGTTTTTCTCAAATCTCTAACATACCCTTGCATTCTTTCTATAATGAAAAAATACCCACACAGCAATATTTATGGCACTAAATATACCTGAAGACTAATCCCTCTGAACTCCAAACCAAATAAAACTAATTCCTTTGACTTTTTCTAAAGTCTACTTTCATAATTCTTTAAACATTCAGACTCCTAAATTTTGAGACCCCAAATGAGGATATATCACCATTGGTCTGGCCAGTAATGCAGATGGTAAGAACATTCCACTGTATCTTATGTATTGGTACATTGCTGCCACTAGTAAGAACTTGCTGAATTAGTTAAGTTACGGTGTGATTAACTCAGGTTCCACTTACAGGCCAGCATGACAACTGCTTCTCTGTGCTAGACTGACTTCTCAACACTGATTCTTCATCTTGCTTAGAAGCAATTCCTTCATCATTTCAAGTTGGTTTCATTGACTTGGATTGGTTTTCCAGTATCAGACTATTTGCTTTGAGTCAAATGGTCTTGTCATCTACACATGTACTTTAGTCTATTTTTAAGATACTGGTGAAACTTAGAGGCAAATGTCTTTATACATATCCCACAGATTAACAAGAAACCATTGTACATCTATGTAGCTGAGAATAGCAATGACATAGAAATAATGGGTACCTCTTTTGTAAGCATATTTCTGCTAATGTGAGTCCAGTAGCACTGAAATTCTCTCCAGTCTTACACATTGAATTAGATTTTAGTATGTCATGTGTGGATTATGCATTTGTAGGCTTTGGCTCTGAAAGCTGTAATTACCAATGTTTGAAAGACATCTGTGAGAGTGACGATACGAAGAAGATAAACCAGAAGCAAGACATATAATTACCACACCCCATCTTCCTATCGTGAACTTTGGATGTTTAAAGCACATTAGGACCTTTAAACAGGCCCTTCTCCTATCAGGGTGCATCATCAGGTTGCCCTGAATGTATATCATCAATCTGTTGGGCAGTCAGTGTCCTCTACTGCATACACTATTAGCTCATAGGTCCTTCAAAGACCAAGGGTGGAAAAGAAGCACATTTCTTTATATTGAGGGATCATATCCCTGACAATGACTATAAAGGCAATTTTTATAGTGAGGGAAAAAACACTGGGTCTGGAGTCAGAAGACCTGATTTCCAGTTTTGAATCCCTCATGTGCTAACTGTGAGCCCAGTGAAAGCTTTTCTCAGTTTCAAGGAAAATTTCTCCATCTGTAAAATGGAAAAAACCACAGAATTACTGCATACAAAAAGGTCATGGATGTGAATATGCTTAAAAAATACTTTGAGATTTTTATAAATCTCAGGCTATAGGAAGGGAAAAATTATGTAGAGTCACACTATTTCATTGGAAATTTGGACATTTGTTTCTGTTTTCACCTATGGCTAAATACTGAATATATATGTTTAATATTTCTCAGTATGTTGAATACATAGCTAGACTATGAGTAGCTAAGACTTGGAAGTGTTGAGAGAAATAACAAGATTCCTTATCATTGATAATTATCAATGACAATAATTGATAACAAAGCAACTAATCCTGTGAAAGGTAAAGGTGGCTTAGACCTGACTCATAGTACTTGCATTTGCCTGATCTTCTTAGATTTTCTTTAAAGAGAACTTCTTACAGTTTTCTAAGAACAACTGAAGCGAGACTGGCCCTTGACTAAGAAAAATGGGCGGCTAAAGCTTCTTTCCTCAGTAACACGCTTGAGTGCCTTGTTTATTTTTGTGTTATTAAGTGACACTTACATAAATACCTTGTTGAGTAATGGTGCTGTGGCAAAACTGAAGTCTATTTAGGACACTGTTCCACCCAAGGTGAGCAATTAAACCATGTATGTAAACGACGTCCCCTTTGGCTTACCCACTCAACTCCATAAGTAGCACTAGAAATGCAAAACTATGTGAGGCATAAGACATGACTGGAGGGGAGAATGGGAAGGGTAGGAGAAGTCTCCCTGGAAAAATGAATAAAGTATAAAGGGGGCAAGGAAACTAGTAACTGAAAATTGATTCTGACTATAGATATCAGTATATCAAGTTGATGCAAATTAAGGTGGCATGAGATTTGTTTAAAAGAAAAAAAAAGTGCCTTTTCCCTGGACAGTATAATAATAACCATCTTACTTTAAATGTAGCCAGGAAGGGCTGTGTTTGCTCATGTGATCCGGTTTCCGCACTTCCCACACCTGGGGAAGTATCAGCTAATATTGATTTAGCACTAATTTATACCTGATGGTCAAGGCCAACTAGAATAGAGGAGAACTGGTACAAATTAGTGGGGCCCAATGGTCCCAGAAAGGAGCCTGCGGCCTGACTGTTGTATATCAATATAAATCACCCTTTCTGTGATATTTTTAAATATTTTAAAGGGACCTGAATTGGTGCGCTAAAGAGCTTCTTTAAGAATGTTGAGAATGGATAAAATCAAGTTACATTCTTAGATTGTATAATATTTAGTTTATTAATCTGAGAGCCAAGCAAATGAGAAGCAGAACAGGCTTTAAAATAACTGACTATAAGCATCTGACTCTTGGTTTTGGCTCACATCATGAACTCTTGGTTTGGAAGTTCGAGCTCTGCATTGGGCTTCATGTGACACTGCGGAACCTGCTTCAAATTCTCTCCCTCTCTCTCTAATCCTCCCCCGCTTGCTCTCTCTCTCTCAAAATAAATAAAGTTAAAAAAAAATAAAAAATCTGACTCATTCTTATATTATAAATAATATCAGCAAGCCAGTTCCATTTACTTTTTCCTGGATAAAATTACCTATAATAATAAAAAAAATCTCTAGTCTTTATTTTAAATATCAGTGTATATTTTCTTGAACCAGAGAATTAGATACTAATTCTTTGAAAACTGTTTTCTTTGGGTAATTTCCATGAACTGATGTCAATTACCAACTATCAATATTTCTTTGTATTTGGCTGAAAAATGAGAAAATACTTGGGTCCTACAATTAAATTTGATGAACTTTTATTCATTTCTAATCCACTGTTACCCAGATTTTCCTGATGATAATGATCACGTGGGGAACTTGTTAAAAATTATACAGTCCTACACTACCCACTCCCAAACATGCAAAATTAGACTTTTCAGGAAGGAAGGCTGAAATCTGTATTTTTAGCATGGGACTCCAGCTATTCTTCATGATTTACATGTTTGGAAAACACAGTTCTGTGTCCTTGTCCTATTCCTCATGATATCAAAGCTCTTCAAACCCCCACATCTCCTTCTAACTACACTTTTCCTCAGTGACTGCAGGATTTTCCTGTTCCATCCCACCTGAGAAATAAGGTGCATTCCCATCACCCAGTGCAGCCTTCAGCAGCAGTGAGTCTCTGCTACAGTGGCAGAGGACAGCATCTACAATCTTGGGCAGAGAGGTGATAGAGTAGAGAGATGGAAGTGTGGTACAGAGAAGCCTTTCTAGAGACTCTGCCTCTCCCCTTGATGTCCAGTTGTAGATGACTTTGCTGCCTCCTTAGGTGGCCACACTCAACCTCCCTTTGTGCTACATAAATTTTTTCTTTACCTCCACTCTCTTATCTTCCCTCCTTCCCATAATGGGGGGGGAAACATTGTCCCTTTTTGTCAAATTTGTGCTCTTGATCAAATTCTCTATTGCCTCATGAAAGCTCTATCTATGAATCTTCCCCATTCAAACCTTAATTTTTCATTTTTTTTCTCCTTTGGCTTCTTTGGCTTATAGACAATAAACATTTCTTCCATATTCTTGTCAAACTAAACCAATATATACTTTCTTAATCTCTGTTGAACCCCAAGATCCCATTCATACCTTATTTTTACTGCCAAATTTCTCAAAAAGAGCATTCTACATTGGCTGCATCTACTTTCTTAATCTTCTCATGAAGCCAACCGTAACCTGGCTTCCATGGAGCCACATTCTATAGATAGTGTTGACTTGAAGATTACCAGTGTTGAGACCGAATGGCTTTTTGTGTAGCCTTAACCTTCTTGCCCATTCAGTAGCATTTGATATTGCTGATAACCCATCTTTTCCAAAACTTTACCAATTAGTGACCAATTATTAGAACAGAACTATTCAAGTAATTGAAACAATAAGGGAGACTGTAATATAAGACTGCAGGAAGGTTTCCCATAGAATGTGTAATAGGGTCGTGCAAGGATTGGAATCAGGAACTGGAAAGCTATCAGTAGCCAATAAAGTTTATTTATTTATTTATTTCAATTTTAGGGAGAGAGCACAAGCTGGGGAGAGGGGCAGAGGGAGAGAGAGAGAATCCCAAGCAGCTTCATGTTTAGCCTGGAGCCAGATACAGGGCTTGATCATGACTAGTGCAGAAATAAAGAATCAGATGCTCAACTGACCAAGCTACTCAGGCACTCAAGTAGCCAATAACGTTTTAACAAGTGATTATTGATCATTCGTTATATTCTAGGCACTGGCTAGGCATTAAGTGATCAAATACTGAGACAAGGCCCTTGCCCTTAGAGATTTTATAATCTAGTGGGGGAGGCTTATCCTAGCGAGTAAACAAATGTGTATTTTCAACTTGTAATGGGCAATGCAGATGAAACAGACTTGCTTAATGATAGATTATTATAGGTTATTAGCCATAGGTGAGGACTCAGAAGGATACTTTCTGTATCTGGAGACATTTAAGCTGAGCCATGAAGGATGTGAGCGAGCCACTCAGGGAAACTGGGGAAGGGGAGGGATGTAGAAGGAGTGCTTCAGGCTGAAGACAACCTATGTGAAGACCCTGGAGTAGAGTTGCAGAGTAATTGCAAGGAGACCACTACTGTCAGAACTTAAAAAGTGAGGCAGAGAACAGCAAGATTAAGCTGGGGTAGGAGGCTGAAGCCAGAGCAGGCTAGGCCTTTTAAGCTATTTTAATTTGATTGCAAAGTAATAGAAAGACATTGAACTGATTTCAGCAGCAAACAACATGGTCCAAAATATTTCCAGGTTTACTCTGACTGATAAGCAGAGAATTTATTAAAGAAGGCAAGAGTAGAAGTGGAAAGACCAACTAGCAGCTATAGCAATAGCTTAGGTAAGAGACGATGGTAGTTTGGACTTATGCAGTAGCAGAGGACATGGAAAGAAGGGTATAGATTAGACATCTATTTATGAGAAGCAAATGAGAGGACAAGCTGATGGGTTGGAGCTGGGGAAGAAAGGAGAGTGAGGAATCAAGAATATTGTCCAGGTCGTCTTGTTTACAATAACTGAGTGAATGTTGATACCATTTACTGAAGGGGGCGGGGAAGGGGGAACACAGATAGAACTTCTTTTTGATGAGGGGAAAGCAAAATATAGAAATGAAGACGTCAGTTCTAGTTCAGATACATTACTTTCAGATATTCATGGAGACATGTCAGATAGGCAACTGAATACCAAATTTGAAGGAAATGTCTGGGTTGGAGAGATTAATTTGGCAGTTGCCAGCATTTTAGAGCACTTAGTGCCATGAGAATGGTTGAAACCACCAAGAATAAAGAGAAAAGAGCCTGATTTTTAGAGGGGAGTGGAGGAGGAAAACCCCCTGAAGGACACTGAACTCAAATGATTAAAAAGGTAGGAGACAGAAATACATACTTATCAATAATTATTTTGAAGGCAAATGGACTTAATGCTCTGATCAAAAGACATAGGGTGATGGAATGGATAAAAAAAAAAAAAAAACAAGACCCATCTATATGCTATCTACAAGATATTCATTTCAGATGTAAAGACACATGCAGATTAAAAGTAAAGGATGGAAAAATACTTATCATGCAAATGGATGTAAGAAGAAACCTGGGTAGCAACATTTGCATCAGACATACAGTGTTTAAAACAAAGACTGTAACAAAAGACAAAGAAGGACCCTACGTAATAATAAAGGGGACAATCCAACAAGAAGATATAACAATTGTAAATGTTTATGCACCCAATATGAAAGCACCCAAATACATAAAACAGTTAATAACAAATGTATAGGAACTAATTGATAATATTACAATAGTAGCAGCGGACTTTAACACCCCAGTTATGTCAATATATCATCCACAGAAAATCAATAAGGAAACAGGGACTTTGAATGATACCCTAGACCAGATGGATTTAATAGATATAGTCATAACATTCCATCCAAAGACAGCAGAATACACATTCTTTTCAAGTGCATGCAGAACCTTCTCCAGAATAGATCATATATTAAGCCACAAATCAAATGTCAATAAATTCGAAAAGACTTAAGACCATACCATGTATCTTTTCTGACCATAACACTGTGAAACTAGAGGTCAACCACACGAAAAAATCTGGAAAGATCACAAATACATGGAGTTTAAATAACATGCTACTAAAGAATGAATGGGTCAACCAAAAAAATCAAAGAAAATTTAAAATAACACATGAAAAAGGTGAAAATGAAAACACAATGGTTCAAAATCTTTGGGATACATCAACAGTGGCTCTAAGCAGAAGGTTATAGCAATACAGGCCTACATCAAGTAGAAAAAAATCTCAAGTAAACAACGTGATCTTCCACCTAAAGGAGCTAGAAAAAGAACAAGTAAAACTCTAAACTAGTAGAAGGAAAGAAATAAAATTAGAGGAGAAATAAGTGATTTAATAAATAAGTGATTTAGTTTCTATTATACAAACTAAAAACACAATATAACAAATCAATGACACCAGAGCTGGCTCTTTGAGCAGATAAGCCTCTAGCCAGACTCACCAACAAAACAGAACAGAAACAAACAAGAGGGAAGACTTGGACGCCTGGGTGTCTTAGTCGGTTGAGCGTCCGACTTTGGCTCAGGTCATGATCTCATGGTTCGTGGGTTCAAGCCCTGCATCAGGATTTGTGCTGACAGCTCAGAGCCTGGAGCCTGTTTCGGATTCTGTGTCTCCCTCTCTCTGCCCCTCCCCCACTCATGCTGTGTTTCTGTCTCAATAATAATAAACATAAATTTTTTTTAAAGGAGAGAAGACTCAAAATCACCAACACAAGAGGAGAAATAACAGACAGCCCAGAAATACAAGGATTGTAATATTATGAAAAATTTTATGCCAATAAATTGGACAACCTAGAACAAATGGATATATTCCTAGAAACATAGAGCATACTAAAACTAAAGTAGGAGGAAGTAAGAAACATGAACAGACTGTCAGCAATGAAATTGTATCAATAGTCTAAAACTCCCCAAAAACAAGTCCAGGACCAGGGGGATTCACAGGTGAATTCTACTAAACATTTAAAGATTTAATACCTGTTCTTAAACTATTCCAAAAAATAGAAGAGGAAGCAAAATTTCCAAATTCATTCATTCATGAAGCCAGCATTACTCTGACACCAAAACCAGAAAAAGACATCACAAAAAAAGCAAACTACAGGCCAGTATCTCTGATGAACATAGATGCAAAAATTCTCAGTGAAATATTGGCAAAATGAATCCTACAATACATTTTAAAAAATCATTCACCACAATCAAGTGGGATTTATTCCTAGGATTCAAGGATGGTTCACTATATGCAAATTAATCAACATGATAGATCACATCATAGAAGAGAAAGGATAAGAACCATATCATTTCAACAGATGCAGGAAAAGCATTTGACAAGGTACAACATCCATTCATGATAAAAAAAAAAAAAAAACAACCTTCAACAAAGTAGAAGGAGGGAATATGCCTCAACACATTAAAGGCCGAATATGAAAAAATCCACAGCTAACATCATACTCCTTGGGAAAAAACTGAGAGCTATTCCTCCAAGGTCAAAAACAAGACAAGAATGTCCACTCTCATCGCTTTTATTCAACATAATACTGGAAGCAGGAGCCACAGCAATCAGACAAGAAAAAGGGATAAAAGGTATCCAAATTGGTAAGGAAGAAGCAAAACTTTCATTACTTGGAGAAGATATGGTACTATGTATAGAAAATCCTAAAGACTCCACCAAAAAACTACTAGAACTAATAAATGAATACAATAAAGTCATAGAATACAAAATCAATGTACAGAAATCCATAACATTTCTATACATTAATAATGAAGCAGCAAGAGAAATTAATGAATCAATCCCATTTACAGTTGCACCAAAAATAATAAAATACCTAAAATGTGAAAGATGTGTACTCTGAAAACTATAAAACATTGATGAAAGAAGTTAAAGATGACATAAAGAAATGAAAAGACATTTCATGCTCATGGATTGGAAGAATACAGCTGAAATGTCTATACTACCAAAAACAATTCAAAGATTTAATGCAATCCCTCTCAAAATATCAACATTTTTCACCGAACTAGAAAAACCAACCCTAAAATTTGTATGAAATCAGAAAAGACCCAAATAGACAAAGCTTTTCTTTCTTGAAAAAGAAAAACAAAGCTAGAGGCATCACAATTCCAGACTTCAAGTTATGTTACAAAGCTGTAGTAATCAAAACAATATGGTACTGGCACAGAAATAGACACATAGATCAATAGAACAGAATAGAAAGCCAAGAAACACCCACAGTTACATGGTCAATTAATCTTCAACAAAAGAGGCAAGAATATGCAATTTCATTTCATTTCACATTTCAGCAAATGTGTTGGGATAACTGGACAGCAATACGCAAAAGAATGAAAACTGTACCACTTTCTTAAACCATGAACAAAGGTAAACTCAAAATGTATGAAGGACCTAAATGGGAGACCTGAAACCATACAAATGTTAGAAAAGAGGATAGGCCACAATATTTCTGACACTGTCTGTAGCAAACATCTTTCTAGATATGTCTCCTGAAACAAAGGAAACAAAAGCAAAAATCAACTATTAGGACAGCATCAAAATAAAAATCTTTTACAGAGCAAAGGAAACAATCACTTAACTAAAGGACAATCCACAGAATGGGAGGAAATATTTGCAAATGACATATCCCATAAAGGGTTGTATCTATAATCTATGAAGAACTTATAAAACTCAACACCCAAAAAACAAGTAATCCAATTTAAAAAATGGCAGAAGACATGAACAAACATTTCTCCAAAGAACGCATACTGATGGCCAGCAGATACATGAGAAGGTCCTCAACATCATTCATCATCAAGGAAACGCTAATCAAAGCTACAATGAGCTATCATCTCATACCTGTCAGAATGGCTAAAATCAAAAATGAAGAAACAAGTGTTGAAGATGATGTGGGGGAAAAGGAATGTTTGTGCATTGTTGGTGGGAATGCAAACTTGTGCTGCCACCATGGAAGACGGTATGGAGATTCTTTAAAAAACTAAAAATGGAACTACCCGATGATCCAGTAATCACACTACTCAGTATTTACCCGAAGAACATGTAAACACTAATTTGAAGGGACATATACACTCCTACGTTTACTGCATTTATTTACAATAGTGAAACTACGGAAGCTGCCCAACTGTCCATTGATAACGAAATGGATAAAGACGACGTGGCATACACACACACACACACAAACACACACACAGGAATATTATTCAGCCATAACAAAGAACAAAATCTTGTCATTTGCTACATGGATGGAGCTAGAGAGTATAATGCTGAATTAATTCAATCAGAGAAAGACAAATACCATATGACCTCACACTTATGTGGACTTTAAGAAACAAAACAGCAAACAAAGAGGGGGGTTGGAGAAACAACCCAAAAAAACAGATTTTTGACTACAGAGAACAAACAGATGGATGCCAGAGGGGAAGGGGGGATGGGTAAAATAGGTGAAGGGGATTAAGAGTACACTTATCATAATTAGCATGGAGTGATGTATAGAATTGTGGAATCACTATATTGTATACCTGAAACTAATAGAAGACTATATGTTAACTATACTGGAATTAAAATTTTTAAAAATAAGTAGGAGTGAAAAAAAAAGAAAAAGAAAAAGAAGTAGGAGTAAGAACAGTAGCAGGCAGACCAGGCAATTGCAGTTAGACTCCAACAGATCTTTTGTCAAGAAGTTGAGCCTGACCAAGTATGTTGAAAACTGCTAAAATCTGGATTAGGATGAGGTCCAAGGAATATTGATTGGGCCTGGCAATATGGAGGCTGTTGACAACACTGAGTAGCTGTTTTCAGTGGCATGATGAGGGTGGAAGCCAGATTAAAGTACAAGGAACAGGAAATAAGTGAACTTGTAGACAACTCTCTCAAGAAGCGTTGCTGTGAAAGATCAGAGAATTAGAGCTGCAGATGGAAAAGGATAAAGCAAGAATCTTTGTTTTGCTTTTTAAAAATGTTCTGATGGAACTCGTTTGTACTTATTTGGGAATAATCAAGCATTTGATGATGAACAAGAGGGAGGGTAAGAAGAGAAGGGAACTTAAATCACGAAGTAGAGGAAATGGCTTTTGGAAGGAGAGGAGAAAATGCATCACTTGTAATAGAAAGATAAATTGAGCCAAAGGTCAAAAGATTTGCAGATCTGATGGGAGGGATATACTGGAGTTGTACCAGGGTAGGCAGGTGTGGGGACGGTTTTAGATGACTGGGAAAAAAAAAAAAAAGAGGGCAAGTAATAAAATAGTCATCATGTGGAACTGAATATAAGATCAGGCTCTCCCTTCTCCCTCTCCTCCCCCTGCTACCAAATTTATCTTCAGAAACACCTAACGCTCTCCATTTTATTAAGGAGTGCTTCCTTTCTGACTTCTTTTCTAACTTTAACTCTTCTCTCTTCCACTAATGTATAAATTCTCAAAATTTTGTCCTTGATCTTCTATCCTTTCTTTCTATACTTTTCTCCCTTACCAATTTGTGCCCCTGGCTTCAATTACCCTCTCTATGTGGATACCCTAACATCCATATCCCTGTTGTTTTCAACTTTGCTATCATTTAAAAACTACCTTCAAACATTTCCCCCCCTTTTTTTTTTCTTCTTGTATCCATATGAGATGGGCAGTGTTAACTAAATTTTTTATGGTAGTCGTTTTGAAATACAAATATGTAAATCCAATCTTTATGCTACATACCTTAAACTTATATAATGTGTGTCAGTTAAATCTTAGTAAGACAAAAAGGGGCACCTGAGTGGCTCAGATCCGACTCTGGATTCCGGCTCCGGTCATGATCTTGTGGTTCCTGGGTTGGAGCCCTGCACTGGGCTGTGAGCTGATAGCATGGAGACTGCTTAGGATGCTCTCTCTCCCTCACTCTCTGCCTCTCTCCCCCATGCTTTCTCTCTTTCTTTTAGAAGAAATAAACTTAAAAAAATAAAGAAAAAACTGCCTCCATTTGGATATCCTCTGGTTCTTTTATTTATCACTGAATTCATAATTATCTTCTCACCAAACCTGCTCATTTTCCTGGCTACCCTATTCAAGCCACCACTATCCTACCAGCATTTCAGTCCTGAAGCTTCAGAGTTGTCTGACCTCCTACTTTCAAGGGCCATCAGCTGAGAAGATCACTTTCAGCTTTTCCTCCTCTCCACATCCTTTGCCAATCCCCTCTCATGACCTGAACTCACATGGATTATCGTCCAAGTCTGCTAAATCATCTTCCAGTATTCAGTCTCTAATCTGTGTTGAAAGCTGTCCTTGCCTTAACTTTCATGAAGCACAGTTGCACTTAGGCTTTCCCCACCCACTCGAGAATTTTGACAGCTCCTCACTGCATACTCAATCAAGAACAAGGCTTGCCTACCAACCTCCATGACCTGTCATCAACAGATCCAGATTTATCTTTCATTAACCATCAATCAAGGTAGACGGTCCAATTATCTCCTAACATACCCTATGTTTTTTTAATGACAAGACTTCATATTCTTCTTCCTGATACCTTTCCTCAAAAGTGATCTTTCCCTTCCATCACTTCCATATTATTTATAGCTCTCCTCTCGAAGACCTGGGTTTCGGCATGATTTTTACCTTTATTTGTTGGCAGGGCTTTTTGCCTCTGATAGACTACAATTTACTGAAGTGTGAGAAGAGATGTGCCCTACAGAGCATAGAGTGGTATCTGACACTGTGAAGACATTTAATAAGTAACTTAGTGAGGAGTTACTAAGGCCTGCTCCCAGTAATGTGCTATTAAACCTTCATATCGGCCTATTAGATGTATTCGTGTGGGCCTTTTCAATAAGATGCTGAGTAGGACACTGAAAATTGTATGCTACAAAAAGCTTACAATAATAACAAGAAACTTCTCTAGTCAAGCACTGCTGATGAATTGAATGCACCTTAACAACAGTCCCTCAACTTACTCCGGTAGTAAAAACTAAAACTCAGACACATACAGAGGGAATTCATCCAGGACACATTTTGGTCACTCTAAAGTGATCTTTAAAAAATTAACACTACAATTATTAAGTATACTCTCTTCACAGGACTCCTGTTGCTCTCATTTATTGTTGACACCATGTTTGGAACGAAAACAAATGGAATGCCACACCATGGAAAGAATATTTGCAGTTCTTTGGTCCTCAGGTCTTTAGCCTCTGAAGGTCCTGTCTTTTAGTTAAATGATAAAAGTCAACTTATAGATCAGCTTAGGGCATGTGCCCCTGACATACAGAAAGTTGGCATACAAATTGCTGTGGAAATGAAAGCTGAAAAACTGGTGGTCCTCATCATGGTTTTCTATCCTGTTAAGAATAATTATATACTCATTCTTGTGATATTTACCCTTTAGGAATAAAATATCCCCTATTTCCACTGCTTCACTTGAACTTATCTTAGAAACAAAGCATAGGGAAAAAGCCTTGATACTGGTCTCAGCAAGGATTTTATGGACACAATGCCCAGATCACAAGCAGTGAAAGCAAAAACAAACAAGTGGAACTACACTAAACTAAAAAGCCTTCTGCACAGACAGCAAAGGAAATGGCCAAAGGATCTAAATAGACACTTTCTCCAAAGAAGATATTCAGATAGTCAACAGGTACATGAAAAGATGCTCAACATCATTAATCATCAGGAAAATGCAAATCAAAAGCACAATGTCACCTCACCTCACACTTGTTAGAACTTCTTTTACAGAAAATACAAGAAATAACAAGTGCCAGTCAGGATGTGGAGAAATGGTACCTCTTGTGCACTCCTGGTGAACATGTAAATTGGTATAGCCACCCTGGAAAACAGTATGGAGATTCCTAACACAATTAGAGGTGGAACAGCCATATAATCTAGCAATCCCACTTTTGGGTATATATCCAAAGAAAATGAAAGGAGTATCTCAAAGAGATATTCGAAATCCCTATGTTCATTGCAGCATTATTTACAATAGCCAAAGCATGGAAGCATATATAAATATAAAATATACATAATATAATAGTATTCAGTCATAAAAAAGAAAAAAATCCTGCCATTTGTGATTACATGCACGAAATTTGAGGGCATTATGCTAAGCGAAATAAGTGAGGTGGAGAAAGACAAACACCATATGATGTCACTTTTATGTGGAACCTAAAAACCCCCAAACTCATCAAACAGAGAACATATGGGAGGTTATCAGGGGTAGACCATGGGCAGTGAGGGATATGAGTGAAGGTGGTCAAAAGACACAGACTTTCAACTATAAAATGAATAAATTCTGGAGATACAATATGCAAGGTGACTGTAGTTAACAATACTATATTATATATTTGAAAGTTGCTAAGAGAATAGATTTTAAAAGTTCTCACCACACACACACACACACGTAACTGTGTGAGGCAACAGATGTGTTAACTAACCTTACTGTGTTAATCATTTTGCACTTTAGACACATATAGTGCAAAATCATTACATTATACACCTTAAACTTACACAATCTCATGTCATTATATCTCAATAAAGCTAGGGGAAAAAAACACAGCAAAATTTTTATTACTTACATGAAATGTTCCTTTCTACTTAAACACAATTTTTTTTTCAGTTCCTTTATACAGGCCTCTTGAGAATAGCTGTTTCTCACAGTGAGAGAGAACTAACTGCAAATCAGCAGATGTCATTCCCTAACTGTCCTCAACTGTGGTTCTCTGTCAATTACACTTGGTTATTTTTTTTCTGCAAATTTCAACTGCCTGTTTCTCCATCACCAATTTCACTGTCCATTTCCAACCTCTGATGAGCCTCCCAAATTCACGAGGATGAATATTTTTCACTTTGCCTGCATAAGGACCAAAATACAAGATAATGCTTTCTTTTTGAATGCCAGCTCTAATGCAAATAACTGTATGGTTTATAGTAGCCATATGGAACATTTTTCTACTCAGTGGCTATGTTTTTCAGCGGATAGACCTATGATTATAGGTGTGTGTGTGTGTTTTATAAAAGCGACAGTTCTGGTTCATGGGACAAACACTAGTTAACATTTGCTACTCTTTCAACAATACTGAGTAAATACTGATTGTCTACCATGTACCAAGCACTACTGCGAAGATTCAGCAGTTAAAAAACAAAAATTCTTTCTTTCATGGCTCTTATATTCTAGGCAGACAAACAAAAAATAATTATGTAATAAGTTGGATTGTGATAGGTTTTTTGGGGAAAAAAAAGTAAGATAGACAATAGTTAATGCCTAGGGGGTGCTTGCAATTTTAACAAGGGTTTTCAGAACAGCTCTCATCGTGAAGGTGGTGACATCTGAGTAAATAGCTGGTGGAAATGAGAGAGCAAGCCATGTGAATATCTGGGGCAAGAACTTTTCAGGCAGAGGGAACACCTAGTACAAAGGTGCACGTAGGCTGTCACAAGCAGTAAGGAGTATTACTGGAAGCTTCTGCCAGAGACTAAAATTCAAGCAAGGCTTTTTTGTTGTTGTTGCTATAAAGAATCCACCTACAAGAGAGTTTAATCAGCTTAAGATGAACATCAGTGCAGATCTGTTTAGTGTTCTCTCTCAGCCATGACCTCATTGCTAATACTGACAGCCTGACCGCCCCTTAGATTTGGATGAATCTTGGATATCGCAGCCTGGCAAACCTCGATGAAACCAGAAAAGAAGTTTTGGTAGCTCTGTAGGCCTGATGGTTCTTTACCTCATTTTCTCTCCACATGAAGCTGCATATTAACCACATGTAGCCAATGATTCCAAGTTTTAATTTAATTTAAAATATATCCATTACCATACATGACCTAAGAAGTAAACATAATAGAATTCTGCCTCAAATGGCTTAATGGTGGACAGCCAATACATAAGCCTACTGAGAACAAAGATGGAAACGCCACCAAATTATTTTTTCAATGTTGTTTACTCTAGTCAGGGCAACATAGTAAAGAGGTCATTACTAATGTTATATCTTATATAGAATTTCCAGAGATGATCGTGCTTATATTCAACAAAGACAAATTATGTGCACTGGATCTTTCTCTCCCATAAGTAGCAAAGTAGTGTAACAGTGCTCTGCTAGCCAAGCAATTTGCCCCTCCTTCTAAGGGTTTTCCAATTTACTGAGAACATTTGCCTAAAGCTTCTGTTATGCCCTGGGACCCCACTCTCATCCTTGATAAAAATAAACACTATTAAGAACTCAACAAATGGATATTTGAAAGCAGGGTTTAGTTTATTTTAGCCCACCTTTGATTTGTTTGGAGACTGAATTCCTCACACATGAAGATCAGTACTTATTTCACTAGAATAAGGGTTTAAGAGAGGACCAAAATTTCTTTAGCAAAGAGACGCTGATTGAACATCCAAATAGGTCATGATGACATATAAATAACTGAAAATAGGATTTTAAGATCATAGTAGTTCTCTGTGTGGGTTATTTGGACTTGCTTTAGAGGTCTGATTTAATTGGCTACGGTAAATTTGAACAGACACAGAAATCCTTTAAAATATGGCTAGGTGTGTGGTTTTAGATCCAAATCAAGTATTGATCATTATGACTGTGGCCTGGTCTAAACTTAGAATTATTGTAATCTAATGTGTTGAGGTTGTTCCATACTTATATTTAGGAATGGCCAGAAAGGACATTTCTATAATGAAACTATGCTGTAATCAAATCAACAACTGAGAAATTTACTGGCCTTTCTTTTTTTTTTTAACCTCACATATTTTAATCTGTCAAATTTTTTGTTCCTGATATTCTGAAAAAGTCATTGGAAAGAAGCTACTTACTTTTTTTCCTCAGGAAAGAATGCAATTTCCTAATTAATGAAGAGTCTTTACTTTTTTTTAGATGGAAAAACTAACACAATAGATCCATTACACCAAATTTGAAAGAGTAAGGTTTTTACTCTATTTAAGTTAAAATAGGTTATTATGGAAAGAAAAAAAATACAATGGGCTGCCTTCACTTGTAAAATTTCTTTTGAACTAATGGGAACTTATCTCACATGAGATTTGTGGACTGCTGTAAATTACCAATCATGTACTCCACAGCTTTAAACTGTGATGCGCTATTACAGAGGGCTTACTCACTAGTTTAGTTAGTTTGCTTAGGTCGGGCTCTTAGCTTCCCACTTACTAGTTGAGTAATCTCAGGCAAGACATTTAACATTTTTGTGCCTTAGCTGATTACATAGTAGGGATAATAGGTATCTACCTTGTGCATTTTAGGAAGGCTAAGTGAGTTAACACATAAAACATTCTTACACCAGTGGCTGGCACATGATGAATGTTCATTAAATGTTAGCTAGTTACTAGAATTATTCTAGTGTGTGATAATGTGAGGACCTACCACCAATCTTAATCGGAAGTAGTGGAAGCAATTCTTGTATTTTTATTGGGTTTCGTCTACTTTTTACAGAAGCTAGTAGGCTTTTTGGTCTTAGAGCACAAGGAAGCAGAGAGGGATGGCTCCTCTAAGTGAAACTAACCCCTGCATAGAGTGCCTAAAATCACAGGAAGCTTGTCAGTGTGGGCAGACACCAAGAGCAGACCAATCTGATAACCCACTTCTCTCTCTCTCTCTTTTATCTCATGGAAATTAATGGACAGTATCTGATGTAGACCCCTAAATTAATCGTTCCTGCCTAAGGTTTAAAACCTTGGTTTACTGTAAGGTAAACTTAGGCTTTTGTCGGTCATCCAAAATCTTTCTCTCTTCAGTTTCACTGCAGAATAAAAACCAAATTTACTACAGTGCATTGTTACATCAAGTCTGGCATTTATTTCTCCCAAGAGGCCGTCTGCTTCTGGGGAAAGTCAACAGGGTGCTCTCCATTAATACATCTAACTGATGGTGTAATGATGTACAATTCCTTTTTAACCCTTCCAATTCAGTTATTGTCTTGGAACAGAAGACTGGATTCTCTTGTCACTGCATAACTACAGATGTTAGGCTAGACTTTTATAAAAGTATTGGCCCACTGTTCAATCCTTCTAGACTTTGCTTTTGACACCCTGAAGTTGTTTTAATTAGTCTACTGACCACAAAAGCTCCGATTACTAAAGTTAGGGAGGAAGAGATATTCTTCGGATTGCAACTTCCAAAACGTCCCACCAGAGCAGGTGTACTTGCAAAGTAAAGTTGGCCTTAAGTGTCCTCTGTCTCAATTTGTACAATTGGCCCAGGAGGGTGGAGCCCTCGCACTCTGTTTACCGGCGTGTGCGTGTGTCTGCGGGTGCCGCGGCACTCGCAGAACACACACGAACCCCTTTCCGAGGGCAGCCCAATCCAACCCTCGCTCTCAGCTCAGGGGCTGTCAACTCTCACGCCTCTCACTGCGCGCTCAGCGAGCCCCCTCCTCACTTTTCCATTTCCTCACGCCCCGCCTCCAAAGTAGGATGCCCCTCTCTCATTGGTAAATGCTCCTCTCACTCTTACCCTGCAACCAGTCACTCGAGTTTTGGTGGAGAGCGGCGGAGCCAATGGGAATGCTCGCTGCGGCAGCTGCCGGGTCCGAGCGCCGGTAGGCGGTGCCGGGGGCGGGGTGCGGGTGGGGAATCAGTTGCCATTTGGAGTGAGGAGCGGGCGGAGGCGGCAGCGGCGGTGTTTGCGGTGGCGCGGGATCCGTGGAGAGCCAGACACCTCGAGGCCCTTTCCTTCTACCCAGATCCCCAGAAGCAGGGGTCCGAGCCCCTTCTGCAGTTGCCGGGCGATCCCGCGCGTGCAGCCCTGCGAGGCAGCGAGCGGCCCCCGAGGCTGCGTGATCCGGACTGTTGTCCCTCTCCCGTGTCAGCGCGATGCCCGGGGCGGCGGCGGCTCCGGGCTCCTCGCGGCCCCGGCCGTGACCGCCACACCGAGCCCGGCCCGGCGGTTGGGGCCGTTGGGCGTTTGTTTTCGCCGCCTTCCCCTCCCCCCTCGCCGAGGCGGCGGGGGTGCGCGTTGGGAAGGGGGAGCCGAGAGACTCCTCCTCCTCCTCCCCCCGCACTGCCACGTGAGACTCCTCCTCCTCCTCCCCCCGCACTGCCACGTGAGACTCCTCCTCCTCCTCCCCCCGCACTGCCACGTGAGACTCCTCCTCCTCCTCCCCGATACCCCCGCCCCTCCCCCTTACACACTCGCACGCACTATCGCGCCGGCTCCCACACGCTCGCGCGCCTCCCGCTCCGCGCCTCGGTGTCGGCCGGCGTCGTCCCGGGCCCGCGGAGCCACCATGTCCACTGCCTCCTCCTCCTCCAGTTCCTCTCAGACCCCTCATCCCCCGCCGCAGAGGATGCGGCGCAGCGCCGCGGCCTCCCCGCCCGCCGCCCCCTCCGCCGGTAGCGGGAACGGAGCGGGCGGCGGCAGCGTGGGTTGCGCCCCGGCTGCGGGAGCCGGCCGGCTGCTGCAGCCCATCCGCGCCACCGTGCCGTACCAGCTTCTGCGCGGCAGCCAGCACAGTCCCACGCGCCCACCCGCCGCCGCCGCCGCCGCCGCCGCCTCGCTGGGTAGCCTCCCGGGGCCCGGCGCGGCCCGCGGCCCCAGCCCGCCCAGCCCGACGCAGCCGCCGGCCGCGGCCCCGACCGAGCCGACGCCGCGGGCCAAGGGCCGCCCGAGACGGTCCCCCGAGAACCACCGGAGGAGCAACTCACCTGAGAGACGGAGCCCCGGCTCGCCCGTGTGCAGAGGTAGCGAGCCCAACCCTTCCGTCCTCCCGGGCTGCGTCTTCCCCGACGGTTCCCTCCGTGGAAACTTCAGCCTCTCCGGGCTTCTCTTTGCTAGTGCATTATCGAAGGTGTGAAAGTGGCTTTGGGAATCTCACCTCCCTGCGGTCGCTGCGGGGCTTAGAGGAGCGAACTGCAAAGCAACTTTTATTTGACCCACATGCCGCCCCTCAGATTTTATCTTCCATCACTCGCCTGCATCGAAGGGTTTTTCAGTTTAAGAGCTGATTAGCTCACTCATGTGTTTGCTGTTGGTAGCGGGGGAAGGAGGAGCTGGGCGAAACACTTAAAAATACACGCACACAAACTCTGGCAGCCGATGAGGTGGTGGTTGTAATCTACAGATCTCAAAGTTCCTAATGTGTCTGTGACTAGTGGGATATATATATATATTTTTCTTTTTTGGAAGGGTGATGGCATTAGTTATGAAGTAAGGATATCTGTTGGATGTGTAGAAGAGACATCTTTCGGGTTTGCAATTGAAGTGTATAGTGTTTTGGGTTTTTTCCCCCCCTCCCTCTCCGTTTTTTCTCAGCTTTATATAGTCATATGCATCAGAGCAGTACTTCACTGGAAATAGTCTATGCCCAACTCAAGATTTTCATGGTTAATTTCTAAAGACCTGTTTGTGGAGTGTGCTCACTTTTTCCTTCCATTTTTAAGTACACTTAACAGTTCAGTTGAGCTGTTAAAGGATCTCGAGTTTCTTTTTTGTTAGGTGTCAAAGGTAGTGGTGAGCTAGTGGATGCTCTCGGCTTCCCTTAATGTTTTCTGTTTTGGTTTGGTTTTGTTTACGTCTGGGGACACAGTGCATGATCTAGTTGAGTCCTGGGGGAGAAAAGGAAGATTAGCCAAAACAGGGACTTAAAGCTCATAAGAGAGAGTGGAGTAGCTAATATAATTAGATACCAGGCTAGAGCTACAGATGCTGCTGCTGCTGCAGTATTGTGGAGACAACTGATCATACCGAGTGGAAAACTCTCTGCTTGGAAGGGAAACACTGTGGAGCTGTGTACAGTTATGTGGTACGTGGAATTTTTTTTTTAATGGAGTTTTTTTTTTTTAATGAAGGTCTTAGACTTGGAGAAAGTGATTATGTTGTGAAAGATTGCAGTTTTCCTGTTTTTCTATTTGTTTGTTTGTTTTAAACATTTTTGGCCGGTAATTAGCATGTTGCTAAGGCACTTGTTTTCAGACCACTTGATGGTGTGGCAGAGTAGGGTGAAGTGCAGTGGTATGTGTACATGAGCACCAAGAAATACCTCCTGTAATCTGTATGCACCAGGAGGAATTTGCTCCCCCACTCCTCCCCCAGGTCAAGCCAGCTGCTGCAGAAACTGACATCCTCCAGCAAATCCTGAATGAATGAATGAAAACAACGTGATCGCCCTAATAATGACCACAACTGAACACACATCTTTGGCTGTATTTTATAGAAAAGGCCACCATTTTCTAACAGATTAATGCCATATGCAGCTCCCTTGCACATTTTTTGGAGCTATATGAAATGAGAGGCGAAAGAATGAATAGAAGGCAGCAGTTAGAGAAATTTTTGATTTAGCTTCAACAGTGCATAGATTGAGTTTTGGGATTTTCTTTTAGGGACTAATGTAACAGCCATAAAATAGCCATTTCAGACTGATTGTGTACAGAGGGTTTTGTGAGCACAGTAAGAGTAGCTGCTGCTCTACAATATAATGGCCATGTAATGCCTCCTCCCCTTTTGTTGATAAACACTAACATCTTACAACACATCATAGTACAACTTGTTTTTCTGCATCCTTCAAAAGCCTTAATTGCTTAAGAATTACATGGTCCATCATAAAGTAGTTTTAATGAAATTTGTGATCAGGCTTAAACTATCCTCTTTGTTGTAGTGTGGCACGTCCGAGTTTAATGCAATTTTAATGTAATCATGATGAAAACACTTTTCTGAGTCTGGTTGTGCAGCAGACAGATTTGCATTGCCAGAGAGCTTGTACTGGGAAGAGAAGAGGCTTTTCTGCTGTTTTTAACACCAGGTGGTTTTGTCAGCTTCTTAGATTTAAGGGATTTTGAATGCAGGCTCTTCAGCCCCCAGTTCCCTGATTATATTACCTTTATGTTACTTCACATCCTGCCTTGTCCCTCTCTCTACCCAAATTAAAACGGTGCAGCTAATCTGTACTGTTTAGTTAGCCATTTAAAATCCATACTATGAACCGTTGAACAATTTTTCAGACATTGTCTGCTCAGTTTCTTTTGAATTCTGTGAGGTTCTGACTTCAGTGGATTTTAGCCTCTACAGGTCAAGGCTCCTGCCGCCGCTGCTGCCGCTGCTGCCGCTGCAGACACTGACATCACTATACTGCATGAATGAAAAACAACAACGTGCTCCATTTCTTGCTCTCCACCTCCTTCCTTTTCTGCACACTTCTCCGTGTGTGTGTGTGTGTGTGTGTGTGTGTGTGTGTGTATTTAAGATGGTGTTCTGCTGCATATGAAACTACATTTAAAAATGTTAAATTAAGTAGATGATGGCTCAAGGGATATGTATTTAGTACAGAGGCATATTGTTTACAGAAAGCTTCAAGTGCTGTGAGCATTTGGACTGGAGGTGACATAACTGTACATTCAGTGTTTTTTTTTTTTGTTTGTTTTGTTTTTTAATCTGGACTGGTGGTGATGGAAGAAAATACAGAAGCTTTAAATACTTTTCTTTGTAATTGTTTTACCAAGAAGAAATTATGAAACAACATAATTTCTGAACATGTCAGGTCATTTGTATTCTTAAACATTCTTAATATGCACATATAGGGTTAGGCTATAATAATAAAGAAATGATACTCAGGTTATTTCATAAAGCAGAGAAGAAGCTAAATTCTGTGATTGGTGCAATCAGTTTTAATATATTAATTTAGAAACTTCAACAAAAGGGCAATTTTCTTTATTTTTGTAGCACAGTTTTAGATAATTTAAAAGACCTAAGTCTTTTAATACCTTGCTCTATATAGAAGATATGGACTTTCACAAATTAAAACTATCTTGTTTATTTGTGTGGGTCATATTTTTGTATTTTTAAAATTTCTTTTGTATTTTTAAAACTTCAAGGTTTGTTATTTATATTCATTTCTCTACTTCTGCCATTAGCAAAATGTCACCCTCCCCCTTGTTTGGTTCTGAAGGGTCTTGAAGTGGTGAATGACAAGCTGCTGAATGCATCCTCAGGCTCCCTGTGATGTGTTTGTAATAGATGTAAAATCATAAAGTATTATGCAAATAGTTATTTTTTGTAATGGTAATACATAAAGTCTACCTTTGAGATAAATAGAACAACTCAAAGGAGAATATAGCGGGATGTTAATGTTAAAATTAATATTCTGCAAGCTAAAATCATGAGTAATAACCAAAAGAAAATAAAGTTGCCTCTTTCTGAAACCTCAGAGCAAAACCTATAGATTTAGAAACAACAAATAATCACAATTTTACTGTGCAAGATAAGATAGTAAGTAGCAATTGCAAACCCTTTTGTGTGTGTGTTTTTTTTTTTTGTAAAGACTGAGCATTAGGATGAATATGAATTATAAATTCTAAAAGCTATAAAAGCAGTTACATTAGAGTACTCTGGGTGGAGAATACTACTTATTTTTAAGTGTACTAACTCTAGTTAAAAACATGGAAGAACTTGTAATTTATATGGTTCTCTTAGGGAGTCTAGTGTGCATTGATCCCTGATTTGACAGAACATTTATTTAGGCCTACTATGCTAACAGATTATGAACTCCAGAGTGAAATTTGATTAGAATTTTCCATAATTATCTTGAGAGCTTTATTGTTTTATACATTAGGTTGTGATTACATTTTAAAAGAAAATACAAAGCCAGTCAGCATGTAATATTGAATGACTTCATATAATGTGTGTGTATGCCTTTGTGTTTTAGTCAATTAATTTGCTTTCAGGTTTTTCATCTTTTCATTAAATTTACCTCTTTGAGTCTTTTTTACACTATGCTCAGTTTGTGGAATGAAATGTTTTTAATTACTTTTCTTCCCCTTATGTTTTAGAGATGCTCAGACATTCCCTGCATATAAAGTTACTTCTCAGACTGATTCTTAGACATCAGGCTCTCCTCATGGCTCTCTCCTTTAAAATTAGTTTTCTTAGAGTGCTAGGAGGGATTTGTTTCAAAGTTTTCCTATACTTGAGTAAAAATAGTTAAAAGTTGTCTTTTGTTTTTCTAAAATGACAGGTTTCAAATACTGATTTTGGGGAAAGGTTTTAGGTCTTTGAGAACTTACACTCAGGATCGACAGCATTGATGATTTAGTTTTTCCCATCAGTTATGGTGCATGAGATTTATAGTTCAGAGACTGAATAGCAAAACAGGTAAGTGAATCTGTAGAAGTTAGTTGTTCTTAATTGTCTTATGTTCAAAGATTATATTCCTCTCCCATAACTTATTCTTAGCCTATTGAATATCATACTCCTAAATTTTATGACAGTATCTTGGTCAGTTTAACTGTATGTATAGTTTCGTGTGTATATACGGAGCTAAAAATTATTTCATCATTGGGGCGCCTGGGTGGCTTAGTCGGTTAAGCGTCCGGCTTTCGCTTAGGTCATGATCTCGCAGTTTGTGGGTTCGAGCCCCGTGTTGGGCTCCGTGCTGACTGCCAGCTCAGAGCCTGGAGCCTGTTTCAGAGTCTGCGTCTCCCTCTCTCTCTGACCCTCCCCTGCTCACGCTGTCTCTCTCTCTCTCTCCTAGAAATAAAAATATTAAAAAAAAATTATTTCATCATTTACAGTACATTTTATAGAAGGACATGTCATTCACTGTAGTGTACATTTCTTCAAGGATTTAATGCAAATTAGGTGTTATACATTGGTAAATGTTGAAAGGTAGTGGCATCCTTGCGGTTTTTATTTTGTGATAATGCAGGCTAAATGTGAATAAGAAAACAAATAATTGGGCTCTATGCCAGTGAATAACAATGGAAATAAATGGCAGTGTTCAATAAATGGCTCATAAGAGAAGGTGTTTCTTCAGTCTGAAATTTAAACAAATTTCTAAAAACCTGTTTTATCAAAACTTTCACATGTGGCAAATATTCTGCCAAGTAGTACATAATAACGACCATGATATTCTTCATTTTAGTTCATTCTTTACTCCAGAGCTTAAAATACCTAATGACCACCACCACCACCAAGATGGGCTTTTCACAGCACCTTTGCTGGCACTGTTGTTTCTTGCTTTAATATATAATCTTGTTATTAAATGATAAACCACTGATGCTGCTTCTGTCCTTTATACTTTGTCTTTTAACAAGAGGTTGAATTTGAAATGGATAGTCTCTTCATAGAGTTTGCCAAAAGTGGAGGAGAGAGAGCACACTACTCATTTACTGATGTGGAAAGCCTAAGGAACTACCTCTCTTTCTACCCCCCATTTGGACCCCGTAACCTGACCACGATCCAGCACGTCATCCAGCTTGTTCTAAAAGAATAAGATTTGTGTTTATTCCACAAAACAAATTGTAATAGGCTAGCGGTAATTCTTAAGAAAGTAAGGACTTTATTTACATTATGAACAATTATAGAGAAAAATACTGTTCTAGGATTTAAATGTAGTAGGAGCAAACATGGCAGATACTTTTAAGCTGTGTTGTTTACTTGAAAAGAATGTTACTGAGGCAAATGACAGGAGGAGGTAAGTTTAGGAATAACTTAGTAACTTCCCCTATATTATGCGATGTCTCTAGCTATAGGTAGAAAGGAAGAAAGCTTTTTTTTTTTTAAATATTTTTTTATTTAGTTCTAGGGGAGAGAGAGAGAGACAGCGTGAGCAGGGGAGGGTCAGAGAGAGAGGGAGATGCAGACTCTGAAATAGGCTCCAAGCTCTGAGCTGGCAGTCAGCACAGAGCCCGACATGGGGCTCGAACCCATGAACCGCGAGATCATGACCTAAACGAAAGTCGGACGCTCAACCAACTAAGCCACCCAGGCGCCCCGGAAGAAAGCTTTTAGTGCTTATTATATATAGTATGCAATGTATATGTTCATTTATTTAGAAAGTGAATTTGAAGTGCAAATCTTCTGATTCCAGATCTAGTGTTTATTTCGTAAAACTTTCTTACTGCTTCTAACTCAAAAAGACTCTGATGTTGGTGATCACCCATGATTTCTGAGCTAATAGAATTACTAAAGAATAGGGTTTCTGTTTTTTCCACAGCACTGTTACACTGTACCAGGATATGCTTTGACATTTTCAGAATGTCTAAACATATAGGACACAGGATGATGAATGTAACCAGAATAGAATATATATGGATTGGTCATATCTCTCCACTTCTTCTTACAGAACAGTGTAAGTGTAGGCAAGAGAGAGCAAGTGAGAGTGAGAAATCCTTGCCTAGTACTCAAGGACATGAACTTGATTGTGTCTGGCCCTCTTCCCATCTAGAATCTGTGCCGTCCTTTAATCATGGTGAGACGTACCTTTCTCCATGAATATTAAAAGTTAGTTACACATGGTGGTAAACTAATGAATGCTTCGAAAATCGCTAGGCAGAGACTGGTCTCAGTTGTCTCCGTACCTGGTGCTAGGTTAATTCAGCTCTCCCATGAGCTAACAAGTTATCAGTGCCATTTGTGGGTTTGAAGTGTGGATGTTTGTAACTTAATGAAGTGCCACCATGGTGTACCTTAATGATGGCTCCCCCCAAATAAGGTGGAGTTAAAGAAACTAGTGAAACCTATTATTGTGTGGCAGGCTCAGTGTCCAAAATTGTCTTCCAAGTCATTAGAATTAAATCTACCTGAATGTGTTTCATAAACTGCTACAACTTGCTGCCTAGTATTTCTAAAGATCAAATACCTACCACCTACTGACAGTAATAACTCCTTATTTATCCAGTTTAACCACAAGGAGAACTTTTGTGAATAGTCCATATAGCTGATTTTAACTTTTTATATTGCTAAAACATTAACTATTTGATGAAACCTTTTCTAAAGACATTTTATAGTTGTTTCCTTAAGCAGAACAAACAAGACATAAATGAGCTCATTGTGGCTTATTTATCTTTATTAATACTTATATACCTAACAAAATGATTGTTGTAAGTAGCATTTAATATAAGATTGAGCACTGACTGACAATTAGAGTTGCCCTACAACTGATTCTATAAATTTGCCTTTGGGATTGTCTTTTTTCTGATGAAGTTGGAATGAAGCAACATATTCTTTGATAGAATAACCTAGTTCTTTTCTTCAGCATTATCACATTAAAGGCCAAATTATATTCCAAGTGGTACCATAAAGGAGTCTTAGAAACAAAAAGGTATACTGGAAAGTAATTGGAGTTAAGAAACTTGAGTTCTATTTCCAGTTTTGACATTTGTCTTATAGGAAGTCACTAATTCTTGGCACCTAATTTTCTCTATCTTTAAAATGAGAAGTGGGATTTTTAAGGTTTTGGTTCGCGAAAAAAATTCTGAGAGGAAAAGTAAGTTTATTAAACTAGATAATTCCTTTTTTAAAATATTTCCCCCTAGCTTTATTGAGGTATAATTGACAAAAATTGTACATATTTGAGGTATACAGTGTGATGATTTGATATATGAATACACTGTGAAATGATTACCACAGTCAAGCTAATTAAAACATACATGCTTCACATAGTTACTACCTTTTGTTTGGTGAGTGATGAAGGATATTTAAGATCTACTCTTAGCAAATTTCAAATATACAGTACAGTATTATTAACTAGAGTCACCGTGCTTTATGTTACTCATCCCTACTATCTAAGAACTTGGTTAAAATTTTGTACCCTTTGACCAATATCTACCCATTTCTCTCGCCTGCAAGCCCTTGGCAACTACCACTGTACTCTCTGCTTCTATAAATGTGACTTTTTTTAGATTCTGCGTGTAAGTGAGATCATACAGTATTTGTTTTTCTGTGTCGGGCTTATTTAGTACAGTGTTCTCCAGGTTCATTTATGTTGCTGATGGCAGGATTTCCATCTTATTTTTTTTAAGGCTATATAATATTCGTGATTGTGTGTGTTTGTGTGTCATACTTTTTTATCCACTCCTCTGTCATTGGACATTTATATTATTTCCATATCTTGGCTATTGTGAGTAATGCAGTGAATGTGGGAGGGCAGATATCTGTTTAAGATACTGACTTCATTTCTTTAGCTGTATATACCTAGAAGTGGAATTGCTGGATTGTATGATACTTCTATTTTTAATTTGCTGAGGAATCTCTGTACTGTTTTCTGTTCTCACCTATTTCCATTCCCATGAATAGCATATATGTGTTAACTTTTCTTCACATCTTTGCCAATGCTTTTTATCTGTTGTCTTTTGATAATAGCCATTTGAACAGGTGTGAGGTGGTATTTCATTGTGGTTTTAATTTGCATTTCCCTGATGATTAGTGTTGTTGAGCACTTTTTCATGTACCTGTTGGCCATTTTTATGTCTGTGGAAAAATGTTCAGCTCCTTTGCCCATTGTTTAATTGGTTTGGTTCCTTTTTGCTATTGTATGAGTTCTTTATATATTTTACATATCAACCCTTTAGCAAATGGATAGTTTACAGGTATTTTCTCCCATTCCATAGCTTGTTTATTAATTTTGTTGATTGGTTTCTTTACTGTACAGCAGCTTTTTAATTTGATATAGTCCCACTTATTTTTTTTTCATTGCTTGTGCTTTTGATGTCATATCCAAGACCAATGTCAAGAAGACTTTCCCTTATACTTTCTCATAGAAGTTTTATGGCTTTGTGTCTTAAGTCTTTAACCTGTTTGAGTTAATTTTGTATATGGTGTAAGAAGGTGGTCCAGTTTTATTCTTCCGCATGTGGATATCCATTTTCCAGCACCATTTATTGAAGAGATTATCCTTTTACCATTGGTTGTTCTTGGCACCCCGTCAGAGATTAGTTGGCCATGTATTTGTGAGTTTATTTTTGGGCTCTCTGTTTTGTTCCATTGGTCTGTGTGTCTGTCTTTATGCTAGTACCATATTTGGATTACTGTAGTATAGACTAGATAATTCATAATAAAATGATCATTTATTGAGCTTTTATGTCAGCCACTAGTCTTCAGTGGAACCCAGTGTAGAGTACTTTTATAACCTCTCTTCGCAGATGAGTAAATGATCTCTTGAGCAGTTCAGTAGTTTGCCCAATGTAAGGCAGCATGCACATAGGGCCAGAGGGCCCGTATATCTCTTTAAGCCCTGACTTCAAGTTAGCGGAGAGGTGCTTTTGGAACTCATTTCCTTATGGGACAGGAAAGCATGCACAATGGGTATCCCATTCCTTGCACTTAAGTCATAGAAAGGTCAAAAAATCGCATTGGAGGGTTGGATGAAGAGAAAACTAAATGGGACTAGGGTCCACAGAACTTAAAATAGCTGTAAGTATTCCCAATGATTGAGGCTTCAGGTATGCACATAGGAATATCCTAGTATTTCAGAACCTTATTATGCCATTTTGTAAGCCTTCTCCTTGGTCCTTAAAAGTCCTACCACTTTGTTAAACAAGAATTTAAATTTAATTTTTTAAAACTGCCTTTCACGTGAAATCTCAAAATCTGGGTAAAGTCTTTTGTATTTTCTTACCTGACAGTTTAGACTTTAACATTTCTGAAAAAGCATAAGACTCCATTCTTCTCTAACATGATTCTTTACTCTTGCTACCCTTTGATATTTTAGCAGCATTCAGAAGAGCACCTTTTTATATATCACTGTCATGGCAAAGCAACAAGGTGCACTCTCTTCTCAACTTAGAAGTGTTTGGGCTCTTTCATTTTTTCTAGCTTTGCTGGTGTAGTGTAGAAAAGATATTCTGAGCTTCCTTTTAATAATTTCTTCCATGGTCTTTTGGCATTTTTTTTCAGTCGCTGTGCTTACTGTAAGCTCTCTTTAATAGTCAGTGTGGAACATGAGCCCTTTCATAAGTAACATTAGAAATGGTATTTGTATTGTTAGGATATATAAAATGTTGTAAAGGGGCGCCTGGGCGGCTCAGTCAGTTAAGCATCAGACTTCGGCTCAGGTCATGATCTCATGGTTTGTGAGAGATTGAGCCCCATGTCGGGCTCTGTGCTACAGCTTGGATCCTGAAGTCTGTTTCTGTGCCTCCCTCTCTCTCTCCTCTTGCCATCCCCCTCCCCTCGTCTCTTCCTCCCTTCCTCCCTCCCTCTCCCTCTCTTTCCTCTCTGTCAAAAAATTAATAAATGTTCCCAAAAATTTTTAAAGAAGTACTGTATAGAGTCTGTGTGATGGATGAAGTTTCTCATGACATGACATTTCTTCTGTAATCAAATTTTCTAGTTAAAATACATTAATTTATTAATTCAGTTAGTGAAGTAATATTTCTGTATTAGAAGATAATAAAAACTGGGAGGGCTCAGTTACTCAGGGTTATATCAGGTCTAGCCATAAAGAACTTGCTGTTCTCATGTACACCTGTGAAGATGTACAGAGAAGTACAGAAAAATCATAGTAAAATAGGGGTTTGCTTATATCTGAGCTTGTAGTCTGTAGACAGAATATGTTTATAATATCTTTGAGAGTTCTGTGACAATGTCATTGTCTTCTAAAATATTTTTGGAAGAAATCTGTTCTGTAGCCATGAAAAGCAGAACAACTGTAAGTTAGGTTATTTAGTGTGTCTAGCACTTACTAAACAGAGGTTAGCAAATATTGCTAAATACATGTCCATTTGTATGTAAAAGTAAGGAGTTGGACTGTGCTCAGAGATAAGGTTTTTTGAAAAGAAAAAACTACAGTATTCTGCAATATTTTGATCAGATAGCCTAAAAAACATTTTTAAATCCTATTCTTTACATGCCTCAGTGACTCATTATTTAAAAACAAAACAAAACTTTTAGTCACTTGCATTTGCTTATTACTTTTTGGCTTTTTGGTTAACATATGGCCAAACATTAATGTAGCTGTAATGTAATTTCTATTGTAACTCTCCATTCATTCAAGAAATGTTTGTTTCAGTTATTGACTAGTTGTTGGTAAGTAAAGTGAATGGATTTTCTCCCTCTTTTACACAATAGATATTTGTTGAATCCCTCCTATATCTGAGAGACTCAGTTTGACCCTTACAGAACACATAGTCTAGGTGCAGTTGATGCTCTCACATTCATAGTTCTCAACAAATTCCATTTATTTAAAATCTGCCAAGAATTTGACCTGTTTTCTCAGAGCTTTGGGCATCACATAAGAATTATCATGTTCCTTTGCTTGCTTACATATCTAAGTTAAAGTGAGCTTTTTGGTATTTGAATACCAGATATTCTAGTCATATATGTTTTTCTTTCATTAGATGAAGCCTAGGAGAGCTTCATTCGGTGGCTTCCATAATATATCTAGGTTGAAGTTCTTGTCCTGCCTAGACCTATAATATTCTTCTGTAGTTTGGCCTAGGATGATGTCATTGACACTTTCTGTGCACACACATACACAGATACCCTTTTGGGGTTCTGAACTTTACTATTGGATGTGGCTTCTCATGAAAAAACGTAATAGTATGTAGTAAAAACGTGTAGTGATACCTGGGCCTTGGTGTCACGGGAGACTACTGTGATGAGTGCAACTTGGTTTTGGCTAAATATCTGCTATTATGAAGCTAAAACAGAATAGAAAAGAAGCATTTCTTCTGTTGTATTACCATTACCTGATATCTTGGTTGAATGCACAATGACTTAATTTATCTTTACTATGCTCACAACGTAGTTTTCAATTTCTACCTATTCATAGTTTTTATCTTACAGGATTATTAGCATTGAAGTCTTTAGTATTACTATTTGGTTATGTTCATCTTTAAGGCAGTTGTCTTGTTCTACTTTGTACTAAGCCGTGTGGTCACAAAATAACATCTTTATACAGTCCCATTTAATGGAATAAGTATTACACTTAATCTCATGGTAAAACAGATGTTACATGAAGTATATGTCCTGGGTTGATGGTTTTTTGTTTTTTAATGTTGCTCATGGGACACTGAAAGAATGGTTATAATCCCTGAATATAATCATATAATAAACCATCTAAGATTGCATATGGGAGTTTTAGGAAATAGGAAGGCATAGGAAAAATAGTGAAATAAATTATTGTTAATATTTGCTATGTCGTTCAAAAATATTATTCCATTCTTGACTTAAGTGCCTCAGAATGTAAAAGAAAGTAAATAGGATGGTAGCTGAATCTTTGATTAGATTCAGTGTATTATTCCCATAGTCAATATTAGCAATTCTCAAGGCTTTAACGGTTTAGATATGAATATTCATCTATCTTAACTCACCTTAATGTTTCTGGAACTCTGTATTCAAAGTAATTTTGGTGGGTGCTCCTGCTTCACCAAATAGCATCTTGTCCTTTATCCTTTATAGTGACCCAGCATTTAGCATGGTGTCTGGTGCCTAGAAGGCCCTGCAGGAAACACTTGTTAAATCTTTGCATAGGACTTGTAAGAGATAAGTAGCTAGGTTCAAATCACTGAACAGTGATCCTTATGACATGCAATCTTATAAATATCTGACAAAGATGAAAATTAATAGATTACACTTGTGTTGCCATTTTCTAAAATGCCAAAATGTTTGGGTAACTGATGGTTTTTATCTTCATTTAGGGCCTATCATTCAGTGGTAGTGTATCAGGTTGGAAGGGCACTGATTTAAATCTTCACATGAAATAGGAGCTGGGTGCTCTTGCTGGTAGAAATAGGTGGGACAAGGATGGGTGATGTCAGGACAGTCCGTATTTTCAGATGAAGAGACACTTCTACAAAGTGAGTTTCTAAGTTACATTTAGAGTTCTTTTAAGTGAATTTTGGCCTATTAAGTCTCCATGGAATCAGCTTCTAAAGCTGTTAGAGAAACGTAAGTCATCATGTCCCAAATTTGATGGGCTTTTTCAATTAAAATTCTAAATATTTTTATAGTTTTTCATAAAGATCATGGTTATGTTAAGTTCCAGGTAAGGAGATTGTAAATTACATATGAATTTGTGCTTCACTGTAATGTAAAAAAATTTTTTTGTAACATAAATAATTTTTAACTGTAGAGCAGATTTGGCGGTGGTTTTTGCTTTAGAGAATAACTAACTTATGTGCAAGTAAAATTATTCAATTTACCAAAGTGTTATTTACACAAACTTTTTAGGAAGTCAGTTACACAAGGTTGAGGTTCATCTGAGGTTGTAAAAACATATTACTGAATAGTGTAATTTCTCATTGCTGCATAAAATGTTCTACTGACATTTAGCAGAATTAACTAATATCCTAAGAAGTTGTTATAATTGAGCATGAATAGATATTTTCCATTCCCCTCCGAGTCTGAATTTAAAGATTCTAAGAAATTTGGTATTCAGCTAACCCCTATAAGGGAGGGGACTCACATGTACTAATGATTTTATATCTCACATTTCGGCTTGAAAGATATGCTTTTATTTTTATTTTTATTTTTTATTTCAGGAATAGAATTTAGTGATTCTTCACTTACATATAATATCCAGTGCTCATCAACAAGTGTCCTCCTAATTCCCTTTGACCATTTAGCCCATCTCCTACACAGCACTTCTCTAGCAACCCTCAGTTTCTTCTCTGTATTTAAGAGTCTCTTATGGTTTACCTCCCTCTCTGTTTTTATCTTATTTTAATTTCCCTTCCCCTATGTTAATCTGTTTTGTTTCTTAAATTCCACGTGTGAGTTAAGTCCTATGATACTTGGCTTTCTTTGACTTACTTCGTTTAGCATAATCCTAATTCCATCCACATTGTTGCAGATGGCAAGATTTCCTTCTTTTTGATGGCCAAGTAATATTCCATTGTGTGTATATGTATGTGTATATATATATATATATATATATATATATATATATACCCCTCACCCCCTATATATATATACACACACACATACACACGCATATATATATATACGCACTACATCTTCTTTATTCATTCATCAGTCAATGGACATTTGGGTTCTTCCATACTTAGGCTATTGTCAATAGCACTAATATAAACCTTGGGGTGCATGTGCCGCTTTGAAACATCACTCCTATATCCTTTAGATAAATACCCAGTAGTGCGATTGCTGGGTTGTAGGGTAGTTCTATTTTTAATTTTTTGAGAAATCGCCATACTGTTTTCCAGAGTGGCTGCACCAGTTTGCATTCCCACCAGCAGTGCAAAAGGGTTCCTCTTTCTCCATCCTCGCCAACATCTGTCATTGCTTGAGCTGTTAATTTTAGCCATTCTGACAGGTGTGAGGTGGTATCTCATTTTGGTTTTGATTTGTATTTCCCTGATTATGAGCCATGTTGAGCACCTTTTCATGTGTCTGTTCGCCATCTCTGGATGTCTTCTTTGGAAAAGTGTCTAAACATGTCTTTTGCCCATTTATTCACTGGACTATTTGTTTTTTGGGTGTTGATTTTCATAAATTGAAACATATGCTTTTAAATAAGATAAATATTACAAGGCTTTTTCTGGAATATTTTTGTCCTTATAAAAAAGTTATTGCTTCGGTTATAATTTCCTAGCAAACTGTTTCTAACCAGCTTCATGGAGGAAATATTTCTTCCTTCATGAAAAACTTTAACAAAACCTTCTACTGTTATTAATGTCAGGAGGACAAAGCAATAAGTAAGCACAGTTAGACTAGAAATATGATTAGTGCTGTGGATAATGACTGTATTTATAATTGTGTATTACTACAGGATGATTTTAGCTTAAAGTTTCTTTATATACTTAAGAACTGCAAATTAATTGGCCAACTAATGTTCATTCATAAGGCCTATACAAAATGGATGTGGGAGCCTATGTGTGTGTAAAAGAGAGAAGGCTCTAGAGTTCAAATCCTTTTCTCAACAACTACTGGGTAATCATTAGCTTCTGATACTTTCTCCATACAGAGATTCATGGTCATCTTTTCATAACACTAAGTAATTTCAGTATACTGGGTGGTAGTAACTTAGAGACTTTGCTTCTCTCATGTTAGGTGAAATCAGTAGATATCTAGCCACATCGTCTTTGTGATTATGGGGAAGCTTACTGTTTATCATATTACAATATATTTCCTTCCTGGAGGCCTGTCTTGAATGCTGACTTCTTTGACTAAACTGTTTACTTCATGGTTATTTGGTATAAAATAAGTTTGTTGGGTTGGTTTGGAGAAATAAATTGATCATTCTAAATATAAATTCCCTTTTCTAAATCATCTAACATAATTTAGAATGCCAACTCAGTTGTATGCATTTTAATTTTATTAACAAATATATGATAATTTTCTCTGCTGAAGTTGGCTTTGTGATTTTTGAGCAGAAGATTATGTTGGTATTTAAATTCAAAGTTTTAACAGGGACTGAAAGGTATAATTGCATTTCTATAGACAGGAGAAATGTTCCTCTTGGTGGTGGTACCTGTGTACAGCAAATTAAAATAGACATTCTCCTTACATCCTGCAATTTGACTTACTAAGTATTTTAAATATCAGTATAACTATCTTTGGATGTTTTGCTCATGCTCTTTACCTTCTTGCTGACCTTTTTGCCATCTGTATAAAAAGTTTTAAAATGTATTCAACCTATGTTTCACAGGGTAGGGTATATCATAATTTTTTAGTTAATGGCTTTGAAAAGTGGCCTATTTTTCTGTGTGCAGAGACAAAACAATAATTTATTAATAAATTATAAATTTGATATAGTTCTACATTTGAAATGTACTCTATTCGTATGTAATAAGATGCGATTAGGAGTATAATTATCAGGATAAAGAGTATCAGATGGTTTAAGTGTCAACTCAGAGACTTGGTACAGAATGGAGTTGCATGGTTTCTTTTATTTGCATGTTGGTACTGTGGAACACACTCTTGTTAAGACTTTCAGACCTAGGGTATCATTGGCTTGAATTCTAACTTCCTGTCAGCATAATCATTGACTTTTCTTCCTCCCTCATTTCTCCCATCCTGCTCATTACTGTATCGTGTCCCATCTCCTCTGAATTATGTCCTGAATCTGGTGGCTTTTTTCCATTCTTTGTCCTTTTCATGTCCTAATTATTGATGCTCATACTGTTGTGGTTTCTCCCATCTATAATTTAGCCATCATACTACTAGAAGCACAATCCTACTTTAAAAAAAAAATCGTGAAGCTTAAAATTCTTAGCTTGACATAAAGGATTTCTCTCAGCACCCTCTGTTGTGTACTTTGCGTTCTTTGCAAACTGAACTCACTTTTTATTGAAAATGCTGTTATCCTTATATAGCTCCATACTTTGAATACGTGTTCTTTGTAAGGTAAGATAGATGACCGTAAATTAGATGAAGTTAGATTATCTTATTTGTGGTAACAATTTATGATAATTAAAATTAATGAGATTCTAAAATCTGATCCCAACTATCTATAAAGATAATTGTAGATGCTAGTATCTCAGAATGTAAAAAAGGTGGTCCGCCAGCTGTTACTTCTAGAACTCCTTTGAAAATTCACCTCGGAACACCTACTTTCCACATCTGATTCAACACATTGTCAAGTGGGGTTCATGTTATCAGTACTTTTGTCAATATGCAAGAGATACCACGTTAGTTTGATTGTGTGATCTTGGTGGAATGATAGTGGAACTATGTTTCTCATGAGCGATCCCGTTTGATTACAGTCTTTGATTACAATTTTAAAAGACCATATTCAAAAGAAGTTCAGAGATGTTTTCAGCACTGGTAGCCTTCTAAAAATAAGTACATGCTCCCCCAGTGTGCTTGGCAGGCCAGGAAATTTAGTGTATTTCTTATATGGTCTTGTTATTTCATATAAACATGTTATGTTTCTCGAATATACACTGAAGAGTTTTGTATTGAATGAACCTACTTTAATGACCTGTTTGTGAAATATCTGAGCATAGAAATTATAATCTTTTATATAAATGTGTAAAATAGGATGACAGTAGGACCTGAATTCAAGTTACTTTTGTCACTGTCTTGTACTTTATTCACAATGATTTTAGATGAGCCTCACATACAGAATATTAAAAAGAAATATGGTGCTGTTCTATTTGAGGCTCTTCTAAAAAGTCTTCAGTAAAGAGGTCCAGGATACATACCAGATGATTTCTAGTTTTTTTAATATTTATTTCACAAAGAATAGGAGAGGGTGGGTAGATGATATCCACAAGCTCAACAAATGTTTCTTGAGTAGTTGTGCTAGGTGTTAGAGAAACTGGGGGGGAAAAAAAGGAGAGAGAGACACACAAAAATCTTTGGGTGGGAAGGAGTCAACCTCTGGTAGATCAGTCGTACTCCGCAAAAGTAAAATAGCTAAAAGATAGGAAAGAGAGAAAGATAGCAAGTGATTTTACATCTGCATGAAAAATAAGTTAACCACATTATTCATAATGTTTAAACCTATATTCAGTACTTGTTCTATCTTAACACTACATAGGAAGGATTTAAAAATTTCTAACCAGAAGTAAAGAGGGAAAGAATGGAGAGAAAGGGGAAATGTAAATCTAGTTCACCCACCTTTTTGGTGTAATTAGCTTGGTGTGGCTTGGTTTTCCCCCAAATTGAGAGGAGTCTTTCTAGTGTATCTAGAGGTGTTGTTAGGGTTTTGATTCTAAATGCCCCAGCTCTTCTAGGTATTGTTGAATGAATCAGTCTGTATCCAAAATCATAGACTAATATTTGTTCACTCAGTTCTTGGGCGCTTGGGTTGAACATTGTTCTTTCATTGTTTAAGGGGAAAAAATTAATTCAGATCTACTGTAATAAACTCTGGAATGTTATGACTTTATGCCATTTATAGGTCCTGGTCAGTGCCATTTTGACTGAAGTGCAGTTCAATCAGTAGACTATTTTTGACTAAAATTGTAATGGACAGTTCTATGGCTATTTTAGAAGAATAAAATATGCTATTCTAAAATATTTTATGACACTTTTCCTCTGCACCTAGTCATGCCACTAGTAGTTTTATTTTTTCTTAAGTTGCTCTCAGTCCTTGGCAGTGTTTCCTGGCAACCTTTAATGCACAATATTTGTAGAATTGTTGAGGTGGAAGGTGTTCTGTGTATGCAAACACAGAACTGGTTTTTACCATGTTTTGTTTTACTCTCCATAGCCTCTACAAAGGTGTCATTTGTATCAGACATTTTCCTTCAGGATGTTTCCTGCAGCTTTTGGCCATTTCCAGCTTTAATGAACCATCCAATTTTGGATAAACTACTGCTTCACAGCTATGTATTTGATTCTTTGGTGTCAATATTTAGGAAAGTAAATGCTAGAATAAACATCTGTGTTTCCCTATTTCTGAAGCCTTCATTCTGTTGAGCCTATTGGTTCTGAGTTTATAGAGAAGTGTAGTTAGTTGTGTATTTTTTAGTCCATTGCCGGATCTGGGGACACAAGCTGGGGGAAAATACAGCTTGCAGACTAAATTTAATTTATTAGATTCTTTTTCATGAAGTAGATCACTGGTATCCAGATATATTCCAGTAGAGATTTCCCATTTTTTGTTTGCCTGCCATCAATAAATTTGCTTGATTGGCAGTCATATCTTGTTGAAATTAAGCAGTCAACTCTCTTTCTAGGCCTTTACTCTTAATTTCTGCATTTAACTGTGGAGTTAACTACTTATCCTATTATTATGCTATTATGAGCTAATCTATAGTTATTACATAAACAAAGTGTTTGTAGCTTTAACTTGAGTGCTTAAATCTTAAGTTTGTTTGGAAATTGTATGTACAAGTATATTTGGATTCTTACAAATTTTCAGTGTAGATACCATGAGAAGAAATATTTACTAATCTAGGAGACTGTGGTGCTCTCTGTGTCCTATCAGTTCATTCTTCATTCAAATAAAGGGTAAGAATGCTATGATTTTTTTTTTCAGATTCTTTTTCAGAATCAGAGGAACTACAGTTGTCATTCAGATTTCTAAAGACCTCATTTTACATGGTATAATCGGTCCTTTTTTAGTAGCGAATCAGAGCTTGATCCTGTAATGTTAGTTGTCATAATCAATGCTTTCTTGGGCTTTAAAATTATTTTAAAACTCTTGGCTCTTTATTGGCATACCCAGTAGATGGTGGGATGGTGTGTAAAGAGCCTTGTTATTTTTGTCCCTTCTAGATTTAGCCCCTTGCAAGGAGAAAGTCCTCTTCAGGGCCTCTTGTCCACACGACTCTCTTCAAACCCTTTTGCCCATTGCCCTGCAGTTTCTCATGGTAAACTTCACCTTTTCCCACAAAAGGAGCTGCTGTCCTTTGATCCCTTCCAGGTTCTTGCTTCGGGCTTCCATAAGATGCACTTTGAAACTTTGCTCTCTGATTGCTAGCTCTCAAGGGAGGGGATGGGCAAAAATTGTATTAATGGAGTGACTGTGGATGATCCAGTCCAGCTATTTTCCCCTCTGGACTATGCAGGAGTTCATCTCTTTACTAGGTTAAGTAGGAAGAAAGTATACCTCTCTAAGGCTGGCATTAATTTCTCTGAGTCAACACAATCAAAATATTAGAGAAATATTAAAAAGTTTTAAATGTATTTATCTGGTTCTAGAGGGAATTTAATAACTCACATTTGGTTTGCTGCTCTTCTGTAAATTTATAGTCTGAGATTCAAATGTGTTAAGAGAATGACTATATGAATTTTGGATCTTTGGCCATTATTTCATGTCGTGATACAGGATTTGCCATAGCTGTATTGAGCAATCTGCTACTCCTTTGTCCTTTCACAGTTACTAACTGAATGGCTCACATCTCCTAGCAGTTTTTATGTTAATTCCTTTGCAAACTGTTCATTGTATGAAGCTTAGTTTCTGGTAGATTTTTTAGGAGAAACTTATGGGAACAGTACTTGAGTTCTCCATTCTTGAGGTATCAAGAACTCAGCTATAGTTTTTATCTGTGCCTTTAAAGGTCACCTTGGCTTTATTAAAATGTGTTTGATGTAGGCTGTGCTGGATCATTTTCTCTGGATATATGTATGTACTTTCAATATGTAGTTTCAAGTTATCTTTTATTTTAGAGTTTTTTTAGTATTTTTTTGTTTTATTGCTTTGGTCTCTTTCAATGACTCCTATTAAATATATGTTGGACCATCTTGTTTATGGTACATATTAATCATTTTCTCCTGAAATCTTTAGATCTCTTCCTTTTCTTAAATTATAAAATTTGTTTTATGTTTCATGCTATTTCTGTTAAGGCATTACCCATTGTACTTTTCTAATTTAGCCTTTATTCCTAAAATAAGTTTTTCTTACATTTCTAAGTCTTTTTTGAGTTTGATCACTTCTCTTTTTGTATCTTCCTTGCCCTCAAACACATCACTTCTGAATTTTTCTAATCCTGAGGTTTTTCATTGCTTCAATCATTTAAAAAAGGTTTTTAGCTTGTTTTGAGCTATTAGGTTATAATTTTCATCCTATTTGGGCATGTACTTCTTTCTTGTTTTCATTATTGGTAGGCCATCATTTATTACTTGTGTCCTATTTTCCCTCATAGTATAATTATGTGGGATTGGGGTGCCTGGGTGGCTCTTGGTTTCATCTCAGGTAATCTCAGGGTTTCATGGGTTCTAGCCCCTGATCAGGCTCTGTCCTCTCTCAAAAATAAATAAACGTAAAAAAATAATTACATGGGATTTATTTGCTTTTCTCTTGCTCACATTTTAAGTGAAATGAATTTTACTGTGCTTTTAGGAGGGAGACATCATTCAAGTAGGGCTTTTCTAACATAAGAACTCTAGTATTCTCACTTCTTTGTTTTTATAAAACGACTTAAAGTCTCTTGCTTCTGTTGTCATCCTCCTTGCCTAGCTTCCCCAACATTATCTGACCTTTCTGTTTCCTTTGTTTGTATTGTCCCTATTATGTTTAGTTTTGATTGGACTCCCAGTAATTTCTCTTCATTGTTGGACTCTGTCTTGGAAGCAGCTGTTGTGAGGTTCCAGTACCTGATTCAGCGGCGCCCTCTTGCACCCCTGCAGAGCCCCTCCCAGCTTTGGCTGCCGTTCTCAGGTTTGTCCTTTCCATTTAGCCCCTAGTGACTGGTGTTCTTTTGTTTTCAGGATCGTCCGAAGCCCACATAACTTTCCTTCTGCTGCCTCTCAGATGTTGCAAACATGATGGCCTTAATTTCTGAATCTTTGTCCCCTACTCACTTGTATTTGAAGTTTTTGTGGGGCTATTTTGTGACGTTGTTATGTTGCAGAAGCTTTCCCTGCATCTTTGGTTTGACTAGTTTCGTTGCTCTCTTGTCACAGGGAGGTTTAAAATATTTTCCTACTTTCGGAATGCTTTGATAAAAGGTTTTTGTTTTTGTGTTTTTGTTTTTGGTAAGTTTATTTATTTTGAGAGACGGAATGCTAGTCGGGGCTGGGCAGAGAGAGAATCCCACGCAGACTCCACACTGAGCGTGGAGCCAGACGGGAGGCTCAAACTCATGAATTGCGAGATTATAATATAACCTCAGCTGAAACCAAGAGTCAGATGCTAAACCGACTGAGCCATCCAGGTGCCCCTTCACAAAACTTTTATATGAAGAACTGTCTTGAATATTTACTTATTGCTCTACTTAATGGACACAAAATGCTACATATATTAGAAATCTGCCATTGTGCTAAAATAAAAAAATAAGAGGTCAGTATTATCAAGTGAAACTGTACACTGGAGGGTAACGGTGTATGTGTGTGTGTGTGTGTGAGAGAGAGAGAGAGAGAGAGAGAGAGAGAGAATTACTGTATGTATGGACATATATTCCAAACAAAAACAGCTGAAAAATATTAGCAGTATCCTTTTCTAGATGGATGAATTTTTTCCCGTTTGTGGCTTTCCATCTTTTTCCTCATTAAAAGGTAAATTTTAAGGAAAAATGCCTTTGTTATACATCACAATTTGGGTGAAGTAATTTCCTACTTTAAAAATCAAGGAGTTCATCAGTAATACTGGTTGTCATACTGTGGTCAAGATATGACCCATTCTGTAGCCATTTTTTTTTCTTTTTTTCCCCCACTTTATAACATTTATTTTACTTTTTATTTTTCCCAAGTTTTTATTTTAAATTCCAGTTATTTAAACAATGTAATATTAGTTTCAGGTGTATAATTTACTGATTCATCACTTAATAACCCTTAATGTTCACCCAAAAAGGAAAAGGGTGGGGGAGAGACAGACAGACAGACAAACCAGGAAACAGACCCTTAACTACAGAGAACAAAACTAAGGATTACTGGAGGGAGCCTGGGTGAGTGGATGGGTTAAATGGGTGATAGGTATTAAAGAAGGCACTTGTTTTTCTTTTTAAATTGGGATATAATAGTGAGTCTACCTCATATGGTTAAAAATTTTCCAAGTTCTACCAATGCTTTAACTGGAAGTTAGCTCTTTAAAACAAAATGTTGTGGAATATTCTGTCATCTGATTACACAATACTTGCTTTCTTTACAATTACAATATTACTTTGCATCTTTGACCATCTTCTTTTGGTTCTTTTATAGTTGCTAATACTTAGTGATTATTTCTTTAATGTCTCAGCCCATTAGTCATAATGGATTTAGAATCTCTGTGAATTGAATTCATTGGAAGTTCATAAAGCTTATGAATCTTCTACTAATTAGGGCTTTGCCAAGGTTCTTTAAAGGACTATTGTTTTGCTACCAGAAAAAAAAAAAAAGTCATTAAAAAATCTTAGCATCTTATCTACCACATATGTAATTTCTTTGCATTCCAAATATCAGAGCCTCATCTTTGTTGTGTTCTTCTGCTGCATGTAACCAGGATTTATGTCTTAGTGAAATTTTCTTTATAACTTTGATACAGAAAGATGTTCTCTTGGGTTTTCTTTGTAAACAAGCTGAAGGCTTTCCTTATCTCAGCTTATGTGCCATTTGACACAAATTTGAGTGAGTTGTAAGCCATAGGATCATTCCTAAATGGCTGCATGACTACATTTTTTTAAATTGTTTTCTTGACAGATCTCAGGTTACAGGCCTTGTCAGGCTTAGTTTGGTTAGAAGCATGTTTGTTTCTCTTGTCAACTTCTTGATTGGTTCCTTTCCAGATTTCTGCAGGGCAGCCATATGGTCATTTCTGCATGTTTTCTAGATTGCCTCTGTGGCAGGATTCCAGGTCTGCTTGATTAGTGTTTCAGAATCTACTCACACTAAGAGGGCTTCAGTTTCTGCCCTTCAGTTTGATTCCAGCTAGGATGTTGAGACCTAGTGTCCTTCCTGTCTCTTACCTGAAGTTCATTTTATTTTGATGATTTTGTTTTATGTGGCCCATGTGTTTTGTGTTCTTACATGTCAAGGAATAAAGACCCATAAAGGCCATTAGTAAAGTGCTTGGACCATGTTGACTTGAAAAACCAAATCTAGTAATAATTCTTCTAGATGACCAATATTAATATACATTAGATTGGCTAGAAAAGTATACCAGTCTTCTGTCTACATTTGTTAATTCTTGGTTATACACTTAAAAAAAAAAAAAACTTTGGCGATTTAGAAATCATTCTTTTTCGTTGTCAGGTAAGGAGACACTCAATGTTGCTAATGATGTTAAAGAAAAAAAAATTATGAGACTTGTTAAAGAAAGGTAAGACAAACTTTATTCAGGGAGACTGTGGCAGTACGTGTAGGGACCAGTGCAGTGGAGTTTTGGAGTGGGGAAGAGAGAGATTGGGTTCAAACTCTGAATACAGCAAGGAATAGTGGGGATTTCTAGCCAAGGGGCAAGGTGAGTGTTAGTGGATGGAGAAGTTCTATGAAGATGGAAGCAGTAGGGTAAGGGAGAATTCTGGCTAAACAGACCTCACAGGATTATTGTTGAAGGCACTTCAGGGTGATCAGATATCACATGGGGATGGTGAAGGATGAGGAACTTGATCAGATGTTAAGGATGATCAAATATTGAGGGTGGCGATTCTTGCTAAAATTGGACAGTGCAGAGACAAACATGGAAGCCCAAAACTTAGGGCCTAGTTAGTTCAGAGGCGCCTGACTAAAGTTTGGCCAGGGAGAAACTCTTTGTCAGTGATAATAATTTAAATCCATGGCTCTCAAGGAAGAGCTCTCATTACAGAAATACTGAAGCAAATCTCTGATAACAAATAGGTTTTTAGCAAAATTATGTTTAACTTGAGTAGGGTGAATATTTCTAACCTGTATTTATTTATGGTGGTTCTTGATCTCCGTTAGGTTAGGAACTGTATCATTTCAAGTTGAAGTTGAAGAAAGGCAATTTAATGTCTTCAGTCTTGGCTCAATGAACTTGTTATTTTGATTTTCAATGATGAAGATTGAAATTATAAAGTGAATGAGTTAAGTTAGACGTCATGAAAAGTTCATTGATTTTCTTTAAAGATTAGGGTTGTTTAATAAACTAAGGCTTAAATGCTTTAGTCAAGTTAATTATTAAAATCTAAATTTCACTTTACTTATATATTCGATTTAATTTTGCTCTGGCACTTTCGTTTTATAAGGGAACCTACTTAATATATTTTTTCAGACTTCCTCATATTTTTCAGGAAGTAAATTTTTTTGTACTTCACTTTTATTTGCATGCAAAATGTCCTGTTTGGATGGGAAGATCTCTGTCCAAAGGAAGCTGTATGGAACTCTGTTATCACATCTTTCTGGTGTACCTTAGCATTCTGCCTAGAGTTCTCTGTATTAAAAATTTGAAGGTTCTGATGTCATGGTTGGCACTCACTTTAGAAAGTGCCCTTTTAAAGGAGATGATAAGTATTTAAATTTATTAAATTCTAGAAATTTAGCTGCTAGGAGTGGATTTCAAAGAATTGGTTGACTTTGCAGCAGGATATTTCCTTAGGGATATGTAGTCAAACTTTCAGTGCCTCTGAACGGGAGTAAATGATTGTCATAGCAGGATTTTATTTTTGAGTATCTACAGTTCCAAAGGATCTGGTCCCAGTCGATCCTTCAGATGTAGGCTCTTAAGTTTTTAGTAACCTAAGAGTCACCTGAGATGTTTACTGAAAATTCAGATTTCTTGATCCCTCTCCTCTACCAAAGAGTCTCGCATGGTTGATAAGAAAACAGGCACAGAAGTGAGCATATTTAACAAAAGTCACACACTTTGAAAGTATTGCTTTAGGACCTCAGTGTTTCCCAAACTTTATGAAGTGTCTTAATCGGTCTGATTTGGTTTAAAAGCTATGTTGATACCCGGTTCCCCTGTATAACTTCTTAATTAGGATCTCTTGGAGTGTGGTCCGGTAGCTTGCATTTTTAACAAGCTTCCTGGTGATCCAGGTACCAAAAGCCACATAGGATCCCATCCTTGAGTTCCTCCATTGTTTAGTCCACCATTGAATTGCTACTAGGTAATTTAAGGCATACACAGACACGGAACAATGCATTATGGGAGTTAATGGGTGTTTTCATTTTGGATGTTAACAAATTTAAATGATAAACATGATTATTTTTACTACAACTGTGGTAGGATAAAATGTTTTCAAACACTTCAGGAGCTTAATTCAAGACAAAATATTTGTTACTATTGGCTAACATTGTTAATGTGACATTTTGAAAACTAGTTATGAGTTCTGTGATACAAAGAACTGGAAAAATGGTATTAGTACTTAGTTGTCTTAAGCATTTTGCTCCATTGAATGGCTTGAAGATTCTTTATAATTGTAATCAGTGATGGATGTTGAAAAAAGAAGCAGTTCACTCTGGTGGTGGTATAATGGTTACGTTTCATGGAATTATAGTCATTACACAATAGTTGAAGGAGTAATAGCTCTTTTTCAAAAAGTTTTAAATAAATTGTTATTTAAATACTTTAAGTTTAGATGTGCTTTGGGTAATCAGTGTACATGGAAAGCTTTGGCTAATAATCATTAATTGAGAGCTAAACACAGAGAACTGACCATTTTTACTTGATTTTGTAGTAGGTTGAACATAGTATGAAAAGGGTTGGAGTGTGTTAATGGTCCAAGAAAGAATATGAGCACTTTTTTATTATGTATGTTGGTTTGCATTCTGTATGGCTACATTATAGCACTCAAAAATACTGTACCATCTTTGCCACTTGGTAAGGTCAGTTTGGAAGATGTGGTTGGTGGCTTGTTTCCTATTATTCTGGAGCTATAGTTGTTTAAGTTTCCATTATTCAGTACCTTTGTTTTTAACTTGAAGAAGTTGTATTTAATTTTCTTTTCCACTGCAGATTAGCTTTTTAAGGCATGAGATTTCCAAACTGACTAGTCAATCTTCAGTCATTGCCACGGAAGTAAACATTGTTGGGAACAAAGTAATTAATTTAACATCATACGTTGCTCTGGCAGTTAGATATCAAGCGTGTTTTTTTTTTTTAATGTTTTATTTATTTCTAGGAGAGAGAGGGAGAGAGAGAGAGGGAGAGAGAGAGAGGGAGAGAGAGAGAGAGCGTGAGCAGGGGAGGGCCAGAGAGAGAGGGAGTCACAGTCACAGACTGAAACAGGCTCCAGGCTCTGAGCTGGCTGTCAGCACAGAGCCCAGCGCAGGGCTCGAACCCACGAACTGCGAGATCGTGACCTAAGCGAAAGTCGGATGCTTAACCGACTAAGCCACCCAGGCGCCCCAGATATCAAGCATGTTTTAGCTGTTTTGAACAGTGCCTAGTTTGCTATTCAAATTCAGGGTTATCGAATAGTTAGCTTCTTGTATTTAAGCTATTTTTTTAATTATTATTACTTTAAACTTGAATTTCCAGTTGGTTGTTAGAGAGCAAGAAGTATTTTGTCTGGTTCTTAGTAGGGACTCAGGAGACCCAGGCCTACCAACTGCTGTTGTTGCCATGTGGCTTCCTATTCAGGGAGGCGAAGAGGGACAGGAAAGCACAACTTTTAGACAAATATAATGAAGAAGACTTTTTACAGACTGTTGCTATCAACAGTCATTTTCTGGTTCTAATAGAGTACTGGAAATAGATGTGATTTTTTTTTTTCTAACACTCATATTTTTGCTGAAGTTAGTTGTATTTTACCCTCAAGTATTTAAGAATATTAGCAACAGAACTGGTAAGAGGCATGGGAAAGACTCTTACTACTCCTTTGGTGGTGTAGTTAGAGAGCAGCATTCTTGCTATCTGCTGCCTAATTCTGTTTTTTTGTTGTGTTTTGCTTTCTTTGCCTTCCTATCCTTCTTCAATGAGCATTTGCCATACATATACTGCTTTGTATTATAGTTTAAGTGTGTATATTGTGTTTCCCCCAACCAGAATATAAACTCCTTGAAGAGAGTCTGAAACTTATTTTGTAATTTCCCTTGGTGCATGTAACAGTGCTTTCCATAGGACAGACATCTAGCAAGTTTTATTTAGTAATAATGATTGCCTAGTTTCACCATTTATGAAGGTACTGTTTTTCTGATGCCTGTTTACCTTATGGAATGATAATAAGTATTTAATTGATTTTCTTTCACACCTTACATAAATATAATTGAATATTTATTTTAGCAATTCTATTAAGTTATTTAAACTTTTTAAAATTAATTCAAAGACTGTTTGACTCTTCTAATGCATGTGTCTAGCTTCTAAGGTGTCCTCTTGTTTGATCTACTTAAACTGAGGTAAGTTTGTAATAATTAGAGGAAGATTGTGATCACCCAATTCAAAACTAAATACATATTCTAATCACAGCTGTAACCATGACATAAACCATTTATGTAAGTAATGCGAAGTCCGTGTTGACTTTCTTTATTGTACTGGGTTATAAAACCTGAGTTGATAGGAGGTAATACCATGAATTAAATAAATAAAAATTGGCGAGCATCAGGGCTTAGATGTTGAGGCAGTTTAAAACTAACTTATTGCCAGGGCACTTGGGTGGCTCAGTCAGTTAAGCATCCAACTCTTGATTTAGGCTCAGGTCATGATCTCATGGTTCATGGAATCGAGCCCCATGTTGGGGGCTCTGGGCTGACAACACAGCCTGCTTGGGATTCTCTCTCTTCCTCTCTCTCTGCCCCTTCACTGTGTGCTTGTGCCCTCTCTCTCTCTGCCTCTCTCTCTCTACACCTCCTTCTCCTCAAACATATAAACATAAAAAAAATTGTTTGAAATAGGACCTTTCAAGAATATTTGCCTAATATACTTTAATTTAAAAAAAAAAAAAAAAAAAGATGATTGGTAGAGTGAATTTTGTAACAATATGTAATCACCGTGTTGCCCTAACATACTTTTCCTTTTTTAAGGCAGACCTTTTTGTTTGTGTTTGTGTTTGCAATGTCTGGTGCTTGTCTATACATTCTGAACATAATTAAACAGTAGGGATAATATTGTAAAATTAGAGCGAAGTGGCCAATCTGTACATTGAGTATAGCACCCTGTTTCAGGTCCACTAAAGTAATAAGGCCATCTATTGAGATACAGCAAGAAAACATCATAACTTCTGTTTTCTTCCACTCATGTATCTTTTTAGTTTTCTTCTATATCATGTTCTTTTATCAGTTTTATAATGCCTAACATTTTAGTAATATAGTACATATCCCGTTTATAAATGAATAACTACAGATGTTGTTCCATGCTTCCCTGTAGGAGTACTTAGTCAAAATAGCTTGAAGACCACAGTTCTGACAAAGTTCCTAATCCTAGAGACTGGACATTATGGGAAGAACATGTGTTTTTTTGAGAGTGATAGGCAAAGGTCTAGTGATAAAATATATAGTAAGAGTTATTTGATATCAAGATTGAAGTGTATAGATCAAGAATCTCATTTATATAGCTTCTTCACTATAAAACATAAAAATGGTCCCTATGGTTTATTTTCCAGCTTAGGAAAAATTTTAATAGCTGTAAGTAGCATATGTATGACATTTTAATAGTTTGGACCAGTGTAAGCTTATGCACAAGTTTTCCACATGAAGTGGTTCTTCATTTTCCGGTATGGCTGACCTTTATGCAGGACTTTTTTGTATTTAGTAGTGGATTGCTATAAATGTTGGCTCTTTTTTAAGGGGCAATCTTTTTTTGTCTCTTCTGTCTTCCTGGTGGAGAGAATATAAAGTAACTTTTAAAAATTTTAAACAAATCATTATAAATTAGATTATGAAAGACATATTTTCTCCTTTTCCCAAAGTTGTTAAAATTTGTTGGCATTGCTTTTATAGCCAGAAAAAAAAATACTTAAAGGAATTAATAGAAATAACTTCTACTGGTACTAAAAACAGTCTACATAGGTATTCGCTATGATGGAGGAGGAGGTAAGAAGAGGGAAGAAAAAAACCAGTGAAACAGGACAAGTAGCAAGAAAGTGTTACAAATACGAAGAAGAAAATTACAAGACAGGTTAAATTTATTGTATCAATAATGTACAATGGGATGAATATACCTTCTATGAGAAGAAGGCTTACTGCAAAGCTTTTTTTGAAAAAGCCTAGTTATGTACTGTATATAGGACACGTGAATAAACAGAATGATTGAAAGAAATTGTAAATTCAAGAGTAGGGATACCAGGCAAATTATAACAGAGAGCAACAGGGGGTCACAATGTTTAATTTGACAGAGCTAAAAAAGTGATACGTGGAACAGATTATAATGGTGAATTATGTAAGCTGTAATACTGATATCATGGATCAATATGTGTCAGGTTATACAGAACTGAAATGTAAATGATAAAAAATTGCAATAAAGAGAATTATTAGATCTCATTAGTAGTTTAGAAATTTTCTAAACTACTCTAAATTTAGTTCTTCTCTAAATTTGTGACAGATCCAGTTGATAATTATATCATTCCTATATTCTGTATTTTTATTTCAGATGAGGCATAAGACTAATAGAAAATTTCAGACCATTCCAAAGAGTAGATAGAAATAATAGGTATCCTAGATCCTCCAGTGAAATGAAATTAGAGCTAGGCAGTGAAGATGAGGAGGAAGTTTGGTAATTTGCATATCTTTTGTAACACTCTTGGGTTAAAGAAGAAATCAAAACTGCAGTTTTAAGGTGTATAAATAATAAGATAACGCCGATGTATACAGTGTTTTGCTTTCTGATTTAAAAGAAAACAACAGCTCCTTATGTGTTCTGGTTTCAGGAAGATAGTTGAAGGACAGCATGCAAAACAAATAAATGTTTCTTGACTGTTTGTAATGTGCAGGGCATTTTAGTTCCATGTGGGGTACAACTGAATAAGACTCTGAGCTTTGGAGCTTGTAATTGAATGGATTTTATTATAGAAAGCACATCAGTGGTAAATTATTGGGGATGTGTATATGAAAAGTCCTCTGTAATTTCTTTGTTAAGAAACTATAGGGTTCATTATGATCATTTTAATTTTCAAAAGAGGTACTTACAGTACCCAAATGGAAAGAAGTAGGTTGTTAGAGCAGACTGACTGAACTCTGTAGACTGTCTGGAGATCTTGCTTCCTTTCTACCTCTGTCTCCTGTTGGCAGTTCTCCTTCACTGGACAGTGTTATCTTTCTGGGTTTCAGATTCTTCATACTATAAATGAGGAAATTGAATTACAATATAAGGTTCTTCATACATGTTATTTTTGTGTAGCTATGAATAAACTGCTTTAAATAGTATTGAGCATTGATTCCTTTTCAGTCTGTAGAGACTAAACTAAACTTCTGTTCTGGTAGAGGAGAAAGACAAACCCACGGTTCCATGCAAGCAGAGGGGGTCACATATATCTGAAGAGACAGAGAATGAAAAGCCCTGGGTTTTCAACACAGAGTTAGTATGACACCTGAGCTGTTCTTGGAGATAAGTTTGTCAGGGGAACAACAAAGGAGACGGTTCTCTGCTCAGGAAGTAATAGGACATACAGAGGCAGAGAAGTGAGTGTTGTACATTTGGGAAACTGCGATAACTTGCAAAGTTCGTTTGACACTTTGTAGGTAGCATGGATTTATAGTGGAGTAGAAAGACATCAAGCACGAGGTATATGGGAACCTAATTGTAAAAAATACATGCTTTACTGTAAAGACAATAATTAACCATGGAAGTGTGGTGGGTTTTTTGTTTGTTTTGTTTTGTTTTTTGGCGGTGTTGGGAAGTAGCCCAATTGAGATAGATGCAGAGATAGCACTGAATAAACTGGCAGTCCAGGGGAGACGTGATAGAGTCTTAATTAAAGTAATGGCAGTAAAGATAGATTTTAGAATAGGTCTCTGAAATGGGTAAACAGGTATCTGTGACAGCCCTGGAAATATATGCAAGGTTTAGTATGTGAATGTATTTTCCTTTGGAGAGGGTCTACAAATTTCATCAAGTCATATAAGAGAGCTGTTAGGGTAAATATATATCATAGGGAACCTTGACAGGGTGACATTCTACAAACTATGAAGTTTAAATTTTACATAATTTATCAGTGACTAATCTAATGTTTTCTCACTTTTTATAGTGGACAGGCCAAAATCTCAGCAAGTTCGAACCTCTAGTACAATAAGGCGAACCTCTTCTTTGGATACGATAACAGGACCTTATCTCACAGGACAGTGGCCACGGGATCCTCATGTTCATTACCCTTCATGCATGAAAGATAAAGCTACTCAGGTAAAATGAGCAAATAAAAAATCAGTTTTATTACCCTGCAGTTCTGTTTTGATCACAATAAAGAAAATGTAATTTCAATAAATTTTTCCAAATTTGAAATACAATATATTCAACCAAAGAAGGAAGCCATTTCTTTTAATAAGTTTTAGACTAATTGTTTTTTGTCATTTGGGTTTTAAAAGTTTTAAAATTATTTAAATTTTAATAAATAAATTTAAAGAGCACATCAGCTTATATTACATGGTTTTTGAGACTTACAGTTTTAAGATTGCTTAACAGTAATTAAATTAATATAACTAGTAATTATATTAGAAAATATAAATAATTTTTGAAGAAAAGTTTACACAGTTCGTGAAAATAATTTATAAAGTACTAGCACATAGCTAAAGTAATATGTTAAACGATTTTGTTTGTTTAAAATTTTTTTAATGTTTATTTATTTTTGAGAGAGAGACAGAGCATGAGCAGGGGAGGGCCAGAGAGAGAGGGAGACACAGAATCCGAAGCAGGCTCCAGGCTCCGAGCTGTCAGCACAGAGCCCGACGGTGGGGCTCAGACCCACAAACCGTGAGATCATGACCTGAGTCGAAATCCGATGCTAAACCAACTGAACCACCCAGGCGCCCCTGTTTGTATGTTTAAAACCAAGACTAGAAATCTTGAGATCTAAATAGAACATGTACTGTTTGTCACACTTTTTCTACTTATGGAACGTTCCCCAACCTTTTGATTTGAGAAGCTTTTCCTTCCAAGTTCAGGGAAAAATCTTAAAACATCTTTCTTGCTGATTTCTGAGTTCTTGACCGTGTCTTCATAATAGTGGTCAATCACCATTATGAAGAATATTAAAAGTATAAGAGATGGTTGCTGGCTTTAAAGAACTTACAGTATAGTTGAAAAGATGGGATATAAATTTATGAAAATCAGTAACAGAAGAGAGTATATAATTAGATGTTTGATGAATGGAGCATTTAAATGTGAGAGGATTCAAAGGAATGGGAGGATTTTGGGTTTTGTAGGTTAGGGAAATGGAAGAATTTGAGTTTCATGTCTGAAGAAAAAGGGAGAAAATTTGGATACGATCTGTGAGAATCTTCTCAATTTTTGTAATTTTCTCAGGCAAGCTTGAAGCCAAGGTTTATTATCTTTATTGTCCATCCTATCAATTTTGTCTTTGCAGTATTTTATGCTACCCTTAGTCTTTTGCTTTCCAATCTTTGTGAGGAAAAGGATCAGTTTGATATGGTAGGCAGTGGTCTTCTCAAGTAGAAATAACTAGTAAAATTCAGAGATGTGGGTCTGGACACTTAGAAATGGACACAGATAATTCAAGACCATCTTTTTGGAAGAGGAGGATTCATAAGTGTGATAAAATGTAGACATGGCATTTAAAGAAAGAAGGTCAAGAGACCAAGTACTTCATCTTTGGAAATGCACACAGGGAAAGAGAGAAAACTAATGTATTCACAAGAACTATGTAAGATGACACAGATGGGGAAGCAGAGACTTTGAGTAGTTCAAGGACTTAGGATATAAAGTTAGGAAGTGTTGGAGCCAGGTGTCGAATACAGGTTAATTTGTCAGTCATTCTGAGCTTCAGTTTTTTTGGTGTTGTTAGAATAAATGGAATATTGGGCATGGGTGTTTTACCTAGTAGAGTAACTGGCATATTTAAAGATGGTAGCTCTTCTTTTTAGGTTTTAAAAATTCCTACGTTTTATTGAATATATGCTTTATCCAGACAGTATCCAGAAACAGAGGAGCCAGCTAAAGAACAAAAGCTAAGAGAAGAACTGAAATAGTCTAGCCTTAGAAGCCAAAGGGAAAGATGTTCCAAGCAAGAATTGTTAACCCTATCAGGTGCTAAAGAGAGAGGTTGTGGAGAATAAGGACTAAAGTTAAGGATTAGGGACCCATTATCTTGGAGAGTGTAGTACTGAATTTATAGAGGAGAAAACAGATGTTTCGGAGTTAAGGAGAAAACTATATAGAGATAGAAAAGAGGGCCCTGGCTCTGCTTCTTAAGCTTGTCTGTTTCTTTATCGGTGTGATGAGGTTAGTGAAACCTAACTCATCATAATGTTATATAACTATGACCGTATATGAAAGTGAATATGTCAGTATCCTTAGATTATTAGTAGTAGATACAGAGATGCCCATTTGTAACATTTGCATGATTTGGAGCAAATACAAATGAGGACATACCATATTTGTGTAACAAACTATTACATAAAATATATTTTGTCCTTCCACTTTGGCAAGTAAACCTTCACATGGACCTTGAACTTCAAGTTTGAACTAAGAAATCCTGGATTCCTGAGACCTACATATCAGGATGTTTCTGCATGCGTTGACCCCACCCCGCCTTCTGAGCCTAAACCCCTATCTTTTCCTACCCTACACACCATTCTATTCTCTGAGAGGTGGCTTCACACATAGGTTTTAATGCCCCAGTTCTCACATCCATGCTTCATTCATATTCTTTCAGAAGGTGAGACCCAGGGAATAGGTTCTTTCAGAACTTAGAAGCCAGGCTGCTCTGTTTAGGTAAGGAATTCCTGGGTCTAGATTACCCAGAGCATAGTCTGTCGCAGAGGTGTGGGCTTATGGTGTGTATGTCCTTTTGAACCCATGGTCTCTTTACCTTTGGGGAGGGGTGTGGCTAGGAGAGGGCCAGAGCAGTTCCTCCTAAAACTTGAGGTCCAGGACAGAGGTCTGACTGGATCTCTATATAAAATCATTTAATTGAGAAACAGCGTTGAAAGGAAGGTAAAACATCGGATTCATTTTACAGATAAGATACTGAGGCATGGGGAAGTTAAGTAATTTGCACTTGGTTATATAGCTAATAAAAACAAAGAAATTTGAACTCAGATTTGGCTGATTCCAAAGTTGTTGCTTTTTCTCCAGTTCCCCACTCTTTCTCATAGTAACCCCTGAAGCATATAGACTTAACCCATTGTTTGCTTCAGAAGCGTAAGAAATGGTCTTGCCCCCAAGCCTCTGTTGGTTTAATTGAAGGTACAAGAGAGGAACGTACGAGATGTTTTTGTTTGTTTTTTCTTTTTCTTTTATTGTCACATCCATTCCTTTTGCATTAACTCCTGAACTCTGAGGGAGGCAAGTAGAAGTTCTTGTTTATTTAGGGTAAGTTAGTGGAGGGAAGGTGGTACAGTCTGCTTACTACAGATACTAATATCTAGGCTATCTGGTTTGGGTGGAGGGTGTCTCTAGTATTTTTTTTCCTTTCATATTTCCAGACTTCAGCTACCTTAATTACTAAGGGTTAGGAATGAAATTCTCAATGTTTAATACACCTACACATTGGGCCTTTTAAAAAGAAGTAGCATAGTGTTGTGAAAAACACTGTGGACTTTGGAGACGGATCATGTGTTCAACTTAAGTTTCAGTATGTGAGAACCTTCTGGGATGATGGAAGTTTTGTATATCTTGATAGAGGTTTTGGTTATATGAGTGAATGCATTTATCAGAACTTTTACAAGTATACACTTGTGCATTTTACTATGTAACTTAAAAAATATAGAGCATAAACAAATATTGAACTCTAATCATATGTTTAGGAGTGAAATATATTGCTGTCTTCAACTGACTTTGAAATGAATCAAAAATAAGTTCAGTTGATGGATAGGTAGATATATGATGAAGCAAGTATAGCAAAGTGTTACATAGAGTATCTAAATGTTGGCTTTTTGAGTGCTCACTGAGCAGTTATTTTCAGTGAACTGTAAGTTTGAATGTTTTAAAATGCTGGAAGAATAATCATGGCCACTGAATTAACTGTCATGTGGTCCAAACTTCAGTTTCTTTTTCTGTAAATTGAAGCTAGTAATACCATATTTGCAGAATCACGTATTTGTATTGAGGACTGAAAGAGACAGCTTCACATGTTTAAGGCTGAACATTGCCAACTTATTAGAATAATCTGTGTAGCTTAATAGAAATAAAAACTAAAAACCCTTTGTGGAATTTAATATTACTTTAACATATTAGCCTTGCGGATCCAACCTTTTTTTAAATAAAATTTATTACCAGTTCCTAAAATTACAGTTACAGTAATCAGACAGAAGTATTTTCTCAGTTTTCAACATATTATCTAAAGCTTCATCTCAGACAGATTTATAGTTCTGTGTGAGCATATTTTTAAATGAGACAGTAGTACATATGCTTTTTATAAAGTGGTCAAACCATAAAAACAGAGCAATAATAAAAGGTCCCAGGTATAGTAGCAAATACCACATTCTCTTCACAGACATACACATTGTCGCTCCGTGTCACATGATAGGATTTTACTTCCTTGCCCACTTAAAGTTAAGTTTGGCCATGAGACTTACTATAGGAAGAAGCTTTAAAGAGCTGGTGCACCAAAACTAAACAAGGACACCATAAGAAAAGAAAATTACAAGCTGGTATCCCTGATGAATTTAGATGCAAAACACCTCAACAATATTACCAACCCTAATTCAGCAGTACATTAAAAGGATCAAACACCGTGATCGGTGGGATTTATTCCAGGAAATAAGGATGGTTCAACATCTGCAAATTGTTCAGTGCTATACACCATATTAACAAAATGAAGGATAAACATCATACGATCATCTCAAGAGATGCAGAAAAAGCATTGGACAGAAGTAAACATTGATCTATGAAGAAGACTTTAAACAAAGTGAGTACAGAGAGAATGTATCTCAATGTAATAAAAGCCAAGTGTGACAAGCCCGCCCATAGCAAACATCGTAATCAATGGTGAAAAACGGAAAGCTTTTTGTCTAACGTCAGGAACAAGATAAAGATGCCCACACTTGCCACTTGTATTCAACTTAGTATTAGACATCTTAGCCAGGGCAGTAAGGCAAGAAAAAGAGATAGTAGGCTTCCACATTGGAAAGGAAGAAATTAAACTGTCATTATTTGCAGGTGACATGATGCTCTATATAGAAGACACTGAAGACTTGGTCAGTCATAAGGTTGATAGAACTAATGAATTCAGTATGAAGTTGCAAGATACAACATCAGTATACAGAAATCTGTTGTATTACTTTACACTAATGCATCAAAAGAGATACTAAGAAAGTCCCATTTTAAAATTGCACCAGCGCCGTCTGGGGGCCTCAGTCAGTTAACTGTCTAACTTCAGCTCAGGTCATGATCTCAGGGGTCATGAGTTCAAGCCCCATGTCGGGCTCTGTGCTGCCAGCTCAGAGCCTGGAACCTGCTTTGGATTCTGTCTCCCTCTCTCTGCCCCTCCCCCACTCACATTCTGTCTCTCTTTCTGTCTCAAAAATAAACATTAAAATTGCATCAAAAAGAATAAAATACTTAGGAAATAATCTAACCAAGGAGGTGAAAGACTTGTACACTGAAAACTATATAAGACATTGACTAAAGAAACTGAAGAAGATACAAATAGAAATATATTCCATTCTCCTCTATCAGAAGAATTAATATTGTTAAAATGTTCATGCTACCCAAAACAATCTGCAGACTCAGTGTAATCCCTGTCAAAATTCCAATGACATTTTTCACAGAAATAGGAAAAATAATTTAAAAATTTGTATTGAACCACAAAAGACCCTGAATAGCCAAAGCATCTTGAGAAAGAACAAAGCTAGAGACATGCTACTCCCTGATTTCAAACTATATGACAAAGCTATAGTAATCAAAACAGTGTGATATTGGTATAAAAACAAACACAGAGGTCAACGGAACAGAGAACCAAGAAATAAACCCATGCATATGTGGTCAGTTAGTTTATTACAAAGAAGCAAAGAATATACAATGAAGAAGGGACAGGTCTCTTCGATAAATGATATTTGGAAAACTGGACCACTATCATACACCAAACACAAAATTTAATTCAAAATGGATTAGCGACTTGAATGTAAGACCTGGAACTGTAAAAAATTCTAGAAGAAAACATCGGTGGTAAGCTTCTTGACATGGGTCTTGGTGATGATTTTTTGGATTTGACATTAAAAGCAAAGGCAGCAAAAGTAAATACGTGGGACTACATCAGACTAAAAAATTTTTGCACAGCAAAGGAAACCATCAATAAAATGAAAAGACATCCTACTGAATAGGAGACCATGTTTGTGAGTTATATCCAGAATATCAAAGAAGTCCTATAGCTCAATAGCAAAACAAGCAATCCAATTAAGAAATGGACAGAAGGTCTGAATACATATTTTTCCAAAGAAGACATTTAGATGGCCAGATGGAAAATGAAAAGATGCTCAGCATCACTAATGATCAGGGAAATGTAATCAAAACCACAATGAGATAGCACCGCACACCTGTACAAACAACTTTTATCAAAAAACCAATTAGCCAGGATGTGGAAAAAAGTAAACACTTATGCATTGTTGGTGGGAAAGTAAATTGGTGCAGGCATTATGGAAGATGGTATGGAGTTTTCTCGAAAAATTAAAAATAGAATTACCATATGATCCAGTAATTTCACTTCTGGGTATTTATCCAGAGAAGACAAAAACACTAACCTAAAAAGATACATGTACCCCCATGTTCATTAGAGCATTATTTTCACTACCCAAGGTATGAAAGCAACCAAAGTGTTCACCAACAGATGAGAAGATAAGGAAGTTGTGGTATGTGTGTGCAATGGAATATTACTTAGTCATAAAAAAGGATGAAATCCTACCATTTGCAGCAGCATAAATGGACTTTGAGGACATTATACTTGAGTGAAATAAATTAGACAGAATATGATCAATTATGACCTTACTTACATGTGGAATCTTTAAAAAAAAATAAGCTCATAGATACAAAGAACAGATTGATGGTTGCTGAGAGTAGGGGCGGGCAGAATGGGTGAAGGGAGTCAAAAGGTACAAGCTTCTAATTATAAAATAAATAATTTTTCTAGGGGATATAATGTACAGCATGGCAACCATAGCTAATAATCCTGTATTGTATATTTAAAAGTTGCCAAGAGAGATGCCTGGGTGGCTTAGTCGGTTAAACGTCCGACTTTGGCTCCCATCACGATCTCACTGTTTGTGAGTTCCAGCCTTCCATTGGTCTCTGTGCTGACAGCTCAGAGCCTGGAACCTGCTTTGGAATCTGAGCCACCCCCTGCCCTTTCCCCGCTTGTGCACTTTCTTTCTCAAAAATGAATAAACACAAAACAAAGTTGCCAAGAAAGAAAATCTTAGAAGTTCTCATTGCAAGAAAAAATTTCCATAACTAGGAGTGGTAACAGTGTTATCTAGACTTATTGTGGTGGTCATTTCACAGTGTATACAAATACTGAATTATTAGATCGTACACCTTAAGCTAACATAATACTCTATATTGGTTATATCTCAGTAAACTTAATGAAAGAGCTGGTGTTTTTCACTCTAACAGGAGTAGCTTCAAGCATACTTACTGTTACTATTTTTTAATGTTTTATTTATTTGTTTATTTTTTGAGAGAGAGAGAGCATAAGCAGGGGAGGGTCAGAGACAGAGGGAGACATCGAATCTAAAGACAGGCTCCAGGCTCTGAGCTAGCTGTCAGCACAGAGCCCAACGCGAGGCTCGAACCCATGAACCATGAGGTCATGACCTGAGCCGAAGTCGGACACTTAATCAACTGAGCCCCCCAGGCACCCCAAGCATACTTATTTTACTTATTGTTTTTCTTCTAAAATCAAAAGTGATTTTTCAGATGTGAAATACCATTTCATTATGGAAATGAATATGTTGTTTTGATTCATAACCTATGATATAGTGAATTTCTTTACTTGATTACTTAATAATTGATCATGACTACATTTCTAGAATAAGTACTATTTATGGAATTCTTTTTTAAAAGTATACAAATAAAGCATTTGTTAATACTATATTTGTTTCAAAATTCAGAAATGAGGTCTGAATTTTTTTTTTTTTCATAATGTAATCCTTAGTGTTATACTTGCTTCACAAAAAGATTTTGCAAGATTTCCTTCCTTTGTGCTCTGGAGCAATGGTGAAAATATCATCCCAATTACCTGTTACTTAAGTTTGAAAAAATATTACCTATGAAGCTAACTAGACTAGTATGTTTTTAGATTGTAACTCTTTTAGTAAAATCTCAGTTTTTTTCAGTGGTTCTCAGTTTTAGTTTCTATTTCTTCCGTTCAGTATTTTCATTTGAATACAATCCATTTCATCCAGTTTTTCAAGTATATTTGCATAGTTTCACAAAATATTCTTGCATAGTTTTTTGAATTTCTTGTATATATGTAGTTATTTTTCTTATATTACTGTGCATGTGTGTTTTAAGTGATTAAATTTATTAGGTTACATAGCATACAAAAAATGTTACGGTGTTGAAGTTATTTTCCTGTTTTTCTTTTTTCTGGTTCATTGCTCTCTGACTTTGCTCAGTCATTGTACTTTCTTCTGCCTTTCTGGAGTGTATATTTTTCCTAGATTCTAGAGATAAATGCTTAGTTTTTGTATTTGTGGTGTTATTTCTTGCTTAGTAATAAGTGATTTTTATGTCAAGATTCATCCTCTGAGCTCAGCTTTGGTTAGTATATAATGTTTACATTATTTATATTTTGTAAGATAACTGTGTAGTTTCAGTTTTGATATCCTGTTTAGTATACAAGAGCTTTTTGTTTTGTTTTTAATTTCTAAATGGTTAAAGTAGCTTTTCCTCATAAAAATTTAATTTCTTGTTTTATTGTTTAGAGTATAGAATTCTACATCTTTTAAAACTTGGGTGACATTTACTTTGTGGCCTAATGTAAGGTCATATTTGTTTTTTTTTTAATGCTTTGAGTATTTGAAAATGAGGTATAGACTTTTAGATACAGAGCTCATTACATATTAATTCAGTGTTATTAATTATATTATTCAGCTTCTGTATAGCCCTGTTGATTTATGTCTGTTTGTTCCATCATGAGCTGGCAGTTGCTGAATTAAGATTTCTGTTGATGCGTGTTTCCAGTGGTCATTGTATTATATATCTGAAGAATATAGATGTATAAAGATTTATGTCCATTGTATCTTCCTTTTGGTTGGTATTGATTATTATTATGGGATACTCTGTCTTGATTAATATTTTTTCTCCGAATATAGTCTTTTTATGATATAAATTAATATTGAAAACTCTTTTATTTATTTTTCCATTGGTCAAGAGCTCTGGTTCTAAAATCAGACTGGTTTTGAATCTTAGCTCTAGCATTTTTCAGCTTTCTAATTCTGGGCAAATTAACTTTACCTCTGTGTCTGGGTTTTCTCATTTGTTGATGCAATAGTATATACCTCATAGAAACATCATAAGCATTAAATTGAGTTAATGCATTTGAAATGCTGAGAATAGTGACCAACACATTAAGTGTCAATAAATACTTGCTATCATTATTTACATTAACTAGCAGAGAGGGAGAAAGGTGAATGTTTGGATAGTTGCCATGGTACTGTGGATTCACTGCTGGAAAGCAAAACTTCAAAAGGAGATTTCTTCCTCCTTTCTTTCACCTCTTTCCCATGGTTTTTATTTCTTAGTTTGTTTTTGTCTTTTATCTTTTCTGGTAAATCTTGCTTTTGCTGGAAAATGAATGAATACATTTTGGAGTCCTCTGTTGTATTTCCCTATTAGGGAAAAATGATGTGGTAAGCATGGCAGTTTTAAAAAACGTCTGATGGGCAAGTGAGGTAAGAATAGCTTTTTTGTATATAAATCTTTCCATTTTGACTGCCTATCTGTCTACCCCCTTCATTCATTTTCCCTTCAAATTTAGTATCGGAGACAACTTTAGAATTGTTCTTGTTTACTTCTTATATTCTTTGAGGGATAATAGATGGGATGGTTAGATCTTAAGTGAAATTCTGCATACTCTGCTTTTATTTTTCAGATGATGTTTCTCTTTGGCATTTTTTTTTTAATATTTTTTATTTATTTCTAGGAGAGAGAGAGAGAGAGAGAGAGAGAGAGAGAGAGACAGCGTGAGCAGGGGAGGATCAGAGAGAGAGGGAGATACAGATTCTGAAATACGCTCCAGGCTCTGAGCTGGCAGTCAGCACAGAGCCTGACGCGGGGCTTGAACCCATGAACTGCGAGATCATGACCCAAGTGAAAGTCGGACGCTTAACCGACTAAACCACCCAAGCGCCCCGGCATTTTTTTTTTTTTTTTAAGTTAATCTTCGGGGGCACCTGGGTGGCTCAGTCATTTAAGCTCCCAACTCTTGATTTCAGCTCAGATCATGTCATGGTTCATGGGTCTGCATTGGGCTTCATGGAGCCTGCTTGGGATTCTTCCACTTTCTTTCTCTCTCAAAATTAAACAAACATTAAACAAATAAAATTAATTTTAAAATTTGAAGTATGAAACATTTAAACATGCCAAAAGTACATCAAATAACATTATTTTTCTTAATTTCATTGTTTGACTGTATAGTTTTGTGATCCTACCTCTATGCTCGCATCTTTCTCTAGAAATTTATTTATTTTTATTTGTTTTTAAGGAACAGCTCTGGAATAAGTACTTCTTAGCATTTGGCTTTAGCCACGTTTGGTAAAGTCAACAATTCTGAACCAAAATATATACATTTTTTGCTGTTTAAATTACATTTACTTTTTCTCTTTGTGAACAGAGCTTGGCTGGGGACTTTAATCAAAGGAGCAGGTGATATACCTCAAATTGTAATAGATCCTTTTAAGAGAGAACTTTCAGTTTTATATTCTGATCAGAAACTCATTTCCTGACCAAAAGTCATGCTTAATAACAGCTGGTTGGGTTTCCTGTGCCCTTGTTAAACAAGTTTGTTTAAGAAGCAGCAGTTGGTAGAACCATTTTGGGGAGTGAGAGGCTTTTCTGGAAGTGGAAACAAGTCTAAAGACTTGGCCATCTTGGCCTGTTAGGTTGCATTCCAGGGACCTACATTGTTACTTTTATTGAGCTGGTCACTAACTGGCTGTTGAGTAAATGTATAAAGATTCCTTCCTGTTGAGGATCACCTTTACTTTCTCTTCCAGCTGTTAGCAGATTCAGAGAGAGAATCGTATAATCCTAGAGTCCAACAGTCCACACGAAAGTAGTCCTGTTCCTAATTTAGGGAGTAATATTTTTGGTTGCCAAAGGAATATACTCAGCTGTGTTGATGAAAAAGTTAAACCCGTGGCTAAGATATTTAATATTTTATTCATCAGATTCAAATACTGTCTCTAAAATTACCAGCAACTCAAAATTCTGCCTACCGATGTTTAATAGGTAATACATTCATTTGATTCTAAATAAAGGAAAAGAATTTAGCAGGGAGCCTTGCCCATACCCCTCTACTTGGGTTTCCGCCCATTACCAGAGACAACAGGTAACAAAATAACCTGCTTTCCTTGGTCTTTTCCCCCATGCCTTTATGCCTAATTTAGCTCTAGATAAAATTGTGAAGTAGTTTTTACTTATTTTTAACAACCCTCTTCTAGTCTCATCTTGGCTTTTGTTGTCTGGTACATTGGTTCTCATACTTTTATATATTTTAACCCATCAATTTTCTGTTAAAAATCCTATAATAGCAATAAACAATTACCATTTACTTAGATGTCTCTTAGTTGCATTAAGCTTTAAGAATTTAAGAATTCAGGGGCTCCTGGGTGGCTCAGTCGGTTGGGTGTCCGACTTCAGCTCACCTGATCTCACTGTTTTCAAGTTCTATCCCTGCTTCAGGCTCTGTGCTGACAGCTCAGCCTGCTTCTGATTCTGTGTTTCCCTCTCACTCTGTTCCTCCCCTGCTCACTCTCTGTCTCAAAAATAAACATATATTAAAAAATAATTTTAAAAAAAGAATTTAAGAATTGAATCATAGTTAAATGTAGAGTATGAGAAAGTAATATACCTTTCAACTTAATAGCTACTTTGTATAAATGGATGGTTGGAATAGAATATATGACATTCATAGGAAACAGGAGTATAACCAAGTGAAAACAGTACTCATTGCTGTTCGAATTCTCATAGCTTTTGAGGGATAACTATTTTGGGGGGATAACTGTTGCAATGAGGATTACATAAAATAATCCATGTTAAGCCTTCTAGCACAGTATTTAGGACATGGCAGATACTTGTAAATGTTAGTTGCCTTTGATTTAGAATCTGCAGTATTTTACTGTCAGCAGGCTTAAATACAATGATACTGAATTAAGTGGACAAAAAGTCATTATTACAAACATCAACAATTGATTATGCAATTATGAACGTTAAGTCTGAGTTGGTAGGAAATGGCGTAGAAATTATACAGATAACTCCACAGCATTGTAGGGGCCTGAAACTTAGTAAACAATTCCTGGTAGGTCAGGATTCATTCAGTCCTAAGTAGCTGTTGTTGTCCCTGTGCTGTCTTACAAGTAAGAAACAGCACTTGACATTTGTGGGTCCACGTATGAGAAGGGGGAGTTATATTGTTGAGGAAACTCCTCCCTTCCTCATCACTTGGGTATCTTATGCTACCAGTCAAGCGCTGTTAGTTCTTTTTAGGACTTTGGAATGATGTGGAAGTAATTTTGGAAGATGTCTCGTAGTCATCTATGTTGCTGATTTTCTCTCAGGTATGAGAGATTTTTTTTTTCAATGCTGTCAAGAAACAACAAAGGTAATTTAAATCTTGGGTAATTCAGAGGCAGTTATATTCCAATGGGATTGCTAAAAAGTGTTTGAGAATATTATTTTTTTAAAAGTAAATTGCTTTCACTTTTTTACATGTGGAATCAATTTTTTGAATCCCAGCAATGAAGATAAATTGTAATTTAAAAGATTGCAATACCATAAAATAAATTCTAGTAATCTCTAAAATCTGAAAATTAGATCTCCTCATATGATTTTAAATCTCTTCCAATAGTAGTGATAGAATTTGTCAGAAAGGGTATTATTAAGTGTAAGTACCAAGTAATAAATTTAAATATTGTTTGTACTTTTAATTCCTCACATAACTAGAGTCTATTTGTAACTGTTGCTATAAAAAGCCAGAGAATAGTATATATTTTTAGGTTTTTATTTTGTTTATTTTGAGAGAGAGAGAAAAAGGGGGAGAGAGAGCGCCTGTGCAGGCGCATGAGTTGAGGAGGGACAGGGAGAGGAGGAGAGAGAGAGAATCCCAGGCAGCCTCCATGCTTCCCACTGAGCCTGACATGGTGCTCAGTCTCATGACTGTGAGATCATGGCCTGAGACAAATCAAGAGTAAGATGCTTAACCAACTGAATCACCCAGGTGCCCTTAGAATAATACATTGCATCTTTAATTTTTGTGTTAAATGTTCTCCACATGACTTGAGAAACCTAACTGGATGAGTTATTAATCTGCAGTGCTTCCTGGCCTCTTCTATTGTATTACTTGACTGGTGCCTCTATATGATTTGAAACTTGGCAAGAAAAGCATGACAGGAAATACCAGTTAGTTTTGAGAAAGTGCAAACAATCCTTGAGACTTTCAGGTTCAGCAGTATATGGCTTTTTTTTAATTGAAAGAAGAGATTGATTTGTAGTTGCCTCTTTTACTTAAATATTTTTAGTAACAGTTTTATTGAGATATAATACACCATCTAGTTCATCTACTTAAAAGTGTACAGTTCAGTGGTTCTTCATATATTGAAGGTTGTGCAACCATTGCTATAATCAATTTTAGAATATTTTCATCCCTCCAAAAAGAAAGCACTGCACTCATTAGCAGTTAACTGTTTTTCCCCAGTCCTCTTTCCCTCAGTGGTAGGCACCCATCAAATCTACTCCCTGCCTCTGTAGGTTTGTATATTATGAACAATTCAAATAAATGGACTCATGCAATTTGTGACCTTTCATGTCTGGCTTTTACTTAGTGTAGTATTTTTAAGGTTCATTCATGTTGTAACATGTATCAGTACTTCATTCCTTTTTATCGCTAACTAATATTTTAGGGTATAGACTGGAATTTATTACATTCATGAGTTGATGTACTGTGAACATTTGTGCACAAGTTTTTGTGTGGATACATACTTTCATTTCTCTAAGAGTTGCTGGATCATATGGTAGCTCTGTGTTTAACTTTATCAGGAGAACATTTTTAGATACTTTGTCCTTCACATAATTACAGTGTACCATAAAAGGCATACCTGAACTGAATTATAACTTCCTGTCAGTATTCTCGTCAATAACTTCCCACTAATATTTATGTGTTTGCCATTTCAACGACCTTCAGTTTTCACTTATTATTTATTACTTAGAGTGATAAAGTGTTACTCTAAACACTTAAATGTTCCTGCTTATCTGAAGTCTCCAACTCCAGGGGCACCTAGATGGCTCAGTAGGTTGAGCATCTGACTCTTGATTTTGGCTCAGGTCATGATCTCACTGTTGATGAGTTTGAGCACCACATTGGGCTCTATGCTGATGATGTGTCTCCCCTCTCTCTCTGTCCCTACCCTGCTTGTGCTTTCTCTCTCAAAACAAATAAATAAACTTAACAAAGAAATTTAAAATCTCTAGCTTCATTCCTGTAGCCAATACTTGGTGATCTATATGTAGACCGTTATAGTCTGGAGAAAACTCTAACCCTCCTAGTCAAAAGAAACCTGAAAAATATGTTATATGGTGTATACTAACATTCTAACTTTAGTGTACCGTGTAACCTGTCTTCCAAAATAGATTTGACATTTGTGTCTAAAGTTAAGAGGGCTTCCTCAGGGTAGGTATATGGTCACACTTACCAATCATATAGTGTAGCTATGTTTTTTTTATTAAACTCCTGTTTTTAACTGAAAACAGTCATCATTGTAGAAAATTTAGAAAATACTGAAAAGTCACAAAATTAGTTACTTATATTCCTAATATCCAGATATAGCCATTTGGTAGCATTTTGATGTATATCTTTTTATATTTTTATTATTTACATTTTAAAAATAAAACCATTTTAAAAATAGAATTCACATGATATTATAGGTAGTGTTTTGTAACCTTTCTCACAAGTCATAGCATTTTCCCATGCCAGTAAGCGTTCCTAAACATGATTTTAAGGCTTTTTTTTTTTTTTTTTTTTTTTTTTTTTTTTTTTTTTTTTTTTTTTTTTTTTTTTTACTGAATTTTATTCTCCTTTGGCTGAAAAAAATTTACAGATTTACTGTAGCATAATCTAGAATCCTCACTACTATTTATAGTTTGAAATCTCTCTTTCTAGCCCTTTTTGTTTGTATGTATTTTCTTACTGAAGTGGGATTGTCATCCATGCATGATGGCTTTCACATTGTGAGAATGTGCCACAATTTTTCATTTCTCTTCTGATAGACATTTAATTTATTTCTGGTGTATCTCAGGTTAATTCTTAGAATTATTGTGACTATTGTTAAGGTTGTTGGCACACTTATTATGATTACTCTTTCTCAAATTAGCATTTCTTATAGAGAATGGCAGATTTATTCATTTTATCATGTGTAGCACAGATGCAATAATTAATTTCTGTGGTATTTCCTGTTTTCAGAAATTGCAGTTCGCTAACACTCTCCCTCTCCCTCCCCTTAACCTTAAGAAATATAGCTTCTTAATGCTTCTGAATAAGTTCCCTGTTTACTAGTCTGGAAAATCACAAACCATTCACAGATTTTCATTCAGTTGTGTTTTGAGCACACTGCGGCCTAATTAGATAAAGATTTTATACACTTTGCTTAAATACTCGGGCATGTTAATTCTTGCTAGGGACTATTGCTTAATGTTCCTCAGTAAAGAAAAATTTCTACCTATCAATATAACTTTCTTTGTGGCTCCAAATGATATTTACATTAGCTTATGGTAATTTCTGAAGATGTAATTAAATGCAAATTGATATTATACTTGTTAATGGATATTAGCCTACAAGAAAAAGGAGTGGATAAGATGGTCAGCGTGGCACCTTGAGTGCAAAATCTTTTATTCATTTTTATTTCCTTAGTCTGATAGTGGTTTTCAAACTTGAGTTTGCATCAGAATCATCTGGATAGCTTGTTAAAACATAGATTGCTGAACCATATCTCAGAATTCCGGATTTAGTAATTCTGGGATTGACCCTGAGAATCTGCAGCTCTAATATTATTCCAGATGAGGCCGGTGCTGCTCATCCACCGACCACACTTTGAAACTGGTCTAACCTGATGAACACATAATTTGCTATATAGTTGAAGGGATAACAATAGTAGAATCATAGTTTTTTGTGTGTTCATTTTTATTTTTATGTTATTTTTTAAAAGCATTTTTTTTTAAATGTTTTATTTATTTCTAGGAGAGAGAGAGAGAGAGAGCGTGAGCAGGGGAGGGTCAGAGAGAGAGGGAGTCACAGACTGAAACAGGCTCCAGGCTCTGAGCTGGCAGTCGGCACAGAGCCCGACGCAGGGCCCAAACCCACGAACCGTGAGATCACGACCTAAGCGAAAGTCGGACGCTTAACTGACTAAGCCACCCAGGCGCCCCTTTAAAAGCATTTTTTAAAATGTTTATTTATTTTGTGAGAGACAGAGAATGAGAGAGGTGTGTGCACTCAAGAGTCAGGGGTACCTGGGTGGCTCAGTCAGTTAAGCATCCCACTCTTGATCTTAGCTCAGGTCATGATCTCATGGTTGGTGAATTTGAACCCCATGTTGGGCTCTGGCCTGGCACCATGGAGCCTGCTTGGGATTCTGTTTCTCTTTCTCTCTGCCCCTCTTTCTGCTCACTCACTCTCTCTCTCTCTCTCTCTCCATAAAAAAATAAATAATCAATTGATCAGTCAAGAGTCAGACACTTAACCGACTGAGCCACCCAAGCACCCCTTTTTAATGCTTCATAACTCTTGATTTCAGCTCACGTCATGATCCCAAGATTGTGGAATTGAGCCCTGACTTGGGCTCTGTGTCAAGCCTGGAGCCTTTTTAAGTAGTCTTTCTTTCTTTTTCTCCTCCCTCCTCCTTTTGCCCCCTCCCCGTTAATGTTCTCTCTCTCTCTCTCTCTCTCTCTCTCTCTCTCTCTAAAAAGAAGTCTTAAAATTTTTTTAATAAAGTTTTTTAGAAGTTTAAATACTTTTTTATTAGTGGTTATATTTATAAATCATGGTTTATAATTGTCTTTTAAAACTTTTTATAGCTTATATTCCATCTGTAATCATAACAGTTAATATTATAAGTATCATTAATTCCTATAATTCCATTTCAGGTCTTGCCATTTTGATCAGTACTTTAGTACTAAGGACCGTCTCTTTAAGTGTTGTAAAATAGTTAGTAGTCAGTAATCATATATCCAATATCAATTATAAACTACATTAAATTCCAAGACCAAAGATTTAACTATATAAAACATAGATGTTTTTTTACTTTTACATAAGAGATGCCTGTCTGGCTTAGTTGGTGGAAGATGGAACTCTTGATCTCAGGGTCATGAGTTCAAGCCCCATGCTGGGTGAGGAGCTTACTTAAAAAAGAAAAAAAAAAAAAAGTTTTACCTAAGTTTTAAATAAGATTGTAAGAACTTTATGAAGTGATTGGTTCTTTTTTTATTTTTTCGGGTATTTGTTTTGTTTTGTTTTGTTTTTTTGTTTTTTTAGGTGGTTGTGGAAGTAGCTTTGGGCTCTTGAATATTGAAAAAGAGTACTTTCTTGCTAGGAGCTAATCTGTTCTGAAGTTGATAAAGGAAGAAAGCACATTTGCCCTTGTTAGTTTGTGAATAAAGCCTATAATAAAAGTCTCCAGTATCACATCTGATAAGGGACCATTACCCAGAGTATACAAAGAACAACAACAACTTGACTAAAAAATGGGCCAGAGACCTTAACAGATACCACACCAAGAAAGATGGCAAACAAGCATATGAAAAGATGCTCCGCATCATTTGTCAACAGAGGAAGGGAAATTAAATCACACCTATTAGAATGACCAAAACCCAGGACATTGACAATACCAAATGCTTGCCAGGTTGCAGAGCAATAGGAACTTCCATTCATGGGTGGTGGGAATGTGATACACTACAGCTGCTTTGCAAGATGGTTTGGCAGGTTTCTTACAAAACTGAATGTAGCCTTTTCACACCATCCAGCATTTGTGCTCCTTGGTATTTACCCAAAGGAGTTGCATACTTCTGTCTATACAAAAACCTGGACACAGATAAACATCTTTGCAGCTTCATTCATAATTGCCAAAACTTGGAAGGAACCACGATGTCCTTTAGTAGGTGAATGGTTGAGTCAAGTGTGGTGCATCCAGACAACTATATTACAGAGCACTAAGAAGAAATGGGCCATAAAGCTGTGAAAAGACATGGATGCATTATGGAGTGAAAGAAGCCACTCTTTCTGAAGAGTGACCTTACCATATGATTCCAAATATATGACATTCTGGAAGAGGCCAAAAAGGAGAAAGTAAAAAGATCCGTGGTTACCAGAGGTTAGGGGGTAAGGGGAGGAATGAAAAGGGAGAGCACAGAGGATTTTTAGGCCAGTGAAGATACCCAGTATGATACTGTAATGGTGGCATACATGTCACATGTATATTCATCCACATCCATAGAATGTACACTACCAAGAGTGAACTCTAATGTAAACTGTGGACTCTGGGTGATAATGATGGATCAATATAGGTTAATCAGTTGTAACAGTGTACCGTTCCGGTGGGGGATGGCTGTGCATGTGAGGGGGATGAGGGGTATATGGGAAACCTCTGAAACTTTCTCTGTTTTGCTGTGAACCGAAAAATGCTCTTAAAAATTTGTCTTAACGAGTGTGCAGTCCCATGCTATGGAACTGTTATCTGTGTATTTCACTCAAAGAAGAAGAGTCCTTACATGAGAACCCAGGAGGTTGGTGGATGGACCTGAGGGTTGAAGAGGAGGCTTCATGGGCTGGACTTGGGATAATTCTGAGAGGTGAAAATAATAAATGAAAATGGCCTTGGCATCCTTACCACACCGAGGGAAATTCTTTTAGCCAACTACCTTTTTGACAGCAGTCTTAGAGATAGGCTTTGGTTCTGCATTGTTCAAGTATACAAAAGGTTTACTTTCTCTATCTACCTTGGTAGTGTAAGTGGAGGCAACCAGAAAGGAAGAATCCCCTAAAGTGTGCTGGCTGAAGAGAAAGCAGTTATATACAGTCCGAATTATTGAGGGTTATATTGCTTTCCAAGTTGTCTGTGGAAGATGTTAATAAATATCTACTTGTAAAATAAGTGTTCTGGGGTCGTATAAGTAAAAGAAAAAAGTAAAGCAGGTTTTAAAAAAGCGTGTGTATTTGGGTTTTTGAAATGCTAATTGTATTGTACAGGGGGTATGGGGAAGTATGAAACACAGTATTTCCCAAATTGGCCATAGAACTGTTTTATCTATATTCTTTCCAGCATCCAATAGCAATGTTATAAGTAGCACAGTTCATAAAATTCTACTCTAGATTAATGGACAATCTAGCTGGAAGGAATTTCTTGCTGATATGAAAGGAAAGAACTTTTGCTGCTTTGTATTTTTGTTTACCAAATTTAAATGGTAAAGCATTTCTCAAATAGTCAGAATTAATAAATTAGATCATCTTTTGTAACCTCAGAAGCATGAACTTTAAATAGATTTAATAAACCAAGTAGCCATCTTTTGGTTTTGCTTTGACTAAAGTAACTTGTTAAAAATCTGTGATTAAATGTGTAAAACACTGATCTCAGTGGAACTTCTGTAGCAGTGAAAATGTTCCACATCTGTGCTGTCTTGTATAGCAGCCAGTAGCTACTAGCCATGTGTGGTTATTGAGCATGTGCTGGTGTGACTAAGGAACTGAATTTTTAGTTTTATTTCATTTTTATTAACTTAAATTTAAGTTGCTGCATGTGGCTAGTAGTAGCTGTCATATTGGACAATGTAGTCCAGAGACGATATGTATAAACTTGAACGTTTTCTACTATTTAAAATTGATGTGATTAAAGTGAAATTACTTTCTGGGGAGTATTTTTTGGAAAAGATACTATGATGAGTATACTTAAACAATTTATATGCATATAATTCTGCAGCCACATGTCAGAGTACTCTTCTAATAGTTTTGCACTCTTAAAAACCTACATATTCTGCTAGCTGGATTTCAGGAACAGAAATATTCCTTTGTAGTTAGTTTTTATTTCTTTTATATAACAGTACATTCTGAAATAATCATATAAGCTTTCACGTTCAGTTTTAAGAAAAGAATGATCATATGAAGAAAGAAGATCTTTTGGGAGTAAAGAGACCTCCTGTATAGTTCCAGTTGCCAGTGGTGTGCCTGGCAGTAGTATTAAGGCAATTGTAAAAGTTTTCTGGCTCTTGATTTAACTCTAAGTTGACAATATCTATATAGTTTATGTAAATGTCCTTTGAAAAATTGGAGTTGACCCAGTGAATATAATTCCTGTTAGAAATGTAATTGTTAAATAATTGTGGAACATACCAGAAATTTGACTCCTTTTCTGTGAAGTACTTTTGAGTTTTAAACATTGTGATCCTAAATCATTTGATTTTCGACAAGAGTAATGCTTACGCTTGGTAGAAAATTAAAAGTATTAAGCATATAAATTCTCAAAATAAAAGTTTTGACTAAAGTAAACTGTTTTACTCAATTATCACTAAACAGCTTTACTTTGGTACTTGAACTGGTTAAGCAGCTTATTTGTATTTTTATTCAACTACTTTTTAATTGTTCGTTTCATTTTGGAGTATAATTACTTTTAAGAGGCAATTACTTAAAAAGTTGTTTCAAGCATTTTGAATTGTATAGAGTAGAATTGATGGCTTTTTCATAAGAAGTTATATAGCATTGGGGCGCCTGGGTGGCTCAGGTAGTTGAGCGTCCGACTTCGTTTCAGATCATGATCTCACGGTTCGTGGTTTCAAGCCCCGCGTCAGGCTCTGTGCTCAGAGCCTGGAGCCTATTTCAGATTCTGTATCTCCCTCTCTCTCTGACCCTCCCCTGCTCACACTGTCTCTCTCTCTCAGAAAAAAAAAAAAAAAAGTTATATAGCATCAACCTCAACATAAGGAATGATTTTTTTCTGTCTGTGGTAAAAAAGAATTTTTAAATCTATATGTATTGTGCTAATCATTGTCCTTTGTTTATCTGTAGTGGTTTCTACTTTCCCTAATTTGCACTACCCTACGAGTCTTCTCATATCTGAAGGATGATATTTTAATATTTTGACTTTTTAATACAGCTACTAAATGGTCTCGCTATTTGGGATTTAGTGTTTTGTGTTACATTTGAGTCTAGTGTGTGTTACTGGTTACATTACTGAAAATGAGGTTTTAGGTAAAAAGTCTTTTCTGACATGTAGCTCAAGGTTTTCTTAAATGCATTGCTTCAGATTATAGTAAGTTTATTTAGCTTAATGTTTTTCTTTTTCATTTTTATAATTTTATATTTTTATTTAAAGATGCTTGATGTTTTTCAAAAAAGACTGTTGCTAATACTCTCTTGAGTGTAGGAAGAATAGTACAATTCGCCCTTTAGCTAGCGAGATATTTGACTTGCAGGTTATCTGTAATCCCACTGCTTCTGAGCACATTCTATTAATCTCATTTCCATCTATTTTTCTTAGAAGAAATGCCATTTTATATTTAGTTTGGCTATTCTCTTTAAAAGCTCAAAGATGCATATCTTCACAGTTCTCTTTGATTTGATAACTTTAAGTTATTAATGTTGATGTAAAAAAATGTTTTGAATAACATTACTCAGAGATATCATAGATTGATCATATCTAATGCAGAACATGACGGAATGTTTTAAACATTTTATGGGTCATGAAAAATCTTAGCACTTAAGGGATTTTAGTATTTAGTATAACCCCTTAACTGGTTTGTGCTAAGAGTTTGAAGTATGTTTGAGTTGCTGTGAGATTAAGTAGAGCTAAAATTCCTTATTTTATTATTTTTATTATTATTATTTTTTTTATTAAAGACACCTAGCTGTTGGGCAGAAGAGGGAGCTGAAAAGAGGTCACATCAGCGTTCTGCATCATGGGGGAGTGCTGATCAACTAAAAGAGGTAAGTTACTTCCATTTTCAGTCTGTAACCTGTTTTGATCCTAGCAAACTATCTTATGTTTCCTGAATATAATGATGTTTCAGTTATTTGTCCTAAGTTACCTCTTTCAGAGTTTTAAGGGTTACCTTCTACGTTTGGGTGAACAAGTCTGAGTTTACCTTATCTGTGCCCTTCCTGTCCTTTATAAATATTTGTTATGCACCTACTTCAGCTTGTGCCTTTTCAGAGTAAGGTCTGGTTTTATGTAACAATCTCTATATCTTGTTCCTTCTAGTTATCTTCTGTTCCCACTTCAGCCTTCTTTTCCCCCCCCCCCAACTTCAGCTTTCTTGATTTTAAGAAGTCATAGCAACCAGAATTTAGGTCATTGCTTTTTACAGTGGTAGGATAGTGTTTTCTGCTTCTAATAGCTTTTTTGTAATATCCAACATATTGTTGCCCTTTGAGAACCAATAGTGCAGTGGAATCCATGTCTTTTAGGAACAGTTTTTATAACTCATTCCTTTATTATCAAAACATAAATTATGATCATCTTTATGTATATTTTGGATTATTTTTCATGACAGTGTTATCTTCATCCATCTAAATTCTTTTTATAAAATTACAGAAACTTAGAGTTGAAAGGTCATCTAGTTCATCTTCTAAATAAACAAATATGTGGCCCTCTAGTCTGTTATGATCATTCTCTGAGAGAAGGTCATCATTTTGTAAAGGGTGAAATGAGTTCATTTGTTTTAGATTAAGTTGTTGAATCGTTTATTTTGTATATTGAACTCAAAAGTATACTCCTAAGTTTGACTCTGCCTGCTGTATCAATACTGAGTAAGTCTACTTTAAATATTTGAAAGGCTAGCAACATGGTATTTTTTTGAGGGTAAATATTGACATTTCTCTCAAATATTTTTCATGTGTCGTAGTTTCCATACTTCTTAATGTTATTTTCATCTATTGTGGGTTATCAGTATCTGTCATATGCTGTGGTGTCTAGATGAAATAGATTTAGTTTGTTAGGATGATTTTGCCTGGGATTATATTACATTTTTAGTAGCTTCTGTATTACATGCTGTAGAGAAATTCTTAACTTTTCTATATACCCTGTACACAAGTACATGTGCACAAAGTGAGTTTTTCCCAGCAGGAACAAAAAAGAAGGAAAGCTGAGTCTAACATGTGTAGTCCACAATAGCTACATATTTGTGCATAGAATGTGAATAACAAAAAAGTGAACTTGCAGTTTTATCTCAGAAATAAATACAATCTAAAAATTAGAGCCAAGGGACACCTGGGTGGCTTGGTTGGTTAAGCATCCGACTTTGGTTCAGGTCATGATCTCAGGGTTCATGAGTTTGAGCTCCGCGTTGGGCTCTGTGCTGACCACTCAGAGTCTGGAGCCTACTTAGGATTCTGTGTTTCCCTCTCCTCCCTCCCCTGCTTGCTCTCTGTCTCTCTCGCTCTCAAAGGTTGATAAACAATAAAAAAATTTTCAAAATTATAGCCCACATTTGGTATAGTTAAATTTGGGACTACAGCAACACATGAGATATATATACTATTAAAAAAGGAATATCTGAGGTGACTGAGTGAGAGATTGCTCTCCCCTACAAAATAGACATAAAGCTGGACAAAGCTGTCAAAACAACTAAATCAGTGCTGTGGAAATCAACTAAACAAGTTGAGAAACTATTCATGAAAATCACTGAACTCAGGGTAAGAACAACACAAATTTGTGGTGTTATCTGTGCTACTCCTTATCCTCTCTCCCTCATGCCTGGCTTTGTTGGTATGGCGTTTCAACCAGGATGGGGCAAGCCTTGAAGATTGAAAGTTTTGTAGCCCCAGCTGGAGAAGGGGCACTCTCTCACAGGGTTGTAGACTAAAATAGTAACCTTCGTTGTAAACAAACAGGGAGGACCAGTGGCCTTGCTAGTCTAAGGCTATGGTCCAATTTGTGGCAGGTTAAACACTCATGAAATAGCAGGGTTTTATAGAGAGTTCTAGGAGATAAGATAGTCATGGGGATTGATAATTTCACATATCCCAGGTTGACTGGAGTCTGTAGATACGCACAGCAGAATATGAAGTGGGCCTAAGCTACCTGTGCATCATTGGTCAGTGGAACTTAGGAATATGTGGAGAGAGTCAAATAGGCCTAGTGGTCAAATCTGGGGCCATCTTGTGAAAAGCTCAGACTTTGAAGGCCCTCCTCATTCCACACACAAATCCCATCCTTGGAGTAGAAGCCTTACTAGATTGAGATAATTAAATAAAATCTCTAATTAGTTTTTAGCCAAACACCAAGGTGAATACTGGAGACCAGCTTGAAAAAGTTTTAAAAAGCCAGCCTTAAAAAGAAAAATGGGGTTGGAGGGAATAAAGTAGAGACCTCAATGGACACACAATGAAGAGGAAGCAGACTTTTAGTTCATCAACATGCTAAAACACCAACAGATAAGACAACAGCTACCCTCAAGGAAAATCAGAGTCTAGAGTTGCTACAGTGTATTATTTAAAATGTACAATATTCAGCAAAAATTTAGAGATCTGCATAGAAACAAAGTATGACTCATACGTAAGAAAATCACTAGAAATTGTATCTAAGTGTCTCCATATGTTGGATTTAGCAGAGAAAAACATAAAAGCAATGATTATAAGTATGTTCAAAAAACCAAAGAAAACCATGTTTGAAGTATTAAAGGGGAAGTAGGGGGACAGTGACTCAATGAACAAAGAATTTATTAAAGAGATAATTATTATAAAAGAGAAACAAACAAAAACTCTAGGGTTAAAAAGTATAGTGACTAAAAGTTCACTAGATAGGATCAGTAGCAGATTTTAGATGGCAAAAAAAAAAAAGTGAATTTGAATATATTAATAGAATATATATACCCTGGAGAACAGAGAAAGATTGAAGAAAAGTCCATAGAGCCTCAAAGGCTTATGAGAAAACATTAAGTAGATACACCTACACGTAATGGAGGGCCCAAAAGAGAAAAGAGAGAGGACTTAAAAAATATATGAAGAAAGACTGGTAGAAAACTCTCCAGATTTAACGAAAAGCAATCTATAGATTCAAGAAGCTCCATAAACCCCAGGTTGGAAAACATAAAGAGAACCCACACAGATACATGTTGAAAGCCAGAGGAAAAAAGAAAATCTTGAAAGCTGGATGAAAAAAAAAAAAACACTTATTACACATAGGGAGCTAATAATACCTTTAACGGCTGACTTTTCCATCTGAAAGTAGGGACCATAAAGCCTGACATATTCAAAATGTTGAAAGAAAAAAAATGTCAACCAAGTATTCTGTATCCAGAAAAACTAGTCTTCTACAATAAAGGTGGATTATTCTCAGATAAACAAAAATGGAGAGAATTTCCTGCTACTAAATGGTCTTGTGAGAAGTACTAAAGGAAATTTTTCAGGCTGAAAAGAAATGACTCCAAATGTTAATTCATATCTGTGCAAGAACTCAAGAGTGTTTAGTATGTTAATGTTTGAGTAAATATAAAAGAATCTGTAGATACATTTTTCTCACTTTTCTACATTTAAACACATAAAATCATAATAAAGCAATAAGTCTACTGCGTCAGATAAGCTTTCTTATCATAAGGCATGCTGGGCACACCTACAGAGCACCAGAGGCACTAGTGGGGTTGGGGGAGTGCCCGCATGGGCACCCAGGTTAGTGGCCATGCGGCCCAGGGCTGGAGAATTTGTCACCCCTGCTGCTACCAGGGAGATGCTGCGAGCCTGCCTGCCATCCCAGGCTGGAGCTTCTGACTCCTTTCTTGGCTCCCCACCCCCACCCCCGTGGCTGCTAGGTGTGCTTCCCCTGCCAAGCTGTCTCTCTTCTCTTTCTCTACCTACCCTCTAGCCCCACTGCCTCTGCAGCAGTTGGGAGGGACTGGGACTTCTTGACGTTCCAGGGATGGGGCTGGGGCCCATTGGCTGTAACTGGCCCGGGCTTCTGAGACAGGAGGGGGCTCTGGCTGGGTCTCAGTATTGGCCTGGGGGAGGAGACCATCACTGGGTCGGGGAGGGAGCTACCTAGAGGAGAGGTCCAGGGTGTGGGGGTGACATCTACACAGAGGGGATGAGCTCTTGGTATCTTTCTTTTTCCACATCCTGTGGGCCTCTTCCCTGGCTTTATTTGTCCCTGCCGCCTAGCAAACTATAGTCCCCACAGCCTGTGTTCTTTTGGGCTCTATCGCCTGGTTTCCCTAGACCCTGCTGCCTGATTTCTTTTGTTCCCACTGTCTATTTTCCTTAAGTCCTTGTCACCTGGCTTGTGTTTACGACATATATATGTGAAATATACATATGGCAAAGTACAAAAGAAGGGTGGAAAAATGGACATGTGCTGGAGTATAGTTTGTTTCACTGGAATTATTTTTTTGATGTGTGATAAATTAATATGCACATTATAATCCCTAGAACAGTTGTTAAGAAAATAACTCTGAAAAAATAGAAAATAGAGGAATTAAAATGGTACACTAAAAGTATTTATCACAAAAGAAAGGGAGGAACAGAGGAATAAAAAAAAAGGTGTGACACAAATAGAAAATAATTAACAAAATGGGAAAAGTAAATCCAGCCATATAATTAGATTAAATATGAGTGGACTGAACATTCTCCTCAAAAGACAGAGATTGTCAAACTGGATAAAAACACAATACTCAGCTATATGCTATCTGTAGGAAGCATGTCTTATGATAAGAAAGCTTATCTGACACAGACTTTAAGACAAGAAGTATTATTCAAGACAGATAAAGATATTTCATAATGGTAAAAAAGTCAATACATTAGGAAGATATAATAATCATAAATTGTGTATACATCTAACAGTGGTTTACAAATGCCTGAAGTAAAACTGTGAAAGGAGAAATAAAGTGTCTACAATAATAATTGGAGACTCCAACGCCACATTCCTAATACTTGATAGAATAACTAACTAGACACAAAATAAAAGGATAGAAGACTGTGACATTATCAGTCAACTTGACCTAACTTCTCTATAGAGAATTCCACCCAGTGATTGTATTCTTTTCAAACATATGTGAAACATTCTTTAGGTTAGACAGTATGCTTGACCATAAAACAAGTCTGATAGAATGCAAAAGATGAAATTATATAACAGAAATCTTCAAAAGCCCCAAATATTTGCCAGTTAAGAACAGAAGGGAAATTTTTAAAAATATTTAATGAATGAAAACAAAAGGACACCTTAGAACTTATGTGTGCAGATAAAGCAGTGCTTCAGGGAAAATTTATACCTTTAAATGCATATATAAGAAAAAGAAAATTCTTAAATCAATCCTAAGCTTCTAAGCTTAAGAAACTAGAAGAAAAAGATCAACCCAGACCAAAAGCAAGCAGAGGAAGGAGTTAATATAACGGAAACCAACAGAACAGAAAAATATTAGAGAAAAATTAGTGAAACTAGAAGTTGATTCTTTGAAAAGTTGATCCTTTGAAAAGAAGAACAAAGTAGACAAACTTTTAGCTAGACAGACCAGAAAAAGAAGACACTGATTACTGAAGTTAGCAGTGAAAGAGGTGAAATTACTACCAACTTCACACAACTTGAAAGTATTATAAAAGAATATTATGATCAATTTTATGTCATCAGTGTAGAAACTAAAAAAGGATGAATTCTTAGACACAAGTTACTAGAAAGACAAATTGCAAAACCTGATTTAAGACTAGAAAATATGCATAGATTTCTAAAAAGTAAAGAAATGGAATGAGGAATTAAAAATCTTCCCACAAAGAAAATCCCAAGATCAGATTTGATGAATTCTGTCAAATATTTGAAGAAATAATACTCTTCACAAACTCTTTCAGAAAATAGAGAAAGGAATACCTCCCAGTTTATTTTGTCAGGCCAGTTTAACTGATTTCAAAACCAGGCCAAAGACATCTCAAGAAAATAAAATGGCAGATCAATATCTCTCTTGAACATAGATGCAAAAATCCTTAAAATACTAGCAAATCAGGGGCGCCTGGGTGGCTCAGTTGGTTAAGTGTCCGACTTGGCTCAGGTCATGATCCTATAGTCTGTGGGTTCGAGCCCCGCGTCAGGTTCTGTGCTGACAGCCTGGAGCCTGCTTCAGATTCTGTCTCCCTCTCTCTTTGACCCTCCCCCACTTGCTTTCATCTCTGTCTCTCAAAGACATAAAAAAGTTAAAAAAAAAATATTAGCAAATCACATTCAGCCACATATGAGGCAGATTACATACCATGAGCAAATGGGATTTGTCCCACAAATGCCAAGGCAGTTTAGGATCCAAAATTCATTAATGTAATACATTATACTAATAAAATAAAGAACAGAACCTTATCATCTCAGTAGAGTTAGAGAAAGTATTTAACAAACTCTCAAGACGCATTCACAAAAAAAAAAAGAAAACCTCAACAAACAAGGGAAAAAACATAATTTTCTCTACCTGATAAAGGGCATTTATTTAAAAAAAAAAAACCCTACAGATCGCATCATATTCACGTATTTTTTAATTTTTTTTTTTAATTTTTTTTAATGTTTTTATTTATTTCTAAGAGAGAGAGAGACAGCGTGAGCAGGGGAGGGTCAGAGAGAGAGGGAGATACAGACTCCGAATAGGCTCCAGGCTCTGAGCTGGCGGTCAGCACAGAGCCCGACGCGGGGCTCAAACCCACGAACCGCGAGATCATGACCTAAGCGAAAGTCGGACGCTTAACCAACTAAGCCACCCAGGCGCCCCACGTATTTTCATTTTAAAGCAGTCTCCATACCCAACATGGGGCTTGAACTCATAACCCTGAGATTGAGAGTTGCATGCTTTACCAACTAAACCAGGCACTCGGTTATATTCATAATCATTTATTTTAGTGGTAAAAGCCAGAATGTTTTCTAAGACTGGGAGGAAAGCAGGGTCATCCACTGTCACCTTGTCACTACTTCTTTTCAGTATTCCAAAGAGGTTCTAGGTAGTGCAGTCAGGCAAGAAAAATAAAGACATCTGGATTGTAAAGGAAGTGATTAAACTGCCTTTATTCACAGATAAAATGTAAAACTATATTTAGAAACTCCTAGGAATATACAGATACAGTACTACAAGTAGTAAACATGTTCAGCAAGGAAGGTTGCAGATATAACATCAACATCTAGAAATCAGTTCTATATCTAGATAGTAGATAAGAACAGTCCAAAAAATAATAAAACAGTTTATTGTAGTTGTATTAAAAAGATTAAAATCTTTAGGAATAAATTTAATAAAAGCAATGTAAAATTTGTACACTAAAAACAAGAAAACATTGCTGGATAAAATTAAAGATTTAAATAAGTAGACTTACTTTGTTCAGTAAGTGAATTGGAAGACTCATTTTTAAGATAATTCTCCCCAAATTCAATCAATGTAATCCCTATTAAAATTCCATGTTTTTTAAATTTTTGGTAGAAATTGACAGGCTAATCCTAAGATATATGTGGGAATGCAGAGGACCTGGAATGGCCAAAATATTTTTGAAAACAGAAAATTTGGAATATTTACATTACATAATTTCAGTACTTCTTATACATTCACACTCATGAAGTTAGTACAAAGGGAAGACACATAGATAAATGGATAAAATTGTGAATCCAGAAATAAACCTTTATGAATTTCATTAAATTGAATATTTACACTTCAAAAGACACCACCAAGAATGAAAAGCCAAGTTTCAGACTGGAAGAAATATTAGCAAATCATATATCTGACAAAGCTTATATCCAGAATGTATAAAGAACTCTTACAAATCAATATTAGGAAGACAACCCAACTTATCAATGGATAAGATAGTTGAATAGAAGTATTTCACCAAAGATGTATGTATGCATGAATGACAAATGACCACATGAAAATGTGTTCAGCATCATTAGTCATTAGGCAAATGCAAATTTAAACCATTAAATACACATACAGTCAATACAATAATTATAATGTGAAATCTTTTTAAAATCTTTTTTTTTTAAGTTTATTTATTTTGAGAGAGCGAGAGAGAGAACGCACACATGCAGGAGGGGCAGAGAGAGAGAGAATCCCAAGCAGGCTCCGCACTCTCAGCCTGACCCTGGGCTCGAACTCCTAGAACTGTGAGATCATGACCTAAGCTGAAACCAGGAGTCAGACACTTAACCAACTGAGCCACCCAGGCACCCTATAATGATTATAATTAAAATTTTTTTAATGTTTTATTTATTTTTTTGAGAGAGAGAGAGAGAGAGAGAGAGAGAGCATGAGCAGGGGAGGGTCAGAGAGAGAGGGAGACACAGAATCGGAAGCAGGCTCCAGGCTCTGAGCTAGCTGTCAGCACAGAGCCCGGTGCAGGGCTTGAACCCATGAACCGTTAGATCATGACCTAAGCCGAAGTCGGACACTCAACTGACTGAGCCACCCGGGTGCCCCAATATAATGATTATAATTTAAAAGACAAACAATATCAAGTGTTGGCAAGGATAAAGAGAATCTGGAACCTTCAAATGTTCTTAGGAACATAAAATGGTACAGTCACTTTGGAAAACAGTTTGTCAGTTTCTTTTAAAGTTAATCAGAAACTTAGCATATAAACCAGCAATTCAGCTCCTAGGAATCTATATAAGAAAAGTGAGAACACATGTCTAGATTGAGACTTACACACAAAATGTTTATAGCAGAGTTACTCATAATAACTAAAAGCTGGAAAATGTCCACATATCCATCAGTTGGTAAGTGGATAGACAAAATGGGGTTTTTCATGCAGTGATATACTATTCAGCAAGAAAAAAGGAACAATGTACTGACTATTGATACATGGTACAATGTGAGTGAACCTCAAAAATATTTTACTAGGTCACGCCAGTGGATTTTTTTTAAAGACCACATGGTAAATACTTTGGGGTTTGTGGGCCATATAATCTCTGTTCCAACTAATTGCCTCTGCTGTTGTAGTGTACAAGCAGCCATGGACAATATGGAATGAGCTTGGTTATGTTCCAGTAAATGTTGTTTACAAAAATACATAGCAGGCTAGGTTTGGCCTACAGATTGTGGCTTCCCAGTGCCTGATAAGTGAAAGAAGCAAGATGACTAAGACTATATATTTTATGGTTTCATTTATTATTGAAATGCCAGAAAAGGGAAATTTAAAGAAGGAGGAGAAAGTCCGTTTGTGATTGCATGTGTCTGGGAGTGGGGCTGGAGGAGTGGTGATTGACTACAAAGAGACTCAAGACAAAATTGGGGGGTGATGAAAAAGTTATAAAACTGCATCATGATTGTTTTTGTACAACTCTACATAATGATTGAAACTTACTGAATTTTTCCCCTACGGTGAATGAAGAGAATGCAAATTGTACCTCAGTAGAGATGGAGGGGGGAAAAAAAGGAATAGATACAAAAGACTGGTGGGTTTTCCATGGTATATCAGGAAGATATTAAGTGCTATATGGTATATAACTGAGGCTAGCAAATGATAAGAATACATTGGTAAAGACAAAAAGTGAAAATAAGAATAGTTATAATATATGACAGAATTGGAACTCAAGAAAATTTTGAAAAGCCAAAACTATTATTGAAAGTAGTATTTTTATAGTTACATACTACTAAAATTATGTTTTTAAAAAATAAGCTTTTGACCCGCTTTCTTGAAATAGGATCAAAGTCAAATGTAGCACACATCCTTTCATCCTGAGTCACTTCACACTCTCCCTCTCACACAGTTTGCAACAGGATTTCAGATTAAAATGTCAGAGAAAGCACCTGTATATGTCAGAGAAAGCACCTGTATAATCTGCATCCTCTTTGCTTCAGATTTATGAGAATGGATGTGAAAAAGTTTCAGAGAAATAAGTAACTATATTCTAGTTATATTTAAGATGAAGAAAACCCCTGCAGAATATGAATAGACAGGAAACTCTTAGTAATGAGTGGATGTTGATGCTGTCTGGCTCTCAGAAACCTGGGTCACATGGGCCTGAGCTTAAAACGTGGGTGTTTAAGCCAAATTTAAGAGAGTATAGATTGCTAGACATTTTAAGAATGCCAAATGTGTCTTGCAAATGGTAGGAGATTGGAACCGGGCTGTCTGCATAAACCGAGGAGATGGGACCCTGTTTCTAGGCCATAAAACTAGACCTGAAATAACTCCACCTGACACTGTTGGTGTTTTCCTGTGGGCCAAAGAGGCAGCTATGCAAAAATGGAAATAGTAACCATATGTTCTGTGTAGATGTGGCATCTGGAATAGAGCTCTACCCATGTGGAACCAAAGCCCCAATCTTTCTAATTTAAGACCTGCTCTGGAGCTATGTATGCAACTCCAGGACGGTAGTCTGAGCAAGCATGAGACAACATGGCAGGAAAGAGCTCACAAAGAATAAAACTGCCATGGAAGGTGTGGTTGCAAGCAGGTATTTTAAGACATGTAAAGAAATCTGTTGCCATAAGAGACAGCAGACATATTAAATAGGATCATTGACATTTGAAGAAAGAGAATACATTCTCAAAAAAGCACTTAAAAATAAGAATGTCTAAGAATTTCAAATGAAATGGTAACTTGCAATAAGAAAAGGAGTAAACAAGAATAGGCAGAATGATCAAGGACGAGTTGCAAATTCTGAAGATAATAAAAGGTGGAGAATTAAAAATTAAAAAACTGTATTAAATTGACATAACAGAAGAGAGAATTAGTGAATCAAAACTCTCAATGGAGAATTGCCAGTCTGGATGAGCAAATCTTCTAGAATATAAAACAAAAGATAGATTGAAAACATGAAAGAGAAGGTAAGAAACATGGAAAATAGACCGAGTTGGGAATTCCAGGAAGCAGAACACTCTGTAAGCATCAGGGCAGAGAAATTCTTTAAAGATTGAAAGCCTGCTATATTTGAAGAGCAATTGAAAAAGCCCACCAGTTCCAAGGACATTAAACAGGACAAAGAAAAAATCTCCACCTTTAGGTATAGTATAATAGAATTATAGATCAAGGACACATACACACACATGCACGCACACACGCACTTGCAATTAGGAAAGAAAAGCCATTACCTACAACAGAAATGGCCATCAGATTATCAGTACATTTATCAGAAATTATAATTGATACAAGTATCCAGTAAAGTTATGGGTTGTGTTCATGTTAAGAGAATGAATCCAAGTGAGCCATTTCTTTGATGAAAATATGACTTTTCCTCCTTTGAGTTATGTTTACTGGAGGGTTGTCAACCCAGTCTTTATTTAGATTTTACAGACTAAGCAAGTGTACAAATGTACTTTTCCACTTGTTAGAAATGTAGTTTCCTGCTTGTAAAACACAATTTAAAATTAATTTATAAAGCATAACTAGAGTTTAAGAAGTCTGGAAGTAAATGATAAGGATTTAATTAACATCACTTTTTATGGTACTTCATATGTGTACACTTAGTAGAGTAAAAGAGCAGAGAGGTAAATCTTTCAGATACGTTTCAACATACATCCTCAGCATTTAGTGGCACTGCATTTGTTCGTGGAATAACATCAAATAAATAAGACTGTATGCCCAATAGTGTGTATAGGATCTAGAAATCCAAAACAAACAATACATAGAATCTATTTCATAAAGAGCTTAATTACACATTAGGAAAACCAACTAAGACTTTAAGGGCTAATCACTAAAGGACTTTATGTTAACTCCCACTATCCTTATTGAGTGAGAGAAGTTCATCTCCTGCCCATGGTACAAAACTCGAATCTGATCAGTCTTCTACTCCTGTGGTCCCTTTGAATGAGCATGCTTTCTCACTTCTTAAAATAGTCCAAGCTTTCAGCTGCCTTATAGTTCAAGCTACTCTCCTTCTCCTAGCTCCTCTGGAATGGGAGCTTGGGAGAGAGGGAAAGGTAAGGGGAATAGAAATGTGCCTGTTTGGTAGTATTATAAAATGTCTTTAAATTTCTTGGGCTTGACAGATTCTTAAAACTGACACTGTTTTTGTAGAGTAATTTCACATGGAGTCCCTTGTTGCTATACATCTCTTATCTACTGTTCTGTCTTTCTGGGCTTGTGAGTCTTTTACTCTGTCCTTAGCTTCTAGAATTGTAGAAATAACATTCAGTTTCTCAGCTGCTGACTCGGTTCACCCTTCTACGCGGGTGGCCCCCTCTTACTTAGAACCAAAGACAACTCTGTATGATGATTCTTGCACTCAGATAGCCTAAGTGGTTCCTGGTAAACTCTCATACTTTTTTTTGTGGCGGGGGAGGGGGGGAGGTCTGGTTAATGTTTAGGAGTTTAGGCTGATTCTAATGCACAGTAAGTCTCTCTCATCCTAGCTTAGCATTTTCCGTATTTAGATTAAGAGTCAGATATCAGTGTCCATCATGTCCTCTTATCTGTGAGGAACATTAATTGATCTTTCCAAGTTGTTCCATTAAAATTCTTTTTATTTGAGGCAAAGGAGGAAGTATTCCCTCTCAGGTTTTGGATTTTATATTTTTTCTACTTAGAGTGTAATAAATTAGCCTTTTACTATTTCAGGGGTGCTGGCAGAAGGCATGAGATGCCTGGATTAGAGATGGTGGACTTTGTTATTCCCAGCACAGCAAGTATCAAGACTATCAAGTTTGCCTTATTTCCCCTGAACACTAAGTCCACTAAGTCCTATGTGATGGGGAGAGCCCAAATAGATTCCTACACATACAGTAGATCACATTACAGGAGAGGAACACAGAGTTTGGGGAATTTGTGATTTTGATAAATTGAAAAATGTGGGATAGGGTGTGTGGGTGGCTCGGTCTATTAAGCGTCTGACTCTTGATCTCAACTCAGTTTTTGAACCCAGGGTCATTGAGTTCAGACCCTGAGTTGGGCTTTGTGCTGGGCATGCAGCCTACTTAAAAAAAAAAAAAAAAAAGGTGGGTTTGACATTCTTAAGTTCTTCAGTAGAAATAAGGAAAAAGCATGGGTTGCTTCCTGATCTCACTGATAAGTTTTTCTCATTAGTAGGATAGTTTTTCTTACGTGGAACCATCTGGAACAGTGAATGAAGTGATTAGGGATATTTTTCATGTCTGCTCAAACAGTGATAAATAGATCTTATTGATGTGGTCTTCCTCTTTTTAAGTTTTTTTTTTTTGAGAGACCGCGAGAGAGACAGAGTGTGAGTGGGGGAGGGGCAGAGAGAGAGGAAGGCACAGAATCCAAAGCAAGCTCCAGGCTCCATGCTGTCAGCACAGAGCCTGACACAGGGCTCAACACATGAACCGTGAGATCATGACCAGAGCCAAAGTCAGACGCTTAACCAACTGAGCCACCTCTTAAGTAAGGAGAAGAAAAGTTTCTTTATATTCCTTCTGCCCCAACATTTTCTTAATTTTTGGTATAGACATTTTTTTTAATCATATTATACTAGGGGGAAATAATTGCAATAATATTTTCTCTGGACCTAAAAGACAATAGTCTGAATAATTTTTGATTATCCCTTTGAACCCAAAGGAATTATGTGATAAACTTTTAAAAAATAAAAATATTTATCCAATAAAGTCTATCTAAATCCATATTAAATTGAATTATAAGGATGCTTTGTAATCTTTTCATTACTTAGAATTGGCTCCAATAGGAAGAATTTTTAAGGTCATACAAACTGCTTGTCAAAAAAATAGAACACTGATCAGTGGGTTAGTATGTTAATGCCTTCAAATTTTTGCCCATCTTTCTTTCAGTCTCATATCTTACAATATCTTCAACACTAAGGAAATTACTTTGCAAAGCAGTTGAGATTATAAACCAATACATAGTGACTGGCAGTTACTTGCATTTGAACACTAACATAAAATTACTTTCAGCCACATTGTAGGTAATAGAAAGAGATTATACATTAAAGGCTAAAGGACTGGGTCTGACATTTATTAGCTGTATTACATTGGGAAAGGTATTTTTTTTAATGTTTGTTTATTTTTGAGAGAGAGAGAAAGAGTGTGCAGGTGCAGAGAGAGAGAGATAGAGAGGGAGACCGAAGAGTCCCAAGCAGGCTCTGTAGTGTCAGCACAGAGCCTATGCAGGGGGCTCAGTTCCATGAACTGTGAGATCATGACCTGAGCTAAAATCAAGAATTGATTGCTTAACCAACTCAGCCACTGAGGCGCCCTGGTATTTTGTTTTTGAGACTGTCCTCACCTATAAAACAGATATAATACATTTATGGGATCAAGTGAGTTTGTGAACTAAATTTTTTTTTTTAATGTTAGTCTGGTATTAACATGCCTCTGTTAACAAATATGCCTTGTAGGTAGCTGTAAATATAATTCTGTTGTACAAATTATATGTATAGAAGTCCCAAAGCTAGCTGTAACTCGGGTTGAATCGGAGTGTGGGGTCATCTCTGTTCCTGGGTTAGCGGGTTTGTGTGAGTCTGAATGTGGGCAGGGCTTGTTTGTGTGCGCATGCAAGGGTTGATGTACATGCAGGTGACCTCTCCCTACACTTGTGGACGTGCTTGCATATATGTGAGCTCTTTATGTATGTATCTGTGTGCATGCATATGCCTGTGTTCATTTCATGGGTCTGAATGAATAGCAATTAGTTCATTAGGGTTTGCCTCTTGACAATTAAAAAAAAATAGGAAAATAGCTGATTATTCATATTTATGGAAAGGTTACAAGAAATTCTAGATTTTTATTTTTAGTGCTAGATACTGTTGCATTTTAAATTCCTTTGAACACTGACAAAGGAGTAATATGTAAAATTTGTTTTTGGACCATAGAACGTTTGTTTTGAGACACTTAATCTTTATAAATAACTGAAGTTTGTCACATACTCCTTTTATTTTTTCCCCTATAAAAGGTAATGACAGTTTGAAGCTCATGACTTTCCACACTGTATTTTCAGAAAAATTTTTTGGGTTAATATTTTTAGTAATTGTTTTTGTGTTTTCTCTTAGTTTAGCTGTTGTCAGAATTTTCTAAGATTCTGTTGTCTCCCTGTAAGTTACTAACTTGTTTCTTTAGGCAGTGTAGAGTAGTAGTTAAAAGAGCAGTCTACTTCCTAAGTCAAGTATTTGTTTCACTTGTATGACTTTTAGCAAGCTTTTTAACCTTCTACCTCAGTTTCCTCATCTATAATATTGGACAATGATAGTACCTATTTCATATGCTTTTATTAAAAATGACATAATTTATATAAAAGCAAGCGGCATAGCACCTTTTTCCTGGTTTTATACTTTTCTTCTCATTGTTTCCCCATCTCTTCCCAAAACCCACCATCCTGCTTCCTTTCCTACTGCTCTCTCGTCCTTTTAAGAGTTCTCATTGCCCTGCCCTATGGTAGAGTAGAATGCATCGTGAGAAATACCCCTCTCCCTTTCAGTGTCTAAGGTGAAGGTACTCAACAAGTCTTTTGAGGCTGAGTTTTGTTTTATTTTGCTTTTAAGTTTTAACAATAGTAGGGGAAACTAACCAGACAAAAATAGCAAATGAATAGGGGTGATGTTACTTAGGTTTCCAAAAATTTGCAATAAAATGTATTCCTACTTCTCAAACTTTTAAGTAGAACCAGTCTCTTATTTGTCTTTAGCTAGTTTCACAAATGTTTTAGTCATTTTTTTTTTGGTGAGTATTTATGCTAATTCTTTTCTCTACACTTACTGTTTCTTCTTTGTGACTCAGGGTCATTATTCCCTAGCTTTTTTAAACTTTGGAGCTCATATGCTTGAAACCCCTTTTATTTTGAAAGAGACTGAGTTTTTTTTCTTTCAGCATTATGAAGCTATAATTGACACGTAATGTTGTGAAGGTTTAAAGTATACAGTGTCCTGATATGATCTATGGATATATTGCAAAATGATTACCACCAAACGCTTAGTTAACCCGTCCATCACCTTACATAATTATAGTTGTTTTGTGTGTAGTGAGAACTTTTAATATCTGTTCCCCTAGCAACTTTCAGATTTGAACATAATATTGTTAACTGTAGTCACCAGTGCTGTACACTAAATCCCAGAACTTGCTCGCCTTGTAACTGGAAGTTTGTATGTACCCTTTGACCACCTTCACCCATTTCCTGTCCCACATTCCATCTTTGGTGACCACCAGTCTGCTCTTTGTTTCTATGAATTTTTTTTTAAGATTCCACATATAAGGGAGATCAAACAGTATTTTTCTTTGGCTGATTTATTTTGCTTAACATAATACCCTCAAGGTCCATTCTTAAGTTTTTTCATAAGGCCACAGCATAGCTAATGAGTATTTAGAAACACAGAATCAGACATATCTATAGTTTAGTTTAAAAAATCCAGTCGAAAAGGGCAGCCTGTGTGGTTCAGTCGGTTAAGCATCGGACCTCTTGATTTCAACTCAGGTCAGGATCTCACAGTTGTGAAATCAAGTCCCATATGGGAATCTGACTGGGCGTGGAGGCTGCTTAAGATTCTCTCCCCCCTCCCTCTGCCCCTCTCCACTGTGTGTGTGCATGGCCTCTTAAGAAAACAAACAAAAACAAACAAACCCAGTCAGTAAAATTTACTGTCCTTTTTGTAAATGAAAGTTGGTGGTCATTTCATCATAGTGACTGGGGTAAGTTCATCAAAGTGAGGACCATGACCTTCCATGCCATGTGATGGAATGTGGGCCCAGAGAGGCTGTCTTGGGCAGAACTTCAAAGCTAGGGATGAGGTGGGATGGATGGGGTGGGGGGAGGGAGAGGGAGGGAGAGGGGATTGTACTTTCTTTCTGCCCCTTCCTCACAGACACAACTTTATACCTACTGTCTGCTAGTTCTGATGTCTACTCTCCACTGGCTTTAAATGGGCGTGGGCTCTGAGCATCAAAGGAAAAAGAAGGGAAATTCTTTTTTTTTTGTATTTTTATTTTTTTATTTTCATTTCATTTTATTTTATTTTTACAAATAGTTTATTGTCAAGTTGGTTTCCATATAACACCCAGTGCTCATCCCCACAAGTGCCCTCCCCCATGCCCATCCTCCCCCTTTCCCCCCCATACCCATCAGTCCTCAGTTTGTTCTCATCATTCAAGGCTCTCTCATGGTTTGCCTCTCTAGCCCTCTCACCCACCATTTCCCCCCTTCTTCTCCCCCATGGCCTTCCGTTAAGTTCCTCCTAATCCTCCTATATGTGCAAACATAATGATATTTGTCCTAAAAGAAGGGAAATTCTAAGCCCAACTGTGGAAGGTGAGAGTGTTTACAGTTGTTACGTAGGTCTGCCCCTCTACTGAATGTGGTTGTAAACAACACAGGAACCGCCTTACTTTGAAGCCAAGGAGAGCTTTACAGCATCTTGATTATATTTTACTTAGTTCTTGACTAAAATTTGTAATCTGAGTATATATATTTAGGAAGATGAGCTCCCTTTTTTTTTTTTTACCCTAATCTCTACAGAATTGTGAACAAGAGCATAAGTATGTAATATTCAGAGATGACCAGTATTGTATGAAAGCTGTAAAGTTGTACAGTTTAACTGGGTATTACAGGCAGGGTAAGGTTTGTACCCATGAGGGATGTTCTTTGTTTTCAGGGATTTGTGAAGGCCGCTGAGAACAAATTTTTCTCTGGCTGATTTTGATATCTCAAGGCCTTTAAAAATAGAGTGATTTAGGACTGATCAATTTTCAGATTACTTTTGTTTGTTTATTTTTAAAGATTATTTAAAAAATGAAAAAGTACAAATTGCCTTGATTAATCTCTAGGCATTATGGGCTCTTCTATACAAGCTCTTGCCAGTTTTGAAACAGCACTGAAACGTCATTAATATTCAGAAAACACTTAATTTTCTACCTCTGTCCTAATTGACTTGTACAATTTGAAATCCTATTTATTTTTTATCATAGAGAATAATCTATCTTGATCTATAATGATTACCTACTAATTTTGATTCCTTTTCTTATGAAAATTAATGTTCTCTAGAAGAAAATTACGTCATTTCAACAGAGAGCAGGGACCTCGAATGTTAACATAGACCATCTTCTCTGTCTTTGCAAGATGATTGTATGAGAGGTCCGTAAGCTACAAAGAGCTTTAAAAACTGAAGGAATTTAAAGATCTTAATATAAAAGAAAGGATATAAACTATTTCTTTGTTTAGGTGCTTTATTTCTTCCTTCCATGCTATTTCTCTTCTGTTTGCCATAGGTAAAGATAAGTTTTTCTAGCAACTTACATATACTTTTCCCCTTGAGCATATTAGGCTTTAAAAGCAACTCTCTGTTTTGCTTTTTATTACCACGGTTATTCAAGGAAACCATTGAGCTAATATTCAGGTACATTGTATTTTTGCTTTATGTCCTTGAGGAAATCAATATATTCTGTAGACTTTACTTTTGTATTTACACTTTGCTTAAGTAGGTGACATAAAACTGGACTCACTTCTAGGTGTTGAAGGAGTAACTGTTAATTGATTGATGTCATCTTTTCTACAAAGAAAATAATACCAGTATTATAACTTCCTCCAGATTGCTAATTATACTCCCTTTAAAATGCTCAGGAATATTTTATTGCTGGTCTGGCGTATTTGAGGCAGATTATAAACATCTAAAATATATTAGGTTTTTTGAGTTCCATCCAGGTTGGTGTTTAATATAAATTATTTCTGTTTGAAATTTACCTCCTGGCAGTACTTCTGTCTCAGTTTTTGAGATTGTATTTAATTTTGAGGAAATTTATTCTGCCATAATACATTCTTGGGACAGTGGCTTGCAGTGCTGTGTTGGCATGATAGGATCCGCTCTCTGTGAAATACTGGCATGATGAGCTGCACACAGTTAGAGATGGGCCTGCCGGTTGCAGTTCTGTAACTTCAAACATTCTGGAACAAGGGCTCCTAAATGCTGACACATAGAGACTATACAGAATCATAGAAATTAGTCTGGGACGGGCATAGGGATGAATCTGTGTTGGTCAGGATTTTGTGGGTTTGGGCTTTTTTGGTTTTTTGGTCTTTAGTTTTCCCAATGATTCCTAGGGACTTTGTACGGGGGCCGTTGCTCCAGACCAGAAATGGGCACAGGTTTCAATCCAGCAGAACCTTATCACATGTCAGGCACTGTACCATTTGCAAATGTGATCTTGTCTTTTAAAAATCATTTTATTATTTTTTTCATCATGATAAATGTACCCTTTAATTTCCATCCCCTATTTTCCCCATCCCCACCCCCATTTCCTCTCTGGTAACCATCAGTTTTTTCTTTATAGTTAAAAGTCTGCTTCTTGGTTTGTGTCTCTATTTTTTCCTTTGCTTGTTTTGTTTCTTAAATTCCACTTGAGTGAGATTACATGGTATTTGTCTTTCTTTGACTTATTTCACTCTGCATTATATATTCTGGCTACATCCATTTTGTTGCAAGTGGCCAGATTTCATTATTTTTTATGGTTGAATAATATTCATAATATTCCTGTGTGTGTGTATGTGTGTGTGTGTACACGTACCACACATTTATCCATTCTTCTGTCAAAACTTGGGCTGTTTCCATAGTTTTGCTATTGTAAATAATGCTGCTATAAAAGTAAGGGTGCACATATCCCTTTGACTTAGTGTTTTTGTATTTTTTGGGGGGTAAATACCCAGTAGTTTAATGAATTCCAAGCCATATTGTAATAATGACTTTTCTCTTAAACCTGTGAATGTTACATTCCATTTAGGAGAATACACTCTAAGTTATATTTGTTTTTTAAAAGTTTTCTGACTATAGCCAGTGCCAACAGATGAATGGATAAACAACATGTAGTCTCTCTGTGTGTATATATATATGTGTGTATGTGTGTGTATCTCCACTGTAATATTATTCAGCCATGACAAAGATATCCTGCCATTTGTAATATCCTGGATCAACCTTGAAGGCATTATGCTAAGTGAGATAAGTGAGGCAGAGAAAGACAAATATTATATGATATGACTTGTATGTGGGTTCTAAAAAGTTTGAACTCATAGGAACAGTAGAATGGTGGTTACCAGGAGCTGGAAGGTAGAGGAAATTGGGGTTGGTCAAAAGATACAGACTTCCAGTTATTTTATTTTATTTTATTATAAATTTTTTAAATGTTTTTATTTATTTCTGAGAGAGATAGCATGAGCAGGAGAGGGTCAGAGAGAGAGGGAGACACGGAATCTGAAGCAGGCTCCACACTCTGATCTAGCTGTCAGCACAGAGCCTGACGTGGGGCTCAAACCCATGAACCGTGCGATCACGACCTGAGCCGAAGTCGGACGCGTAACCGACTGAGCCACCCAGGCACCCCTAGACTTCCAGTTATAAGATGAAGAAGTTCTGGGGATCTAATGTGTAGCATTTTGATAATACTTAATAATATTGTATTGTATATTTAAAAGCTGATAAGAGTAAATCTCAACTGTTTCCACCCAAAAAAAGACGTAGAAATTTTGTGATGGGGTAGACATGTTAACTAATGCTATGGTGGCATCATTTTGCAATATATAAGTGTATCAAATCAATATGTTCTGTACTTTAAACTTACACAATATTGTATGTCAACTATATGTCAGTAGAGCTGGAAAATAAAAGTTGTGTGACTAAAGAGTAATATATAGGAAGATATTGAGTACCATGTGCCAATGCTAAATGCTTTGATTTCCCTCACCACAAAAAGATTTAAAGTTTTGAAGTGTTTTAAACCAGGTGCATTTTGTTTATGTAACATGGAAACTTAGAAACTAATGTGGTCTCCATATTAATCTGTGGGCTTTGACTTTAATTAGCACTAGCATGTGAAAGACTAGTTTTTTGCCTTATAAAAAGCGTTTAAAGAAGTAGATATTCTTGGTGTACAAAGGTAAAATCTGAAATCTGGAAATATTTAGTGTGCATGTTTACGAAAACACTATTTCAATTGAGCAAGTGAAGCATTTGTTGCGTACTTTTTGTTGAAGTATAGTTAACATATTAGTTTCTGTTGTACAACATAGTGATTCAAGATTTATATACATTATGAAATGATTCCCACAAAAAGTCTGGTTACTTTCTGTCACCAAACATAATTACTACAATATTAGTGCCTGTATTCCCTGTGCTGTACTTTATATCCCTGTGACTTATTTATTGTATAACTGGAAGTTTGTGCCTCTTATTTTCAGTAGTTTTAATCTTAAACATTTAGAAGAATGAATCTTTGTAGTGAAATATTCTCTCTTATTGAAACCTTTGAGGAAAAAATTCTCAATATCCAAAAATTAAAATAAGAAATACTTAAAAACTGGTATTCACTTTTGTTCTCCTCTGATTTCTCCCCCCATCCCCTCCTCAAAGCAGATTGCCAAACTGAGGCAGCAGCTACAACGTAGTAAACAGAGTAGTCGGCACAGTAAGGAGAAAGAGCGTCAGTCACCTCTTCCTGGCAACCATGTAACCATCAGTCACACTCAGGTAGGCTAATTTCTTGTCCAGATTTGAAGGAGTCCTTTGAAAGGGTTCATTTTAAAGGGAGGATCCATTATTTCAGGACTGCAAAATTAAAAATCTAAGTCCCTAGCTCTACTAAATTATTACTACTTGTTAAATTATTACAAGAAGTTTTATTTTTTCTCCATATATGTAATTTTCTTTTAATAATAGATGTAACAAAGTGTGGTCATCTCCAGGATGGTTGATACTGGCCTGGCTAAAACCCTAGCTCATTTACGTGTTAAGTAACTATGGGCATTATCTCATTTAATCTTCCTAATGGTACCTTAAGCCATCTATCTCTCTTTATATATATTTACACATATATTACATAAGAAGAAATTGAGGATTGGAGCTGTGTTGTGGTTCTCCACCTCCCCCCACCCCCTGTCTCCCTAGGAACATGTGCTTCCCATGGAATATAGTTTGGGAGATGCTTTTCTAGACCAAATTCACTTAAAACATTGATGTAAATTTTAGGGGTCCAGTGGGTGGCCCAGTCAGTTGAGCGTCCAACTTTGGCTCAGGTCATGATCTCACGGTTCTGTTTGTGAGTTCAAGCCCATGCTAACAGCTCAGAGCCTGGAGCCTGTTTTGATTCTGTGTCTCCCTCTCCCTGCCCCTCCCCCACTTGCACTCTGTGCCTCTCTTTCTCAAGAGTAAATAAACGTTAAAAAATATTGATGCAAATTTTAGTAAATCAAATATAGAAGTATAGAAGAAACCCAAGTAGTAAATCAAAACAAATCTAATCAGAGGTGTTTCACAAACCTAAGGATGATTCAGCATTAAGAAATGTATTAGTTTAGTTCATTGCATATGAAGATCCAAGTAGATGCTGAATAACACTTGATAAAAACTCAGTCATCTATATGTGGTGAAAACTTCTTAACTAAAAATATGAAACTTCCTAATGTGACTAAAAAGCAGATGTAATGAGATCCTAACAGTAAAATATTGGAAGCATTGTTAAAAATAACAATCAAGTAATAGATGTCCACAGTTATTGATATTATTTGCTAGTAGTTTAGAGGCTCTAGACAGAGCAGTAAGACAAAGAAATAGTTACTGTTATTTGCATATAATATATTAAGAAAATCAAAGTCAGTGAACTAAACCGTTAAAACTGACGGGATAGCCACTACTAAGTGTTGGTAAGGATGTGGATCACTTAGCTCAGATACACATTGCTGATGGGAACACCAAATGGTACCACCACTGTGGAAAACAGTTTGGTATTTTCTTAAAAAGTTAAAACACACACTGACCATGGAGCCCCCAAATTCCACTCTTTGATATCTAGCCATGAAAATAAAAACATATGTCTACACTAAGACTCTTAACATCAGTGGTCATGGATGCATTATGTATAAGAGTCAAAAAATGGAAACAAATATTCATCAACTGGTGAATAGATAAAACATTTCATAACATCCATGCATTACTATTCAGCAATAGAAAGGAAGAAATTACCAATACTTGTAAGAACATGGTTGATTCTCAAAAATACCTTGTTAAGTGAAAGAAGTCAGGAGTAAAAGGCTACATAGTGTATGATTCATTATATTAAATTCTTGCAAAGGCAAAATTATAGAGACAAAGTATAATTTTTTCCTCTTAATCTGGTAGAAATAGTGTATTCTTCTTTACTCTGTTTATTTTAAGCATGTTTTCTGTAAGAGCCCAATAGATTTATAGAAGACCTGTTGGCTTGCTGACAACAAAAAAGAATTAGGCACGTGTTCCTAATTTACATTGAATTTTTGGCATTGTGATTATGCGTAAAAATCATTATCTGCTATACATACTGAAATATTTGTAGGTGAAGTAGGAAGTCTGGAATGTGCTTTAAAATAATCTTAAGAACAGAAGAAAAATAGATGTTTAGATGAAATAAGATTGGCAGATGTTGGTAATTTTGAAGCAGTTGGTAATTTTGGCAGATGTTGGAAAATTTGAAGATGTGCACCTGAAAGTTCATTATGGTATAGTGTTTAATTATGTTCATGATTATAATTTTTATAACAAAAACTGAGAACTTAATGAGATGATTAGATAAAATATAAACATATGAAAATCAGTAGTTCTAAACTAATGAGGGTAAACCACTGTACCCTCTACTGACAGTGCTGCTAACCCCAAATGTGTGGGAGATTTTCCCACACCAACCAATTTGCCAACTCCAAACACTAACTGCATATCCTACAATTCAGATATAACAGTAATTATTCAGGGTTGGCACAGACCCGAGTTTAAGGGCTCTACCCCACAAGACTGACCCCTTCTTAAGATGTCAGTCACAAGTCCCAGGTTGTCATCTGTACTTCTGACCATCTGGCTATAAAGAAGAAATTCCCAATAACCCTTGTTTAGGTTCAGTAATTTTCTATAATAGCCCATAGAGCTCAGGAAAGCACTTAGGTCTACCACTTTATTTATAAGGTATATAATAAAGGATGCAAATAAACAATTAGATAAGAGGTACACAGGGCTTGTAGATATGTATTCAACAATCTGAAAGTTCTCTGAACCTGGAGTTGAGAGATTTTTATGAAGGCTTTATCACATAGGCATTATCCATTATTAACTCTCTCTCCAGCCCCTCTGACCTCTCCAGAGGATGTGTGGGGCTTAAAGTACCAGGCTTGTAATCATGCCTTGATCTTTCTGTTGACTAGCCCTCATCCTGAACCTACCCAGGAGCCTGTCAAGAGTCACATTATTAGGGGCACCTGGGTGACTCCATCAGCTAATCACCTGACTCTTGATTTTGGCTCCGTCATGATCTCAGTTCATGGGATAGAGCCCCTTGTTGGGCTGTGCACTTACAGCATGAAACCTACCTGGGAATCTCTCTGTCCCTCCTCTCCTTGCACTCTGTCTCTCCCTCTCTCTCAAAATAAGTAAACATTTTAAAAAGTTAAAAAAAAAAAAAAAAAGAGTCCCCTCATTAGAGCAGAAGATTCTTGCTTCTATCACCCAGGAAATTCCAAGGGACTTAGGAGCCCTGTGTCCAGTTCCATGGTCAGAAACCAAATATTAGCACAGAAGTTCTCCTAGCATCCCTGTCACTCAGGAAATTATAAGAGTTGTAGGAAATGTGTGTCAGGAACCAGGGCAGATTCCAAATATGTTTCTTGTTACGTTACAATTACCAATAACGTTATTATATATAAAAATCTATGAAGTGCCAAGAATTAGACTTAGAAATATATAAACTATAAGACTTTATTGAGAATATGAAATAGAAAACTAAGACCTTAATGGGAAATCTCAACACATTCATGCATGGGAAGGGAAGACTCAGTATTTTTCAAATGGCCATTTACCTGAAATTGATGTACAAATTGAGTTCCAATGGAAATTTAAAAGTCATGGTTTTGTTACTTGAAAAGTTGTCTTCAAAAGTTATATGGAAAAGATGCCAATTAATAGAAAAGAAAATTTGAAGAGGCTTTTCCTGTAAGATACCAACATGTACTATAAATATCAGCAATTAAAGTGAAGCTTTGTATAGAGGTTATCTGTTAAGAAGGAAATGAAATCAAATATAGGAATCCGTAAGGAAATCAAATATTGAATCATAAAGAAATCTTGGCAGTTTGATTACTGTGTGGCAAAAAAAAAAAAAAAAAAATACTGCCTCACACCATACACAAAAATAAATCGTGATAGGTTAAATATTTAAATATGAAAAACCATAAAAGTACTGAAAGAAAGGTATTTGATTTAAAATAAGCAGTAAACGTTATGACAAAGAGTTGCAACTTTAATATGAAAAAATCTCATGCGTCATAACAAAACACATTAGCTGCAGTGGCTCACAGATGGCAGAATCGCAGCCCTGAGTATAAGGAAATACTGTTCATATGTTAATCAGTGATTAGCAGTCTACCTCATTATGAATCATAGATGTCAACTTTAATCATTCAGAATAAGATAGAGACCATATATCATTTTTATTTTTACCTTGTTCATCTTTATTTTTCTCATTCCCTATCTGTAGTATAAGTCCCTTGAGCATCAAAAGGCTTGTCCTACTCTTACTCTTAACTATAGAGAACAAACTGATGGTCACCAGAGAGAAGTGGTGGGGGGATGGGTAAAGGGGATTAAGAGTACACGTATCTTAATGAGCACCAAGAAGTGTATAGAATTGTTGAAGCACAATATTGTACACCTGAAAGTAATACAACACTGTATGTTACCTATACTGGATTTAAAAAAAAAAAAAAAAAAAGCTTGTCTTAAACTTTAAGGTACCCTCTATGACAGCTGTGAGAGGTGGTTAATTTTTGAGAACTCCTCCAAGGGACTTTTGAAAAACAACCTTAAGGATGTTAATTGTATTACTGGACTTAACATGATACATTGTTGCCACGTTACTTAATAATCCAGAACATTTTCTTAAATGGTTGAGGAAATGGAAATGAAAAATACTGGAAGGTAATTTTAACAGTGAAGGAAACAAAGCTTTTAAACACACATGGAACTGTCCCATAAAGCCAAATGATACATTTAACTGACATGATTTCAACTATGTTTTCTTTTTTAGTAAAAACAGCAAAGGGAAAAAATTAAACTGTGCAGAAGGTTCTGTCTGCCATCCTACCAAAAAAGTTGTGTACATTATGCTACTAAACCTTTACAGTACATAAAGTTTTATTTTGGCTCTGGACCTACCTTACTTTAGAACCCACATTTCTGTGTGTGTATCTGGATATATAGTATATTTGAAATATTGAGAACACTCTGCTCATTGAGTTTCCATTTTCAGATTTACCATGGTTTTGAGTTCTCAATTTCTCAATTTTTTTTCCACAAATAATTTGACCCCACCTTCTCTTATATTTTGTAGGCTACTGGATCAAGATCAGTCCCTATGCCACTGTCAAATATATCAGTGCCAAAATCGTCAGTTTCACGTGTGCCCTGCAATGTAGAAGGAATAAGTCCTGAATTAGAAAAGGTATTCATTAAAGAAAATAATGGAAAGGAGGAAGTGTCCAAGGTAAGGTTAAATGGGATGTTTGAATCTTTTTTCTTCTTTAGTATTCAGAACTGTCTCAATAGTCCTTTTTTTGGTAACTGCTTTATTAGCTATGATTCACATACCATACAGTTTACCAATGTAATGTGTACAACTCAGTGGGTTTTTTTTTTTTTTTTAGCATATTCACAGTTGTGCAACCATCACCACAGTCATTTTACAGCATTTTCATCACCCCAGGAAGAAACTCCATGTCCTTTAGTAACCATCCCTCATTTCCTTTCAATGTCCCCAGCGGTAGGCAACCACTAATCTAGTTTCTCTGTCTGCAGATTTGCCTGTTCTAGACATTTCTTGTAAATGGAATCATAACAACATGTGGCCTTTTGTAACTGGTTTTTTTCATTTAGCGTAATGTTTTTAAGGTTCACCCAAGTTGTAACATTTACCAGTATTTAATTCCTTTTTATTGCCAAATACCCAATTGTATGAATATTATTCACCTAGTCATCAGTTGATGAACATTGTCTGGTTTCTACTTTTTAGCTATTATGAATAATGTTGCTATGAAATTCATATACAAGATTTCACATGAACGTGTTTTCCCTTCTCCTGTGAAATTGTGGAATTGTTGTGGAATTGCTGGTATGGTAGCTCTTTGTTTAACCTTTTGAGAAACTGCCAGACTGTTGTCCAAAGTGGCTGCGCTTACACTGTTTTACATTCTGCACAACACCATTTACATGTATGAAGGTTCCAATTTCTCCATCTTTACCCATGCTTATAATTCTGTCTTTTTTATTATAGCCATCCTGGTAGATGTGAAATGGCATCTCACCATGGGGTTGCTCTGCATTTTCTGAAGGCTAATGACATTCAAGACATTAAGCATCTTTTCATGTGCTATTGGCCATTTGTATACCTCTTTTGGAAAAATGTCTGTTTAGATCACTTATAATCATAAAACTGGCTTATTTTGCCTTTTACTATTGGGTTATAGAAATTCTTTATAAAGTTTTGTTTTATTTTCTAGATAAAATTTCTTAATAGGCGTACGATTTGAAAATATCTCCCATCCTGTGGGTTGTCTCTTCACTTTTTATTTGCTTGATGATGTCCTTTGAAGGACATTTTCAATTTTGATAAAGTTTGATTTATTGTTTTTCTTTTGTTATTTGTATATTTGGTGTCATATTTAAGAAACGATTACCTCAATCTAAGGTTACAGTAATATTTTTGTTTTCTTCTAAGAGTTTTTAATTTTAGCTTTCTCTATGGTTAGGTCTTTGAACCATTTTGAATTCAGCAAAAATGCTTTTTAAATTACTTCTGTCCCAGAAAATCTGGGCACTACTGCATATGAACCTATATTTGACCACATTTTATTTTATTTTTTTTTTTTTTTTTCATTTATTTATTTTTTTATTTTTTTTACAAATAGTTTATTGTCAAATTAGTTTCCACATAACACTCAGTGCTCATCCCCAAAGTGCCCTCCTCCATGCCCATCCCCCCCTCCCCCCCACATCCCTCAGTCCTCAGTTTTTGTCAGCATTCAAGAGTCTCTCATGGTTTGCCTCTCTCCCTTTCCCCCACCATTTCCGCCCTTCTTCTCCCCCTTGGTCCTCCGTCAAGTTCCTCCTAATCCTCCTATACGTGCAAACATATGGTATTTGTCCTTCTCTGCCTGACTTATTTCGCTCAGCATAACACCCTCAAGGTCCATCCATGTTGCTACACATGGCCAGATTTCATTGTTTCTCATTGCCATGTAGTATTCCATGGTATAGATAAACCACATCTTCTTGATCCATTCGTCTGTTGATGGACACTTAGGCTCTTTCCATGTTTTAGCTATTGTGGAGAGTGCTGCTATGAACATTGGGGTACATGTGCTCCTATGCCTCAGCATTTCTGTATCCCTTGGGTAAATTCCTAGCAGTGCTATTGCTGGGTCATAAGGGAGTTCTATTGTTAGTTTCCTGAGGAACCTCCACACTGTTTTCCAGAGGGGCTGTACCAGTTTACATTCCCACCAACAGTGCAGGAGGGTGCCCGTTTCTCCACATCCTCGCCAGCATCTAGAGTTCTCTGATTTGCTCATTTTAGCCACTCTGACTGGCGTGAGGTGGTATCTCAGTGTGGTTTTGATTTGTATTTCCCTGATGAGGAGGGATGCTGAGCATCGTTTCATGTGTCTGTTGGCCATCTGGATGTCCTCTTTGGAGAAGTGTCTGTTCATGTCTTCTGCCCATTTCTTCACTGGGTTGTTTGTTTTTCGGGCGTGGAGTTTGGTGAGTTCCTTATAGATTCTGGATATTAACCCTTTATCTGATATGTCATTTGCAACTATCTTTTCCCATTCCGTTGGTTGCCTATTAATTTTCTGGGTTGTTTCCTTGGCTGTGCAGAAGCTTTTAATCTTGATGAGGTCCCAACAGTTTATTTTTGCTCTCGATTCCCTTGCTTTTGGGGATGTGTCAAGTAAGAAGTTGCTGCGGTGGAGGTCAAGGAGGTTGTTTCCTGCTTTCTCCTCTAGGGTGTTGATAGTTTCCTGTCTCACGTTCAGGTCCTTTATCCATTTTGAGTTGATTTTTGTGCATGGTGTGAGAAAATGATCTAGTTTCATTCTTCTGCATGTTGCTGTCCAGTTCTCCCAACACCATCTGTTAAAAAGGCTGTCTTTTTTCCATTGGATATTCTTTCCTGCTTTGTCAAAGATCAGTTGGCTGTATACTTTTGGGTCCACTTCTGAGTTCTCAATTCTGTTCCATTGGTCTATGTGTCTGTTTTTGTGCCAATACCATACTGTCTTGAGGATGACAGCTTTGTAGTAGAGGCTGAAGTCTGGGATGGTGATACCTCCCGTTTTGGTTTTATTTTTCAGTATTACTTTGGCTATTCGGGGTCTTTTGTGGTTCCATACAAATTTTTGGATAGTTTGTTCTAGTTTTGAGAAGTATGCTGGTGCAATTTTGATTGGAATTGCATTGAATGTGTAGAGTGCTTTAGGTAGTAATGACATCTTAACTATATTTATTCTTCCTATCCATGAGCATGGAATGTTTTTCCATTTCTTTGTGTCTTCTTCAATTTCCTTCATAAGTTTTCTATAGTTTTCATCATACAGATCTCTTGTATCCTTGGTTAGGTTTATTCCGAGGTATTTTATGGTTTTTTGTGCAATTGTGAATGGGATCAGTTTCTTGATTTCTCTTTCTGTTGCTTCATTATTGGTGTATAAAAATGCAACCGATTTCTGTACGTTGATTTTGTACCCTGCAACTTGGCTGAATTCTTGGATCAGTTCTAGTAGGCTTCTGGTGGAGTCTGTCGGGTTTTCTATGTAGAGTATCATGTCATCTGCGAAGAGTGAAAGTTTGACTTCCTCTTTGCCAATTCTGATGCCTTTGATTTCCTTTTGTTGTCTGATGGCTGATGCTAGGACTTCCAGCACTATGTTAAACAACAGTGGTGAGAGTGGACATCCCTGTCGTGTTCCTGATCTCAGGGGGAAAGCTCTCAGTTTTTCCCCGTTGAGGATGATGTTAGCTGAAGGCTTCTCATAGATGGCTTTGATGATGTTTAAGTAGGTTCCTTCTATCCCAACTTTCTCGAGAGTCTTTATTAAGAAGGGATGCTGTATTTTGTCAAATGCTTTTTCTGCATCTATTGACAGGATCATATGGTTTTTATCTTTTCTTTTATTGATATGATGGATCACATTGATTGATTTGCGAATGTTGAACCAGCCCTGTAACCCAGGAATGAATCCCACTTGATCTTGGTGGATGATTCTTTTGATATGCTGCTGGATTCGATTTGCAAGGATCTTGTTGAGAATTTTTGCATCCGTATTCATCAAGGATATTGGCCTATAGTTCTCTTTTTTTGTTGGATCTCTGTCTGGCTTGGGAATCAGAGTGATGCTGGCTTCATAAAATGAGTCCGGGAGTTTTCCTTCGACTTCTATTTTTTGGAATAGCTTGAGAAGAATTGGGATTAATTCTGTTTTAAATGTCTGGTAGAATTCCCCAGGGAAACCATCAGGTCCAGGGCTCTTATTTGTTGGGAGATTTTTGATCACTGATTCGATTTCTTCACTCGTTATGGGTCTGTTCAGGTTTTCTATTTCTTCCCGTGTGAATTTTGGTAGTGAGTGTGTGTTTAGGAATTTGTCCATTTCTTCTAAGTTGTCCAATTTGTTGGCATATAATTTTTCATAGTATTCCCTGATAATTGCTTGTATTTCTGAGGGGTTGGTTGTAATAAGTCCATTTTCATTCATAATTTTGTCTATTTGGGTGCTCTCTCTTTTCTTTTTGATAAGCCTGGCTAGAGGTTTGTCAATTTTGTTTACTTTTTCAAAAAACCAACTCTTGGTTTCATTGATCTGTTCAATTGTTTCTTTGGTCTCTATGTTGTTTATTTCTGCTCTAATTTTTACTATTTCTCTTCTTCTACTGGGTTTAGGGCGTTCTTGTTGCTCTGCCTCTAGCTCCTTTAGGTGAGCTGTTAGATTTTGGACTTGTGCTTTTTCTAATCTCTTGAAATAGGCCTGGAGAGCAATGTACTTTCCTCTTAGGACTGCCTTGGCCGCATCCCATAGATTTTGAATTGTTGTGTTTTCATTTTCATTTGTTTCCATATATTTTTTAATTTCCTCTCTAATTGCCTGATTGGCCCATTCATTCTTTAGAAGGGTGTTCTTTAACCTCCATGTTTTTGGCGGTTTTCCAGACTTCTTCCTGTAATTGATTTCAAGTTTCAAAGCATTGTGATCTGACAGTGTGCATGGTATGATCTCTATTCTTTTATATTTATTGAGGGCTGCTTTATGTCCCAGTATGTGATCTATCTTGGAGAATGTGCCATGCGCACTTGAGAAGAAAGTAAATTCCCTGGCCTCAGGATGTAAAGTTCTAAATATATCCGTCAGATCCATCTGGTCCAATGTGTCTTTCAAGTCCATTATTTCTTTAGTGATTTTCTGTCTGGTTGACCTATCCATTGCTGTAAGCGGAGTATTAAAGTCCCCTGCTATTAGCACATTCTTATCTATAAGCTTGTTTCTGTTTGTGATTAATTGTTTTAGATATTTAGGTGCTCCCATATTCGGTGCGTAGACATTTATGATTGTTAGTTCTTCCTGATGGATGGACCCTGTAATTATTATGTAGTGCCCTTCTTCATCTCTTGTGATTGTCTTTAATTTAAAGTCCAGTTTGTCTGATATAAGTATCGCTACTCCGGCTTTCTTTTGATTTCCTGTAGCATGATATATATTTCTCCATCCCCTTACTTTTAATCTGAAGGTATCTTCCCGTCTAAAATGAGTTTCTTGTAGACAGCATATTGATGGATTTTGTTTTTTAATCCATTCTGCTACCCTATGTCTTTTGATTGGAGCATTCAGCCCATTTACATTCAGTGTTATTATTGAAATATGTGGGTTTAGAGTCTTTGTATCTTTTGTAGGGTTCATGTTTGTGGTGGTGTCTCTGGTATCTTTGTTCCTTGCAACCTTTCCTTCAGAGCATCCCCCTCAGGATTTCTTGTAGGGCTGGCTTCGTGGTGACAAATTCTTTCAATTTCTGTTTATTTGGAAAGGTTTTTATCTCTCCTTCTATTTTGAATGACAGGCTTGCTGGATAGAGGATTCTTGGCTGCATATTTTTACTGTTCATCACATTGAAGATTTCCTGCCATTCCTTTCTAGCCTGCCAAGTTTCAGTAGATAGGTCTGTCACCACTCTGATAGGTTTCCCTTTGTATGTTAGGGCCCTTTTCTCCCTAGCTGCTTTCAAAATTCTCTCTTTGTCCTTGTATTTGGCCATTTTCACTATGATATGTCGTGCAGAAGATCGATTCAGGTTACGTCTGAGGGGAGTCCTCTGAGCCTCTTGTACTTCCACATTTACTTCCTTCCCCAGGTCGGGGAAGTTCTCTGCTATAATTTGTTCCAGGACTCCTTCAGCACCTTTCCCTCTCTCTTCCTCTTCTGGGATTCCTATGATACGGATATTGTTGCGTTTGACCGTATCGCTGAGCTCTCGAATTCTTCTTTCCTGTTCCTGCATCAGTTTGTATTTGACCACATTTTAAATGCATACTCGACAAAAGAAAGCATTAAAGTAGCCTTTGACTTAATTACCCCTGTGATTTTTTGGAGGGAACCCAAATAATGACTTAATTTATGTCAACTATGTATCTGATTCCTTTAAATAATGTGCAGGTTTTAAAACTGATTTAATTTCAAAAGCCAGTCTAATATTATATTTATAAAATTAAAAAGTAAAACTTTCTTTCACCTCTCAGTATTGCTTAGCAGATATGAGCATTATGCATAATTTCTTATATAGTCCTTTTGGTGTGTGTGTGTGTGTGTGTTCTAATAGGTAGTGAATCATTGTATGAATGCACCATAATTTAGAAGTAAGTGCCCTTTTGATGAGCATTTAGATTAACTTTCAGTTTTTGTCCTCTCAAACAGTGCTTTAGGAAACATTGTATACTCCTGCAAACAATTTCCTAGCAGTAAAATTGGTGGGTCAGACCATTTGTATGTTTAAATTTTGATGAATATTTCTAAAATTATCCTCCCAAAAAATTGTGTCATTTTACTCTTCCTAGATGTTTTATATTAAATTTTTATATTTATCATACCATAAAGAAGCTTTTTGGAAATTATGCCATCCCTTAGCTCTTCATCATTAAAATGTTTTCTTTATACATTAAGTAATGTTTAAAAAGTATTAATGTAAGGAGGTAAATTGGTCTAATTCTTTGAAGATGAAAGAATCAGTCACAGATTTGCTGATTCCTTAAGAACGTCAAAGCAAAACTGTACTAGAATATAAAACAACATAATCTCAAGAAAACAAAAACACTAATTCAAAAGGGTGCATGCATGCCTTTGTTTTTTGCAGCATTATTTATAATAGTCTAGATATTGAAGCAACCTAAATGTCCATTGATAGATGAAGAAGATGTGGTTTGTGTGTATTTAATATGTATAAATTTAATCTATAAAATGTATGAAAAGTATACATGAATACAGTGCGCACACACATACTGAAATGTTACTCAGCCATAAAAAAGCATGAGATCTTGCCATTTATGAGCATGTAAATGGACCTAGAGACTATTACACTATGTGAAATAAGTCAGAAAAGGACAAATACCATATAATTTCACCTATTTAAAAACAAAACAAATGAACACACAGGCCCACAAATACAAACTGGTGGTTGCCAGAGGGGAGAGGGTAGGAGGATGAGCAAAAAGGGTGAAGCGGGGTGGGAGGTGGAGGCTTCCAGTTATGGAATGAGTAAGTCACAGGAATGAAAGGTACAGCATGGGCAGTGTAGTCAGTGGTTACTGTAATGATGTTGTACGATGACAGAGGGTAGCTGGATGCGTGGTGATCATTGCATAATGTATAGACTTGTCCATTCGCTGTCTTGTATGCCTGAAACTAATGTACATTGTGTGTCAGCTATACTTAAATAAACAAGTAAAATTTTATATAGTTCTGCTTTTAAATAAGTCGTATTCTATTTTCACAGTAGCCATTTCAGAATGACTCTAGGGTGACCTACGCACTTATAACTAAAATACTAATTTTTAGAATTTCTTAGATTGATGATTACGTGTGCCTCAGGGTTTTAATATACAAAATGTTACCGTTAGTGAGCCTGACAAGAACTAAAGAAAACTATCCTATTTAAGTATATCAGTGTTGTAAGCTTTTATATTTCCCATTGTTATTTTGTGTAAATAGTAAATTTTAAAAATCGGTTTGTTCTCGTAATTCTTGTATTCTGCCTCACAACAAAAGTTGGTTGAGGAGATTGTTACATATTACCCAGTTATAGATTAAGGAATGGGAATACAGAAAGATTGTGTTTATCAAATAGGACATGAATAAAAGATAACTCAAATTCTTAATTTTTTTTAAAATTACAGATTTATACAGCATTTTTTTACTGGTTACCAATACTGACACTTTCATTAAAGTAACATTGTCCTTGACAAATATCTATATTTTAAGAAATAATTCTGTCATGAAGCCCTCAAATATAATTTTGATAATGACCTTTTCTCATGGGTTACCCTGAGAACTTCACACATCTGATACTGCTGTACAATTTTGTTCAAAAACACCTGTGCCAATGGTTTATTCTTTGTTCATTCTAACATTTAGTGCAGAGTTGTAATTAAAATCTAAATTTATTTAAATGAAAGAAAAAAATTTAAATGAAGTAACATTTTCTTAACGTTTGACCAAGGAAGTTAATATTCCTTTGGGAATATTTCTTTCTTTTAATTGGAAAGTTTTACTTTTTAATTTATTTACGAAGTGAACCAATATTTACATCATTGAATTTTCTCTTTATAGTAGGGTAGTCATTGTCAGCATGCTGTAGTTTTGGTTTAACAGCATTGTATAGATAAATGAAGTTTTTATTTCAGTAGTTAATGGTTTCAGCCTTCACTTAACTTGATTGTTATAAAAAAATTGATACGTTTTGAATCTTGCCTCATTTTATCATACTCCCATTTTCCCTCTGACAGTGTTTCTAAAAACTCTGAAATGACAAAGCTCAGAGTAAAAGCAGTACATGGTAAAAATAAGTTGTAAATAAACTGAGTGTGTATTTGTTTTTTTTTTCTTAGCATTGCAGTCTTGCCTATGTAAGAGTATTTTAAGTGACTAATGTGTAGAATTTTACTTGTTGACCTTACTTCGTTAGAACACATATTAGGAAAATGGAGTAAGATTTCCTTTACAGCAGAAGCAGAGTATGGGGCACCTGGGTGGCTCAGCTGGCTAAGTGTTCGACTTTGGTACAGGTCATGATCTCACCTTTGTGAGTTCGAGTCCCGCGTTGGGCTCTGTGCTGACAACTCAGAGCTTGGAGCCCGCTTTGGATTCTGTGTCTCCCTCCCTCTCTGCCCCTCCGCTACTCATGCTCTGTCTCTGTCCCCCCCCCCCGCCCCCCCAAAAAACCCCAAAAAAACAAAAACCCACAAACAGAGGAGTCCACTGTGACTGCCATTTAATTAGTGTGACATCAGAAGCACTAAGCTATAAGCTCTTTATTTGTAAAGACCCTGAAATAATGAACTCTAAGGTCTTTTCAGGTCTAAAACATATGTTTCTGTGATTATAGTTGCATTTCTATTTCTTATTTTTGCCACTCAGAACTAACATGTTAGATAGAACCAGGCAAAATTATGAATAGTGCTACTTAGAGGGATACCATAACAGTAGAATTGTTTTGAGTTGTGTTAACATCCTTTGTTCAATAGTAATAGAATAAATCTCTTTTAGAAATTTGGGGTAATTTGTGAAGGAAATGGAAAACACAGTTCTGTTCCTGATCTCTAAAAAGTTGAAATAAAGAACGGACGAACAGAAATATCTATACTTGTGAATATGAGATTTTACTTTTCTTACCAGCAAGTCAGAGTAATTTCTTGCACAGTGTGATAACATTAGTCAGCAAATGTGTGTTGGTTGTCTGCTCTGTACCAGACACCATGGTGGGCACTGGGGATACTGTGTTTAAACAAGGCCCCTACACTTGAGGGGGATTCTGGGAAGTGCTAACCTATGAATACATCCAGAGGGCTATGGAATTTGTAAGACAATTTATCCTTAATTTTGAGGCTATACTCCTTCAGCATTTGAAATAAATTTTTCCTTCAGTCAAGGCAATGTGCAGAAATTAAGCTCTCGTACAAGACTGGTCTCACTCCCTAAAGAAGCAATTATGGTGAGCTAGCCGTGGAATGTACAGACGAGGGCAGTGCCGTGTGCTTCTGCATGAATCAAGGGTGTGTACTTTCACTCATGCATGTGACGGTGGTCTCTCTTCCAGCCTTTGGAGATCCCAGACGGCCGAAGGGCCCCACTCCCCGCTCACTACCGGAGCAGCAGCACCCGCAGCATTGACACACAGACCCCCTCCGTACAGGAGCGCAGCAGTAGCTGCAGCAGCCATTCTCCGTGTGTGTCTCCCTTCTGCCCCCCGGAATCCCAGGATGGGAGCCCTTGCTCCACAGAAGATTTACTCTATGATCGTGATAAAGGTGAGAATGAAATCACCCACTTAGATAGAGGGTTTGTCATAGGGCCTTGCTCATTCTACTTTCTTTGTCTTAGACCATTTACATCCCCTTTTTTTTTCTTGTGTGGGATGGTGGGATTGTAAAGGATTGGCTGATCTAGGTTTGTTCATTGGTTTCCCGTACCCCCTTCTCTGTGACTTGCACAAACATCTTCCATAAATGTGTCAGAGAAGCACAGCGCGTGGTTCTGAGGGCTAACAAAAGCTCTAAGCTCTAAGATGGAGTGTGTACAACTTTACATCCTATAACACGCAGGCTTTTTTCTTGGTATCGTCCAGAGCTATATTGATGGTTATGGTAGAGTTTATATTTCTGATGCCTAAAGTTCGGTTTTGTAATCAGATTGACTCAGGAGGAGGTCATTTCTTAGATGTTCTGTTGGAAGGATGGGTATATTTTTAATCAAGTAGATAAAGTTAAATAAGTACCTACAAGGTATCAGGGGATGTCCTGGTATGTAGATGAATTACTAACATCGATAAGAGAACAGAACCACTGAGATTTCTTGATACTTGTCAGGCCTCCTGTTTTAGCCCCAGGTTCTCCTGTCCTTGTATCAGGCACTTGGCTACCACTTACTGTGTCCTTGCAGTTTCTGGCCCGCTCAGACCTAGACACTGAAGGCAACAAAGAGTGCCCAGGCTCTACCTTCCTAGTTACTTTCAAAGAAACACTGAACTTATTTTATGACACACGTATTGCTTCTCACCATGGAGAAATACACGAGAGGTGGCAAAAATTTTAAAACTTAAATAGGCAGGGGCGCCTGGATGGCTCAGTTGGTTGAGCATCCGACTTCCACTCAGGTCATGATCTCGTGAGTTCGAGCCTGGCATTGAGCTCTGTGCTGACAGCTCACAGCCTGGCGCCTGCTTCAGATTCTTTCTGTGTGTCTCTGCACCGCCCCTGCTTGCTCTCTCTGTCTCTCTCAAGTATAAAATTTTTTTAAAAATTTAAAAAAGTAAAGTTTACAGAATCTTCTAGGATTTTTGTGGTCCTTGTCCTGATTTGATTGTTACTCCCCTTAATTTGTTTTATTTTGAGTTATTATTACATTTAAATGGCCATATTTTAAGTGCTCAGCCCGGTGAATTTTTACATATGTATATGTTCATGAAACTACTACCTAGATCAAGATACAGAACATTTTTAGCATCCCAGAAGGCTCCCTCGGGCCCCCTTCCCCTCTCCATCTGGAGGTAACCACTGTTGTGGTTACATCGCCATAATTTAGTTTTTCCGTGTTACTGTATTTTACAGAAATGGAGTGGTGCATGTGTATTCTCGTTTCTTCTGGCTTCTTTGACTCATCACTATGCCTGACTCTCTGCGGAGGTGTTAAATAGAAGTTACTTTGGACTTTGTCTTCTGCTTTTATTTCTGTGGTGGATCTCAGCAGTTCTCCACTTTCTTTTCACCCTTCCATTATTGAAAAGCCTTCTGAACTCCCTTTCTCCATAAGGGATCTATTGAAGATAGTACTTTAGGCATCTCTTTGCTTCAAGTGGGAAGTCTCCCACTTTGTAGAATGTCAGACTGCGAAACTTTTATTTCACTGAGGCATCGTACTGGAGCAAACACCTTTAGTCACATCCTCGCAACATTTACTATGGATGTTTCATGGTACAACAAACAAGAAAACAAACGCCTTGCTTCTAGTAGGAGTATTTGTTTTGAAGGTAACTGCAAATTGTAAAGAATAGTAATTTGTTTTAGGCTATGCAGGTGGTAAATGGCAAAACAGGTCCATCTGCTTGATTCCCAAACATGTATTCTGTGTTTATTTTTTCAGTAGAAAGGATAAGTGTGGTTCAGGTTGACCACTGTTGCTCTTTATTAGCACCTGTAGTTGGGTGAAAATGAAAAGTAAAAATAGCAGTAATAATAAGGCTAGGAAATTAATTCTAGAGTTCTGTTTTCTTCTTTCTAAGTTTAATATTGTGGATAATTGAGAGACACTGAACCAAAAAGGAGTTACGTTAGTAAGATGATAAGTGAGTTCCATTTTAGTTAACTGTGAGATTGCCTTTAGGGCCACTGAATGACAGTATTCAATGAGGCAGATAAATATATGGTTTCTGCAGTTCAGAAGAGATCCTCACTTAGATCCTAAGTTTAAAATATACACTGTTTTTACATACAACATAGAACATATGTAAGTTTAAGGTATACAGTGTAATGATTTGATATTTGTATATGTTAGCAAAATGTTTACCAAATAAGGTTAGTTAACATATCGTTGACCTCATGTAACTACCTTTTTTTTGTTATGGCGAGAACATCAAAGTTTTACTCTCATAGCAACTTTGAAGTATACAGTCAGTAGTATTAACTGTAATCACCATGCCGTACCTTAGATCCCCAGAACTGATTCCCTTATAACTGAAAGTTTGTCATCTTCCTATATCCTCGGCCCCTAGCAACCACTGTCCTACTCTCTGTTTCTAGAAGTTTGATGTTTTTAAGATTCCACATACAAGTGAGATCGTACACTATTTTTCTCTGACTTATTTCACTTACTCTAATGCCTTTAAGGTCCATTCATGCTCTGGCAAATGGTAGGATTTCATTTTTTATGGCTGAATAACATTCCTTTCTGTGCGCTTTGCGTTTTCTTTATCCATTTATCTGTTAATGGCCACTTAGGTTATTTCCATGTTTGAGCTATTATGAATAGTGCTGCAATGAACATGGGAATACAGGTGTCTCTTCAAGAGTATAATAATCTGAATTCTAACCATTTCTTAGATAAGTTAGACCTTTTTTCTAAGACTTTTCCTTTTTTTGTATATTTTCCTCTCTGTCTTTGTATTCTTTCATATCAGATATCTGCCTGCATAACACACATGTCTTTTTTTCTTATGTTCCTCTTGATGGTGGTGGTTTGTTTTAATGTAAACTGAGAACACTCGTCTGGACCATCTCTAAGGCCAAGAATTTTTTTTCCTAATAATTACAAAAATATACCTTAGTAAAACGGTAATAATACCTACCTCTTATCATTATTTGGGTTATTAAGATAGTAAAGTGCTTAGCACAACTACTGGTCCATAGTAAACAGTAAATTGTGCTGGGTATGGCTAATAGTGACTTTTTAAAAAACTGTCTGCAGAGGGGCGCCTGGGTGGCTCAGTCGGTTAAGCATCCGACTTCAGCTCAGGTCATGATCTCACTGTTCTGTGGGTTCGAGCCCCACGTCAGGCTCTGAGCTGAAAGCTCAGATTTCGGATTCTGTGTCTCCCCCTCTCTCTGACCCTCCCCTGCTCATGCTCTATCTCTCTCTCAAAAATAATTAAAACATTAAAAAATTTTTTTAAAAACCTCTGTAGAAATGATGGAGATCTTAGAATCATTTTAGACATGTTTTGTTTTCTCTTTTTTTCTTAAATAGTTTTTTGTCAAGTTGGTTTCCATATAACACCTAGTGCTCATCTCCACAAGTGCCCTCCCCCATGCTCATCACTCCCCTTCCCCCTGCCCCCCCATCAGCCCTCAGTTTTTTCTCAGCATTCAAGAGTCTCTCATGGTTTGCCTCCCCCTCCCCAACTATTTTTCCCCTTCTCCTCCCCCAGAGTCCTTCTTTTAAGTTCCTCCTAATCCACTGATATGTGCAAACATACAGTATCTGTCCTTCTCTGCCTGACTTACTTCGCTCAGCATAACACCGTCTAGTTCCATTTGTGTTGCTACACATGGTGATTTCATTCTTTCTCATTGCCATGTAGGATTCCATTGTATAAATACACCACATCTTCTTGATCCATTCATCAGTTGATGGACATTTAGGCTCTTTCCATGTTTTGGCTATTGTTGAGAGTGCTGCTATGAACATTGGGGTCGATGTGCTCCTATGCATCAGCACTCCTGTATCCCTTGCGTAAATTCCTAGCAGTGCTACTGCTGGGTCATAGGGGAGTTCTATTGTTAATTTTTTGAGGAACCTCCATCCATACTGTTTTCCAGAGGAGCTGCACCAACTTACATTCCCACCACCAGTGTAGGAGGATGCTCATTTCTCCACATCCTTGCCAGCATCTAGAGTCTCCTGATTTGTTCATTTTCGCCACTCTGAACAGTGTGAGGTGGTATCTCAGTGTGGTTTTGATTTGTATTTCCCTGATGAGGAGGGATGCTGAGCATCGTTTCATATGTCTGTTGGCCATCTGGATGTCCTCTTTGGAGAAGTGTCTGTTCATGTCTTCTGCCCATTTCTTCACTGGATTATTTGTTTTTCGGGTGTGGAGTTTGGTGAGTTCCTTATAGATTTTGGATACTAGCCCTTTATCTGATATGTCATTTGCAGTTATCTTTTCCCATTCCGTCGGTTGCCTATTAGTTTTATGGATTGTTTCCTTTGCCGTGCAGAAGCCTTTTTATCTTGATAAGGTCCCAGTAGTTCATTTTTGCTCTTGATTCCCTTGCCTTTGGGGATGTGTCAAGTAAGAAATTGCGATGGTTGAGGTCAGAGTTTTTTCCTGCTTTCTCTTCTAGGGTTTTGATGGTTTCCTGTCTCACATTCAGGTCCTTTATCCATTTTGAGTTTATTTTTGTGTATGGTGTGAGCAAATGATCTAGTTTCATTCTTCTGCATGTAGCTGTCCAGTTCTCCCAGCACCATCTGTTAAAGAGGCTGTCTTTTTTCCATTGGATACTGTTTCCTGTTTTGTCAGAGATTAGTTGGCCATACATTTGTGGGTCCAATTCTGAGTTCTCTATTCCATTGGTCTAGGTGTCTGTTTTTGTGACAATTCCATACTGTCTTGATGATGACAGCTTTGTAGTAGAGGCTAAAGTCTGGGATGGTGATGCCTCCCGTTTTGGTTTTCTTCTTCAATATTACTTTGGCTATTTGAGGTCTTTTGTGGTGCCATACAAACTTTAGGATAGTTTGTTCTAGGTTTGAGAAGAATGCTGGTGCAATTTTAATTGGGATTGCATTGAGTGTAGATTGCTTTGGGGAGTAATGACATTTTAACTGTATTTATTCTTCCAACCCATGAGCATGGAATGTTTGTCCATTTCTTTGTGTCGTCTTCAATTTCCTTCATAAGTTTTCTATAGTTTTCATCATACAGATCTCCTTTATCTTTGGTTAGGTTTATTCATAGGTATTATATAGTTTTTTGTGCAGTTGTGAATGGGATCAGTTTGTTGATTTCTCTTTCTGTTGCTTTATTGTTGGTGTATAAAAATGCAACCAATTTCTATACGTTGATTTTATACCCTGCAGCTTTGTTGAATTCATGGATCAGGTCTAGTAGGATTCTGGTGGAGTCTAGACATGTTTTGTTTTCTTCAAGACTATTTCAGCTTGGGAATTAAGACACTGGTTTATCAACATATTATCATATTTAGCTTTCAGCATTACTTTGTGATTAAGATCAAGCTGATGTTACTGTTCTCTGGAAAAATTAGGTGATCTTCTACTATACTGTGAACTTTCTGGTTCCCAAGTCAACTACCCTCTTTGTGAAGAAAAAATTAAAATAATGTCTATCTCTTTTTTATATATGGCTATACATATATACACATGCATGTATTTTAGGATTGGGAATAGAGATTTATGTATTCACCTGAGTTTTTACTTCCAGTTTAAGAAAAATTTATTTAACATGGACATATGTGAGATGTTCCACTAGGGAGTGGAGAAATAGAGATGAATAGGATGTGATATCTGTTTTTAAGGGATTCATAATGTACTATGGAATAATAGTAACGTAAACAAATAATACACTATCATACAAGTACATTCAGAATACTGAAGGTACAAGAGGGAGTTGTTAGTTTCATTATTTCTGAAACCTACATGCTATGTCAGTTAAATTATAGAGTAGTCTCTAACTCATTACTTCTTTGTGTACAGTCCAAATTTTGTTTTTTAAGATACTAATTCCATCTTGTAATATGCCTTTTTTACAGTAAACATAAGTTAGTCTTTTGTTTATTTCCAGTAAAGAAAAAAAAAGGAAGCTATAGATTTTAAATAGGTTTGTATTATTAACTATGAAAACAGAATTGATACTGTGATTTTGTGGTCAACTAGGATATACTTGGAGTACCTACATCTTCTGTACTGACTGTAGAGAAATTCATTCTGTGATAGAAGAGTTAGTTCAGACGTCGTTAGGCACCTGGATAGGCATACCCAGGAAGGGAGCGAGCAAGCCATTGTGAATATATGTGCTCATGAGAGGTGCTGGTGAGCTGACTATTTTTCTAATACTCATCTGTGGCATACTTATCCTTTTCCTGATTTTGCTAACATTATTTCTTCTTATTCATAACAGTTCTTTTCCGTGAACCATGTATAATTGGAGACCTATAAAGTAATTATAGTGAATTATTAGTATATTGGGTTTGTCTTTGGCTATTTAGATTGCAGTGCCATGACAAAACACTCTGACTATTGAGAAAGGTCCAGCCATTAAGAAACTATTTTCAGGTTTAAGGTGTTTTTGGTTGTTGTTGTTTTCTCTTTTTTGTTAGGTTTTTCTAGTTACCTAAAGACTGGAGGCAGCCTGATCACATGTCTAAAGTTGTTCGGCTAACTAGCCTAATAACTGCCACGGTTCCTACATTATGGTCTGTGTGAAGAATTCAGGATCCAGAATAAAAGCTCTCATCTTGACATCCTCAGAATATACATACCCTAAGAGTTAGCCTAAGTTCTTTCACATTATCATGCCCAAAATGCAAGGGAGAAAAATGGTGATTTATATAATACAGATGGCGGCATCAAAACAGGCTTTTAGCAGCTCTGCCTGCATTCCTTGCTATTAGCCAAACCGGTGCTGGGCAAGCCACAAAATTGAGACTTCAGTCTGCCACTTATAGTTGATCTTTGGCACAATTCACTTAGGCAGTTGCTATAAAAATCTGCAATTTTGCAAGATATTGTGGAAACATTGATTATTCTAATCATGAAGTCAACTGAACCATTCTCCTCAGGCCAAGTACGGAGAGTTCTATTCCAAGAGTCCATAAATTGGTTACTTGGAACTTAAACTGTACTTTCCCATAAGAACAACGTATGTTATGTGGATGGAGTTTCCCAACACCAATGCATATAAGCCTGTTTACCCCATACTGTGATTAACTCATAAATATTAATAATCCTAAACTTTGAGTGTTAGGACTGAGCAGGCCTTAGTTGTAGGAAAGAAAAAATGAAGTATTATCTTGTCTTTTCCAGGTTCAGAACTGACACTAGTCAGACTTTTGAAAGAGACTCTTGTTAACATCATCTTACTCCTTTCTACACACATTTTAATTCTATTTGTGTTTATGTCTAGGGCTCTATTTCTTAACCTTCTTTAAGCTTTTCCCTAAACGTACTTTAACTATCTTCTAGAGAGCCTTTTCAGCTGAGATTTTGTGGTACTTTCAATGTTTATATTGTTAAAATAAATATGTTGGATATACTGCTTTTAGCCACTACATCTTAAAATCACTGCTTCTGATCCTGAGTCTGTTTCTCTATCAAAAGATTATCCCCACATAGTTCTAGGATCCCTTGTTACCCTAGAAGAACCTTTTTTGGTAAAGTGACAGAGTATAGAGATACAACACAAGAATTATTCCATAGGTTGACACTGACCTGTTCTAGAATCCTGTCCCTAATGTCATCTTCCCTGTTTCTCTCTTTCAAGATAACACATAAGCTCACATACATTCCGAGTGACAGCACAAATGCCTTTCTCCCCTCCTTAGGAAATTGTTCACAATCGTACTGATGGCAGATGCTGTGCGACCCCTCTGTGGAGGAGTTACTATTTATAATTCAAAACTAAGTAATCAGTATACATCTCAGTTCTAACAGTTACAACCCAGAGTCTAGAATAGAAGCAAACCAAAATTTATAAAACATACGTGCATATATATTTCATTTCATCTCCTGTTATCTGTTTACCAGAATATAAGCTCCAGCAGGAGCCGATAACTTTATTTTACTCATTGCTTTATCCTCAGCAAATAGCGTAGTGCCTATAATGGACCACTATTTAGTTGAGATTTCTTCAAGTATTCCTTTAAGGCCTGTCTTTATGGTATATCCATTTTTGAAGGTTATATTTTTATAGCTGTATTGAATATCAGTATCTTTTTCTTTAGGCTGTTAAATTATATGTATTAGGCTCTTAAATGTTCGGAAAGAGTGTGATAATGTTCCCCTCCCCCGATCACCACCAAAAAAGGAAAAAAAAACAGTAGGATTATGCTAATTTAGTGATAAGGCTTTGGGTGGAGGAGAAACCATGAAATCCAAATTCCCTGTTGAAATTTGGGGAAAGGAAGTAACTGCTAAAATCCATCTCATCTTCCACTCTGATGACGACTGGGGAGAAAGTAGGGTATCAACTAGGCTAGAGGAAAGGGGAATCCGTTGAATGTTTCCTCCCTGCTATCTTTTGTGTTCCTCTAGGAAGAAATACCAGCACATAGAGGCCATTCCTTACACTGGATTGCCTTGTGACACTAATAGAAGTCAGGCCCAATGAAGCCTTTACCTGAGCTGTCAGATTTTAATTACAGGCATGGAATGTTAGATTGGAAGGAGCTTGATCTTCATCTTGTCCCCACCTCACATCTCCGGCAAGAGCACTACAGTTGAGACAGATCAAAACGTAGCAAGACAGAGAGCGTAACGGTAATGAGCTCTGACTCTGGTGCAGCCCAGTTGAATCCCTGCTCTGTCACTTAGTAATTACGTGTCCTGGGGCAAGTTACTCAACCTTTCTTATATCTCAATTTCTTCATATATTAATTACGGATAATGATGATACCTGCCTCTTAGGATTGTTATAGTGATTAAATGTGCTCGTGTGATTTTACCTTTGTCATCTCCTATAAGGTTACCACAATCCTGTGAGTATGGACATTGTTATTTTAAGAAAGGGGAAACTAAGGCTTAGAAAATAAAGTAACTTTCCTAAATTCTTTGGAGTCCAGATGCCAACAAAGATCTTCTATACAAACCTCATACTACTGCCTGCTGCCTTTTTTGCAGGGGGAGTAGCTTTGTACAGGCAATCGGCTGTGAAAGGGCCTGGTATATGGAGAACAGTAAGAAACTGTGTGGCTGGAGCACAGAGGTGAATGGTGGCGAGCAGAAAGCAGTGAGAGCAGAGGGGTAGAAAGGCCACTTTTTCATAAGGGGCCTTGGAGGCCTTGCTAAGAGAAATGAAGGACCAGGTAAAGATCTTTGTCAGCTAAAGGAGGTGACCAGATTTATCTTTAAGGGCCACACCCCGGGCGAAACTACAGAAGTGGAGACAGAGTAAGGAGGACCAGACGAGGTACTTTTTGATAGGCTCGTCCTGTGGTCCCCAAACTTGATTTCTCACCTGTCCTTTTCAGCAGTTGTACCACTAATATAAGTTCATCTGTTTCTAAGTGATATATGTACTTAATTTAATCCACAAACTAAGTATGTACTAGTAAAGCATACTTTCTTATTTTTAAAGATAAAAAGTGAGTGTGTATAAATGTTCTAATATTCTTGCAGGTCAGCACATTGTTTTGTGCTTCTCAGTCAGGAAACCACAGGGGCAGAGCAGAAAGAGATTGGGGGGCACAGAGATGCTGGGAGAGAGGGACTACAGAGGAGTCAGCAGCATCTGGTGGCTGATAGATGGACGAGGTGAGGAAGGATTAAGGCCAAGTTGTACCAGAGTTCTAATTTGGGAGACACAGAAGGTAGATTATTACCATCATTAGTAATTAGCCAGGGAGTATCAAAGAAGGAACAGGCTTTAAGGTGGAAACCGCGATGAGTTTAAGATTCCAGGTTGGTTTCTGCCTAAAGACACTATAATATCATTTTTCTTTAGCAAGAATTGGGGGTAAAAAGTAAATACCGAGTTTTCTGTAATACTGTAAGACAACATTTATAGCATTTTGCTTTGCTGCCTTCTGTTTTACACATGGTTAAGCGTTCAGCAAATCTTTAAGTGAGCATTTAAAATTACAGTGAAACTTTCGGGTGGCTCAGTCGGTGAAGCATCTGATTTTGGCTCAGGTCATGACCTCATGAATTAAGGGTTCGAGCCCTACCTCAGGCTCTGGGCTGACAGTTCGGAGCCTGGAGCCTGCCTCAGATTCTGTGTTTTCCTCTCTCTCTGCCCTCCCCTGCTCATGTCTCTCTCTCTCTCTCTCTCTCTAAGATAAATAAATATTAAAAATGTTTTTTTTTTTTTAATTACAGTGAAACTTTCATTAGAAGTGTTTATTTTTCCCTGTTAGGATACTTTAGGAGTAGTTTAATATGAATAGTATGTTTTAGTTTTTTGAAAACTCATGTCCCTGGAAATACTTCCATTTAAAAGGCTCAAGAATATAAAAGCTAAGACTGGGGACACCTGGGGGACTCAGTCGGTTAAGCATCCAACCATTGATCTCAGCTCAGGTCTTGATTGTAGGGCTGGGAGTTCAAGCCCCATGTTGGGTTCTGCGCTGGGTGTGAAACCTACTTTAAAAAAAAAAAAAAAAAGATTGTATCAGAATGATTTTCCTGAGATCCTTAATTACATTACTTTTCAAGATATAAAATATTCTCTGTAATCTGAAATTTATTTTCTCTGTGACCATTGTGAGACATATGTATAAGAGGCTGGGTTTTGGTCTTTAAATTGGTTTGAGGACTGTCTTCAGTAAAGTGATTTGCTTTCATTTTGAACTGCAAGGTCAGATAGTCAAATTCAGAGTGACTTAGCATATCAATGACTCATATTTGGAGGTAATAATAAGCCATGCTGTTCTGCATATCAAGATTATGTTTGTGGAAGAATGATTGTACCTGTTGTGAGTACAAAAAAATAAAGGAGCAGCTATGATTGCTTAATTTTTAAATTGATATCAATTCATTGAATACTTAGGTAACAAGTGATTAACACACCTCCCCACATATGACAAATAATTAATGGACCAAACATTTGGAATGTAAATTAAGTCCATTATTCAAAACACAATCTTAATTTGAAATTAAGTTCAAAAGTATAAGTAGTGAAGGTTATGATGGTCATTTTTCCTCCTTACCCTTTGTTGAATGCTGGCCTGAGGGAGATCTTAGCTGTGGCTGCTGTCTTGTTTTATTAAAATTCTACAACCTTCTCATAAAAGGTTGACTGAAGTTTTAAAGAAACCTTAAAGACTGTTTGTAAAAGCCAGATTTTCTCTTTACTTGTACCCAGTTTGGTCTTTGAGTTAACTTGAACTCATTTTCAGTACAATCAGTAATCACAAACAACTGGTTCCAAATTTCGCCAAGAAAGGCTATACAGTTTTGTGTTTCTCCCGATTGCATTAGGCCATCAAACCACACTACAGCTGATAATTTCATTTCCTGAAGGAAAAGGATTTTAATACTAGAGTAGTAATTGTTTAGGTCCTATTTAGTCAATCATATTTCTAACCTAACTCATCATTGGCTTTTAATTATACTCCTCATATGTCATTGAGTATAGTTTTGGTTGAACTCTACCCTCACTTACCCAGCCCCTTATCTCCGCTGCGAAGATAGAATTACATTCTACTGGTTAGGCTTTGTAGTGAAATCTATTGAATCTATGCTTTAGGCATTGATTTTAATTTCAGAATGATAGATTTTATACTAAAGGATGATATTATGAACTGGCAGGGTTTATGCTAGGCACTCTGAACTGGGGAATCCAGTCCTCCAAATACAACCATGCCTTGCCACCAGACACAGAAGTCTTATCTTTTTATGTACTTGAATAGAAGTAAAGTGTGCAGATCTATTAAAGATTAATTCTCTGTTCCTCTCTTCTACCAAGGAAAAGTAGAATAACCACTTACTTTCTGAATGGTTCACCTTTTTAAATTTGCAAATGAGGAAGCATGTGTTCTTTCTGCTATTACAGTTACATTTATTGAGAACTCACTCTGATTCAGGCACTATCCTAATTCTTTTACACTCATTTTTCATAGCTGTCCTATCAGTAATTCGTCCCATTTTACAGATCAAAAAAGGGCGTGAACATTTCCTAGGTCATGGTGTTAGGTCTGGTGGAAAGCAGCCTGACTCCAAACCAGTGCTTTGACCTTTTCATGATTGATTCTCAAATTTGGCTCTGCTGTAAAAATATTTGGGGGCTTTACAAAAAAGAAGAAAAAAAAAAAAAAAGCAATGAGGCAGCACATGCAGGGGAAGAGCCCCAGACTAATTAAATCAGAAGATCCTAGGGATGAAGTCTGGACAGGGGTATTTATTGATATTTTTGAAACATCTGACGAGTCTAATGTGAAGCCAGAGTTAAGAACTATTTGCTGTGCTATTACATTGCTTGTTTTAGTGTTCCTTTCTCTCAATTTGATAAAGTAATCTGATAGTAAGAGATAAAGCACATCTGAAGACTTAAGGCTAAAATAAGAACCATGGCAGAGATTTTACATACCTACCCACAGACTGTCTTAACTATATAATACCATTTTTTATACTGGAACCATGGGCCTTAATATACTAGAAATAAATTAAAATAGTAAATAAAGGGGCACCTGGGTGACTCAGTAGGTTAAGCGTCCGACTTTGGCTCAGGTCATGATCTCACAGTTTGTGGGTTCGAGCCCCACGTCAGGCTCTGTGCTGGCAGCTAGCTCAGAGCCTGGAGTCTGCTTCAGATTCTGTGTCTCCCTCTCTCTCTGCCCCTCCCCCACTCACACTCTGTCTCTCTGTCTCTCAAAAATGAATAAACGTTTAAAGAAAAAAAACACCTTTTATTAATAGTTTAAATTTTTTTTCAAGCTTTCTCTTTCTAGACCACCAAAAATTCAAATAAATGTTACATATGTGTGTGTGTGTGTGTGTGTGTGTAGGTATCTATTTTTTCAACAGCAACAACATAAAAACTCAACTTTCTCATTGAAAGGCAAGGAGATATAATGGTACCGAATACTGTCTATTCTAGGATAGCAGTATATTTATTTATTTTTTGTTTAACATTAACCACCCCTTCTCCCTTAAAAAAAAAATAGAACAAGAGTGTTTAAGTGGGGCTCCTGGGTGGCTCAGTCAGTTAAGTGTCCCACTCTTGGTTTTGGCTCAGGTCATGAACTCACTCTGTGAGTTTGAGCTCCGCGTAAGGCTCTGTGCTGCCAGTGCAGAGCCTGCTTGCGATTCTCTCTCTCTGTCCCTCTCTCTCTCTCAAAATAAATAAATAAACTTTAAAAAATTATTAAAAAAAAAAGAATGTTTAAGTAGGTAAAACTATAAGCTTATGAAATTTAAAGTAATAGGAATAAAACTAATTTATTGTAACTTGTTAATAGGAAGGTAATCAGTTTTGTACATTTTCCAACTCACATCTAGCTTTCAGTTCTGGGAATGTCTTTTCAAGTCATTAATAAAGTCGTGAGAGAAATGCAGTAGGCTTGGTGACATAGTAAGAAGTAGAGCCCAGAAGACTGTTGCAGTGGCCAAGGTGACTTTTCTTACATGCTGATGGGGTGGGTCCTTGGCTGCAGACATGGTCACACCCCATTGCTGACAGCAAGAAAAAGGCTTGTCACAGCCATGGAGCCCAGGATTTCAGGCCGTTTGTGCCCTCCTTGGAGAATACCGTCACCAGCAGGAACCTCACTGAGGTATCACGTGCCATCTCCACAGGGCTGCTCGCTGTTGGATAATAAAGCAGGGTCAGGCTGTGGTTTTGTATTACACCAAGCTCAAGGCCTCCTTCTCACCACTTTTGATCGTGGACCAAACTTTCTGGTCTCACCTAGCTCAAGTAGAGAGTAGTAAACTCAGAGTCTAGCCAGGCTAATGAAGTTTTGCATTCACCTAAGAGAGAAAATTATGTCCTTCCTCCTGCCTCCTATATGTTTTCATACGGTAAAATGAATATGAACTTTGAGAAAATCTTTAAATCTGAATGACATGTGAAGAAACGGAACTTAATTCTAAGACCTAATTCCTTCCAACAGTGTAATCTGTAGGAACATATATAACAGTAGTGGTGGAAAAGGGCTGGTTTTCTAGGTTTCCCAATGGTGTGGCCTTGTTATTTTGTAGGTGATGATTTCCCAGCCCAAGATATCGCCATGTTCAAATAGAAGCACACATCTCCATTCCCAAGACTAACATAGGTGCTCTTTGACTCACTCGCCAATACAACTAAGTGAGCCTCAAGAGCCTACTTTCTAAGCCCGTATTCTAGTTCATTAGTGATGATAAAAACATCCCTTTTACTCAGATTCTGACTGTTGTGCTGTGTTCTGTAGCCTAATCTAATGCAACTTACCAAAATCGTGACAACCGTAATTATGGCACCAAAGCCATCTTTCAAAATATACATGAAAATAATACATCTCAATAGATCATGTGCTCAGTATTTTAGCAGTGAGGATTGGTTTGCATTAAGTCAGAATTTGTTTAAATGGGACTATTGTAGTTATACAGGTATGTTACTGACTTTACAACTTGGCATCTTACAAAGATAATGACACATTTTGGTGGATTTGAATTTCCAGAACCCTTTGCCAGGTAGGAAAGGGAGAAATTACATATAGGTTTTATGGCTTTTCATGAATAGACCATTTTCTTTTTTTGGTCAAAAATATGAAGAAAACATGTTAGGTGGAGGTGCTTTTAGATTTCACATGCTTCTAATAGCAAAAATGCAAACTGTTGGAAAAATTATTTTATGTAGACATTTTAAAGGCAAAATTTTGAGTAAATTCCATTTTTCATGATGGGCTGAGGGAAAAAGACATTATGTGTTACAAGTCTGTTTTTTTCCCTACATACATTTTTTTCATGGCATTTAAGTAAAAGTAGTATTTCTGCTAAGAACTTTTGTAATGAAGATTATTCCACATACTAAAATGTTTAATTAAATCGGCTGGACAGTGAGAAAACCTAGAGAACCCTGTGTTAGAACCTCTTGTAATTCTTTTGCATGATTTACACATATTACCCCATTCATCTGCATTTCAAAATACATAGTGCTCTGCTTGCTTTCAAGATGATAGCGTCGCTTTATTCAAAATGCAGTTTCTGGACCGAAATACCCTCCTTTTATGTTCTCTGGTATGGCAGGTAACTGTTGCGCCGAAGCTTCTGTTTCTAAGAAATGTACTACACGAGGGTGTTAGTAATAGCTCTGCAATAAAGGAAGCTCTGTGGTGGAAGCAGAGGGGCAATAGTGGATAAATTGTGCAAAAGGCTGCTTGTTTGGAAATCAAATTTAATTTAAAAGAGCTTTCAATCACTAGTTAATATAACTGCTTTAAATTTACAGACAGTGGGAGTAGCTCACCGTTACCCAAGTACGCTTCATCTCCCAAACCAAACAACAGCTACATGTTCAAACGGGAGCCCCCAGAGGGATGTGAGCGAGTGAAGGTCTTTGAGGAAATGGCGTAAGTAATGTCTTTTCTATCAGCTGGGATCTGCAAAGCTGTAAAGCTTTTTACTGAGACCAGTTGATTACAGATGAATCAACTACTCCATCCAGCTGATAATGTGTCTCAAAACCAAATTATAAAAAGAAAATTGAATAAGCAGAAGGGATCTTAGTGGAGCACTGGAGTCTGTATGCTGGCAGTACAGAAGCTTAATACAGAGAAACTTGGAGATTCATCCTTACTACCTAAAAGATCTATTTTTAATCACTAAGAATTTTCCTTTCAAAACCTCTATTAATTTAGATGGCTAACCAGAAGGTGTTTAGCAGCAAAGTTACTATCTGTGTGTGGCTGCCCTTATGACAGTGATCCCACAAGCCGGAAGGAAACTGACGTGCCTTCCTGTAGACGCTATCTAGCATGTATATTCATTTAATGGAGACTTCTCATTCACAGATTTTTTTTTTCTTTTGGAAATTTCAGTACACATAAATAAGAAATGAAAGGAGAAGAGGTTCATGCTGTAAATACTTGGCAGAATAGCTCAAAAAAAAAAAAAAAAAAAGAAAGAGAAAAGACTGTGTGGCTCTTAGACTCACTCATCCCTTTGTCCCAGGGCAGGTGCCTGGGGAGGCCGCTGTACTCTTGCAGCCTGGAGGGGGACAGAGACTGGTCTTGTAGGAGTTGGTGGCTTAGTTCTGGGAATGGGAGGGGAGGAAAGGCTTCAGGACCCTGCTCTGCTGGGCTGTGACTGGCTCTTTGAGAAATTACGGAAACTTTTTTTCCTGATGTGTTGGTAGAAGTATGTATCGTGATACAGAAAAAGGGAGGAAATGCTTAAAACCAAATATACGATGAGGTCATCCCTCTCCCATTGCACTTTTTCTTAACAGAAAAGGTCATTCTAACCTTGCATAATCTTCAACTATAATGTAGGAGGTTTTTCCATCTGCCTAAATGATTGAAAGCAAGCTAATGATTTCTGAAAAAAATTTGCCCAGTCCTTTTGAAGATCCTTTGGTCTCCAAAATCACTGAGTGCTGTGCATGCCCGTAGTCTGCCAGCTGACTTGTGCTATGGAAGATGTTTACCCTCTGTGTACACTTAACTCATTCCCTGCCATTCGCATTGTGGCTGTTGTGGAGAACTCCAGCTAAATGAGAAAGTTTGGAAGTTGTTAAGTGATTGTAAATGTCATTTTGTCTCATGGTTTTAGGTCTCGTCAGCCTATCTCAGCCCCTCTCTTTTCATGTCCTGACAAAAACAAGGTTAATTTCATCCCAACCGGATCAGCTTTCTGTCCTGTAAAACTGCTAGGCCCTCTCTTACCTGCCTCCGACCTGATGCTCAAGAACTCTCCTAACTCTGGCCAAAGCTCAGCTCTGGCCACTCTGACCGTCGAGCAGCTCTCCTCCCGGGTTTCCTTTACGTCCCTTACTGATGACACCAGCTCCGTGGGCGCCACGGAGGCCTCCGTCCAGCAGCCGTCCCAGCAGCAGCAGCGCCTGCAGGAGTTGCAGGGCGAAGAGCACCTCTCTGCTCAGAACTATGTGGTCATCTAAGGTGAAGGGGGAGCCGGCCTCTCCCCTGCCTTCATGGGTTAGGGACGAGACCTCAGACACCTCCTCTGCGTGGAGTGACAAGCTTCCTGAACACCCCCACCACCAATGGAATACTTATCAGCATCATCAAGTATCTCTTGACACGGATCTTGGCAGGGACGGAACTCCTATTCAGCAGTTTTTGTGGAAAGCAGTAATGCTTGCAAAATGTGTCATTCAGCATTTTAAGTGGAGACTATGCATTTCATAGTATGTTTGACAGAGTGGTACTGTGTCCTGTGTTTTGTTCCAAATCCTTCAGTATAAATAAGCTCTATATCAAAAAGTTGCCTGTCTAAATAGAAAATGTCTTGCTGTGTTTTGTCCTATGGAAAATACTGTACTTCAGGATTATGTTTACAATTGATCCAGGTGTTTGTTTCTAACTTCTGTAATACATACAATGCAAAAAAATAAATAAGTAAATGGCCACAACAGTTGCACAGTGCCCACCCTATGGCCTAGCTTCAGGTACTTCAGTTGAAGTCTAAACTCAGGTAACTTGGAATGTATATCATATTGGGATATTAAATATTTCACAGCTAAAAAGCTAAAGAGGGAACATCACTCTTTTGCCTTTCATTATTTTCTGCATTTCCCTTTCCTCATTACATTCCATATTCTTAGAATAAGAAGTGCATTCAATCCTAGGAGAACAATAATCCTGGACATGGGTGAACACGAGGAGAACCAGCAAATCCGTAGTGTCTGACATTACTTTTGTCATGCAGTTACAAGTAACACAACTGTTGAATCCACTGTTTCAACATGTGTAGATGTGGCTTTTTTTTTTTTTTTTTTTTTTTTTTTTTAATACACAAGTTCAGGTGTTGCTCAGTTAATGACTGTTCTGATGTCGCAAACAGAGCGCCCGGTACCAGGCTGTACATAAACATTCCAGTTGTGTGTGATGGGATTTAAAAACAAGAAAGTCTAGGTTTGATTTCCAAACAGGGGAAACGTTCCCAGGGGATGGTGGAGATGCCCTGTTTATATTGCCCATCAGGGTCAGGACATGCCCTTGTTTTAGCTCAAGGCATATTGATGTTCAGTTTTCTCTTTTGGAAATGCTTTAATTTGCAGGCTTAAAAATGACATGCTTTTAGTTAATTGTTTTCCTCAGCACTTGAGGTGCACGAGTCACATGCGTGTGGAGAGAGTGTGGGGGGCTCAGACGCTGTGCACATCAGGAAGCAGGTTCTTTGGTGACTCACCATGGCGGTCGTTTGCAGCTGCCTCATTGCATCTCTCCTCATGATACCATGGAAAGTTCTGGTAGTATTTCAGATGTGCAGAGTAAAGCCTATACCCAAGTAAGCAGCCTTGAACTTGCATACTCGACCTGAATTTGCAAAGTGTGAAGAGAGCCCTAGATGCTCCTGAGTGGTCAGTGGATGAGCCCAACTCTCAGACTTTGTTTTATGCCTAACAAAGAGAGTATCCTAAAGCAAAGGGAGGTGGTTGTATTTTTATTCCATTGCTTTCAGTTCAATAAAACACAGAGTTGTTTCATCTGTACCTACAGTACAGATGAAGGTTGTTTCTTCTGTACCTACAGTATATGGCACAGTTTTCTTAAGAATTAGGGGAATAAGGTGCCTACAGTTACAGGAACGTTTCAGTTCCTTTCAGTCATTCCTCGGGATTTCTTTGTTTTATTTCCTAAGGAGGGTGAAGAAGGAAGAGGTGATAACGAAGAAAGCAACACCATTGATTTTTTTTTTTTTAGAAATGGTATATATATATATATATGTATGTATATGTGTGTGTGTGTGCGTGTATTCTGTGTATTATTTTGTCATGATCCCAATTATCTTCTTTCCACCAAAGTTCGCAGTACATTCTCTCCTGAAGGTGCATTCTGGCTCCTTTAAATTAGTCAGTGTTATATTGTAGGAGACTGTCATGGAAAAGGACTCAGTTTACTTTTGCCATTTTCACAGGGGAACCTTTTAAAACAATCTCTTCAGCAGCAGACACCTTTAACCCTAATAATCTCAGGCCTTGATGAAAATACTATATTTTGTAGATTATGGTTAAAGGGAGAAAATTATTCTGTAAGATAAATATGAGCTCCATTAACTTCTGATATCTGGTTTAGCATTACATAGTGTGTTGATCTTATGCTCTGCTTTTGTCCAAATAAGATGCAATAGTATCAATATCAATTTCTGAAAGATGGACTGAATGCTTTTTTGGTGATGAAATCTGATGTACGATATTTATAGTGACATGTGCTTTTATTTTCTCATGAGAAACTAAATATTAATTGTGTTGTACATTTGTTCCTAGCATATATTAAAGTTTTGAACCAAATGTGTTAAAGCTTATGCTTTGCCATGTAAATTTCCCAGAAGTTGTTGAGCTCAAATGTATCCTACGTCCAGCTGTAGAAATTTGTCAGAAATTGTTTAAATTTTGTATATAGTTGTACTGTTTAATTCTAGCCACTGCGCTGAACAGTATTTGAGTTACCATACAATATGGCTTTACACAAGGAAGTGTGTGGCTTTTGTTTTGTATTTTTTCAGTATAGAAGTTCCTGTGTCTTATTTAAATAAAGTTATTAGTAAAACCAGCATAGTTCACCTATGTTTTTTGGGAAGACTGGTTCGTAAGCATCTTGCCCGACACAGATGGACTCAGGTCAGGGTGATGGCGGTATCTGGCACTCACTGAATTCCTGACCTGCATCTCTGGCGCTAGAGGGACTCTGGATCAGATTTCCACAGCCTGGTTTCCACTTGACATGTCATTTACACACTTTCCATCCCCCGGTAAGAAGCTGGACGTCTAAAGTTCCAAGTCTTTGTACTGCTCCCAGCTGTGTGAGCTCCTCAAGGAGAGAAAACATGGCCCTCCTGTTTTTATTTTATACGTAAGAATTTTTTATGGACTCTCTTTTTTATACTAATGTTTATTTTTGAGAGAGAGCGTGCGCATGCTCCCAAGTGGGGGAGGGGCAGAGAGAGAGGAAGACACAAATCTGAAGCAGGTTCCAGACTCAGCTGTCAGCACAGAGCCCGACGCACGGTTTGAATTCATGGACCACGAGACCATGACATGAGCTGAAGTCGGACAGTTAAGCAACTGAGCCACCCAGGTACCCCAAAGTCATTTTTTTGAAGTCCAGTGACATCACCTCAAAGGAAGTTGTATATTTCTTACAAAGAAAATGCAGCAAAACATTTTACATATTTTACTCTTTTTATTTAGGTTTAGATTCGGGATAAGAGGGGGAAAACCGTAACAGAACAAAGAAGTTGTTGATGTTCTGCCCACTTATCCAAATAAGGTCATGATAGGCCTCATGGTGGCCTGAGAGCATATCAGACTACTTTGAGAAATAATTTACCAGCAGCCTTCTTCATTTCCGAAGCCTATCTCCTCAAAGAGGTTGGTAAGATTTTACCTTTAAATTTAGCTTAAAAATGACTGTGTAATAGCTATGTTGTAGGCTGAAGAAAAACTAAAATACAGCTTTTTAATGGTGATGTTTATCTACAGTGTTCATGAGGAGGATACATAATTCTGGCAGGAAATGACCTATCCTAGGTTCAAAGGCCCACTGCAGGTGACTGAAGGAAAAAGTGGAGTTCTCAGCTCCGGCTCTGCTTGACTTGGTCATATAAGCTTAGTTATAAACAGCTCTGAGAAACAGGTCAGTATTGCAAAATTTACAAAAACAAAAAAACAAAAAAACGCCCAAACCTAACGAACAAGGAAAGGGGAATTAGGCCCGGGTCTAAGTACTTATGTATGTCTCACCTGAAGCTAGCTAAAAATAATCGCTTGAAATTTATTCATGAATATTTCAGAGTCCATGTTTGCCCCCACCCCTTCCATCCCTGAAGTGCTATTATTCCTGCGTGTTCCCAGCAGCTCCTACGAGCCTTGTGGGGATGGGTCCCTTAATTCACACCCTTAATTCAGAACCTGGCACTACAGTTCCGGTTGTCTGGGGGGCATCTCTCAGGCTTCCTGTCTCATCTCAGCCTCACTCATTAAATAGAATGAAGACCCTGTCATGTCCCGTGTTGAACCAAATCAGAAAACATTCCCGTTCTTCCTTTTCCTCTGAAGACAGCCGCAGTTCTGTGTTCTGAAGTTTTTTCCACCTACGTCTCTCACTTAGGCCTTTCAGTCTTCCTAGTATCTCACTAAGTTTCAAGCTAGAGATCAGACAGTGTGTCTTGTGGATGAATTTCTTTTGAAATGGGATTCTGATGGCAAGGAAACAGAATCATCTAGTATGCTAGCCTTCCAAGAACCTCTGTTAGCCGTAGACCAGGGGTCAACCGGCTAGTGCCTATGGCTAGATCCGCCCCTGGCCTATTTTTGTGAATAAAGTTTACTGGAACAAAGCCACACTCGATTGTTTATGTATTGCCTGTGGCTACCTTGCAGGACAGTGGTGGAGTTAAGTAGTTGCAATGGAGACAGTCTAGCCCACAATACCTAAAGTCATATTTTACTCTCTGGTCCTTTCCAGAAAAAAATGTACTCACCATTGCCATAGACCAAAGAGCAAACCGGGCATAGGGAGCTTGTGTCATACACATGGTTATTTTTAAAATACGCCCACAAATCCTCTGATATTCCTCTCTGAGACGTAGAGCTTCATTTTTCTCCCCTTGGAGTTTGGGCTGGACTTGCCTTAGAAATGGAATTCAGTGATGGGCTGTCACTTGTGAGATGAGGTTGTGAAAAGACAGGCTTCTGTCTTGGGTGTGCACTTTCCTGGATCACTTGCTATGGGAGAAACTCTACTGTGAGGAGACCCAGGCAGTCTGCAGTGAGACAGACCCACATGGCAAGTAGCTGTGGCTGGCAGCTAACGTGGGCCTGAGGCTCCCGGCCCGCACCTGTGGGGACGAGCTGGGAAGCAGATCCTTCAGCCCCAGCCAACAGCTTGCCCACTGCCTCAGGAGAGACCTTGAACCAGGCCTGCTAAATCCTGGGTTCCTCACACTCAGAAACCGAGACAAGCAGTTTGTTGTTCTAAGGTGCTGAGTTAAGGGGGTAATTTGTTACGTAGGGTTAGACAGCTAATAGAATAAAGAGCAGCCCTGCCTGCCTGCCTCTCCCACACAAGTATTCATTACCACCACCAAGATCACCTAGGGTCTTGTTGTGTCATCCTGTCCCCCTCGCCCCCCCACCTCCCAGGTCCAGAAAACGAGGCTTGCCTATTTAGAATGAACATGTCTTGAAAAATGCTCCTTGGGATTAGGTCGAAGACCAAGCTTTTCTTATACAGAATTTTGGTATTTGAACAACCCACAGGGGAAGTCTACAGATATGTGGCTAAAACTTATCTTGTCCAATATTAAACCATCTTACTAAGACAACTAATTAGAGGAAGAAATTAGACTCTCACAGAAAAGTGTTCCCTGTGGAAAATGATGCAAAAAGAGGTGGGATAGGTGATCGATTTTCAAAGCTGGAAAATAAGAAAAAGCAGAATTTCAAGAAAATGAGAAATATTTCTACCTCCAATGTCTTAGTTATTATCCTTAACAGGAGGCTGGTGACCCATTGGTTCTAAAACGGCCTAATTCCACTTGACCAGCATTTGTGTCTCTCAGAAAAGAGAGGACATTATTTTCAAAGGTTCCAGATCAGTTTGATGATGGCTCCTCCCATTTAAAACAGCCATTTTCTTAACACTAAGAATTTGAATAATTAGATGACTTTTTGTACAAAAGATTTTCAGATAACAAGGAATGGGGCCCCTTTCACACTATAAATTCTACTCAAGTCTTGGCATCAGTTTTAAGCATGACTTTGATGACATTCCTATAGCTAGAATTGGGTAAGGTCCCGTAGGCAATGGATGTTATTTCAAACCACTGTCTGGAAGCGAGCAGGATAAAAGGTGGATGTGGGGCTCCATAAGGACCTGCCAAATGGGGAGAAGGGTTCATGCAGAAAGGGCAAGCCATTTCTCAGGTTTTCTATTCCACTTTGTAAAGGAAAAGGGTTACACTCCAGGGACAGAAGTTAACAAAGGACACTGCTCATGTGCTGCAGTAAACAGCCTACCATTTTTCATATGGACTGAAATCAAGGCAAACAGGGTAATCTTAACTCACTCTCAATCTGCCTGTTTGATTACAGTCAAAAACCTGGTGTGGTCTCCTGCTTCCCTTCCCTGTGACCACCCTGTGGGCTATTGTATGGAGAACCCTGACCCTTTCTCCTGATCGCTCCCCTACGCCCGCCCATGACCATTGCAGTAAGTCCTATTGGAAGACAGTCAAGAGGTAGGAGGGACAGAAGATGGTTACACCTGGGAAACAGAGCCTGTGGGGAAGTGGGGAGAATGCTGAGGCGAGCTTTCACAACATTCATACGTCCTTTAGAAATATCTAATTTTTTTTTTGGACAATTAGTTTGCATTCTTTTTGTAATGTTTCATAAAAGAAGACAAGGAAGCAACTTGACCTTCTTTCTGCAATTGTTGGCACTCCTCTTCCCTCTGCTCACACCACCTTCTCACCAACCATCCATCACCCAGTCTGCGGCAGAAAGAAGATATGACTGAACTGACTGCTTTTCATAGTCCCCAATAGAAGACAAGGTGAAAGTCAAGAGAAGTGATCAATGTGAAAATAAATGTTTAACCTCACTGGTAATCAAATCAATGCAAATTAAAACAATAATTGTTTGCCTTTAAATTGGCAAAGATTAAAAAGGATGACATTCAGTGCTAAGGGGGTGATGGGGAAATGGTCACTCTCACATCTGCTCTTAGAAGAGTAAGTTGATACATCCTTTCTGAGCACGAACCTGGTAGCATGTATATCAAGTGGCAAAAAGCAGGCCACAAGCCAGGGTGATCTCTTGGTTTTGTAAAAATACATATATATGTGAGTTGAAAAAAAAGACATGAAGAATGTACAAAAATTAATAGCAGTTACGCTTGGGTTGTGGATAATTTGTCTTTAACGTTTGCATTTCTGTTTTTCTAAGTTTTCTTAGAAACATTATAATTTCAGAGAAAATGCATGTTAATTTCAAGGGAGGGGGGAAGTAGGGAGGAAAGAAGGATATGGCAGGAAAAGATTTAGTTTTAATGGAAATGAGCAGATCTCTTAAAATCAAGGTGCTTCGAAAGAGGCTTGGTAGAGCAAACTCTCGTTCAGTGGAAGAATCCAAACGTAGGTAGTTTCATGCCCTTTCCACTTTCCCATTAAAAAAAAAAAGGTCCCAGCACCATCATACTCAGGTACACACAATTAAATTATTTAAGCCTAGAATGGCATTTAGGGAAGTCTGGAGTTGTGGTTCAGAGGACAGAGTATTTCCTGGAGTGTGGCTCATACTAAGAGCCCTCCACTCAGTTGAGATGGATTTATGAAGTGGGCACCAGAAAGCTCAGAAATCTGTCCTGTCATTTACACTTATTGAACTGCCTCATTTAGAAAATTGGAAAGGACCTCCTGCCCGACGCGAACTATAGAAACCTGAAAATGGTCAAGAGATTGTTCTTGACTGTGATTCCTATTTCTCGGCATAATTTTTATCGAGGGTTGTTGAATCTAGTTTTGCAGAGCTTGCCTGAAGTGGGTGCACGTGAGATGGATGTTGACCAGAGCTTGGATTAGAGAAGACTGGAGATCAAAGCCCTGGACAAGTTGCAGTGGATGCCTGGGCTTGAGGATTATCAGTGCAGAATTTGACTCCTGTTCGTCTTTGAATTCGTAGTTGGCATGAGCCAGTGGGACAGGAAGCAACTTGGGGATTCAGACATTTGCTTATTTCTCCTTCTTGGTAAGTCTGTCCCCCATTCACCAAACTGAGCCTCAGCTCTTTGCCATTTGTGATTTCTGCCAGCTAGCAGGCCACACCTGGCAGAACCATGTCCCTCGCGCACGCCAGAAGACAGAGGCAGTGTGGCATAAAGGACTTTGGTCCAGGCCTGGCCATCAGACAAGAATGAGAGACAACCCTGTGGGTCTGGGAATCTTTATTTGTAAAATAGCGGTAATAACTCTTCTTCTGCTTTGCCATAACTAAAGAACCCAGGCTGAGGGGCTTAAATGACAGAACTATATTTCTCACAGTTCTGGAGGCTCGAAGTCCCAAATCAAGGTCCAGCAGTGTGTGGTTTCTAGGAAAGACATTCTGGTTTGGAGACAGCCGCTTTGACATGGCCTTTGATGTGGCCTTTCCTTCTGTCTCTTTTTCTGACACTGTCCTACCCTTAGGACCTCATTTTACCTTAATTACCTCCCAAAACCCTATTTCCAAATACAGTCACCTTGAATCTTTGGGGATTCAGAATAAAGGAATCAACGGCTTCAACATACGAACCTTTGAGGAGACACAACTGAGTGCACAGAAAATGCATACTTCCATTTAGGGAAAAATTCAAATTAAAATCACAATGAAATACCACCCCATACCCACTAGGATGGTTATAATAAAAAAGACAAGTAATTACGAATGTTGGTGAGGATATAGAGAAGTTGCAATTCTCACATGCTTCTGGGAGTAGTGAGTGGCAAATGTGCAGCCACTTTGGGAAACAGTCCAGCTGTTCCTCAAAAGGTTAAGTGTAGAGTCACCGTATGACCCCGGAATTCTACTTCTAGTTCTATTCTAAGATAGTAAGCATGTATGTGTACACAAAAACATGTACACAAGTGTTCATAGCAGCATCGTATATAATAGCCAAAAAATGGAAGCAATTCTAATGTCTGTTAAGTCTGATGACTAAATAAATGTGATCTGGCCATATAATTGAATATTAAGTATGAGTCCCCAGTAAAAAGGTAGGAAGCACTGATCTATGCCACAGTACAGATGAGCCTTAAAACATAATGCTGAGTGAAAGAAAGCCAATTATAAAAGACCACGTATATGATTTCCATTCATATGAAATGTCCACTATAGATGAATCCATAGAGGCAGCAATTAGATTAGTGGTTGCCAGGGTCTGGGGTAGGTAGAACGGCGAGTCATTGCTAATGCATACAGGGTTTCTTTCGGGGGTCATGAAAAGTGCTGTGGAATCAGAAAATGGTAATGGTTGCAGAGCCTTATGAATATGCCCAAAACGACTGAATCTTACCCAAAAGGGTAGATTTTATGGTATGTGAATTGTGAAAAGATGATGTGAAAATCCTACTCTGTAGGATAATTAAGAGAGTGAAAGGTACTTGTGTGCACATAGCACAGTACCTGGCATAGAACACCCCATGGATAAAACAGTTCATGTAGGGTCAGAAAATGTGAAGGCAGTAAAGCCATAAACCTGGTTCCACAGCCTCAAATCCTGTTTCTTTTTTTTTTTTTAATGTTTTATTTATTTCTAGGAGAGAGAGAGAGAGACAGCATGAGCAGGGGAGGGTCAGAGAGAGAGGGAGTCACAGACTGAAACAGGCTCCAGGCTCTGAGCTGGCAGTCAGCACAGAGCCCGACGCGGGGCTCGAACCCACGAACTGCGAGATCATGACCTAAGCGAAAGTCGGACGCTTAACCGACTAAGCCACCCAGGCGCCCCTCAAATCCTGTTTCTAATGTCCTCAAGGACGCTCGCTGTGTGGCTCGACTTCTTCCTCTGCTGTTCACAATCTGCTGTCTGCATCTTTCCTCGCCTTCAGCAGGCGGGTCCGGTGGGCACCCGCCACCCTGGCTCGCACGTGAGCAGCCCGAGTGTATGCCTCTGACCTTGTTCTCCCACAGAGCTGCACGCTGTCCCTGCTCCCCGTGTGCCCAGCTCTCCCCGCCTGCCCGCCTGCCCCACTCGGAAGGCAGGCCCAGAAGTACGTGACACTTCAGGGTTCAGCCAGGGCCCCTCCCGGCCTTTCCAGGTGCTTTGTCTTTAACCACGGGCCTCCTGATAGGGCAGAAAAACCAGCCTGTTTGGCTCTGGGCTTCCCTCCCCACAGGCTCGCCATTGAAGCCCAGGATGAAGAAGCAAGGCTTTCCCTGGGGCTGGTTTTGAGGGCAGGTAACAGATGGGCAGCAGAATGCAGGTAGCAAGAGCTCGGGGCAGTGTGCTGTCCGGATTTGTTCTCTCCCTGCTAGCCTCTTCCTTTCCAGCTGGAGTCAAAGTCGCAGCTCACCCAGGATGGCAGCTCCTATTGGCAGGATAAAAATACCCTCAGTTTGACTGCTGAGGCCTGTGCATGGCCAACTCAGCCATTAAGGGCAAGGAGAGAGGAAAGAGTACAGAAGGGTGGTGACTTCCCTGCCGGGCAAGGTGGCCGGAGAGCCTCCCGCCCACTTCCACATGGATGATGCAGGCTTCTAGTGCTTAGAGGAAGTTCCAGTCACACTGGTGCCCTCTGCATCAGCGTGAAACCTCTGATTAGCATGATTCTGGCTTTTATGGTGCATCGACCCCTTAGAGAATTTATGGAAGCTCTGGACCATTTCCTCAGGAAAAAAAAATCCACAGAGGTGCATTTTCACACACACAAAACTACATATCTCAGAGGATGTACAGAGCTCTTGAAGCTAAGAGATCCATAAATCCCCAGACCAGAATTGAGTTTATAACAGGGATGAAGGAGTTTATAACCCAGCCATCGGATTAGCAATGAATTGTAGGAAGAGACTGGAAGCAAGGCTGTTGATCTGTCACGTGCTGTGTCCTGAGACTGCCTTCTGTTTGTGCTGGGGACAGGGGGACAGTGGACGATGCTCTGAATGTAGTACAGACCCTTGGGGCACCACAGGTCAGGTCCAGAAATACCAGCAAGGAGACACCTCAGACCAAAATCAATAAATGAGCTCTCCGGGAAGTGGCTGGAAAAGGAAGCTCCAGACAGCTGATCTGTAACCCGGCCTCCACCGACAGGCATTTCTAAAATCGATTGCCTCCTCCTTGGGTGGCAGAAGGGTCTGGATACAGGACCTTCTGTCGGGTTTCAGGGGTTTCCTGAGCACTTTTAACCAGCTCTCTGGTAGGGCAAGTTACAAAGAAGTCGCTCGCTCTGCTGCGAAGGCCAGCAGTTACCCCAGCACTCACCCAACACTGAGATTGTTCCCGGGGGGGTGTGCCCGAAGTGGGAGAAGGGGCGTCTCACTGCATTTGGATGGACTCCTGAAGTGCTACAGGAGGGTCGGGCAATAAGAGTAGAAGGGAAAAGGAAGAGATTGATCAAGAGCCTGTGGAGCCTCAGAGTTCAACTGAATTGAGTTGTGTTCTTCAGGGGAGCACTGGTTCAGGGAGTGCGGCCAGACGCTTGAGACCTCTACAGCTGGGTGTGTTGAGAACAGTGGGGCCCTCGGTCCGTTTCCTACTAATTAATTATCAGAAGCCAGGACGTAGGTGTTATATTAAGGTCTTACGTTCTATTTTCAGTACAAAGAGGTGCAGTTGATTAAGGAAGTTTAGATGAGCAGCAGCAGCGGCAGCAGAGCGAGGACACTCCGGCCGGCTAAGCAACCTGGACTGCTATGGGGGTCGGGCCACTAGCAGCACCCCCTCCTCCACCGCATCCTCATCTGTACTTTGTCCCTGTGGCCGCCGCTCGTTTCCTCAGTACTCAGCCTCAGCAGGCTCCCGTCACTTGACAGTAAGTATGTATTGCTCCTGTTAATTTTGGTTACCTATATTTTTGTAATAGACAAATTGTTCTGTATCATCCCTAGTTCAGAATCAAAGGAGGGAAAAGCCCCTAATCTCTGCTGCTCTCTGGGTGAAAAGTTATTCTGCCAGGCCTACCACATTGGGTTCCTGAGTCAGTCAGCTGAGACCAGGTGGTCCTGCGGCTTACAGTGTGACTTCCTAGCTAAGACCATGTCCCTCCTCACAGAACGGGAGCCAGAACTGCCTAGCAAGGGGATATGAGTGTGATTGACTGTTTGAAGGTTGCTCTGTGTCAGTACATTCACATGGGACTGTTCTCATCTTGTATGGCAGAACTGCTGATACTACAAGACCTTAGTCTACCTAAAACAAAACAAAACACACACACACACAAACACACACACACATACACACACACACACACATACACACACAGCCCTTCTTTAATACACATATATTGGGTTTCTTTTTCTTTTGAACAAATTAGATTTTATTGTACTGTTTTCAAAGTCACCTTTAAAGACCAAGAGCCGTTTCAAGGCAGAAGTAGCGGTGCTCATGAAATATTCCATCTACACTGTCCCATCTCCCAGGCCCTTGTGTGAGGTGTGTGGCTATCTTTGGCCAATGGGCTCTGGAAGGAAGAGAAGTGTGTTTTTCTTTGGATGAAGCATAGCATAGCCAGTGCGTGACGATGCTCCGGCTCTAACCTTTCCTTGCTGTAGTGAGCAAGAAGCTAACGTTTCATGTGATGAGCTATATGCTGGTGACGCTTCATCATCATCACATTAGAAACAGAGCATGAATGAGGAAGGAATAAAACTTCCTGGTTATAAGCCATTGAGATTTTCTGGTGATTGTTGCTGAAGCATAGCCTGGCCTAGCCTGACTTAGCCACAGACAGATCTGGTAGACATTGCGGGAGGACATCACTGTGAATAGAGTGATCTTCTGTGGGCCTTCCAGTTGATCAGACTTCCAACTCGGCAAACCTGATGAGTTTCTCTGCTTCCTTGGTTATTTCAGGGGCTATCCTACCACAGGGAAGGTACAGCATCCCTTTGTGAAAGATCCAGATTCCAATTGCTTTTCTTGAAAACCATACTTACTGAGGCTTAATTTACATATGTAAAATTCAGCCTTGTTAGTGTAGGGGTCCATGGATTCTGATAAATGCCTACAGTAGTGTAGCCACCAATACAATCTATAGAAGACCTCCAACCAGTACCCACCCTTCCCAAATTGCCTTGTGCCTCTTTGGAGTCCAGCCCTCCACCAACCTTAACCCTTGGCAACTAGTGATCTGAGGCCCATCCTTTTAAGTAAGTTTACGTTTTCCAAAATGGCATACAAATGGAACCACACAGTATGTAGCCTTTAAAGCAGAAAACCTTTTTATTTTGGAATACTTTTAGATTGACAGAAAAGTTGCAAAGATAGTACAAAGTCCTTACCCAGCATCTGCTAATGTTAACATCTTACATAGCTATTTTGACATAGTAGTCAAAATTAGGAAATTAACATTAGCACAATACTATTAATGAAACTACAGACTTTATTTGGATTTCATCCATTTTTCTACTAATATTCTTTTTCTGTTCTATGATCCCACATGGCATTTGGTTATCCTGTCTCCTTAATTTCCTCCTATATGTGGAGGTTTCTTGGTCTTATTTTTCATGACCTTGACACTTTTGAGCTACACTGGTCAGGTATTTTGTAGAATGTCACTCAATTTGGTTTGATATTTTTCTTATGACTAGATTGGGTTATGACTTTGGAAAAGATACTACAGAGGTGAATTTCCCTTTCCATTGCATTGTATCAGGGGGACATGACAGCAACATGGATCATCGTGTTATGTGGGTCAAGAGTTGCTTCATGTTCATGGCTAAATAATCTCTCACTGGATGCATATGCCACAGTTTATCATTCTCCAGAGGAAGGATATTTGAGTTTCCAGTTTTTGAAGATTATGAGTTAAGCTGCTACTAAAATTCACATGTAGGTTTTTGTGTGAACATATATCTTTTCTTCTCTAGGGTGAATTCCTAAGTGTGGCATCACCAGGTGGTATGGTAAGTGTGAGTTTAACATTATGTGAAACTGCCAAACTTTTCCAAAGCAGTTGTCCCATTCTGCTTTCCCATCAACAATGTTTAAGTGTTCCATTTGCTCCACATCCCAATTTCTTTTGATCAATGCTCTGGGTAGTGGTCCATTTTAAAAATACCATTAAGCTTGACAAGTTTTGCAGCATGTCCCTCCTGACTGGCAAGAGAACCGACTTCATTTCTCCTGGTCTCTGCACAGAATTCTATCCGACTTTATGGAAAAACCAACTTATCCACTAGACTTTCTAGTCCCTTCCTACCACCTTCCTCCATTCCCATGATACTTAGGAACAAATTAATAAGTGATGGGGACAGAAGATGGGGTTTGGAGAGCCTCATGGAAAGTCGTGGGGAGAGACCAGCTTCCCACTCCTACTTCAGTATCTTATTCCAAGCGAGTGGCCTTGTGTGACATGGTGGCCATCCCTGTGTGTTGCAGTATGCAAGTGCAGTGCTGCATCTTTGGGGCATCATCTGAGTCCCTGTAATGACTCCATGAGGCAGGCAATGCTACTACAGAAGAAGAAGAAACAGAAGGCCAGGTTTGTGACTTACAGCTGGTGGACCTCAACTTGGGAGGAGTGACCACAGATTTCTCCAGCTTCAGAACCCAAACTCTTAACATGTGCTCCTGCCCTATACTACTGTCCTGGAGTGCATCCCCCAAAGGTGTCAAATAATTGGCAAAAAAGTGGGGAGAGAGACAGAGTTGGGAGGAGAGAAAAGACATGGGCTCTTAAAGGAGTTCTGTGTGTCTTTGAATTGCTTTCTTCAGCTCTAAGTTTCTAGCAAGCACCTTGAAGAAAAAGAAGCATTGGTCTAGCAGTCAGGTAATGTGAGTTCTAGACCTGGTTTCTCACTAAATTATTGTTTTTTTATATGTCCCCTGGTTTTCTCATCTGGATATCAGCAGGTTGGATGCAGAGAGCTCTATGGTCCCTTCTGACTTCCTCAAAGTCAGCTATAGGAGAGCTGCACAGTAGGCATCCTCAGTGGGCTGCTTAGAACACCAAGCGTTCTAGTCCCAGGGCTCTCAGTGGCCTCAAAACTGGCTTCTGGAAAACAATCCATCCAGTTCCCGCAGCCACCATGCTCCATACCCTGTGTTCTCAAGGTCACTCAAATGGAATCTGGAGTGGATCATCACTGCATTTTCCTGCCCAGGATCTATCTCCCTATTTCTCTGGTATTGGCAGCACAGCCTTCCCTTCAGAACCATCCTTTCTCTATCCCCAGTCCTTAAGTGTCAGGCTCCAGGGACAGACACATGAAAAGCTGGGGATACAGCCTATTTCCCACCCCCACCCACCCTGATCCCAGTGGCTGACTGAAGACTGGACATAGGATCCAAGGCAAGCTCAATTCCAAGACATTGGCTGGAGATCCTGGTGGCCATGTTTCCTCCTTATGAGAAGTCTGTTAGGATGAAGCAACACCGAATCAAAGCTGGGAGCTAAAGGTTGGGGGAGGGGGGGATTGCCGAGAATACTACCTGATCCCTTGATCCAGTTGTGCCTGAAGCATGTGCCTGGACCTTTCAGTTACCTGAGCAAATAAATCCACCCTCAGTTTTTTGTTGCTGTTTGAAGGAGTTGAGATCAATTAGGGTTCAGTAATTATGTGCGGGATTTTTTTAATTTAGATTCCTGCTTTTCTCATCCATGTATGCCCCTCTTGGAGTTCCAGAATCCTAGTTTTTAGGTTTTTTATTTGAGAAGAAGGAAGAGGAGGAGGAGGAAACTAGTAGTAGTAATAGTAGTAGTAGCAGTTGTCATCGTCATCGTCATCATCTCTAAAAGCCCCATGAAAGACACGGTCTAATGCAGTGTTGGGAAACATACAGCACTGTTGCCACCACCCCTGCCCCATACTCCTCACAAACATCACTCATTTATCAGAATCCTTCTCAGTTCCCAACTCCTGGCAGCCACTGTCAATCACTGGAGTTGGCTCTGAGATGAAGTCTATTTTCCAACAAAGCTGAAGAGACCTGCATCACTGCACTGGGTGTGGTGCCAGTCAGAGGACTAGAGATGGTTTGAATCAAAGGATTAACTGCATTGCCTGTCTGGAGGACACCAGTTGATCACAAAGACAGATGCACTTTGATATACAGGGAAAGTCAGTAGTGCCACTTGTTAGCCCTGAGCCACTGCCAGGGTGGGCCCCTGCGGAGGGGTCTCTTGGCAGTGGAGGCTGCGAGAGGGAAGCATGGAGCTCAGTTGGCGGGCTCCTGGAGCCGAAGCATGGGCAGAAGGCATCTTGACTCAAATGGCTCGGCCCTGGCCCCACACCCAATGGAAACACCTGCCACAGCGTGACGGTGGGTGAGCCCGTCTACGTGCCCACTGGCAACTCATGCCTTTCGGGGATGCCAACTCTGAGCAGACCACGTTTTCTTGGGCATAAGCCTCCGACAAAAAGCTCTAAGTTGGTGCCTTTCTAATTCTGAAGCTGACGGATGCTTTTCTCACTCTCACACAGCTCAAAATCAACCTGACATTTCTAAAATTACATTTTGAAGGCAAGGAATCTATAAAGTGCACCAAAGCCCATGCCAGCTGGGAGAAAAAGAAAAGAGGAAAGAGAAATGCTTCTGGCTCCCTCCCTTATATTTGAATATTCTTTACATACTGGCTGGGGCGGTGCAAGAAGGGAAGGGAGACTTGCAGACCACCTAAAACAGCAGGAAAGTTTTCAAGGAGCAGGTGCTCTCTGAATTTCCCAGAGGGTTCCGGTGCAATTGTGGTTCAGCCTGGCCTGGAGACAAGGAATGAAAATGAGGCAGAAGCGAGACTGGGCGTGAAGGGGGTGGGGCACCTTTGTCTTCTTCACGCTAGAGACAGTCCTTCCACAGGCGGCTGGCGAGGAGCCCCGAGGTGGGCCCCCAAGGAAGCCCCCTGGCTGGGCGGCACACAGGCTGCTTAAAAGAGAATAAGCCAGCAGCTGCTTCTCCTTAAACTAGAGAGGTGGCCGAGGGGGCTTTGTGCGAGCCAGGATCAAAACACGCCTATCAAGAGGGATCAAGAGCCTGGCCAAGTGGACTGCAGATGGGAACAGGAATTGAATCTTTTTTTTTTTAACAAAAATGTAAAGAAAATTCAGGGAGAAAATGCCTACATGTGCAATTCTTTCCTTTTACTCGTAGCAAAGCCTGTTCAACTACCACAATCATCCTCTGCCCTTCACCCACAGATCAACTTTCAAATACAACTAAAATGATCCATTCAACTGAGAAGAACCCCACACCCCTTCCCCTCTTTTCCTCCACTTCTCTCCCGCCCTCCCCCCGCACCCCCCCTGCAAGCTAGTGCCCTGAGACTCCAGCCTGGATGGAGCAAGTCTACCCTCTGATTTCTCTGCTTCGTCTCCTTACTGCGGTTGCTATGGGGCTCCCACAGCTGTGAACACATACATGTGACCCAGGATGAAATGATGAGTCCTTAATCCGCACTCCACACAGGACAGCCCCACTCAGCAGTCATTAATCCCGTGCTCACAAGGTGACTCCAGGGTGCTTATTACTAGGAAGACACACAAGATTTGGGGAAACAGGAACTCTCTTCTCTGGGTTTGCAACACCTAGGGGGAGGGGCAGATGCCTACGAATAGGCTTCACAGGCCAGGCAGAGCACCACGCGTGTGCTCGTCATGAGACGGGGGAAGGGCAGGAAGGAGATGGTTCTTCCAAGGAAAACCATGGGCTACACTTGAAGGAAGTGGGATCTGAGGGTCGGGTAGGGGTGTGACGGCACCCGGGGATAAAGGGATGGGGGCATCCCACGGGAGGGTGTGGCAAATACACAGGTCCAGCATGGAGAGGGTGGGCTTCAGGTGCAGCAAATTTTCCCATGTATGTGTGGGACGGTGGGGCTGGGGAGAGGTGGGGAGGGCCTAGGGCCATATCCCGGGATCCTCAAAGACCATGCATGCCAGGCTGAAGAGTCACTAAATGATTCTTACAAATGAGACTCCGTGGACAGTTTGTGCCGGTACACCAGCCACAGAACACGCTGAGTCCTGGCCCCATTTTGCCTTCAGGTCTCTTCTTGCGCAGTGGAGGAGGAGGAGAAGGGGGATGCCTTCCAGTCCCCCAGGGCCATCTCGCAGAGGACAGTGGTTACTGCTGGGCCAGGTCCTTCCCTGAGGGCACACCGCAGAGAGCAGAGAAGCTGCATTCCTGTGTTGGGAGAAGTGGCCACAGGAGACCCTTCCAAAGCTGGAGACTGTGGCTACAAGAATGCAGCATAGACCTCCCTGGCTCAGTGGGGCACAGAGGACCGAGTCCAGGTTAATCATCAATTCTACTCTTCTCAGGGCCACTGTCTCACTGAGAGGGGCGTGTGGCCTCTCAGGATGCCACAGGTGACACAGGGAGGGGAGGAGAGGTGCCAGCCCTGGGGCCTCAGCACTGATGGAGGGTCTCAACCGCTTACGTGCTCACATCCAAAACTTGCTCCCATCTCTGCCCAAGCCAGCAAACGTCCATGCCCTTCTCTCCTGGACTGTATGTGGGATGCATGAGATCCTGTCAGGAGCTTCATGCAGGTAAGACTCGTCTTTGTCTTCCCCTTCTGTCCCTTTCCAGCCCCAATGCCCACTCCCCACTGAGCCCCCACAACAGACTCTCTTAACTTGCCTTTGCATGTCAAATATCTCTGCCATTTAATTAAAAAAAAAAAAAACAGTTAATATCACAAGGGACTCCAGAAATACATGCTTTTGAATTCCAGCCACAGAGAAGATAAAAGGAAACACTGGCATCTGCAGATATGGCTGCTTTCCACAGAAATGTTCGTGCAGTGAGACCAGCCCAGCTCCCCTACCCATGTGGGAACACACAGCCCAACACGCGAGGGCTGGGGGACAGTGTCTTTGGTTGGCTGGAGCTTCATCCAGAGCTCACTGGAAGGTGGCATGGCAAGAAGGCGGAGTCTTCCTGCAGCCCCCCTACGAGGGTGACAAAGGCAGGGGTTACATGAGGAGGCGTTTAAGCTTTGCTAGCCTCCCTCTGCCTCTTAGGCTACAGGACTTGTTACTGAAACCTAACAAAGAAAAGGTTCACGATTTGAACTTGGATCTCACAGTAGCCCAGTGACACATCAGCAGCCATAATGCAGACGTCGGCAGGAGGGCAGCCAGCCGGAAAATTGCTCCTAGACAATCCTGTATTGTTAGATCCACAGACAGAATACACTCAAACCCTTTATACCAAATACGAGTAAATAATTATACCAATATAAACAGGGCCTCTGACCCTTTCATTTTATTAAAATGGCACGTCAATATTAAAACAGCATACTGATCACTTCATACTTCTGCGTACCCCCAGGTGTGTGGCTGAGGAGTGGCATGATGGCTCCCTCCGTGAGGCTGCAGACTCATGCATTGAGCAATTCATGTTCTTTATCCGTTTTCCCAACAGCATCAGGATTTGACAATGGGTCGAGGTCAGCAAAAAGGCTGAACCAGGCAGTCAGGTCGGAGGAGGCAGCCTTGGCAGGCTCTGGGGAGAGAAGAGGCAACATGAATACGCATACCTTCCGAAATGCCCAGCTCTGCCATACTGCATGCAGGTGGGTCCAGGCTTGTCTGGAAAAGGGATGCTGCTGCTCAGTCAGATGAATCCCATTACACTCTGTCTCTAAAACTAGCTAGGGGATCCCATGTCTCCCTGTTGGCTGGCTAAGAAACATTTCTAAACCGTGGCCTGAAGCTCAGTAAAGAACGAGCCCAGTTAATCCACACCTGCACCCCCCCCCACCCCCGCCAGCAGATGGCACAGCCCAACAAATTGCCTAAACTCTCAGACTGTGCTGCTTCAACACAAGCAGGGAATACCACTGTGATTTCAGAAATCGAATGAATGGCTGAGGAAGCACGGTGCCTTCCAGTGTCCACTGGAGGAGTCTTTTTGAATCTACTGGGTCAAGGGAAATACTGTGGCCACTTTTCAGGCTTCAGAATATCAGGCTGAGAGAGGAGGGGTGGCACCTGGGCCTGGCTGCTCCTCGTCCCCATCTCCTGTCAGAGGGAGGAGGCCTTTGACATGCGCCCCCACTTCTTCCCCCTCACCCCTCCCACTTCACCTTCACTGGATGCTCCCTTTAGCCGTTCTTCCACTGAACCACCCGCCCTAACTTCCCGAATGCCACAATTATAGAGCCAAATTACGTTCCAGATGAGGAGAGTATTTTCAAAAGAGTGCCTCATGCAAGTAATTTCTACACAAGCTGGGGGCTCTTCTTTATATAAATCATTCCACATGAGGATCGAAGTTCATTGGCTTGGATGACCCAGGCTTTTTTTCCCTTCCCCAACAGGTGGGAGTATCAAAAGCACGAAGAAAATGTCTGACAGGTTATCCTTCTAGCTGAGTGCAAGGAGGAATGTGTTCGCCATCTGGTTGAAAGACTCTTGGAAAATACGGGTGGGACAAGCTGCTAGGAGGTTATGCCAGAGGAACAGGACAGTGGTTATGGGATTATCCTACAGCAACAGGGCCTTTGGTCTTTTCATGAAAATGGCACTGAAAGGGCGCCTGGGTGGCTCGCTCAGTTAAGCATCCAACTTCGGCTCAGGTCATGATCTTGCGGTTTGTGGGTTCAAGCCCCGCGTCGGGCTCTGTGCTGACAGCTCAGAGCCTGGAGCCTGTTTCAGATTCTGTGTCTCCCCCTCTCTCTGACCCTCCCCTGCTCATGCTGTCTCTCTCTCTCAGAAATAAATTTTAAAAAAACATTAAAAAAAAAAGAATAGAAATTAGTAAAGAAAGAAGAGAAAGAAAGAAAGAAAATGGTGTTAGGCCAGTTGAAAGGAAGGCAATTGTCATTTCCAGGGAATCAAACACCGTATTACCTTTCATTGCAGGGCTGTTGTCATTTGGGCTGCTTGCCTGTGGTGCTGGCCATGGAGTAGGAGGATTGACATTGCCCTCTGACCAGCCTGATGTTCAAAACCAGAGGTTGTTAGGTCTAGGGAATAGTGGGCACACTGCCCCACCAGGAACTGGGCACACACACGGTCTCACCCATAGTGGCCTCCAATGAAAAGGAAAAGGGTGACAATACCCTTCTGCCATGTTCTTCATACCTGGGATATATTTTAGGGGACAGTAGGTATATATATATATATATATATATATATATATATATATATATATATATATATAGTCATACCCAATTCATAAGTATGGAAAATTAGAGAAAAGATGGGATTTTGAAAAAAAAAAAGTGAAATTGCTAAGGTTAAAACTTTTTTTTTTTTAGCTCTACGCCCATTTTTCTTCTCAAGTAACATCACTGCATGGTCACACCAAAGATTATCCATAGCACTCCAAGGAAATCAAGTGCCTTGTTTTTCTGTCATAAATGGAGAAAGCCTAAAACAAAGTGGACAACAGTAAATGTAGCGATGTAACTAATAAACTGTGGGTCCTCTCCACTTCATTATGATCCAGCTCATTTATTTTCTATCCAGCTAATTTGAGAAGTTTAGTTACTACAGATAAATAAATGGTAGTCTAGTCCAAGGATATGAGGGGAAAGAGACCCCCTAACTTGTTGTCGTATTCTTACAATGGCACTTGGCTTGGGTAACCCAGCATTCTGTAATGCCCCTGTGCTTTGCCTGCTTCTATGTGACCGCAGCATCTGGCAGTCCTGCGTGGGGAGAGGCAAGCCTAGTTTCCTTCGATGTTTTGGCATGGCTCACATTTAATTTAGAACTTTGCCACATACTCCTTTGCAAGTCTGCTTTAATTCTTGGTGCATTTAAGTCATGACTTCTCATTGAGAGAAGAAATTCCTTCTTCAGTGTGCTCAAAAAAACCTAATGCAGCAGAGGGAGGTGTTTGTGGACTAAGTCCATCTTGATTCTCACTGTGAAACACAGACCATCAGATGATGTATCACTGTTGGGTCCATCATTGTTAAAACCATATCCTTTTACTGGGATGCTCTGATTACAGTGTTTTCTTTGGGAAAGGTTTTGTTTCTGATAAGGCCCTCCTGAGACATCATGTTTGGATGGCACAGTTCAGCCGGGGCAGTGAAACCAATTTCTGGAGCAAGAAAGTCACTGAGTGTAGGCCACAAAAATGATAGGATTTAATGCTGTTCATTTCCCCTGCCACTAGTCTTAAGATTTGTAATAGGAGATGTCATTAGCAACTCTTACTATATTTATTAGTTTGCATTTTTGTGTCACCTCCTAGAGTTGTGAGCCTCTTGGAGGCAGGACATGTATTATTCATCTTTACATCCTTTACTGCACTGCCTGCCACACAATGGCTGTTGAATTAGGATAAACCATTGGAAAGTATTCTTAAACCATAAGGAATACACTTATGAAGCATTATTTTAAGAGATGGCTAAGCAATGCTTGGTGTAGTAAATACTATAATACTCACTGGCTGAATTATTTCATTTTAGGCAAGTGGCCTAACCAATGACAAATGAAAACAGGAGACCTGTGACCTATTTATGGGTCCTAAAACAATGCAAACATATAGAGGGTTTTTAAAAGTATTATTCATTGGAAAGGTACTTGAACATGTAATTAACATAATTCATAAACCATCAAAAGCACCAGATTTTGAGGGAGCTTTCTAGGATAATGGAAATGTTCTAACACTGGACTACAGTTTTAATTGCACAATGTAAATTTACCAGAAATCCTTGAACCATTCTTTTACAATGGCTGGTTTTTATGGTATGTAAATTACAGTTCAAAAAAACAGTTTTAAAAAATGACCCGTATTTGGTGTAATCCAGGAGCAACATAACCTCCCTAGTTCCTAGATAACTAGCCAATGAGCATTCCTTCTAAACACAAATCACATACAACAGTGGCAAATGTGGAAAGTTAAAACTGTGATTCCTTAAGTATGTCAAATAAGGCTAAAAGAGGTAAAATGTAACTGGGTGAATTTTATCCTTTTCCCCTATAATCCTATCCCCAACGCCAAATGTACTCCTGACCCACCTGTGCTTGGCAGAGCCCACCGACCCTTCCCAGCACTCCCTGCGGGCTGGCCTCAATCTCTTGGGGCAGTGGTCCTTGAAGTGTGGTGCCCACACCAACAGCATGGGCATCGCCTGTGAGCTGGCTAGAAATCCAAGTTCCGAGGGCCAACCCTGACCCAGTGAATCAGAATCCCTGGGGGTAGAGCCCAGGAAACTGTTCTAACAACACCCTAGTGATTCTAAGTGCAAGTCTGGGAAGCACTGTCATAGGTGGTCTCCAAGGAGGCCACAAGGGTCACCATCTCTATCAGGATCAGATCATCTTGGTTGAGGCCAGAGCCAGACAAAGACAGAGACCCTCCTAGGAATCAGAGGGGTCTGTCTCAAAACCCCACCTCCTCGGGTCCTGCAGCTTTAAGCTATTCAGTTCTGTCAAGCTCTCTGAGTTCAAGGAGGCCCACACTTTGAGAAAGAACCTGAGGTGACCCAGAGCAAAGCCAAAAGGGTACAGAAGTCCACCCTTCCTCTGTATGCTATTCGATACAGTGGGAACTCAATGAGATAATTCTTCCCATTTCAAAAATATGCACAACATTCATTTTTTTAAATGGCTGCAGAGAATACTCGAAAAGCAAGGCAGGTTCGATGCATTGTATTTTTCAGAGTATAAAATGGAACACATTCCTAAAGGAGGCAGAAATAAATCTACATGTCAAAATGGAGCTCCCCTCACTTTATGTAATGGGCATGTTCCCGAAAAGTTATAAGTAAATAAAATGCCTGCGTATCAAGTCATATTTTAAAAGTACCTGAAATATAAATCATATTTCAAGCCCACTGGATTGTAATGGCATATTCCTTTATAAAGACAATAAATGTCTTCTAATTGGATTCATTTGTAACTATGGATTTTGGAATATTGCTCACCTAAATACCCATGAATCATACAGGCAACATCTAGAATTGGGGGCTTCTCTGGAGCAGAGGACCTAAAGGATGAGGAGTCTGATGACAGTCCCTTAGTGGGGTCTAAGATGATAGGGACAGCATACCTCAGAGTTTTCACAAAGACACAGGCTATCACCATTCCCTTGCCCCACAATGTGAAGCAGAATCAACAGCCAGTGTGCCAAGTCACATTGTTACCTCACAACAGCTATTAGGCGGGAGTCTAAGTGACTTATGTGCATGTGGGAAAGGGAGAAAATGGTATGGCTGCGACACTGGCTAAAACAGAAAGAAAGAAAAGAAAATATCATTTCAGCTGCAATGTCACCCTCACTTATATCACTTTGGGAATTATTTAGGGGAGGGGCGCAATGAGGGTAATTACGGATGGAATGCCAAGCCAGATTTCCAATGTCTTGGCCTCTGTCAGGAAAAAATGCTACTTAAAGAGAACATAGTGTAGCTAATATTCCTGTAATTGCCATCAACTGTTCTCTAGTTGGTGTTAGTTGGCTGAGGCGTTTTTAACATGAAGGTGTGGCTAGAAAGATGTCTCCCCATCTCAGAGTAACTGTGTCAGGAGAGGGTGGTGAAGGGTGGGCGCCACAGAGCCAGAGCTGAGAGCTCTGTGAACAAAATGATTATCCTAGCTCACAGTTCCTTTGATATGTCAACTGTGCTACCCATTTGCAGGAAACACATATAAAATTTTATTGGAGCAATCCTGCCCCCTTTACTTACATAAGGGAAAATATAAATCAGCCAGAAATAACACTGGCCAGCTAGAGCAGCAAGTGAAGCCAAAATAACACCATCCAGAGGAGTACTTTACCATGAATGTAATTTCACTAGCTGAGAGAGCAAAAGCCCAGGCTGGGTTAATGATCACAGCCTAGGGGGCTCTGGGGTGGGGTTGGCAAGGAAAGGGAAAGTGGGAACACCAGAGCCATGTGGCCAAGTACCACCCAGCCATCCATACTTCCCCTTCTGAGCCCCAGTTTCCATTATCTGCAAAGGGTGGATAAAAATTCTTGCCTCATTTATCCCAATTAGGAATAAATTGGGATCTTGTAGGTGAAACCACAGAGTAGAGAGGCTAGACAACAGGCCATCAATAACTCTAAGCTAATCTGAATTTTAGTCCAGCTCAGCAGGCATGTGGAACAACCCCTGAGATTACGTGAGGACTGCTTTCTTTTCATCTGGTGATTCAATGTCTGCTGCTCTCTCCCTCCCTTCTTGTCATCCCTCCATCCACCCAGTCTTTTTTGAACATCTACTGTATTCCAGGCACTCAGCCATGTTCTGGAAATATGATGGTGAGCAACACAAACATGGGCCCTGCCCATGACAACCAAAAGCAAGAAACAGAAAATTCGACCAATCTTATAATGATGTGAGAGAATGGGAATGAGTAAGTATACTGGGTGCAGAGGGAATGGAGGCAGAAACACCTACCCCTGCTGCTGGGAGGAAGAGGGAGTCATGGAAGGCTCCATGTATGAAATGACATTGTAGCTGGGAACTTAGGAACATTGTAGCTGTAGGATGAGAACTTAACCCAGGAAAGCAAGCATCATGGGTGTGGAGGTGGGTGATGTGCTCTAAGGAGGATCGAGAACATATACCAGGGCCCAGTGGTGGGTAGAACCAGGCTCAAGTTCAGTAGGGCTGGAGTCCAGCTTACTGACATAATACATGTTTCTCCAGCAAAACAATGTTGTTAAGTCATGCTAAATAAAGGTGTGGGAAGTGTAGGCAGCAATTAGCCTGGGGTCAGGTCCTAAAGGACCTTGTAAGCCAACCTGAAGAGTTTTGAAATTATGTAAATGACGATATAAAACTCCAACCTGACAAGTCACAAGACCTATGTGGGATTCCCTGATTTCCTCATATATTAAAGGTGGAATAGATGGTGGTGTGGAATAGATGGTCATTAAGGCTCCTTCTATGGATTAAAGGAGACACTTAAATTCTGCACATATCCAAGACCTACAGATGCTCCTCAATACGCTGCTTCTTTGATGGAACAAAAATTCCCTTGGCTCATGCCAAAAGCACTCACTCTGCAGTAAACTCTAACTGCACCCCACGGCCTTCTCCTTCATATCCTTTGAGCCCCAGACATAAGTTATCTGGAGCCAGGGCAAGCTAAGAATGGCAAGAGGTGAGTTCAGTTTGAGAAAAGGTTAATTTGAGATAATGCAAAGCTTGGCATGATATTAGCCTTAAATAGAAACCCACCCAGATGGCGACAGCACCTAGGCATGGTGTAAAACAAAAGAATATCCAGAAGGAACACGGGGCTGTACATTTGTGAGAATGTGGAACAAAACTCCTAACTTTGGTCTGCAGAATCCTAAATTACAAGATGTCCTGGTGCATTCATTTTGAGCAGATGGTAGTCTTTTCAGTATCAGCGTCTATTTCTAAATTAAATTTGGGATATTGGTGGAGAATGGAGAAGAATGTTGAATGAGGCTTATCAGCCTCACCTCATCTCTATCTTGGGCAAGGCAACCCCCTTTAGCCAGCTCTCTTTCTATTCACTTTGAGCAGCCTCAGAAAGGCACAAAATTCTCTTCCCTGTATGACACAGGAAATCCCAGCCCCTATCATGCTGGTAACTTCAGAAACTCTTAGAAATCCTACATAAAATTAACTCCTCTTTCAAATGTTCAGTCTGACTTAATCCTAAATGTAAGCTGTTTTGTTTAGCTCTCCTAGAGCTTGAAGTTGGGATGGAGGTAGAGGAAAATGCAATTGTTATCTTACTAAATCCCCCTTCCTTTCTACTCTCTCAAAGCACAGGGGAATGGATGAGGGGAGAGGACAAAGAAAGGAGGGAGAGAGGCAGACAAAAATGGGGAGATCTGGAGGGGAGACGCAGAAGAGGTGAAGGAGAAGGGAGGAGGGGAGAGTGGGAGGGAAATGCAGCCTGTGGGAGAGCAGAGGTTGCTGGCCCCGGAGCCTGGAGCATTCCTGAAGCTCTCATGACACTGTGACCCTGAGGATGCAGCCTCACCTGGACCTCACAGAGAACCAGGACAGTGGTGGCGAGATGGAGCAGGAATGCGCTTCAGGGAAGATGTGGGCGTCTGCTAGCACAGGCAAAGATTCTATAGACAATTTCGATTTCAAATATTCTATTCTAGAACATCATCTGATTTTTGTGGTTGACAGGGACCCTGCCTCCCCCCCCACACATTCCTCTTCCATGGTAGCAGCCTGTCCTTGGTCTTTGTGTGTGTCCAGGACACCCAGAATCAAGCTAATCATTACAAGTCCTGCTACTCTGGGAACATCCATGGAGAGGCCCGAAGGAACCCAGTGAGGAATCACATTTGCCATCAGAGACTTGGTACAGAGAGGGAGCCGGAAGGGAAAGTGAAAGGCACAGACTCTGGAGTCAGATGGGTCAGATGGGTCACAATCTGTCTCTCTCCTACCAGATGTATGGTCTCAAGCAAATTACCTAGCTACTCTGTTCCTCAGTTTCCCTGGGCTCTAAAAGGAAATTATGTTAATACCTGCCTGGGATGGGTGTGGTGAGGATTAGGTAAGTCAGCTCTCTACCTTTCACTCTCTCTTCTTTCACTAAGCCAACATGCCAATGGGCCTTTGTACTCCATGTTGTGTTTGACTATTTATTTTGGTTGTTTATTTAATTTGGGTTTTGAGATGATCTGGATAATCAGGGGAAGCAGTTTCAATATGAGGTGTCAGAAGTTTAATAGTTACTTAGATGCTTCTGTAATTCATGTATATAGGTGCAATTTCTAGACCATGGATGTAATAAAGAAATCTAGAGCCAATATTCATCTTTTCCTCTTTTTTAAGGGGAAAGTCCTGATGAAAGCACAGAATGTGGATGTAATTAGATTACATGATCAATCATTAAAGCAAAGGGCCTGTTCTTTGTTTGTACCATGTCTGTTTTGATGGTTCCCTGAATCTGGGCAGCACCAGTGGTAGAATTATGGGGGCACCTACTGGGAGTCCATAAGTGTAGAAGAGGCTGAATGGGCTTCCTCTTTCAAACACTTAAATTACACTTTTTTTCCCTGTCATTTTGAGACATTCAATTGGTGGCTGTTGGCATGCAAAGGCAACAAGAGAACTCAGAGATTACAAAACAACTCCTTTAACACTGGCATTCACAGAACACCAGCAGAGAAAAGGAAACTTTTAGCAGCCAGGGTGATCCCTTTAAATGGTAAATCACATCATATCCATTGTTGGTCTAAGATGCTATGATGGTTTCCATCATATGGCTAAAAAAAAAAAAAAAGGCCCAGGTTCTTCCAAAGGCGCGGGGCCCTGTGTGGCCTAGCTTCTGCCTCCTCATCTCACTTGGACCACAGTGCTCTTCCTGCAGACCCTTGGCCATGCCAGGGGTGTCCTTCCCTGGGCAATGGCACATGGGTTCCCTCAGTCTGTATCTCCACATGGCTGATTCTCTCATCTCCTACAAGTCTGCTCAGATCTCATCTTAATGCGAATCCTATTTAGTTCTACAGCCTGACCTACCCTGCTCTCCACCTAACACTGTCTATCCCCTGGTTCTACCTTTCCTTTTCTTCATCATCCCAATCACTTTCTCACCCACTATGTGATTTTTCTTTATTATGCTTATTGTTCATTATCTCTTCTTCATTAGAATGTAAGTTCCAGGAGGCAGAAGCCTTGTCTGTTATGTTCTCAGATGACTCCCCAGCGCCTGGCACCTAGAAGGACCCAGTCAATCTAAGTTGAAGGAGAAACTTGCTAAGAAGCTAGTAGGGTGGCAATATCAAGTTAGATTTTGCTTGCTTGAGAAATAAATGGCCTGCCTTGGTAGCACCTCTCTACCAGTACAAGAATGCCTCTTTCAACAATGAGCTTGCATTTCTCACTGTCAGAACACCTCCTCCCCCCCACCCCTTTTTTTTTTTTGAGAGAAACAGAGACAGTATGACTGGAGGAGGGGCAGAGAGCAGAGAGAGAGAAAATTCCAAGTAGGCTTCACATTGCCAGGGCAGAGCCAAATCAGGGCTTGATCCCATGAAACTGTGAGATCATGACCTGAGCTGAAACCAAGAGTCAGACACGCAGGCACCTCAGAATACCTCCCTCATTAGACCCAAGTGTGCTCTTGTGCTGTTTCTTTGACTTGGGATAAGGCTAAAGTGCAAAGTCCATGGCCACTGCTCTGCTCCTAGCTCTCAGACATAGTTCCAGGGCTGTGGCCCCTGAGGTGAGATCTTCTCACCCTGCCTGCTCAGGAACAGGGCGTGAAGCTCTGACTTCTCTGCTGTCAGTGGAGGCCACTTACAAGTGAATGACACTCAGCTGCCCCAACTAAGTGAGAGCACTGCCAATACCATTGCTGCGGGCAGCAGGGGCCCTAATGTCTCCACAGCTCGGGGCCCCAGTGGGGTTCATCCTGCAGCACAGCTGGAGAGTCTCCAGCAGCCCCAATATCCGAGCAGAAGATCCTCGCTCTTGGCTTCCAGCTCTCCCACGACTTGTTGGCACCTCCCCCGCAGGTGGGTGGGGGTGAAACTCAAGTCACTGGTGCTCATCTGGGGTGCCAATGAAAGAGATGGCGAAACCCAGAGGTGAAACTCAGGGTGAAGTATTTTTGGATTCCATGTATCCCTCCTATCTCTAACTCTGTTACTGAAAATAAGTGACATGGCTACAAAATGGGACTCACAAAAGAAGATAAAAGGAATCATGTATTTCATTAAAAAAGGAGGGGACATCTCTTTTACATCTTGCCCACCAAGTCTTGCTGTGTCCATGATCTCATCTCCAAAGACCTGAGGTTTTTTTTAATAGCTCATAATTACTTAATCATTCCAGTGCTGCTGTTTGTTCTCAGCTCTAAGTGCCAGATAAACACTTATTAAGGAGATAGCCTAAATTCATGGAAAAACCAAAACAATTTGAGAATTTAATAATGATTCCTGTCTTACAATTAAAGTGACATGAAAGGAGGAAAATGGTGTCGAAATACTAGAAAACAGTCTCCTTCCCAAGGTCTGTTGAGAAACTCAAACTTTAAAATTTCAATTTCAATCCGAGGTTTAGTTTGCACTCTGAATCAATGCGCTCCTCGTGCTGGCAGTTCTCAACCCGTGTGCTGCCCTGTGCCCTGACCAATGTTGCCAGCCACACATGCTCAGTGAGGAAACTGTATTTCTGCTGCGGCCAAGGCGCATGGGGCTGCTGGGCCCCGTGGTTAAGGCACGACAGGAGCAGCTGAACTGACAGCATCCTCAGGGTTGGGGTAAGTGAGGATGGAGAGACAGCAAGAAGCAAGATAAAATTCAATGTGCAAAGAGCTAAGAAGCCCAGTGAGATGTTACCTGGCACCTAGAAAGATGACATGTGTATAGAAATGTGGAGAGCTGGCCAGGCAGAAATGGCCAAAGCCAACAAGGCCATGACTGGGAAGATGATCTGATTCTCTAAGGTATGCCCTGCAAAAGCCTAAAATTAGAACAAGACATTAAGATTGAGAGCCACCTCTCTAACCTTTTATTAAAAGGAAACATGAACATGAGGAGAAAATTATGAGAAGCAAAATATGTAAAACTCTGCAACGTATCTTAAAGCTGGAATAGGACTCTGAGACTTCAACTAAAAAGTCACTGGATATAAAATAAAAACCAGAAAACATAAAAAAAGACAAAGAAGGTAGGAAGAGCCTTTTGGATTAAAAATAACAAACAGCAATAACACAAACCTGTTTCAATCCCCATGGTACATACCTTGTAGTGAGGCCTGTAAGTCTTTCATGTTTTGGTCTAAAAGCTGTGAAGGAAGGAATCCTGAGCCTGCCTGGGGCCTGGGGTCTGGTTCTCCGGGGGCCACAGTGGGCACTGGCTCCTTCAGCCGGCCGTCTCCAAACACAGCAGCCCACTCTTTGCTGAACTCACCCTCGTCCAGGGAGGAAGCGTTGAAGATCTCATTCAACAGCAGCAGGTCATCTTTGTCAGCACTTTCGGGTTCTGGGGTCCCTGCCACTGGGCCCAGGCAAGCTGATTAAAGTAACAGCACAATACACATCATCACCCAGGGCCCAAGCCCTTGGGAGCAAATGCAGGGGGTGGCTGGGATGGAACGGACTGGCTGATGGCTAGATTTAAGAGAAAGTTTATCAAACCATAAATTATTCTCATTATAGTCTCTCAAGTTTCAGAATTCAATCTCTAGTCCCACTGTCCCTCATCCCCCTTCCTCCAAAGCAAGTCCAGTTTCTGGGCATCATTAGAATTGCACTGAAATACTTTCCCTCAAAACTCTAGGGTTTTGTTCTTTTCTTAATATAAAAGCAAATCTACCACCAAAACATTTCTCAGACAGGAAACAAAGCCAGGATTGAAGGCATGTGGGAGGTTTTGTTCCTTGTTTGTACAGCTTCCCAAATCTTTTCACACAACAAGCCCTAAATCCACAGCCAACACACCCTGCGGGAGTCTGCTCTGTCATCCAGGATGGGGAGAGGACCCGTGCCACACCCTGGGCAGGAGCAGAGAAGTCAGGAAGTCCAACGACGACCAAGGAAGGGCCCTTGCTTCCTTTCTCCTTTGCTACAACTAAACCCACTGCAAGGCCTTGCCAGAGCAGAGGAAAGGTGGGTCTGGTTTGCCTGAGGCCAGCAGTGAAAGAATGACAGGAAAACAGGGCAAATTATGGAACCATCTAGAAAAGGCCAGAGACACAGCCCCGGGAGGATTGGAATGAGCACCAGACCAGAGGGGAAGAAGCCCTGAGGCCATTCTTTACTTGCTGTGTGACTACAGCAAGCCCCTTACCTCTTCTTGGCCTCTTGTTTTATACCTGTAACATGATAATTTTAATAACGCCCACCTCAAAGCACTGTCAGGAAGACTAAAAGAAATACATCTTTAAATCTCATTGTGTGTCCACAAGGAAGCCTTTAAAGAAGAAATCCATCCTTATAATATGAACACTGACAAAACACTGAACAGGGAAAACAAGTAGAATGGGGACATCACTAGCCAGAAATCCTACAACAAGACCTTTCACTGGGTTTTCTACATATTCTGAACACCAAAGACTGTTGGTCTTACTAACTGTGGCTTTGTTGTGGTACCTGACTGCCACACGGGAATTGCAAATGTTGTTGTAAGTCTCGAAGAGAAGGAATAATCGTGATTTGTATTTTCTGAGCTATACTGCAATTCTGATACTGTCATATTGAGATTAACAGGTTTCCCTCAAATATATGAGATAATTAGCAAGTGAAGGCTTTTTAAAAAATAGATAAAGCTTATCTGTCAGCTTAACTGGATCTATTTTCAACCACACTTTATATAAAGGTGTTCTGACTGAGAGGACTTCTGATGTGCTGAGCAGACTGGCTATAAATCTAGGAAGGGAGGAGTCCAGGCACTCTCTTATCACTGTGGTTTAAAAATAGCGGCAGAATATGGCTTTAATTGGGCAACTGTCTAATTTAAGTACTCTTATTGTTTGCGTTATCACAGAAATTTAAACTGAGATGTAGCTTGTACGTGGGTGGTAAGAAGACAAAGGAAATGGCATTTTAGCAAATAGGCTCATGAGACAGTTCTTCAGAAGGAGAGTGGGCAGCCAGGACCCACTCTGACCTGTGCAGGGTGGAAAGGCAGGTGGGTAGGGTAGGCCAGCCCATATCTGTGAATGCAGGCAGAAAGCTTGGCGGGGTCCGTTACCATGCGGTTGGCTAGGCATCCTCCCTCCTTTCCACTCTCAATCTTACTTGGTGTCACTCTTTTTACATATATTAACCTCACAAATGTCCATACTTTCTGCTTTCAGTCGGGACTGGAATACCCACACCTTTTCTCATGGTTTATTCTGGCCTGCCTGAAACCCAGATGATTGCTGAACCAAACCTGTTTTATTGGAACCAATTCAAATCAAAGAGTAGACTCCAGGGGAAGGGATGACTTTAGATGAGCACTGGAAATTATGTGTATTCTTCCTGAAGTCACTTTACAGCTCTCTGCTAAGCCAAACGCTGACTACTCTTTGATTTGAATTGACATCATCAATTGATTTGAAGTGACATTTGATTTGACATCATCAAGATACAAATCCAGGGAAGACCAGAACTAACATTAGCAACAATAAATAATAAACTTTAAGCCTTCCAAAAAAAATAACCAGACACTGGGAAAGCTTTATCTTTATTTTTACTATTTAGGTTGTATGTGACGGCTTTGAGTGGACTTCTGTGGGTTTTGTTAACTTAGCATCCCTTCCCTCTTCCCCTTCGGTTTTTCCTTTCTGGAAACACCTTCTTCACAGGATCCTAGTGACATACCACATGAAGTGCCTCACCACCTCTCATCTAGGGTGGCCAGAGTCCTTCATTTCTCAGGTCATGGGGACTGGCTCAGGGATGGGCACATGCCAGAGGCTTCCCTGAGCTTGGTATATGGAAGGTGGAAGGAGGAGGGCGTCTCTCTGATTTCAGGTTCTTTATAAAGATGCAGTTTTGAGGCTCCCAGGAATGACAGGGCCAAACACAGAAGAAAAAAATATCAAGAGTTGGAAAGAGAATCCTGACAACACTGTCTAAGCCCTGGATCCAGCCTCATTTGAAGCCATTCCACCACTGTATGTCCCCAGTTACTTGGACCAATACCCAATATGTTCTTTTCTTAAAGCCAAACTACTTAGAGAAGGGTTTCTATTACTTCCAACCAAAAGATTCCTGACCAATATTATATCTTGTCAAATTCAACTATACTGACAATAATGAGAAAGGGACCCATGGCAAGGATGATCTTGTCTAGAGCTGGTTCTGAACAGAGATTTAGTTGGAGATCTAACATTGAATTTAGTCTATTAGTGTCCTGGTTATTTAACAGTTAAAGTGGGTTGCACAGAGGACATTTTCTCGAAGAGAACTTATTACTTCACTAAAAGCAATGAAACCGGCACCAACTTGAACCAGAAAACAGGGAAACCCAATTATTGCCCTGATAATTAAGATGCTTGAAATTACTATACATAACTCATAAGAAAAACTTAATTACAAGTAGAAAAGGACAGGTTTAGGTCTGTAACCAGACATGTCAAGACTTGAAAAATAACACTAGTCAGTTGGCTCTTAAGAATCAAGCTATCATTTTCCTTGGAAATAATTCAGCTCAACTGTGAGAAAATGGGGACACACACACACAGAGATGACAAGCTCTTTGAGAGAAACCCTGGTAACGGCAGTAGAGGCAGAGTCAGGGCTTCACCCAGGTAGCTGAGCAAGTATCATGCCTGGGTCATGGCACCCCATCCTGCTTTTGTCTTCAAGGCTGAGCCAAAGTTCTGGAGCTCTCAAGTGCCAACCCACAGATTCCATTCTAAGCCCCTTCATGCTCTTGCAGGCTCCCGAGTCTCCATGTTCACTCTCACATCTGATAACACACCCCCAGACGTTACTACAAAAATAGAGGCCAGTAGACACAATGAACTCTAGTTCTCACCTCCAGGACTTCAGCTCTATAATCCTTTATGAATTCCCTCTGCCTTTTCTTTTTTAAATGTTTGTTTATTTTTGAGAGAGAGAGAGAGAGAGAGGTGGGGTGGGCGGCGGGGGGACACAGAATCCTAAGCAGGCTCCAGGCTTTGAGCTGTAAGCACAGAGCCTGATGTGGGGCCCAGACTCACGGATGGTGAGATCATGACCTAAGCCCAAGTGGACACTTAAGCAACTAAGCCACCCAGATGCCCCTCCCTTCTCCTTTTTAACATCAGCCCTCTGTACACCCTCCCCTCCTGCTGGGAGCCTGCTCTGCCCCCACCAGGATTCAGCTCCAGCATCTCTAGTCTTTCTCTCCTGACCTCAGAAGATGTGTGCACATCACAAAAGCCCATCTTGTAACTGCTGTCTCCTTGGGCACCCTGTCCTACCCTCAACGTTGCTGCTCTAGTTTCTTCTCCCTTCTATAGCCACACACTCAACTTTGTCACTGCTCTTGTTTCAGCTACCTGTAGTCAAGTTCCTGCCCCCACTCCACATGGCCGTGGCCCTCCTGAAGGTTACCAGTGAGATCTTCATGGCCAATTCCAATACCTTTTTCTCTGGCTTCACCTTCTGTGGGACTTTGTTCTGTTGTCACTCTGGAAATGGCTGTCATCTCCTGGGGTTTCCATGAAGTGGCTCTCTTGGATGTCCTCCTATCTCTTCGACAATACTATCCCTGCTCATTCTTCCTATTCTGGTTGCCCTAAAGTTTCCTCCTAAGCCATATCTGCCTTCCGTACATTATCTACAGAATATCTTATGTATTCTCATGGTTTCAGTCTCACCTGGGAAGATTCTCAAGTCTCCATCTACAATTCCAAGTTTTTTTGAACTCTGATGACAAACTCCTGACTCGAGGGTCCCTTGGGGTTTACCATTGGCAAGCCTGCTGGCACTCCATAAAAGCACCCTCCTCACTGTACTCAGTGCAGCTGTGAGATTCTTACTTTCTTACTTGAAAACCTTCAGTGTTTCCCTCTGACTCCCGAGGAAAGGAACACTCCTTACAGTGGTATTCAGGACCTCTGCTGTCCAGCTCTAAGGCAGCCCTTCTAGCAACTCATGAGCACTGCCTTCAGAGAAGCCTATGCTTTGGCAAAACTCCCTCACGTTTGTCATTTCTCAAACATGCTTTCCTGTCTTCCTGTCTGGGAACCTGTTTTCTCCCAGTGGGATACTAGAGAAGAAGAATCATACTGAATTGAAAGGAACCTTGGAGATTATCCCCCCTTTAACTCACTTTACAGATGAGGAAAAAGATACCTGGGTCAGATGACCTGCCCAAGGTCATAAAATTTATGAGTTACAGATTATCTGTCTGGGGCACAGGTCAAGATGTGTTCTCAGTGCAGCTCACCATGCTCCCCTCGGAGGCTGTTAAAAATGTCATATATAAATGAATATTCAAGCTTTTGTGAAGTTTTGAGGGTTTCTAAGGTCAGACGGCTCCACCAGCAGCCAGGCAAAGCTCTTGGCTGTGGGCAGAGTGGCAGATCCACACAGCATGTTTGCCTGGTACTGCCCAGGGGTTCAAAAATAAAATTCCTATGCCCCTGGGAAAATATTCCCTAGGAAAACTGATTCTGAGCCAGTGAGCTCTAACTGATTCTGACCTAGCGAGTTTTCAGAGTGAAAACTGACATACAGAGGAAGCTCTCTTAAGTTCAGATGGAAGGTGGGTGACAGAAAGTAGATGGGGGAAACTGGTGACAGCCCACTCAGGTTATATTTTTGAAATCAAACTGAGTTTCATGACCTCAGCAGGAATTAGGAACCCAAGAGATGGAAATGGAGCTACAAAGACTAAAAATGAGAGCACAGGAAAACAAAGAGATAAATGTCACATCAGTTACCTTCATCTGTGTGTGAAACAGGAAGACTGTGTTTCTCTGTTTTCTCCCTGGTCCCCACTCTCAGCATTATGACTAATGTAAAGGCCACACACTTGCAATACACATGAAAAACCCCAGCAACCAACACAATGCTCACATCACCCGACAGAGAGTATGGGGGAGGGGGGAGAAAGGTGGGGTGGGAAACCACCGTACAAAAAGTCTAACGAGAAAAGTATTTGTCCTTATAAAAGACTCTGGTAACAAAGTGTACTTTTTTGGAATCCAAGAATACTACTTCTAAAAACTCCCCTGTGGTGAAAAAAGACATAGCTAATAATAATAATAACAGATGGGGAAAAATCCATCTCTACCCACTTTCTGGAATACACACACATCCCAAACAAAAACAAAAACAAAACCCCAATCGTGTTAGACCCTGAGTAGGCACTCAAAGTACTTCTTGATGATCCCCAGCCCTGGTCCTCCATTTTAATATTAAATCTTAACAAGCAAGTGATCTTAACTGAAAAACTTGACACCCGGGGCAGGAGGAAATCTATACAGAACACTACTGACTACATGGTGATCAAGTAAGAACAGTAGAGTGTTTGGTTTTAAAAATGCATCATTATTTTATGTAAGGAATGCCAGCATTTCATCCTAGGATGCTGAGGGAAACAGGGAGAAGAAAAAGTTTATGAAAAAAGATAACAAGCTTAGTCTTTGCCACACTGCATGTGAGGAAGCAATCAGGTTCCTAGTCAGCTCTATATGGAGAATGAAAGAGATGGTCCTGAACACCTGGGGAGAAACCAGGCGTGGGGCCATAAGCCTGTATTATTGTTAAGGGCCAAAGGTCTGCACTCGGACCTAAGGGAACTACTAAATGAGCTTCTTTGTTGTTCTTGATGGTTGGCCAGAATTTAGAGTCACAAGTCTGAAAGTAGTAACCAAGGAAATGGCAGAATTGCAATGTTTTAGTTGCAATGTGTACAATTAAATTTTTTTTTAAATTTTAGTCTTGTCTAAATCCAAGTAATGAGATATAGGTGGGCTAAATTCATCTAACTCTGTTCTGCTTTATACCCTCACTTTCTATTCAGTTATCTGATAGTCTTTTTTTTTTTTTTTTCAGCCCAACTTTGAGGAATACAAACACTTCTGCATGTTACAACTAACTCATGAATTGAAGTTGGGATTGTCACATGTGGTCACAAGGTGATTTCAGAGCCACTTTCAAGTTACTGCAAAATGTCACTTGGTTTCTTTTTCACTTAAAAACTTGTATAAAGTGGCCAAGTATTTTTACTTCCATTATCTATTTAGTTGGAGAAAACACATTTCATCATGACACTGAATTGGAGTGATTTTCTGGGCAGCGGCTCCTTGAGAACTGTCTCCTTGTTGTTGTCATAAGTGGTCTGCTTTTTGATAACGCTGTACCACACATTGGCCATTACTTGTCTGACAGAATTATCACTGGGAGCGAACTGACCCCCAAGCAGTAGGGCACTAGAGCTTATAGCCCCCAAGTCCTATAAAGGCAGCCATTCCTGGATTAAGCTCTTTTTATTTCTTGATTGCTTAATGTCTTGCATATTATAATCAGTGTTTCAATTCAGGATCTGGGCCTTTTGGTAGTTTTATGAAGGGCACACATTTTGAAGTCAATTAATTATCATGTGTTCTGTTCTTCAATCACCACAAGTTCTATGCACTGACAGAGTATTTCTAGACCTGTGGTCATGTTAATCTTTAAGGTGATGGTGGCCTAGGGGTTGCCAATGCGGAAGAGTCAGATAGTGATATCGCATGGCTTACGCCTCGAGAAGGGCTTTATGGCCTGGCAGTGATAAAGGGAAAGGAGAGTTAAATGTGACATTGCATTTAACTGAGACAATCCGTAAATCAACTTTCTGCCTGAAAACAAATACACATTTTGGGATAGAATAGAATCACCTATCATTAGAATTGAATGAGTGCTCCACAAAAAGGGTGTGAGCTGCTATTCTATGAAACAAAGACTGTTAACTATAAACCAATGAGGTATAAAAGTTGTTTTAAATAAAGAGAAAGACAACAATCTTATTCCAGTGTATCTGAATACACTTGTGTGTATTCAGTGTATCTGAATACTCAGAATAAGCTTATGAAAGTAAGCATGTATCTCAGGCAGTAGCATTTCTGATTTAATTCTGTGAAGAAATGGAGAATGGCCACTGGGTTAATTTTCACTGTATCACTACTACCAAGTTGAAAAGGTCAATATCCAAAAGCAAGAATCCTTTTTTGTAAGAAGAGGGGAAACATAAGAATATGGACTTATGTCTGTTTGTGTGTATGTAAAGAAATAGGGATGAGAATATGGAATCAACAGTAGGGAGCAGAAATGGGAGTCAGAATTTTCCACAGTCTATATTTTTGTTATCATTATCATGTACTGATGAGAATGTACCTATTCAAAAATTACATTTATGAAAATAATGCTATTAAATAGATACTAAAAGCAAAGAGCAAATTACATAAACAAGAGGTTAGCAACAGGAAAAATAACAATCTCACTTTCAAAATAAATTGAAAGATACATATAAGTATAAATAACTTGTGAAATGTTAAGATTTGGTAAAACTACATGGTGGGTACCTACTGTGTGCTGTATTATTGCCTTTATCTCACCTTTGCAAGACTGCAATATTTCTCCCTTCAAAAAAAGTTGTGAGAAAAGTCCCGTGTTTCATAAAAGTAATTTAACCTTATGCCACGTGGGAAATGTTTTTATGAAAATGGAGCCCCCCCCCCACCGCCTCCATAATGGCAGTGAGCTTTAACTATTGGCTTTGTACTTTCATAACCTGGGGTGATTTTAATATTAACACATTAGTACCATTCTGATAAAAATACACATGGACATTTATGACATATTGCAAAGTGTGTTGCCTGGAATCAGAAATTAGTAAGGAAAGCAGGTTTATTCCAAGTTTATAATCCTAAGTCCTGCAAATTTAATGTAAGAGTTCTACTGCCTTTCGATTTTTGAAAAAGCTTTAATCAATGCCTTCTGTTCCCAAGACTTTCTTCCTCTCACACTTTGGGGATTAAACCCAAATAAAGCTTAGACTGAATAGAGAAAAATTTCAGCCCTAATTAAATGGGGTGCATAGGATGAGCTTGCCCCATTTCCAGTCTAGGAGAAACTTGTTAAACCAGGGTGGACTATATATCAGTAGCCCAGGACAAAAGATGCTCTAGCATTTGTCTCAGAATCTCAGGGATATACTGGACTCATGATAAATCATCACAATCAAACCCTTGGTGGTACGGAAAACAAAGGCTATATGAGGCTGAACACACTCAATTTCCTAGGGTCACTTAAGACTATGCCTGTCTCATCCAGATCCATGCTTCTGGATTCTCTCTTGGGGAGTTATCTAGTAAATTATTTTAGGTGGTGAACTTGGGTGGGTGACCTAGCCAGGCAAGCTCTTCCTCTGTGTTTAACTTAGGTTCACTGGAGGTGCAGCACACTACACCACCAGGACAATGTCGCTAGAGCCACTATCTCAACTGCTTACCATCTGAAGAGTGTCTCTGTGTCAGAGGCCATGAGAGACTCTGTATATACATGATCTCCAATTTTAACAACAGCCTAGAAAGACTGTTGCTATTGGTTCCATTTTACAAATGGAGCAAATGAGGCTGAAAGAGCTCAAGTGTGAAGCAAATTACTTAAGGCCTTACAGATAGTTTGTGGTAGAACTAATACTCAAATCCAGGTCTGATTCTGAAAGCCATGTTTTTTGTACTATAGCATACAAACTTTGACATAATAACTTTTAGCTTTAGTAGTCTAAACATTACGTAATTAAGCTAAGGATGACAAATCCCACATATACTAATTTGTGCTTGGGCATATTTAAAGTCATTTATAAAGACAAATGACAGTTACCTAAAAACAATTAGCTTGGGAATGCAAAGTTATTCAAAAAATAAACATTACATTTTCCTGCATGTAAAAACAGTATTAAAAATTAAATTATAATCCCAAAGAAATGTATAAATCTTACCACCTTCCTCGGGTTTCATGCCTAATAGTTCATCTAGAGGTCCATTAGAGGAGGGGAAAGAAAACAAAATTATGAGTCAGTTTCATTTTGTAAGGAGTTTGTCAAATTGATTAAAATTAAGTCATTTTCCTTAATCTAGATTACCTGAGCATACATTATGTGTAGAGCTTTTGTCTAAGGCAGTTAAAACACTTTTTCCATCTTCAGCTGTAAGTAGAACATATGCACTTGGTTACCACCAATTCGAATGGTGTGTGTCTTCATATACTATTTCAGTGTAAGGTAAACACATAGCTCCTCACGCAGAAGCAGGGGTCCTCCATTACATTTTGCTCAAGCTGTTGGCTCTCAATGAATTCTGAGCTGACAGCCTCGAATCTTGCTTTGTTTGGTGGAAAACAAACATATGACACTGACTTCACACTTTTTTCATGGACAAACGCATGGCTTAAGTAATTGATTAATGATGGTGCTATGAACCTTAACCACTGGGCAGATTACTGAGTGAAAGCAGTCAGTCTGTAACATAATTCCATACATACAACATAATTTTAACTATACTGAATTCTGGAAAAGGCAAAACCATGAAAACTGTAAAAAGTTTTTGGGGGAAGGGAGAGATGAACAAGGTGCAGCCACAAGGAAGATTTAGGACAATGAAACTATTCTGTATGATACTCTAATGGAGAATATATGTCATTATACGTTTGTGAAAGTCCATAAAATGTATAACACCAAGAGTGCACCCTAATGTAAACTATGAGCGATAATGATGTGTCAGTGTTGGTTCATCAATTTTAACAAATGTATTACCCTGGTGAGGGATGCTGATAATGCACAGGTGTGGGAACAGGGGGTATTTGGAAATTTTGTATCTTCTGCCCAATTTTCTGTAAACTAAAAACTGCTCTAAACAATAAAATGTGTGTATGTGTGTGTCTGTGTAGGTGTGTGTCTGTGTATACAACACAACATGCTTAAAACTTAGTTTGCTCATGTGTATATTAGACTTTTTGCAGGTCACAAAATAAAAGATGACACTTCATTATGGTGGATTCCACTCTTTGTATACATCAAACAAGGAGATCAGCATTTGCAGTCTCAAAATATTATGCAAATACCATAGGTGAACACATTACCCAAAGAGAAAATCTGATCCTCTATATTATCATATATTGTATAAATATATCAGTTGTATCGATATGTAACTTGAGTACAACTATAATGAACTGGAGTTTACATTTTCCCTCAAAACTAAAATGATTCTATTTGTTTACCTAGATTCCCACAATAGAATTCATGCTGTTGGCACCCAAGGGAGACTGGGGCTGGAGGTGTTGGTCAATACAGTCAGAGAGCTCTTACATGGCCAACAACTTCAGGCTGGCCTGCCTGTCTTCTGCCACCTGCTCCCTCCTTCATGCTCTAGAACATTGTCCCTCTGACCTCCTGGTGCTCCCTGGCTCACAGCCTTTGTGCAGGCTGCTTCTTTCACTGATAGCTTTTGCAACTAGCTCTTGTGATCCCCTCAAATAAGTGAGTTGTCCCTATCACACATGCCCAGAATCCTTGCTGTTCTTACCAAAGCTAGAGTTGTCCAATTGCTGTGCAATTTTAGATTACCACCTGCTTCCCTTGTTGACCATGAGCCCCATCCTGGGAAGGGTCTGAATCTGTCTGTGTACTACTGTGTGCCCAGAGCTGAGGGCCGTGCCTGCCTGCCACACAGATAGCACTCAATAAGAAATATCTGTTGTAAACATGAATGAGTATGTAAGTGGAGGTGTGAACACACAAAAGGATGACATGAAGCCAAGTTAGAAAGGCATAAAGGTGAGAGCGTTTTGTTTTGTTTTGTGCTGAAAGGCAGGTGTGAGAAAAGCAAATGAACCAGTAATGTGGGAAGAGAATAAAGTAGGTGAAGCAAACGGTTGGAAAAGTAGGAGGAAAGACAGAAGGAAGGTTGAGGGTGAAGGACAAGCAGAGAAAGAAGTCCCAGGGTCTACCTTCCCCCTCCTATCTCCTGGAAGGGCTGCCATAGCAAAGGGTGAAGTGAGCAGAGGTGGATATACCCCCCAAGAGGGTCAGGCTGAACACAGGGTTAGGGTAAGTTTAGTTCTCTCCACATCACCTGTAAAGCTTTCCCCTGCATCTCAGAGGATTTGAGTCCCAGTGAAAAGTTCAGCATTACATCACCTTAGTCTCACCACATTTTACTGGACCCTCCACTCCTTTATGAAAAGAACCAGTGAAAACTGGCAGTAATGGCAGGAGACAGGAATAGCTGACAAACCTTTCACAGCACATTGCATCATCTACCAATGCTCTGATCGCTTTTCCAACCATTTGAGGGTCGGTATACTCGAGGGAGCTGGGATTGCTCATGACAGAGCAGATCCAGGAATCACCTGGAAAAGCCATGTCTGAGCTATCCCTATCTGTTCCCAATAAAGGCCAACACCCACCCCACAACACAATGAAAACAAACTCACCCAACCTGATCATGTAATCTTATTAAAATTATCTTTACAGCCCAAATGGCAGTTAGGACGAGTAATGGCAATAGCAGAATTGTTATCATCTGTTGTCAGAGAAATAGCTGTTAATTCTCAATTTTGGATGCTCCTCTGACAGACTGCTGCTGAAGTGCCTAATGATGCTATTTTCTGGTTCACAACATAGAACCTCTCTCAATTATGCTATATGGTCAGCATCATTGATATTTGCAAATTTAAAACTAAAATGATAAAAAGCAAATTAAAATACAATTTTCTCATTTGGAAAAGAGGAAAGGAAGAATCTGCGAAAAAAGAAAATGACTGGTTGCTGAGCAGTACTATTTCAGAAGCAATTCTAAATAAAAATAAAAACTTACTCTTAAAACTAGAGGATTCCTTGCGCTGATTTTCATCCTCTAATGAAATTAACCTTGAAATTAAAAAAAAAAAGTTAGCAATCTAGTTCTGAAAATTTTGTATGTATGATACACCCAGATTTTCTGTACAATATTAATGCACTTTTAACACCCAGATATGTGCATGCACACATGAAAGGTGAACGCGTAGTCATTTAGATGCTATTCATTTTTTTAAGAAGACATAAATTCATTGTTTTTTTCCTGTCCTACAGCTGGTTCATAGCATCTTAATAGCTGAATCTGGTTTCATCATAAGTCATATATTCTGTAAATATCTAGGTGAGCAGTTAGGTAGATATAACTAAGAGAGATACTTCATACTCATCACCTTCAAAAAATAGTTAATAAACGGATGGCCAAGTAGGTGTTTATTCTGATTCCAGGTGTTAGAGGAGAAGACACCGCAGGAGGTTACCTTAAATTATGTAAGGATGGAAGCACCATCACTCTCCAGAAGACCATCACCTACTCAACTCTTACCATACACCGGTAAGATCACAGCAGACATATATCACCACCTTGACACTCAGCTTGTGCTTCTGAACCTCCCTTTAAAGCACCTTTACCTACTATTATAATTATTGGATTATACTTTTTGAGCTTTGAAAAATGAAATACTAAAATAATGGAAAAATCTGAAGTTAACAAAAACGAATCAAGACAATCTTGGGTGGTTCCTTTCTGAATAAAAGCTAATGCTTTATTTTGATTGTGGTAACATATATGGTGAAAAAAAGGTAACAGAATACATTCCAGGCATTGCCTCTTAACTACACCATGGGCTATGGGCAGTCCCTTAACTTCTTTTTGAGCCTTGCGTCCACCATTTACTCAACAGGGAAATGCCAGCATTGATTATGCCAAGGGTTCGCATGAGAATGAGTAGAGATAACATAAATAAAGCACCTGACATTGTGACTTGTACATAGTAGGTATTTGCTAAAGGGTATTCAGCATTACTATTATTACCAGGAATAGGTTAAACTGCTTCCCCCTACAATAAGTCAATTGTACTAGATTCAGATCATATTCTACAGCTGTTCCCACAGTGAAAAGTTGTCTCTGCTCTACACTATAGGAACTTTCTAGTATTTGCTTTAAAACTAAAAAGGCTAATATTGGCAGCAAATAACTCTGTGTGACAAAAATATATATTTAAAACTTTATTTAGAAACACAGTAGGGGCGCCTGGGTGGCTCAGTTGGTTAAGCGTCCAACTTCAGCTCAGGTCATGATCTCATGGTTCGTGGGTTCTAGCCCTGCATCAGGCTCTGTGCTGACAGCTCAGAGCCTGGAGCTGGTCTTCGGATTCTGTATCTCCCTCTCTCTCTGACCCTCCCCTGCTCATGCTGTCTCTCTCTCTCTCTCTGAAATAAATAAAACATTTAAAAAATTCTTTAAAAAAAAAAAACACAGTAAAAATATAAGGCAGTTTTATCACACAACTATCATCTAATTTTTTTGTATGTGTGAAAAAAGAATCACAAATGGAGGTAAGGTAATCTACTTCACTTTTCTAGGTCAGCCAGTTCAGGATTAACCCTATCCCTGCATGCCCTGACACCTCATTAAGAAAGGACATCGATTCACAATGAAGCCTCCTTGCTGAATGTGATTAGGATGCATCATGCTCCATGTATGTGGAAAAGTCTGTCTCAGTATGTAAAATGACTGCAGGTGCCTTCTTTGCAAAGCGGCAGGAACTGAAGATGAAGCATTCACTTCCTGAACTCAAAGCTGCTCTGTGCTTCACAGAGGGAAAAACAGAAGTTCTAAACAGTAGAAGACAAAATGTCAGAATCCAATGCTTTTGTAGGATAGATAGCACCTTAGTACTGTATGTCTTATGAGGCAATTTCATAGGTTATTTCCTTCTATGAGAGAAAAGTCAGAGGATTTCCTATCTGCGACAGGATTTTGTAAATGATGGAAACAAAAGGACCAGATTGGGTCTAGAAGCCTGAGAGAGCAGGAAGCAGAGGCTGAGGCCACCAGACAGCCAGACAGCACTGGAAATGTGTGCCTTTTCTTGTCCCAGTCAAATTCTCACATTGTGCTCCTTCTAAGACCCCAGAAATGAGTCTCTTATTGGGAAGAGTTCTGGTTTAGTGGGAATATGTGCAGGATGAGTTTGGACTTCATTCTAATATATCAACTCAGGGAAGGGAGGAAGTAAAGCAACTGCCCTCTGATGGAGACCCCAGCAGTCTTGGCCAGTGAGGACTCTACTGCCCTTGCCTGCGGAAGAAAGATCTGCCAGGAGAAGTAGCTATAACTTACTGACTCGGCTCCTCCACAGTGGCCTCTGCACTTTCCTGCTGGGTGATCTTCTTCCTTTCTTCTTTCTCAATCAGCTTTTTCATAGGGTCTTGTAAGCTCTTGATCACAGCAATGAAAAGGGAAAAAAAAAAGAGAGAGAAAGATCAATAAAAAACTCAACAGTCTCCGGTCCAGAAACCAAATCTTAAATTCAAGGTTTGGGGGATTACCCCAAACCTACCCAATAGACAGAAATAAAATTTTATATTTTCTCAGACCCATCCACAATATACTAGCCTATAAAGGAGAGTTGTTTTGCCACTAGATTTATGCTTTCCCTTTCATGATAAGTTATTCAAAAGAAGGCCTTTTGGCTATTGCTAACTTTATTTTCCATCTTTAACATGCAGCAAAGATAAACATTATGTTCTGCTAGCAGCCCACACACTGACAGAGTAGAAGCTTTTCTCCCCCAAAGATGAGACAATTTCATTTTATTTTTAATTTTGTTTGCAATTTTGTGATCTAAAAACTGCTTTAAAATTTTTTTTTAAATGTTTATTTAGTTTTTTTGAGAGAGGGAGAGAGACAGAGAGTGAACAGAGGAGGGTCAGAGAGAGAGGGAGACACAGAATCTGAAGCAGGTTCCAGGGCTCGAACCCATGAACTGTGAGATCATGACTTGAGCTGAAGTCAGCCGCTTAACTGACTGAGCCACCCAGGCGCCCCTAAAAACAGCTTTTAAAAATAAGAGAAAACAAAACCTTTTTTTAAGAAAAAACAAAACCAAATTAGTGGCTTAACATATTCTGACAAGTTAACTTCCACAAGTGGACAGAGCAAGTGCATCCATATCTATGTAGATTAAAGATGGGTGGGGATCTTCTGATGGCACACTACTTCTTGGAGTTACTGTTCTCAAGTCTCATTAAATATATAAGGAAACACTTTCAAAAAAAATCCAGTGCCTAGAAACTATACACCAGAAAAAGCAGAACATTCCCATAACAACTGAATAATGAGTTACACAAAAAGATCTCTACTTGTGGCCCTAATTAAACCACAAATCTACAAATATGCACAACACATCTCAAGATACTTATCCTGCTTATATTCTTAGAACTTTTAGAACCTGCTCTTTGGGGCTTCCTGTCTCCTCCTCTTTCCCCTTTCCACCTTCCTCTTCTCTCTTCTCTCGTGTGGCCCACATGCAGAGGACGGCAAGCACGTTTCCTACACCAGCTCTGATGGATTCGTGGTCTCTGACTGCAGGCTGGATGGAGATGGTGTGGAGGTAGTCTCTGTGAAGCACAGCTCGGATGGACAGTGGTGCCTCCTGCGAGTGCCAGGTGAACACTGGCATTTCATTCCTAACTGCCAGTGCTCTCACTCCCTGTATGGGAGATTTTCCCTAAAATACCCAGGTTACTGTTTTTCTCAAGAACCCACAGTGGTTCCCCCACTTCTTTCCACTTCTAGTCTAAACCTCTCAGCCTGATCTTAAAGATCTTCTAAAATGTGATTTTATCTTACTCTCCCACATTGCTTCCCATTAGCTCCCAAATGGGAGCTTTCCATTCACTTTGGCCTGTCGTCTCAGCCTCCCCTAGGTACTAACTGCTCCCTTTCTATCTTTGTTCATTCTGCTACTTTACCCAAAAAAGCTCTCTCTACCCATTTGTCTACCCTCAAGAGTCCTTTCAGTTTTTGCAAAGCCCAGATCAATTACTGCTTTTTCCTTAAAGTTTCATTTGCTAAGCATGTCAAATTCAAGAAAGCTCTTCCATCTTCAAAGTGCACTTATAGTCTTATTCATATTTGATTGTATCTATTCTGTATTATGTTTTATCTCTTAAAAAATATTTTTTTAAGTTAGAAAAATAATAGAACCACATGTAGAATACTTGGAAAATTAAAAAAAGAAAAATTACTCATAATTCCATTCTCCTCCCCAAATAGTTATTATTTTCATATATTTCCTTTCTGGTTTTTCATGTTCATACTACTTCTATAATCAGAATCACGTATGTAGATGCCTTCTTAAACAATATACTCTGTATAGATATTTCACAATGAGAAATGTTCTTCATTAAAGAATATAAAAGATTTTATAGATCATAAACATTCAGTATTTGTTTATATATAAATACATTCATTCACCATTTTTCTAACATAAGGCCAAGGTTTTCTAACTGAATGTATGTCTTATGACTGGAGTTCTTAAACATCTTCTTCCATAAAGGACATCCCTAAGGCATAGCCATCATTTTTAATGACTATTTCTGGACTCTTAGATTAGTATACTCAGTCAACAAACAGTTTCAGAGTGTTTACCAAGACCAGGTGCTGTTTTGGGTGCAGGGAATACACTGATGAAGAAGAGAGACAGAACTGCCAGTTAGTGATAGGTCTAGGCAAGGCATTAAAGAAGAGGATAGAAAGTGACTGGCTCACTACCTCAGTTAGCAAAAATGTCCTCTTGCGGAAGTGACATCTCAGCTGAGCGTCAAATGACATGAAGGAGCCATCTTGCACAATTCAAGAAGTAGAGACCTGGATGCAAAGGCCTAAAGGTAGGAATAGCTTCGCTTGTTGGAGGAACAAAAAGAATCCACTGGGATTGTAATGTAGTGGGCAAGAGGACAAGTCTTATGAGATCAAGATAAAGAGGTCAGGAGGGGTCACACAGGGGGAACATTCCTTTACCCACATTCATCAATATTTAACACTATGCCCCATTAGTTTCATCATATTCTTTTGACCTTTATGTTTCTCCAATGCATGACAACTAAATGGAATCCATGATTATCAGCTGGAGGGGGAAATGCTATAAAGGACGTTATTGGAACAAACAAGGTAATTGGAATACGGGCTGTAGGGTAGGTCTTCTTCTTCTTCTTCTTTTTTAAATCATATACCCCAAAGCAACTGGTAAAAGCTGGGCACATGCGTGGGTGCATGTGTGTATTTCAGAAATATACAATCACAAGGAGGAGTTCAACAGATGTCAAAGACCTACTCTTTTCAATAGATCTGCCAATCACAGCATTTTATTCACACACACACACACACACCCTTTCAGCAGTTTTATTTCCCAAAGAGTAGTCCAATCTTGGTCAACATGAAGCCAGGAATATTTTCCCCTAAGCTTCTGATGGCCCCAAGACACACTTTTCAATTCTGCAAGGCTTGTCCAGGCCTCCTGGTTTGCTCAATTATCTTCTCATTGCATTTCCTTTTTCTCAATCAGTACTAGGCAGGGCCAGGACTTGTCTGCTCTCAGCTGGCTGTGTCTGGCTGCCACAGTGCTTGCCTAAGCCCCTGAGATGCCCTTGACAGCTCCATGGTTATCATCCCTTCTGTCTCAGCCCAACCTCCCCTCATAACCACACTTAGGCAGCTCTCAGACAATCCCTTTGTAATGTAAACCACTCCTTCCTTCTTTTCAACCCCTTTCCCTGTTGGGCCATTAGCAGGGACTCAATTGTTGGCTCCCTGTCACCACAATCACGGTTAAGTCACTATTGTGCTTCACCAACAGAATGGCTAGAGTTCCAATTGCTACTTTATTATTAATAATTCCTGTTACAACTGCTCCTCTCTTCCTGCTATTACCGTTGTCCCTATAAGGATTTGGCTGTTGCCACTCAAGAGAGGTGCTAAATATGTACTTATTGGTCGATAAATTAATGTACATAAGGTTAAACTGAAAAAATTAGAGCTCTTTAGCTAAGAAATTCAAAGACTCAGGGGAATAATAGGAAAAGGTTTATAAAACCACAAGCAAAATTAATACCAAGCACCTGGGCTTATTTATTAAGTATTAGCATTTTGAACTAAGGGGAATCTTGTGTGGGGAATCTATCAGCTTTACTGAGGTATAATTCACGTACCATAGAATTCACCCATCTAGAGTGTACAATTTAAAGGTTTTCAGTATAGACACAGACTTGTGCAATCATCACCACAATCAATTTTAGGATGTTTTCAAGGGGCATCTTTTGAAGCAAGAGAGTTTTAGATTAAACTGAGCTAAGCACTCCTCTCTACAGCAAGGAAAAAAACCAACCCATATGGAACTTGTTTCTTAAAAAGATGGTAAACAACGAAAATAAGAAAGAAACTCAGAGGAACTTTGAAACATCACGGAGAACAAATCATGTCCCCATCCCTCTCTCAACATTAGTTCCTAGGTGTGACCATCAGATACAGGATATTCTACTTGGCGAACCACTGTTTTCACCAAAGTTTGATGAAAAGATCCAAGTGGGGGCCAGGGTGGCAGGATTCTTCATAGTATTTTAAAGTCTGCAACTCAGCTGAAAACTCTTAACCTTGTAGCATCTGTAAAAGTCAGAGGTGACAGCATTTTCTGTGTGACATGAACACCTGCTCAGCCAAGAGGCCTTGGCTAACTGTAGAGACAAGGCAGCCATCAGATGGAACTATTTTGAATCAGCAGCTGATGGAAGCCACATTCAAATCCATGTCCAGAAATGAAACGTCAAAGCATTCTGTTTCTAAACCCCAAACCCACTAGGTCCTTCATTAAAACTCTTCGTGAAGATCACTTCTTATTAGCAGCAAAACAGCATCATAGAACACTGAAAGGTTTTGTACAGAAGAAAGAATGTTTTTAGACTAGTAACTTTTCTCTGTTTAAAGGCTGCACTGACATGCTAATAGTTTCCATCAATGCTTAAATGGTTTCAGGAAGCACACACACAATATATAAGATCAGTTTGACAGAGGAAATGCGCAGACCGAGCTTGCAAAAGTGTCTTAGAAAGGAAACAGCTTAATATAATAATGGGAGTTACTACTTCCTGTATTAGGAAAATAAAAGCAACAGCAACATTCATCTGAATGAAAGCAAAACTACTCAGCAAAACAAATTTCACAGACAAAAGGCTAGCAGCCAACCCTAATATAATGACCTAAGTATAAGTTTAGCCTTGACAATTGAGTAACATGTTCTCTAATCTTTAATTATGACATTTAATTTTCTCAGGCTACTTCCCATTAATTATACTGTATGCATATGAAGGTGCCAAATAATTGTCTATAAAAGGAAATAAAAGTGCTGAAAATGTTGAGGCATGGTTAAAAGATGGTGAACTCGGTTGTGTGTATGTTTGTGTTTATATAATTGGTACCACATGAGGAATAAAAAGCAGAGGCCATGATGATGTGTAGAACCACACAATTCATGGATTTCAGTACACGTGGCCTCCCCACCCATGCAGTTATAAATCTATAAAGATACTATGCAAGGAGCACTATTAATCTAGAGTCAGAAGGTACTCCTGAATCACAGCATAGAATAAAAAGTAAAGTTAGAGAAAATAAACAATCATAAATAAGATATATAAACGTGTTCTTTAAACTTTTTTAAAATAGTTTCTCTCTCTCTCTCTCTCTCTCCCTCTCTCTCTCTCTCTCTCAAGAGAGTAGGGGAAAGGGGCTGAGGAAGAGAGAGAGCGAGACTCTCAAGCAGGCTCCATGCTCAGTGTGGAGCTCCATGTGGGGCTTGAACCTATAATCCTGGGATCCTGACCTGAGCCGAAATCAAGAGTCAGACACTCAACCAACTGAGCCACCCAGGTGCCCGTCTTATCAGCAATTGTTAAAGGTTTGAGAGGAATTATGGTCTTAAATGCCCATCTTATATTAGGTCCTGTTATGTTAGGTACTGCAGCCCATGTTTTACACTTCTCACAAAGCCCAGATAAACCCACTGTATTACTGATTTCCTGATGTGGAAACTGAGACTCAGGTGAAGTAACTTACTTAAGACCATTCAATCATTAACAGGTAGGAGAAAGATTTGAATCCTCGTCTTCAAAATTCTACAACTAGTCAAGAAATGGTATCGAATAACCAAGTCAAGAACATTTACTGAACTCCTTCATATTCAGTGCCAAGGAGATCAAGAACACTTCATTCCAAACTCTAAAGGGGGGTCCTAAATTCCTAGGTATCTGAGGGACTGACTTACACAGATGATATTTTTCACTTATGTGCAAACATTTCAAAGGGCTACTTTAAAACATTTTTTTAATGTTTGTTTATTTTTGAGAGACAGAGCACAAGTTGGGGAGGGGCAGAGAGAGAAGGAGACACAGAATGCAAAGCAGGCTCCAGGCTCTGAGCTATCAGCACAGAGCCCGATGTGGGCCTCCAACTCATTAACCGTGAGATAGTTACCTGAGCTGAAGTCAGACTCTTAACAGACTGAGCCACCCAGGTGCATCTCATAGTGTTACTTTTAATGGAAAGTTTACAACTGAACTTTTTAAAGGAGGCACTTGCTTTCTCTTGCCCTCCTGCCTCAGGGCCGGAAGTACCACCTGGAAGAAATGACATAGGGCAGAGTGGGAAAAGCATGAGCATCCCTATTTCCAGAGCTATTGCATATGTAGCATGTAGCCTTGGGCAGATGACTAGACCTTTCTGAACTTCAGTTTCCTCATTTGAAACATGGGGAGAAAAACAAGTAGACCCAACTACTCAAGGTTATTCTGAGGATTAACTAAAATATATGTCCTTTCTATATGTCACTGCCAAACTTAGCAGAATTATTAATTATAATACCCAACCTCAGCACATTAGAGTCATGCATACCATGACAAATTCTCTGAGACACTATTTTACCTCACGTTTAGCAGAGTTCCTGGCATTAAGTAACAGCCCACATAATGATAATATTTTTCCTTTCCCCTCAAAGAAAATTAATGGAATGAGAAGAAGTGGGGGATGGGGAGGAACCTTACTGTTATGAGAGCCTGAGCTACCAGCTTGCTGGAAGAACAAATGCCAGTCATCACAAGGGCTAGACGAACTGATGATCAGCCACCCGTTGGCTTGTCCACCTCAGACTTCAGTGGTGGCCATGGTCAGCCCCCTAGCCCCTCCTCTCCTGTGGACTTGGATGCATCTCAATTTTGCAATAATATGGCCTGGAGCAGCTTGGGGGGCAGGGGAGAATCACTCTGCTAAAGGCTGTGTAAAGTAATGACACTGAGAGAAAACTTGAAAGTCTACAAGGATATTCTGGATGCTCGCCATGAATAATTGCCATGTTGAGACTGGCAACTAAAATAGCATTGCAGAGATATTTACCCAATTTTCATAAAAACTATTATGGCTTTATTTTCAAAGCAAGTAACTACAGAGCTGTGTGGCTTGTCGGTAAATGTTCAAGTGATTAACTGAGAAATGTGGAGGTGGGTGGAAGAAGGCTGTTAGGCATACGACTTTGAGAAAAACAAAATTTAGAGAAGGATGTTTTTTGAATTGTGAAAGCTAAAAGCATTTCAGTCTCCAGAATGATGTTCCATATAACAGTGCTAAGTCCTAGACCCCAGGAGAGAAAAGAGAGAACATTGGCACATCTGTTTCAATGGTTATTTTTGAACATGCCCAGAGTTAGGTTTTCAAATTCGGGTTTCCTTAGTTAAAATCCTGGCACAAGGCAAAAGCCAGTTGCAAAGCCAAATTGCATTTTTTTAGAATTAGCCCTGTTGCAGGGTGGGAAGCCTCCCTGCCTTCCTTGCATGTAGGCCTGCCCTGCCCTCTTGTATCCCTGCGGGAGTTATGTAAGCCCAGACAAGGGCCTGCAGGCCTGAAGCACAGGTTTGGGAATATAACTGCCAGAGCATCTGTGTGAGTCAGGGAGGGAGGGGTTCTCCTGGGTGAGGTCTGAGGGACCTATCCCACCACCATTCACAACCTCGCCTTCACAACTCACTACAAAACTAATCATCTAGGGTGAAAACAGTATGAAAAGAACTTAAGCTAGGCTACAGAACTTGGCGAGCTCGATAGACCCCTGTGTACTGATACTGCCAATGGCTGTCTTCTGGATCCATGAGAGAATTCTTGATAAATCCATCCCCATTACCCCCACCACGGGACTCCTGGTGCCACCACTATGGCTGCCAACCTCACTGCCACCAGCACCACAAAACAGCTGGAAAGTGACAGAGCTCAAGTTAAAGCCAGGTCTGGGTGGCACAGAGCCCGTGATCTTACATACTTTATCATGTATCCAGAGTAAAAAAAAAAAAAAAAAAAAATCTGGCTTTCCTGCCAACAGCACTAGAATGGGGAACATGATAGGAATATGTTTTACTACTGACCATTTTCCTTAAATATAGTCACTCTGATCTCTTTTAAAATATAAATGCAGAAGGACATGCCTTCCCCTCAACTAGCTCCTAATGGTGTGTCTATTTCTCCAAAGGGTCTCCAGTGCCCACTTCTCTGTAAAGACATCTGACTCAACTCACATGATAGCTTGGGAGGAAGAGACCACTGAGTTTTAGATTTGCTAGGAAAAAGTCACATGACTCCTGAAGGTTTGTTTTGTTTTTTGCTTTTGTTTTGCTTTCTCTGAAGACTGTTTTGGATCTGTGCGGTGATGTGTAAGTAAACGACGTCCTGGAAGGATAAAGTAAACATTACCATTTTCCGAGGGGTGGTAATTTAAGACTGAGCACTGTTTTCTGATAGACATCATTTCATTTACCTTTAAAAAAAATGCTTTAAACTCAGAGTCTAAATTACTTCCTCTGAAAAAGTGACAGTGCTTTAGAGATATGGCTAGAAATATTCCATCCTATCTCCATGACTTGATAATTTCTACCATGTGAAAGACATTCTCAGATGATTTGGAATCAGTATAAATTTAACATATCAGGGGCGCCTAGGTGGCTCAGTCGGTTAAGCTTTGGACTCTTGATTTTGACTCAGGTCATGATCTCTTGGTTCCTGAGATACAGCCCCACTTCAGGCTCAGAGCTGTGTATGGAGCCTGCTTGAGATTCTTTCTCCCTCTGCCCCTCCCCAACACATGCACTTTCTCTCTCTAAAAATAAATTAACATATTAATAACCCATGCAAAGTACCTATCTTTATCAGCATTTTAATGAAACAATATTTACTGTTTGAAAATATGAGATTAGAGCTTTGCTTCTTTTATTGTAAGCCACTTAAAAGATGTTTTCACCCCCTTTAAATTTGAGCCTTGTTGCAATTAGATGAAAAAATTTTGTAACATAAAAAATTCTTGGTAATATTAAATTTCAATGCTAAATTCTCCATAAAGTTAAAATGCTACAAAAATCTATTAATCATAAAATTAATGATGGAGGACTATATCCTTATTGGATATATAAGGACTATTGGACTATATCCAATAAAAGTAGAATCAATAGAACCCTATCAGGCCTGAGTAAAAAAGCAACAGTTGACATATAAAACATTACCACAAAATATTCACAAAATGTCAAAATAGTCACTTGGATATTTTGTAAGAGGTGGAGGCTCAATTCATTTTTACAATAAAATTATACTGGGAAAGAATTATACATATTTTCTAGAGGAAGGTTCATTAGAAACAAACTTCTGGTGCATGAGTTATAGCGCTGTAATACTGCAGCAAAAGACTCTTCCCTCCAAACAGGATGCATTGGGTGTTTAACACATTAATTATCATCCTTCATCAAGCATAAAACTAACAGTCAGGAAATACAGCTGCAGTGGCACAATTACCAACACTCAGAATACACCCTGCAGCAAAGAAAGCAAATGGGTTGCTTTTCATTAACAGAGCTTGGCAAACCTCTCTAAAGACAATGTTTTCCTTCCAGCCAGAGTCCCAAAAGGCATTTCAGGGGCTATTTGCTGAGATAAATCCAGAGAACAAATAAAGTGTGAAAATATTTATTTAAATTCCAAAATAATCCATTATCAATATATAGTGCATTGAAAATGACTTGATGAAATCAAAATCTTTTACTTATTCAATTATTTATTTTTATTATTTTTTAATGTTTACTTTGAGAGAAAAATAGAGTGCACGATGAACAGGGGAGGGGCAGAGAGAGAGAATCCCAAGCAGGCTCTGCACTGGCAGAGTCTGACACAGGGCTTGAAGGCAGGAACCATGAGATCATGACCTGAACCAAAATTGAGAGTCAGATGCTTAACCAACTGAGCCACCAGGTGCCCACCCTTTTTAATAACTTTTTATAATTTTTATTTATTTCTTTTGAGAGAAAGACACACACAGAGACAGCAGGAATGGGAGGGGCAGAGAGAGAGGGAGAGAGACAAAGAAACTAATTTTTATTTGAGAGAGAGGGAGAGGGAGAGAGCGAGTACAAGCAGGGGAGGGGGCAGAGGGGAAAAGAGAGAGAGAATTCTAAGCAGGCTCCACACTGAGTGCTAAGCTCAATCCCATAACCCTGGGATCATGACCTGAGCTTAAATCAAGAGTGAGATGCTCAACCAACTGAACCACCTAGTTGTCCCCCAAATCTTTTAAATACAAGGCATGTTTTTAAAAATATATATTAGTGCAAGAGGGTGGTAAGTCAGGTAATATCTTCATGCTTGATGGTAATACATAAACTATTAGTGGTTTCCATTTTCATGTTTTGTGACATACAATAAAATAGTTAACATGCCTCCATATATGCTATAATGAGCTTTGTGATAACAGGATTCTATTATACAGGTGTGAGTCCATATAAAGAAAACAATTAGTGACCAGCTTGGGGTTCTAATATAACATCATTGAAAAGCCTAGATGAATAGCATTCTAAAAGTAATAACAGCCTAGTTTATTTGGTTGATTGCTGGACACTTAACATTCTTAATATTACTATAATTATATTATACCTTAACAAATACATTATTTCTACTGATTTTATATTATAATTAAACCATAAACTGTTACTAAACCATAATTTAAGGATGACTCTGGGGATGTAAAAGGCAATGGATAGTCATGTGTTCAAAATATTTGTAATTATGTCCTGAACCATTGCCATCAAATTTCCAATAAATTCTCTGCCCAGAAATCCTCTAACATCATCAGCTTGATCCTCTCTGCAGGATAAATATCATGGCAACAATTAAAGAGCCATATTTTCCTCAGCACAGGAGGCCAGAAAGGAATCCTCCATGTTTGTGACATCAGTTTCATATTGTACTTTATATGCAATTAACTCAAATCTGAACTTCTTTTAAATTGTATTTGGGGTAGGCATCATTCCATCTTCCACCTAGGTGATTTATGTACAATTGTCTTATAAAAGACAAACTTATTATAAAATAAAATCTGATGCACATACATACCCTAAACCTAAAAGTCTCTGCCTTATTAAAGAAGAAGCTCTAGGATTCTGTTCAGGCCTCTCTAAGAAATGGGAAGACAATGAGTGGTAATAATTTCAATAGATCTGGCTTGGTTGGGATAGTTGCTCTCTAAGGTGCATAAAGTGGTAGTAAATGATGGGGAAGGAATGCAGCAATGGTAACATCCAGTAATGGTAACATCACCAAGGTGCTAAGAAAGGCTTTGGATTCGTTGGATGCAGAACATTTAGCTGGACAAAGGAGGGTATGAGAGGAATAAAATGTCCCTCCCCTCAAGTGCTTACAGCTCAGCTGACAGAGTAAAAAAACGGGGCACATTCTGAATCTGGCTACCACGCAGCATGTCAGCAAGTACCAATAAATGAACACAGGACCAGCTGACAGGAGTACTGTGAAGAAACTTCACTGGCCAGGTGTCCTGTCTGGAGTCAGGCCAGGTGCATCCCAAGGTGAGTGGACTGTCTTGGGATCCTCTTGAGACATTCATTTAAAGGGCCAGGGTCTCAAAGGTCTCTGTCTTAGTACTTTTGCAGATGCAGTAACATTATAAACATTTCAGAATCAAAGGTGTTTTAAAGCAAAAATTAAAAAAAAAACTTGTTAATGTTTTCTTAAGCAAGATGATAAGCCATTTACAAATTGCCTAAAAAATTAAAAAGAAGGTAATTTCAAGATGAGCTTTAACTAGTTCTTTCCTGCTCTTTTCCTTTCAAAGGTATGACCTGGTGACAAAACCTCTGGTGCTCTCTCCTTCTCAGAATCCTTTTAGAACCCAAATCACTTCCTTCTTGACATGTGTTCTACCTGAGCAACCAAAAAGATCCCACGCTCAGCTGCAATACTTAGAATCAGACATTTTGCATATATCCCTTTTGCATTCAGAAATCACCGAGTTTAATGCTGCTTTTTTGAATGGAAAATATTCCTGTAGTCTTATGGGAAAATATAATTTTGTATTGAATGGTACTCACAGAATAAAATGACATTTGTCAGAAGTAAGAGAGGAAAGAAAAATCCCTTTGCAAGGGAACATATTTGAATTTAATAATTAAAAAGTAATGGAGTATACTCGACTTGTACAATCTCTTCTTTAACAACATCAAACAAGTCATTTAAAGCAGTCCCCACAATTCATCTCTGAGTAACATGTACCCCAAGGTTCAAGCTGTGTTTTTGTACTGTTGTGACTTACTGTTGTATTGAATACTGATGCAGTCAAAGACTATACTAGGGGGCATAGTTCTCTCTTGGACATTAGGAGTCTGTTGGAATAATGATGATTGCTGCCAAAGGACAGACACTGTCTGTGATGTAACATTACTTTTGCTAGGTTTTTCTAATGGCCTCTCTTAGCTTTCATACCTTCAACGTAGTGAATTCATATGGTTGGTAACCTTTGAAGCTCTCGTGGATGGCTGCCATAGTGTGAGAAGTTTTCTCCCAAAAATGAAGGAGAGTTGTCTGTAAGGAAAGACAGTACAGCTATTAATGTTTCGAATTCCCAGTTTTAGCCACAGGCCCCGGAGAAGTGTGCCCATCTCTGGCTTTCAAGATCCCCCAAAATATGATTCCAACTCATGTCTGCAGCCTTGTTTCCATTACACTCCTCTTTATACCTTGTATTTCAGCCAAACTAAATGCTTCCCAGTACCCCTCAAACACTGCCTGCCATGGCTAATGGTGCTCCACTATTTGGGACATTTTCCTCTCTATTCTCTGTTCTTGTCCCATGTGATCCATCCTCCAAAACCCAGGGCTAATCATTAACAATATACGTCTGTGATCCTTCTACTGATTCAGTTTGTCCCTCTTCAAATCCTCACTGGATTTTGTTGAACTTATTTCACTTAGCACATCCTGTTTTCCCCTTAAAATACAAAAAAATATTGTCACAGTGTACAAACTATCTCTGACTTCCTTCTGAAACTTTAAGTTCCTTGAGGACAGGAACTTTGGTCTTATTAATTTCTGGAGGGCCCAGAATTTGGCCTCCCACACTCAGTTGGTGTGATACCATTACTATGATGAAGGAACTCAGAAGACAGGAGGAGACAAAAATGAGTCCATTAAATTATGACAAGCTAATGAGTAAGTTACTGTGCCAGAAGTCTAGGCAACAAGACGGAGTGAAATCAGAGGAGGCTTTCTGAGGGATGCTACTAGCACATTAAACAGAGTGGAATATGGAAAGGTAGAAATGGGGGGAAAGGGACTCAGGCAGAAGGAACCACCTATGTAAATGAAAGGAAGTAGGAAATCATGGTGTATGCACAGGAAATAGCTAACATTCAGTATGATTAAACTGCAGTCCACTAGAAGGGACAGGTGTGGAAAGTAAATTATGAGCAAGACATTCAGAGCTTCATACTGCCCAAACCATACTTTTGGGTCAGACACCATTTTTCTGTCCCCTAAGCCTCATAACATTCTTGTTTCATTGTAACCAACATCACTTCATTACCTGGTATGTTGCTAGCATATGAGACAACAGATTGCATCTGCTTGCTCCAAGGAGATCCACTTTTTGACACACATCCATCTTCAATTTGTCAAAGCTTTTTTTGGCAAGGCGTACTTGTGTTTGTACCTATGAAAGTAAAAGGGAACCTTTGAACCACTCAGACTCTTAAGTAGTTAAAATTTGCCAGTGAGGAAAGACCAAGAGTGGGCTTATCTCTTTCATATAAGAAAACACCTTTGAAAGTTCCAGGCAGGCAAGAAGATCCTACAACATCCATTCTTTACCTCCAAAGGACCTCAACAACACCACTGCATGTGATGATTTTACAGCAGTTTTACTATCCTAATTATGTATTTCTCAGTCAAAATGTAAACTCCTCTCCTCTCAAAGCATTTACAAAGTGACTGTGGTGGGGAGATGTCCGGAAACATGCAGTGGGGTAAGAGGATAACCTTTGCCATGTTACTGTTTTCCTAAAGGTCTTTGAAGCTCACTTCCCCATATACTCTTCACTCACCTTCCCTAATGTTAACATCTTACATAACACAGTACATTTGTTAAAAACAAGAAAACAACACAGACACAGTCCTATTAGCTAAACAATGGACATTATTCAGATCTAACCAGCTTTTCCATCAGTGCCCTTTTTTTTCTGTTCCAAGATCCAACCTAGGGTACTGTATAAGGGGATTGTGACATAATCTAAAAAACTGATAAACTTCCAACTTTTTCTTGCTGATTCTGTATATAAGCAATTCTCCCTCTGTCCCTGATCCATATAGTATTTCAAAATGGGAATGAGGTCAGGAAAAGATTTAGAAATGTTTATTCTACACATTATTTGATAATAAAATAGAAGGTTTTATTTATTTATTTTATGTTTTATTTATTTATTTCTGAGAGAGAGTGAGAGAGAGAGAGCATGAGCAGGAGAGGGTCAGAGAAAGAGGGAGACACAGAATCTGAAACAGGCTCCAGGCTCTGAGTTAGCTGTCAGCAGAGAGGCCAATATGGGGCTCAAACCCAAGAACCGTGAGATCAGGCCCTGAACCAAAGTCGGACGCTTAAGTGACTGAGGCACCCAGGCGCCCCTTGAAGGTTTTAAAAATAATATAGCTACTTAAAACATGGTGAGGTCAAAATTTCTCCTTCCTTCATTCTGAAGCATCACCACATTATATTTTAACCGGGAAAAGCTTGCCAAATATCACTTTATCTCAGATAATTCATGCAGTTGTAGATACAGGACAGGTAACTGCAATCTGGGAGTAATGCTGACTCATTAGTGATAGTGCTTCCATCACAGGATACCAGCAGGCAAGGAAGATGTGTGCCTTGATCACCATTACATGATTGGGACCTGGTGACCTTGCCCAAAGCAGGTACTGAATACATATTCAGTGAATGAAGAAATTTCCCAGGCTATTCAAGTATCATTTTAAAGTATAACCTTTAAGGTTGTTATTTTAGAAATGATTTCATTTTTTAATAAAAATAACCATGAAGATTATTTGAAATAAAACATTTTTACCACTGATAATACTACTTATAATCACAGCTTATAAGATTATACGGCATTATATAATAATACCAACAATCAATACAATTGCTACCATTTGTAACAATTTAACCATTGAAGCAATTTAACAATAGCTACAATTCACATTTAATACAACTGAACAATTAATACAATTCACTCACCACATGCCAGCTTTTCTTGCTTAGCCTTTGTTGACTCCTAAGGTTGAGAGGATTCATCTGGGGAAGTAACTAATGAGCAAGGCTGCCATTCTAGATTAGCCTGCCTGACTCCAAAGCCATGCTATTCTGCCTCTCAAGCACCATACACTAATCACTGGAAAATCAAGAAGCTCAAATTTTGACTCTACCCAGAAACTCTAGTTTTTCCTGTAGATTATATGGAACTGGAAAACAATGAGACAATACATTTAACACCATGTTGACAAAATTAATACCCTGTGTGAATAGGGTCTTCTGTTCTAGAGCTGTATAAAACTTTTCCTAAGAATGCCTCTGTATTTTTGGTCTATAGGGCTGGGAAAACCAGAGAACAGAAGAAGCCAGTTAGCTCCTCTCAAACTGACCACGCCATGAGCTTAAATAAATCCTGGAGCTCCATCATTTCCCACTGTAGAGTGGAGATACTTGGGAGCACGCACTATAAAACAAATTTAGAATTAGTTAAAAGTAATGATTTCCTGCCTTCCTTTGAGAGGAATAAGGAGACAGCAACAGGAAAACCCAAGCCCTAGAGGGAAGATACAGGAGTGTGAAGAGAAAGATGTTTCACAGTAGTTGGCATCCTCACTGCAAGCCCTCCACGACTTCACCAGTTGCTCTGGCCAGGAAGACCTCCTCAACTGGAATCCTGGAAGGCATCTGTCTCTACTCTTTTCTTCTGAAGAGGAAGGAGATTAATATGGGTATGAGCTTTCACATCTGCATTCATTCAACACGTATTTGGTGAGTACCCATTATGTTAGGACCAGTGCTAAGCACTGGGGTATCTGTAAAGGAGTAAGATTCATGGCAATGGGTCAATAAAGGCACATAGGCATAAGGACTCTCCAGTAGTTTTAGAGAATGGCAATGGGTCAATAAATGCACATAGGCAAGGACCCTCTAGTAGTTTTAGAGAAGACAAATTAGCAATTATAATACAATGGGTAAAGTACAACAGTAGAAGAGTAAAGAATAGAGGCAGTACAGATAAGGGAATGATTAATGCTGGGGGTAGTGTGGAGCAGGAGAGTAGGTTGTTATCAATAAGCCCCAAATACTGGGAGTGCCTTGGTGGCTCAGTCAGTTAAGTGTTCAATTCTTGGTTTCAGCTCTGGTTATAATCTCGTGAGTTTTTTTGAGCCCCACATCCGACTCTGTACTGACAGTACGGGGTCTGCTTGAGATTCTATCTCCCTCTCTCTCTGCCCCTTCCTGCCTCTCTCTCTCAAAATAAATAAAGCCTAAAAAAAGAAAAATAAAAAAAGAAGCCTCAAATACTGGTCTCTCGGTACCCCCATCCTTTGCCCTTTAACAAATCTGTGGGCCGCTCCCACTGGCTCGGGGCTTGGCATGTGACTTGTTTTGCCCAGTGAGATGTTAACAAATGTGATGAAACTGGAAGCCTGGAAAAAAAGTGCTAGGTGTTTCCAGCTTTTTGCTTCTCTGAGATGGCCTTGAGAAGATATCCAGGCCAACCTGAGACCAGGCCTGGGCCAGCCAGCTGGAGGGGTGTGAGAGCCTTGTGCATGCAGGAGACACAAGGAGAACAGCCCAGTTGTCCCAGCAGATCAGCCTTTGGCCAGCTGACCTGCAGACAGGAGAGAGAGGTCAGCCATGATCAGCAGAAGCCCTTCCTACCCCACAGCTAACCACAGACTCATGAGTGAGCCTACCAAAGACCAGAACTGCCCTAACCCACAGATTTGTGAACAGTAAGAAAAGCTTATTGTCTTAAGACACTGAATGTTAGAGTTGCTTATTTCACAGTATTATCGTGGCCACAGATAACTGATATAAATGATAAGCAGGCAGACAATAAAGGCTTCTGAGATGGGGGTGGATATCGGAGGTGGGTCTTAAAGCATGCATAGGAGTAAACAGTAAATATAAGGTATCCACGAGACTGGCCTGCTAATGGAGAAGTTCTACATTTCCTAATGAAATGCAAATTAATTTTCTGTGAGGCTGTGGATTTTGTTTCTTCCTTTACACAGACATTCCTTTATCCTAAGAGAAAACTTTAGCTGCTTATAACACAAAGCTCATGAATTAATATGCTTTGAAATGTGCCCTAATTTTGTTTAAATTTTGTAAAGTAATTTTAGAAACCTAGAAGACTTCAACACTTGACCCAGTGAGTTCTGAAAGGCCATATGCTTTGTGTGTCAACAATGATTATTAAAATACTTAATGCACTGCTGAGTTTCCAAATGTTGAGTCCTTTCCCTGCCAAACAAGGAGGATGTTACCCTGTTGGGCATTCTGAATACGGTAAAGTTCATTTAATATTTTGTGCTCCATGCCTACTCTCTAAAACACATTTCCAGTCTGCAGCCTGAGGACAAAGCACTGAGGACGCACTCAAACAGAGGCCACCATCAAGAGTCTCATTTCATATGCCTCCAGACACACTTAAGTGAAAAATGTTTTGATTATTATTCCTTTCAATCCCAGATAAATTATATTCAATTACACAAACATCTTGAGGAGCTCATGTGGCTTTCCAGGTTTTTTTAAAAAAAATATATATATTCAGTCATATAAATGTACCCTTTGTTTATTTCTTAACTTTATTTCTGTTGCCCCACCTTTCTCCTCTTATTCTCTAAGCTCTAGGAAATGATCATGCATATTAAACTCCCTTCAGTGTGCGTCTTGCTTTCCCCAGGCTGCAGAAATTCAATTTGCCAGAGAAAAGAGCAATGTCTTGGAGTGCCAAAACTACAGGGCACTTCTCTGTACTTATGTCTCCTAACCTGAAATTCTACCTCTTAGCCCCAACTTGAACTACATGTGGCAAAGCCAAAGCTATTTGTCTTCTATTTCAATCCAACTTCCCCATCCAGTGGGAAAGGTCTTCATATTACTCCACGACCAAATAATTTGAGAATGGTTTTTAAATTTTTTTCTAAGTGTTTTCTTTCCTTTAACAACAAATAAAGTAAAACTATAATCCTACTCTTACTTTTACATTTTCACCTAGGAAAGGGCTCTGCCTGACACCATCCTTGCATCCAAGATCTTCTATACGGTGGTAGCAGTGAGTAAAACTCAAGTGGTCTCTGCCCTCATGGAGCTGACAGTCCAGTGGGCATTTTCACATCAGTGAGGGCATAACATCAAACTGAATGAGGTGCTCAGAAAGAAAGCCACACTGCCCCACAAGAATGATTTACCGAGGAAACTGGTCAGGAGAATATTCTCCAAGAAAGTAGTGCTCAAATTCTATTCAGAAGGACTGAACATGATTAACTATGCATGAAAAGAATACTCCAGCAGAGAGAGAAGTATATGCAAAGGCACTGGGGTGAAGGGCAATAAGGCAGGTCCCAGAAGGGCAGTGTAGCTGGGTTGCTATGGCAAGTAGAGGGGTAGTATGAAATCAGGCACAAGAGGTGGGTTGGGGCACATCCCAGAGCAGAGGCCTTGAAGGCATATGCTTAGGATTTTAATTTTTATCCTAGAAGCTGTGCAAAAACATTGGAGGTCTTGAAGCATAGAAGTGATATAATTTTATTTTCAATTTGAAAAGTCCACTGGTAGTAGAATTGAGATGGACTGGAGGAAGGAGAGAGTAGACAAGGATGGATCTAGAGTCAAGGTAGAGAGACAATGGTAGCTTTAGACTTGGGTAGCGATACTGATATGGGGAAAAAAATGTTCTGACTCTAGAGATATTGAGGAGGAAGAACAGACAGGACCTAGTGAAGTATTAGATGTTTGGGTGTGGAGGATGACTCCTATGTAGCTAAACACCCCAAATCCAGTATTACTGTCTAACTTGCCTTTCTACCATATGTTTCTACTCACATCAACTTCTCATGGACAGGACACCTCACACTACATCAAAATTCTTGGTTTCCTTCCCAACCAGCTCTCAACACCCCTCCCTCATTAAACTGATATGTTCATCCTATTTTCCTCTGAGGTAGCAATCCTACATCCAGGGGAAAATGTCAAGATCAGAGAATATACCAATTATTTCTTTTGGCTTTTAGGAAGATGCCACAGAAGAAAGTCTAGCCCATCTGAAGTCACTGGAGAACAAAAGGTCAGATATTTAGCTTCATTAAAAGAGGATATTTTTTCTGGCCAATGAACCAAGACCTCTTGAGGATCAGATAATCTAACACCTTCCTGAATCACTTTACTGTATCACTTGATTGCATCATATACTTATCCATTTGTGGCAGGAGCAATTTTTACACTGTATTATGCATGGACATATGTGTATGTGACTGTGAATACATGCATGTGTGTGGGGAGCCAACTGCAGACCAAAGAGCTTTCTAGTTTTTGGTCTTCACTCAACAGAATCCTCAACCCATTTTGAAATATCTTCCCTCTCTTTAATCATGTGGTTTAAATGAGTATATACCTTTATAGGGCGTCTTTTCACTCCCACTGACTGGCCTGGGGATGGCCATCTTAACCCAAGTTGATTCAATCCTAAGGCATTATGGTTGTCTGATTCAGGGAAAGGCATCTGATTCAAGCTGTATGAATCAGAGCCCTTTTTAAAGATTTTTGCACTTGGAACTAGAGTTTCATATCAATGGAATAATACAATGTAGTCTAGTCTTTCTGTGGCTGGATTCTTTCACTCAGCATAATCCCTTTGAGATCAATGTTGCTGAATATATTAGCAATGTGTTCTTTCTTATTTCTGAGTAGTATTTAATTATATGGATATCATGTAATTTGTATATCATTTGGGTTTGGCTATTTTGAATAAAAGTGTTATGAACATTTGAGCAAAAGTGTGTATGGACATGTAATTCATTTCTCTTGGACAAATATCTGGGAGTAGGAATGCTGGGTGTTTTAGTAACTATGTATTTAATTTTATAAGAAATTGCCAAACTGTTTTCCAAAATAACTATCACTTTGCATTCCAGCCAACAATGAATCCCAGTTCTGTTTGCTCCATATCCTCATTAACACTTGATATTTTCAATTTTTTTAAGTTCTAGCCATTCTAATGGATATGCAGTCATAGTCATGATTTTAATTTGCATTTATCTAATGACTAAAGATACTGAAAATCATTTAATGTCTTATTTGCCACTCACATATCTTTCATAATATGCTTGTTCAAATCTTTTGCCTATTTTTAAAAATTAAAGCTTGAAAACATTTTCTTCAAATGTTTAACTTGCTTTTCACTTTTTCTTTCTTCTTTTTCTTTCTTTCTCTTTTGTCTTCTCAGGTTTTTAAAAAAAATTTGTTTTTATTGAAGTGTAATGGATATACAATATCCTATTCATGTATACATCAGAGTGATTCAATATTTTTAACATAACCAAATGGTTCCCACAATAAACCTTTCATTTGCTTAATAGTGCTATTTGTAGAGAAAAGGGTTTTAATTTTGATTATATCTAATTTACCAAGCGTTGTGTTTTTTTTAATAGTTTCTGGTTTTTTTGTGTCTTACCAAACCATTCCCTAACCCAACATCACAAAGACATTTTTTCTGTGTTTTTTTCTTCTGGAAATTATGTATTTTTAGCTATTATATTTAGATACATAATGAATTTTGAGTTAACTTTAATTTTTTTCATATATTTTGAGAGAGAGAGAGAAAGGGGGGTGGGGAGGGCAGAGAGAAAAGCAGGCTCCAGTACTGTCATCATGGAGCCTGATAAAGGGTTTGATCCATGAACCATGAGATCACGACCTGAGCTGAAATCAAGAGTTGGCCACTCAACTGACTGAGCCACCCAGGTGCTCCTTATCAAGTTAATTTCTGGATATAGTGTGAGGTACAGGTGTCGGTTCTTTGTTATCCCCAGAAGCGGGTATCATTGTTCTAGCACCATTTGTTGAAAATTATCCAACTGTCCACGGTTCTGCCTGCACATTTTGGCAAAAATCAGCATGCCATTATATGTGTGGATCCATTTCTAGACTTTTCATTCTATTATTTTGATCTGTATGTCTATCCTTGTACCAGTACCACACTGCATTGATTACTATGGCTTTATAATAAGACTTTCGGTCAGGTAGTATAAATCCTAGGATTTTTTTCCTTTTTGTTTTGGTTATTCCAAGTTCTTCATATTTTTATACATATCTTAAGGACAGTTTCTCAATTTCTTCAAAACCGCCTTTATGATATTGATATAATTGCATTGTAGGTACAGATTTACTTGGAATAGACATCTTACCAATACCTTCAGACTGAGAAACATGACATATCTTTCCATTTATTAGGTCTTTTAAAATTCTCCTAGTATGTTGTTGATGTTAGTGCACAGGTCTTACATATTTTATTAACTTTATTACAAAGTGTTTCATATTTTTTTGATTCCAAAAAAATATAAATTTCAAGTTCCAATTTGTCATTACTAGAAATATGATTAACTTTTGTAACCTGAACTTGTATCCTGTGACCTTGTTAAATTCAATTATCATTTTTAATTTTTTTAATGTTTATTTTTGAGAGAGAGAAATAGAGACAGAGCATGAGCAGGGAAGGGGCAGAGACAGAGGGAGACATGGACTCTGAAGCATTCTCTAGGCTCTGAACTGTCAGTACAGAGCCTGACACGGGGCTTGAACTCACGAACCATGAGCTCATGACTTGAGCCAAAGTCAGATGCTTAACCAACTGAGCCACCCAGGTGCCCCTCAATTAATAATTTTAAAAGTTTTTTTTTTTTTTTTTAAGTTTTTTTTTTTTTTAAGATTCCTTAGGATTTCCTAATGTGAGATCATGCCATCTGCACCTAAAGATAGTTTTACTTTTCCTTTCCAATGTGGATACATCTNAAGTCAGATGCTTAACCAACTGAGCCACCCAGGTGCCCCTCAATTAATAATTTTAAAAGTTTTTTTTTTTTTTTTTAAGTTTTTTTTTTTTTTAAGATTCCTTAGGATTTCCTCTCTAGATAGATAGATCGATGGTTTGATTGATGGAGCTATGGATCCATGTACATATATCATGTTGTCTAGGATTATAGACAGATTTCCTTCTTCCTTTCTAATTTGTACGTCTTTACTTACTTTTTTTTGCCTTATTATACTAGTTATGATACTGCTGAATATTTGCTGGTATGAGCAAACATACTTGCCTTGTTCCTGATTGTGGGAAGGGAAGTGTTTAGTCTTTCCAAATTAAGTATGATGTTAGCTGGTACATTTTTCATATATGCCCATTATCAGATAGAAAATATTCTCTTCTATTCCCAGTTTGCTGAAAATTTTTATCAGAAATGGATATTGCATTTTGTCAAATGCTTTTTATGATTCTAAAGAGATGATCATATAACTTGTTTTTGTTCTTTTCACATAGTTAATTACATTTATTGATTTTAAATTGACTTCCATTCTTCAGATAACCATATAGAGTCAAGATTATACTAATTCCTGGTAAAAGTTCTTGTTCTGAGGTCTGTTCTATCCAAATTAATATAGCCACTTTAGATTTCTTCTGATTAGGATTTGTGGTTGGTATATTAATCTATCCTTTTACTCTTACCCTATCTGTTTCCTGATTTTTAAAGTGAGTCCTGAGACTAGGCCTAGCTCAGTCTTATTTTTTTTTAAATCCAATCTCTAACTTGTTTTTACCCATTTTATCTCTAGAGAATAATATGAGACTTACGAAATATTATCAGTAAGATGAAATGGCATTAGTCTGATGTTAAAGTGAATCCATTCTACTTCAGAATAATCCGAATTTTTTCTAAGTCCTTAAAACCATTTATATTGTAATCAGTTCTAAATTTGATTAAGAATTAGAGTGTCATTTACGGTATTGAATTTTTGAGTTTTTCACATTATCTTTTACAATAGGATAATACTTGCTTATTATGTAATTTCTGGCATCTATGATTTATCAAAACTTACAAGCAGTATTTCTGTGCTTGGATACTTTAATTCCTTCTGTGACATAATCCATCTAACTGTATTTATTTATATTTTACTTTTTTAATGTTTTATTTATTTTTGAGAGAGAGAGAGAGAGAGAGAGAGAGAGAGACAGCATGCGCAGGGTAGGGTCAGACAGAGAGAGAGGGAGACACAGAATCCGAAGACAGCCTCCAGGCTCTGAGCTAGCTGTCAGCGCAGAGCCCGACGCGGGGCTCAAATCCAGGAACCATGAGATCATGACCTGAGCTAAAGTAGGAGGCTTAACCGACTGAGCCACCCAGGTGCCCCTCCATCTAACTGTATTTAAATATATCTAATACACAGTAGCCACTCTTATAGATGGAGCTTTAAGCTTTCCTTAAGAGTGACTTTCTATCCTTTCCAGTTTTAGTACCTTTTCCCTTAATGGCAATGAAAGTACAAAAGAAGTTTAGTAGTTCTGCTTTCTCTGCTTTCATTCTTAAGATTAAATGAACCAAAAACATATTCTCTAGTTCTGTCTACAGTAAAAGCATAAAAAGAATGGCTATCTCAGAAGCAATGAGTATCTCTAGCACCCAGATCATGATCTCTAACTATCATGTTTCTCTGACGATAACCAGGGATCCCTGTCAAAATGGTTGATATTAGGGCTAGTGCAGGCAATAAATAAGATGATCTGGGAATATGTTGTTGCACAAGACAGCAAGTTAGACCACTAAAAGGATCATGTCAAAAGGACCCAAGAGTCAACCTGAAGAGGCTCTCACTAGCCAAAGATAAGACAATTTGAGCATCAATGAAGTAACACTGACAACAATAAAAACACATAAAATATATTCAAATCTAGGAGTTCATAATGATATTAAAAACATAGAAATGAACAAATAAACTGAAAACCAAAAGGCTCCATGGGGCACCTGTAGAAAATGCCAAGTGAACAAACTCAATATTTTGATAAAGAACCAAACATTTATCCTGCCTTTACTATACAACCATGCTCTATCAGGATGACCTGATAGTTACTCATTATTAAACCACTCAAATTTATTAAGAAGGGATATGTAGTATATTAAACCATCTGTTTCCAAGAATAGTGGGCCTGTCTCCTCACACTCACTCTCACAACAGTTGTGTTGTTACTAGAATGTGTCACAAACCTGAAAGCACTCCAAATTTTAGGTCTCCTGGCACCATCCTTACTTCTTGAGTCTCTTCTTTCCTTCCAAGAAACACTTTTTTAAGTTTATTTATTTTGAGAAAGAGCATGAACAGGGAAGGGCAGAGACAGAAAGAATTCCAAGCTGGCTCTATGCTGTCACACAGACACAGACAGAGACACACAACTGTATTTTGGGTTTTTCCCTCGAGACAGGAAACGAATACTTCCACACTTCCCAGCATCATTCTAGCACTGTACTTCCCAGAATTACCTCTGAATACCAGGAGAAAAATACTAAAAAATGAGAGAGAGGGAGGGAAGAAGGGAGAGGGAGAGAGCCAGAGAGAGAAGGAAAGAGAGAGATGTTTTAGAACAAGTCCAGAGAAAGAGGCATGCTCCACTGATACAAGGAAGTAGAGATACAAGGTGGTTAAACATGGCATTGGAGAAAGCACCCCACAATCTGGAAGACCAAAAGGACAAGGGATCAACTCCTGAGCTTGCCAGGCTCAGCACCACAGCTAATGGAACCAGGTGGGGCAGGAGTGAGGGGCTGGAAAATATGTGTGGGGTGTGGTGACAAACTGTGAAAGGGGATGGAATGGGTTGTCCCAGCTAACGTTCAGCCTAACTCAAGGAGGGAGGGAAGTAGGATGATTTGAGAAAGTGGGAAGATTGCAGTCAAACAAAGAAACAAAGGAGAAAAAGGAGAGGAAAAAGAGAGAAGAGTCTATACATGTTTAATGCTGAGCCTACGATGGTTACCTTCTGGCCTTTGGTCAAAAACAAGGAAGGTGTGTGTCATCTGACTTCATTTCCTCCTAAACATGCATTTTGAACTTCAACAATTCAGCAATAATAAATCCACAGTGATAATTCTGAGGTTTTTCAGCTACACCACTGCTGAGTTTATAGACTGAATTGAATCTTTTAGCCAGCATTCCCATTAGATGAATGAAAACTGTTTATTCAAGACAAGAGCTCTGGATCCATCCGTGTTACCAGGACAAGGTGCACACACAGCTGACATATCTCAATTCATTTATACGAATATGGCATGTGACCTTCATTCAGATGTTTATTTTGAGATACTAATGGAAATAACTCCAAATCTATCCCCTGTTCTGCTTGCTCTTCGGACGTTCAGGTATTAACGTGTTCTCATCATCAACACAAAAGTCAACCATAAGAGTGGAACACACCAAAGAAAGTGTCAGGGTAGTTTTCTAGGAATGTATAAAGTATTGTAGTGGATGAATACCTTAAACAAATAATAATCTTAATGATGATTCAGGGGATGTGGGGGTCCATACCACAGTCCACTCTTTTTTGAGTTTCCAGGGAAGAGAGTTTTAACTCTCCTCTATTCATTATACGTAACCATGTGTTCCAAACTGGGAAGGAGAAGGAAAAAAACAAGTAAACACTCATGGAGGGCAATGTTTTAAATCTGTTTCTTCCTACACTTTTTCAAGATAGGCAACATTATCTTCATTCATACAGAAGAGAAAACAGAGGTATAAAATGATTTGCCTAAAACCAAACAGCAGGTTAAGTAGAAAGGTCAGCACCTGGCCTGAGCCGGAGGTTGTCTCCTTTTGGGTGACATACGAACTCTGCACACATATCCTGTGAACTGCCTTTGACCCACCCCACCTGACCTCCAAGCACCATATGCTCCAGGCAAACTAAGCTCCCATTCTCCAGCTACACCATGCCAAACCTACTTCCACACTTCTGCACAATTCTTCTATCTGGAAAGCCCTCCCCTTGTTCTCCACATGGTAACTCTTACTCAACTTTTTATGTTTCTCCTCAAAGGTTTTCTTCTCTGAGAACATTTTGCTGTAAGGCTTCTCATCAGAGTTAGCAGTTTTCCTCTCTGTAGTCAGTCACTTTGTAAACACCCTTACAGCACAGAACTGTGCTATGTGTGACCTGCTCCCATGTATGCCCAGCTACCGTGGGCTATAAACTTCATGAGGGTGAAAGCTACACACTATTTAATTTCAGGAGGTTAAGGCTACGTGCCTCCAGGCAGCAGATATGCAAAACATAGAACGAAGAGAGGATACCAAAATGAGTGAACGAATCAGTCCCTGCTTTCCTACTACATAATAGTGCTCTTCAAGAGAGCATGGCAAGGTCTCTGTCTGCTGAACTACTGTTAGTCTTTCCAAGACACTATACTTCTTCCTCACCAGTACCACCACCATTTACTGAGTAGGTGAAATACAGACATGTATATACCCTTATTGGATTTTCACAACACTCCTACCCCAACAAAACAGAAACAGTTTTCTTTCTGTTTCACAGAGAAGGAAACTGGGTTTCAGAACCATTAGGTAACTTTGCCAGGCCAACCTGATTACCAGGGGAAGGGCAGGATGTGAAAGTTCAGGTTTGTTCCACTGAATCACTTTGCTTTCCCAATTGTAACAAATCTCAAACCAGAGAGAGCAACTGCACATTACCCAAACTGCAGGTGTCAGCAGTTCACCTACTGCTCTTTCTCTTTGTTACCTGTCTACTCGTTACATTAAAATGTTCTAATACATTAAAAGTTTGTGATTCTGGCTTCTTGTTTTAAAATTCAAACCATTCCTCACTATTCAAGTACCTACTGATGAAGGATCAAAGAATAAAAAAAGGTCATCTGTTTTCAAGCCCTTGGTTGATACACAGTTAAAATTATTCACAACTATGTAGTTTATAATATGCAGATATACTCCAGATTAATTTAGCTAGCTATCACACTGTCCCAACATTCTTAATGTTTGCTCAGCTGGTGAATTTTTTTTTCTGCTTTCTGTTTTTAACTTAAGAAAGCAATGCTGTCATCAGAAAATGTAACCAACTGGTTTCGCTTCCTCTTTCAGGTCATTAGTGGAAGTATTAACTCGGTCACAAGACTGAGCCCAGGGCACCCGCTTTATCAATTTCTCTCTTATCTGAGAAGCACACATTTCAGGAGATAGTAAAAGGCTACAATAGTATCCTTTTTTTCCATTGGTATGTCTTATACTTTACTGTGGTTTTAAAAAATATGTCATTATTCCTTTTCTTTTTCTTTTTCTTTTTTTTAACATTTATTCTTGTTTATGTACCATGTGAAAGGTTGGGGAATTTACTGTGTCTCTTGGCTGCCCAAGCTAAACTGTTTGTATTCTATATTACATATACTTTTATTATGCTTACTGATGGTCATTCACTGCATGTAATCATACTCATAAACACAAATCAACTGATAAATTAACAGGTGAAGTGATCAGTGAAAATTATCTTGTGTTGTGGCATTGTGTTTATTTACTCTGCAGTGGGTCATGAATAGAGTGAATGGGGGAAACGAAATGTTCAGGCCTCTTCCTTTATGGATGCATTTTGCCATCCCTGACTTCCAAAGTGTGGTAGATCTGTATGTTCAAGAATATCTAAAAAGACTGAAGCACGACCATGCCTTCACTGGCTCCTCAGAACACTGAGGTTGAATCCAGGCTCTGTAACTTGCACATACTCTCCTCATGATCTGGCCTTGGACCACTTCACTTTCATCTTTTGCCTCTCTCTGTCTCTATCTCTCTCATTTTCTCCCAGTGTAATCTCCAAAATCATAAAAGGCATATGTTTATGCCCTTTTCTTTTCATATGTTATTCCCTTTGATGTCATATTTTTTTTCCTTCATTGTTCCTTCCAAACTCAGCTTGTGCTATCTCTTCCAGGAAGCACACTTTAGTTCCCTAAATCTAACTTCAGATGCTTCTCTTCTACACCACTCTGTTACACACCTCTATTATCTCATACTTATCACACTGCATAGTGTTATATGCTGTTATTTTAATTGACTGTCTTCTATTATATTTTCCAGGGAGCTTGTGGCAGGGGCCATATCTTATTTCATTATCCCAGTATTGACAGTAAGAGCTAAAAATGCTAGTGAAATAAATAGTTTTTAACCTGGTGCCTAGTAATACATACCGTCACTTTGGGTCTATAGCTTCTATTTTTATAGTCTACTTTTATAGATGGACATTCTGTCACTTGATGTGGTCTTTTGTTGTTGTTGTTGTTAAGAGGACAACACTGCCACAGTAATCGTATGCCAAGAAGAAAGCTGTTCCAATGCTTTTGATTTCCCATTAGTCTAAATCTTTAAAACATTTTCTGCATACAGATTCAACATATTTCTGTAGCATTTCTGTGCTCCTTCCTGCTGGAAATCAAGTCATTCCAATTTGCTCTATATCAGCTGTTCTGGAAAATGTGGGTTTTATGTTCTTTGTACACACCCAATACATTAACGTTTTGTGTCAGTGATTTTTCCTTTTGTCATTATATGTCTGATAACATTTCAGATTTTCAGCATGATGACCAAGTGCTGTTGTGACTGAGGCTGCAGGCTACCTACCAAAATTCTCATACTCTTCTATATTTTCCAGACTCCCTTGAAAATAGGTGTGGCCATGAGACAAAGTTCTTTCCAATGGAATGTGAGTAGAAGTAACACACCATTTCCAGACTTGGCCCATAAAGCCTTTCTACACATGTTCCTGCATGCTCTGTTTCCTTTCAGGATAACTGAGATGTCCACATCTAGGGAACACTGAGAAGCATGCTTTAAGGATTACAAAGCTGTTGTCAGCCTGGGTCCCTGAATAGCTTCTTGGAAGAGAGCCATTTCATCCACCTGGACACCTTCCCAGGACTATTTGGTGATCAAAAACAGCAAAACAAAACTTCTGTTGATTTAAGCCATGGAATTATGTACCACAGCCTAGCCTATTCTACATACTATAGGGATTAAGAAGAGTTAAATGACAAGATGCTAGACATAATGTTGGAAATAGGTTTAAAGTCTAACACTTCCAGAGACAACTGTCAGCTATCCAAAGATTTGCTGTTTCCATTACTATTTTGATTACCAACAAGAATGTCAATAATATTAGGTGATTATTAAAGTGTTCAAAAATTTATTTTAATGCTACTGAATTTTTGTGCTCACTTTGGTGGCACACTAATACTACTGAATTTTTAAAGAAATGTTGTATAACAACAGTGGAGAAGATAAGTGTGGTGGGATAAACCTGAAAAGAGTTAATGTGCTGGGAAATTCGTTGGTGTTTCCTTTTATCATTAGAACTGAGAAGTCCTAGATGACTCTCTGGTGAACTTCTGAGGCTCTTTAGCCCAAGTTCCCCAAACAAAATTCCAAATGCTAATTATACTTTTCTTGGAAAGGAAGAAAATAGTTTTTTAATATTTTTTAAAGAATTTTTTAAAGTCTGTTTATTTTTTAAAGAGAGAGAGAAAGAGAGAACACGTGCTCGAGCAGGGGAGGATCAGGGAGGGAGGATAAAAAAAGAATTCCAGTCTCCATGCTTAGCATGGAGCCTAACATAGGGTTCAACCCGATGAACTGTGAGATCATGACCTGAGCTAAAATCAAGAGTATGACACTTAACTGAATAAGCCACCCAGGTGCTCCCATTTTTAATACTTTTGCACAGAAGAGGTCTCTTGATATTTAGGTCTGGAAGATATATGCTTAAAATGTTGAGGAAATTAGAAAGTTGAAGATGTAAACCAAAAAGATATCACATTTTCTTTTTAAAGTGCTTCTGAATAATTATACCATTAAAACTCATTTTAGGGGCACCTGGGTGGTTCAGTTGGTTAAGTGTCTGACTTCAGCTCAGGTCATGATCTTGTAGTCTGTGGGTTCGAGCCCCATGTTGGGCTCTGTGCTGACAACTCGGAGTCTGGAGCCTGCTTTGGATTCCTCGTCTTCTCTCTCTCTGCCTCTCCTCCATGTGCTCTCTCTCCCTCTCTCTCTCTCTCAAAAATAAACATTAAAAAATTTTTAAAAACTCATTTTAATCTGTGATTTCTTTCATATATGCTCAATGACTCTATTCCTCCCTTTCTCTTCTTAGACTATTTTCTTACTGTTTTATTAATGTATAGCTTATTTAAGTACATTAAAATATACCTCCATATGCTTTAAAATATGTTTTCACTGCATGCATAAATACCACCTGGACCAATATACAGGACTTTTTCAGCACTCCAGTAGATTCTGTTGTGTTCCACTCCATCATCTCCTCAAAAACAGAACCACTATTCTATATATTCTGACCTCTATCACCATTGATTCATTTTGCATGATTTTGAACTCCTATCAGTGAAATCATATACTACAAAATTCTGTGTTGTATCGTCTCACTCAACATCATGTTCATGAGATTCATCCATGTTAGTGCACTGTAGTAGTTATTTTTCATTTCTGTACAGTACCCTATTGGATTAATTTATCCATGCTATTGTTCATGGACATCTGGTTTGTTTTCATTTAGGCGCTATTAAAAATAATACTACTAAGAACATTCACTTTCCTTGGATATATGTCTAGAAGTATATATTTTTAGTAGATAATACCAGTTTTCCAAAGTAGTTCTTTTAGCTTACACTCCCACAAGCATTGTACAATAGTTCCAGTTGTTTCATGTCTCATGAACATTTGTGATTCTCAGTCTTATTTAATTTTAACCATTTGGTACCTTTCAATATTATTCCCTTATGGCTAATAATGTAAGTACTTTTGCATAATCATATTAGCAATGTTGAGATATTCTGTCAAGTCATATATATTCATATATTTTCATATATTTTCCCCATTTTTTAATTAGGTGATCAGTTTTTTTTCTTTTGAAGAACTTCTTTAGATATTCTGAATACAAGTTCCCCATCAAATATCTGTTTTGCAAATATCTTCTTCCACTCTGTAGATTTTCTTTATCTTTCCTCAGTGTTCTTTAATGAACTTTCTTAATTTTGGTAAGGTGCAATGTTTTATTTTATTTTGTGGTTAGTGCTTTCTGTTTAAGAGCTCTTTGCCTGTTCCAAGGTCATTCAGATAAGCACCCATGTTTTTTGTTCTTAAAAATTTATTCTTTCACCTTTGAACTTTAACTGTATGATTTCTCTCTCATTAATTTTTGTGTATTATATGAAATAAAGGTCAAGTTAATTGTTTTCCATATGGATATCCAACTGACCCAGCATCACTTCTTAAAAAGATCATGATTTCCTCCAATGAATAACAGTAATGCTTTTGAGCTTATAGGCACTCTAGTTTGTTCCACTGTTCTACAGAATTATTCATTAGTCAATGCCACAGTCTCTTAATTACTGTAGCTTTATAGTAAGTCTTAATATCTAGGAATTTAAGTCCTCCAGTTTCCAGATTTGTTCTTGTTTTAAGATCACCTGGGCTATTCTATGTCCTTTCTATCACTACATATAAGTTTATGATCATCCTGTAAATTTCCTGTTAGTATTGAGATTGGTGTTACATTTAACCTATAGATCAGTTTAGAGAATACTGACATCTTAACAAAATGGAATCTTCTGATCCATCAACATGGTATATCCCTTCCTAAGTCTGCTTTAATTCTTTTTTCCAGCAATGTTTTATAGTTTTGGTATAGCTGTCTTGCATGCCTTTGGTTAGATGTATTCTTAGGTATCTGTCATTTTCAGTTTTTATTTTTATTTATTTGTTTTTAAAGTTTATTTATGTATTTTGAGAGAGAGAGGACAGGGAAAGAGGAAGAAAGAGAATCCCAAGCAGGATCCACACCATCAATGCAGAGTGCAATGTAGGGTTCGAACCCATGAACCATGAGATCATGACCTGAGCTGAAGTTGGACACTTAACTAACTGAGCAACCCAGGCACCTATCATTTTCAGTTTTTAAGTGCGACTAAGAAAATAAGCCAGTGCTTAATTTTAAAATGTGGGGCATTATGAGTATTATATCATCTTGCTTAAAAGATAAAAGCAACACAAGCCAAATGCAAAATAAAGATATAATATAGATATAATGAAAACTATCTAGAAGATTATCTGAATGTTAAAGTCTTCTACTTTCTAAGAGTTCAACATATCTTAGCATATATTACTGGAACAATGTTCTTTGAATATACTTCTCTATCATGTGATTAAAGGTACCACTAGCTATTTTCATAGCTTATGATAGAAAAATGTAATGTTCCAGTCAAATTCCTTTAATTTCTTTGTATGATTTTCTCCCTTGCCCCTTCTGGGCTTTCACACGTTCCACAACTGTGCCAGAAAAACTACTGTCCTCCTCTCTCTTCCCTTTCACCAGGCTACTAACTGTAGTCACAGTGTTCAGCTTAAAACATAGTATCTCTGAACAGCCTATCCTGACCCATAGGACAGAATTAGGCACTTCCACTATGTGTCCCAACAAAATGCTTTAGACTCTCTATCCTAGCACTAAACTTTTGATGGCTTGAATTGATGGCAGGGGCAATGATGGAATTATTCACAATTTTATCTCTAGAGCCTTGTACAGTACCTGGCATATATTACTCAATAAAAACTTGACGGATTTGCTATGAAATCTGAGCAGAGCAGAAGAAAAAAGAATGTTCTCTTTTCCTCTGTAAAAACCAGAGTAAGCAGAGACCAACCACTGGGCCATCCTCAAAGTGATAAAGGATGCCCATTATGTCTGGAGTCCTGGTAGTTGTCTTATGGGTGCTGTATTTCTTCCTAATTTTTATTACTAAACATAAAATAATAAAAATGAATTAAAAGATTATCTTGAATGAAGACCATTCTTCCCAAAGAGCCATCAGATCTACTCTTCAGGATTTATTCTCTATTTTACTTTTGTGTAACATAGCTCTTTTGGAAAGGAAACCCACTGTCACTGCAAGGTTGACAATGTAAATGAGAATGTCCACATGAGGAAATTAGATGCCTGGATGGAATATCCCTAAATTTGCTGTCTCAATCACTAGTGCCTTCAGGTCACAACTCCCCACTAACAACACTGGACGTACAGGGACTTGTAATGACATTTCTCTAATTTTCTACTGCACAATGGAGATCAGACTAGACTCTCTAACCACATCTTTCCTTAAGACAGGGCGCCTGGGTGGCTTAGTCGGTTAAGCGTCCGACGTTCGCTTAGGTCATGATCTCTCGGTTTGTGGGTTCGAGGCCCTCATTGGGCTCTATGCTGACTGCCAGCTCAGAGCCTGGAGCCTGTTTCGGAGTCCATCACTCCCTCTCTCTCTGACCCTCCCCTGCTCACGCTGTCCCTCTCTCTCTCTCCTAGAAATAAATAAAACATTTAAAAAAAAAAAAAGACTTGAGAATAACAAAGGGGAAACATTAAGAGAAGGAAGCTACAACTAACAGAATAATTTACAAGACTGAGTTTGCTTTTTCAGCTCTTGGTCCCCTCCAGGGATGGGGTGGGGGGATATAAGCTCAGCAACCATCAAGCAGAGACTGACACCAAAATATTGCTGCATTCCTGAAAATCTTTATCCAAGAAAGTGAAGGCTGTATCTTGACTGTTAAACATCATTCTGAACACCTTATTCCTCAAATCTTTGTTCCCCTAAAGGCTATTTTCATCCTCATGTTATCTGTGGCCCAGGCTTACAGCTTGAAGGGTGCAGCCATATCAGAAACCAAGCCAATCCAGTAAGACATAGTCACATACTGATGGTATGTGTGTTGGAGGGTGGGGTTTGTAGAAGGTAGCAGTTGTGGTACGATTTCATGTAATCAGTCAACAAGCAGTTATTAACACCTCTATCAGTGTGGTGGAGTGGAAAGGGCATCCAATCCAGGGCTAGAAGGCCTGAGTTCTTCTATGCATGCATCAGAAACTTCCTAGCTTTGGTATACTGAGCAAGTCATTTAACTTTTCTGAGTTTCTGCCATTACATTTGGAAAATAAGCATGAGATAAATAAGAGAGGGGATGTATATCAAAAGCTTTCTTTCAAATTATGATGCTTAATTAAGGCTATTATTTGGAGGTACATGCAAGGTCCTGTAGTTAGCAAAATTATGCCTCCATGTAAGGGTGATTGTGAAGGTAAAATGAAATAGAAACATTTTTCTTTCTTTCCTTCTTTCTTTTATTTTCTCTTTTCCTTTCTTTCTTCCTTCCTTTCTTTTTAATTTTTTAAAGTTTATTTATTTTGAGAGAGACAGAGAGAACAAAAGCAAAGGAAGGGCAGAGAGAAAGAGAAAGAATCCCAAGCAATGCGGGGCTCGAACCCACGGAATCATGATACCATGACTGAATTCAAGAGTCAGACGCTCAACCAACTGAGCCACCCAGGCATTTCAGAAACTTTTTTAAATGATGAATAAAGCATGAACCCTACTCAAGGAAATTTCAAATGATCAGGAAGATGAGATGTGAGAAAACAAAGTAGTATTTGGAAAACACCCTAGGAACAAATGTAGGATAGGATTTATATAAATTTATTTTTCTATATATGACATATTATCACTAACAGAGAAAATGACTTCTCAGTTTCTATTAAAATGTTCACTTTACTGATTAAATTGAGCTAACTTGCTAGTGTCTTCTTGTACATGCAAAATCAATGGGCTTTTAACTTCCACAAGCAAAGTCATAATCATTGTGCATTCTGAACTGGTAACTGCAGTGCCCAATCATACAGGAATATGGATGGCTCCAGAACATTTTGAAGTGCTTGAGTATTCCTATGGATAATACATGTCTCATCCCATTTCTATAACATGGGGTCTTCAAGTTATAGGTCGACATCATGGCCTGGTGCCATTTCCCAGGCTCCACAAGACCTAAAGAAAGAGTAAGTATACTGCCTTCCACTCCAGCTGTACCTTTTACCAGTAAGATGCAACATGGTCACCATCCAAAAGATTTTCCACTCTACTTTGAAATAATAGCTTGAATTCATTTCATGGTTTGTTTTGTTAAGAGGTGAAACAGAGCAGGGGCACTTGGGTAGCTCAGTTTCTTAAGCATCTGACTCTTGATTTTGGCTCAGGTTATAAGCTCACAGTCCTGAGGTCAAGCCCTGCTTTAGGCTCCCTACTGGGCATGGAGCCTGCTTAAGATTCTCTCTCTCCCCCTGCCTTTATATATACATATATATATAATACATAATATAAAGTTCAGTTGGTTGGGCATCAGACTTTTGGTTTCAGCTCAGGTCCTGATCTCACAGTTTGTGGGACTGAGCCCTATGTTGGGCTCTCATTGACAGCACAAAGCCTGCTTTGGATTCTCTTTCTCCCTTTCTTTCTCTGTCCCTCCCCTGAGGAGCAGATTCCTTCAGAATATGTTTTGGTTTGGAGAAATAATTCATACATACCTAATAACTTACTGTGGTTAAAAACCTAGAGTGTGTTAAACATATGCCCAGAAGTACAGAGAAGATAAAGTTATCTCAGAGGGAGAGGGGGAAGATCTATAAATAATCTTTAACATTATTTAGATGTAATCACTTTTTTTTAAGTAGGCTTCATGCCCAGCATGGAGCCAACACCCAGCTTGAACTCATGACCCTGAGATCAAGACCTGAGCTGAGATCAAGAGTCAGATGTTTAACTGACTGAGCCACCCAGGTGTCCCTAGAACTAATCATCTATAAGATACAAAAGAAAATGAAAAAGAAAAGATAAATGAAAAGAGTTCTATCCTTCTTTGGTTTAAAAAAAAAAAAAGAACAAAGTCAGCTTAAATTCAGATTTAAACAATACTATGAGACAGTTAAAATGGTATTTAAAATAAAACTCTATTTCAACAATGATATCTCAAGAATTATAATTGCCTATATGAATGTTCCTAATGTGTAAGGTGTGGAGCTGACTTACGGAAATTTAAATCAAATGATCTTCTGTCCATTTACTCACTGATGAATGACTGTGCTTATGTAGTGGTTCTCAAAATGGGCTTTCTGGATCACCAACATCAACATCACTTGGGAACTTGTTAGAAATGTAATTTTGAGGCCCCTTCCCAGACCTACTAAGTCAGAATGTAGGATGCAGCTCAACACAAGTTTAAAAGCCACCCCTCACTCCAGGTGACTGTACTGCATGCTAAGGTGTGAGAACAAGCCTCCTTTAGTGAAAATGTTAAGAGCATCCTCTTTGAAGTCAGAGAAATTTTTTGGGTTCAAATTTTTGTACTCAGATGTACTATCTCTGTGACCTGGAACAAGTCAGTTAATCCAACCCTTAGTTTCCAAATTAGAAACACAGACAGTATATGTTTTGGGGTAACTGTTAGGATTAAATAAGGAAGTACATTCAAATGTGATCTATAGTGTCTATATATCATACACACAGTGCTTAGAGCATTAATAAGCACTCAGTAACTAATGTGGGTTATTTTTTCAGGCATAGAAGACCCTGTGTTCTAGGCTGCAGGAAACACTGTTCGTCAGACATGATTTATTTCTTTAAGGACCTCAGTCTGGAGGAGGAGCTACACTAGCAAATAAATAATCACGATACAAAGTAGAAAGTGTTAGGTGGCAGAAGAGTGGTATATATAAAGTGCCCTGGGAAAGGGAAAGAGTGGAGGAAACAACATATGAATGTTTTTGTTTGTTTTTTTTTTAAGAGGAAGGGAAGGGAATTCCATATGAAAGGAACAGGGCAGGGAATCATGAGAATCATGGGATACATAGTTTGGCCAAATGGATAACAGAAGGGTGACCATATAATTTATTGTTCACATGGGGACACTCTGCAAGTGAAAGAGGCTTCATTAGCAGTTAAGTCAGGACAACAGATTTAAATGGTCATCCTGGAGAACAGGCTGTTGGAAATGAGTAGTGGAAAAAGGGACAGAGTGGGATGGGTTTGTGTGGCACAGCATCCCTAACAAGAGACTGAGGGCTCTGCTTTTTAAGTCATGGGAGCAACTGCAGGTCCTGAGCAGTGACCTCACACAGGGTAGTAAGTACTTAGGAAGATGAATTCGGCAGTGCTGCGTAGGCTGCTACAAAGATGGAGAGGAGGGAATGGATGAGAGGGAAATTTCCAGAAATGATGAGATTTTGAAACCAAATAAACATCTCAGACAAGGAGACAGAGAAGTTGAACCTGAAGTTAGTATGTCAAGCCTATATCAATAGAAACAAGGAGGTCAGGAGAAGGGGCAGGTCAGGGAAGACGTATTATGAATTCACTTTCAGGCACAGATGTGTTCAGTTTGACGGGCTCTGTTACATATGACAAATGACCGGGTTCCAAAGTGCCACTGAGAGGAGAAATGTGACTAGCAGTTAGAACTGAGTTCATACTTCACTAATGTTCTCTCTGGCTCTCAAAAGACAAGCCATTTGATATCTTGATATAGCATCTAGGCTCTTCGTTTATTTTTATTTAATGAACATTAAAATTGGGAAACAATGAATGTTTCTGTTGTGCTTAACAAGGATCAGACTCTGTTCTAAGTACGTTACAAATATTACAGATTTAATCCTCAAAGGAATCTTATAAGGTTAATGTAATTAATATTATCATTCCCATTTTTCAGATGAAGACAGCAAGACACAGCGAAGTTAGGAGACCTGCCCAAGATGACACTACTGTAAAGTGGTGGAGCCCTACACTGAACCAAAGAGCATCTGGCTACAGAAAGTGCATTCCTCACCATGGCACCAGGCAGTTCCTGACACTACACACTACATCTTATGGAAGGTGATGGAATTGGGATTGGAAACTATTATCTAAAACTTTCCTGAGGTGCTTTGTTATTTATATGAAGAAAAAAAAGATTTTGAGGCATTATTTCCAGTTATAATTATCAACTGCTTTCACAGATGTGAAATACTTAATTTTTATAAATGCTTTTGAGGAATAGGAATTCACATATAAAAGATTACTTTAAAAAACACTGTCACAATTTCACAGCACATAATGACACATTTATCTGGTTTAAGTCTCATCATCATTTCTACTTCAGAAATCTTTCATCCATTCCCTTCTTTCCATTCTTTTAGCAGGCAACACAGAACTCCCCAAAAACTACACTTCCAGAGCCACTTCCTTGCTTGGGAACCTTCAAAAGGACATAATTTCATGTCAGATACCAAGTCACAGAGTCAAGATTCAGAACTGAACTGCTATGTTATACCATCTTCCTAATAACATGAACTTCCAGAACCACTTTTATTGTTTCTATTTTTTAAAAATATTTTTAAAATGTTTCTTATTCTTCAGAGAGAGAGAGAGAGAGAGAGAAAACAAGTGCTGGGGGAGGGGCAGAGAGAGAGGGAGACAGAATCCCAACCAGGCCCTGAGCTGTCAGCACAGAGTCTACTGTGGGGCTTGCACTCATGAACTGTAAGATCATGACCTGAGCTGAAACCAAGAGTCAGATGCTTAACCAACTGAGCCACTCAGGTGCCTTTACTGTTTCTACTTTTAATTGTAAGTGTAGTTGTCTGGCAGGGATTTTTGGTAGAGAATTACAAATAAAGGTGAGCAGGTGACTGTACCTTTGAAATAATTTTGGGGATGAAGAATTTTTTTTCAATCTGGGAATACTAGTTGTTGGCAATCCAGGAGGGGACAAGGCAGAGAAGGCCCCAAGAAGAGGAAGCAAGAGTATTTTAGGCTGTGGATCACCAGGGCAGGGAAGAAGGCAGTATTCAGGGCAGCACTCATGGGAATCAAGCCTATGGTTTTGGCAGGAGACTCCACTATGTTCCATTTCTTAGTGATGTAAGAAGACAAGATTCCCCAGGGATGAAGCAGAAGTGTTATAACAGCAGATGCAGAAGCCATGCTTCCCGGTGAAAAAGCCTTGATAACCGAGGAGAGGGGAGAATTAAAACAAACCAAGGCAGGAGCGAACCAGGTAAGCATCTGCTCTTTGAGGAAGTTTTCATCTGATATGGATGCCACCCTCTTGAACTTTGGGCAACACCCAGTGCTCATCTCAGTCACAGTACCTGCTTATATTATAAGCATTTGCTTATTTTTCTTCACCACTAACCACATAGCCCCCCAGGGAACTGGGATCTGTATTATTTGACTATATCCCCAATACTTAGCCCAGAGCCTTAGGCAAAGCACCATGTGCCTGTGTATATGAATGAATGAAGGAAATAAGGAATGAGTAAAATGCCTCTGAATGAGTGAATGAATGATATGAGGGAGAGCTTTGATTAACTGGAGTTACTATACTAGGAGGAGGCTTATAACTCATTTAGTCCAACCCTATTGTTTTATAGATGATGGGAGACCCAGAGAGGTTAAAGGCCACAGAGGGGGTTTAGTGCTAGAGCCAGACTGGGAACCCAGAACACACAGGTCATCCTTTCTCCTCCTTACCCTGTTAGGAGCATGAAGACAGCTCCCACAGTCATTCTAATGTTTGTTGGCTGGTTGTTGGGAATGCAGAATACATTTTCCCATGGAGACAGGTTTTTTCTCCACTCCCCCCCTCTCCTTTTTTTTTTAAATGGTGGTTCGGTTCCCAGGCCAGGCCACAAAAGCCTATTTACCCCATAGCTGAGCTCAACTATAAAACCAGCGGTAGCTCTGAGGCCTCACTGAACCCCTAGCTCAGAGCCTGCAGTCTGGGGGGCAGGTGGGCAGCTGGTTCTGCAGGGGGGAGGGCAGAGCTCCCTTGAGCAGACCAGGAGCATGGGGCGGGGGCTGGGCAGGGGGCCCGGGCAGCAGCTGCAGGAGGCTAGGCAGCCTCTGAATGCCTTGGTGGTTCTTAAGTGGATTGTTTGTAAGTTGGGAACTGTCTGTACTTAGAAAGGCGGATTTCAAGAGGTAGGGGATCCTATTTCACTTGAAGGCCCACGGTAATGAGGGTTCTTTATTCGTAATGAAGTAGCCACTAATTGGAGGGACGGGCTCAGGAGGCCTGTTGGAATTTTGTACTCCTGGACCAAAACTGAGTAATATTATGCAGTAGCCTGGCAACCCCTTACTTCTGCATAAAATTCATATAAAAATCTACCATGAAGTGACTGTCTGAAACTCACTGTGTTTATTATTAATAATGATAATAACAGAGTGGCTTATCCACAGCACTAAGCTGAGAAAGTGAATGAATTCTCAGTTTCATCAATTTTTTTTTCCTTAGCCAGATTAGGAACATTTGGAAAATCCTTACTCTTGGAGTGGGCTGAAAGCTTTCATATTTACCCTGAGGAGACATGGCTCCAGTTTTTAAGGGCTCATCCAAGAGATGATCTCTTTCCTTCCTCCACCTCCTCAGAGGCAGAAATATTCCATAAACTCATAAATGTTGTAAAACCAAATGTACAAAAAACCACCCAGTATTAATGGAAATGAAAAGAAAAATTACAGTAGGTGAATTAATTATAATAAGGTAATACATTAATCCTTTCTGGATTTAATGAAATGTGGTCAACTACGCTGGAATGTTCTGGTGCCCCCTGGAGGATTCTAAAACCTAACAGAACAGGTTATTTAGTACCTTTCTTCAGATGTCAGAAAATCCTACAGAGGCAATGTGTTTCTTCTTCCAAGCTTAAATCAACTTAACCTGATTCAATCACATGTAGAGGAAAAGAGTAAGAACTAATTCTAACAGTTTAAATGTTTTACCCAGCCCAAGTTTATTGTTAGAATGCAAGCATTTGGACCACCGACAGAATCTATTTCTGGTTTGCAAAGTTTATAAACCCAGCAGTGCAAAGTTCACAGTTACATGTGCAATCTCTCAATTTTTCTGGGCTGAGTGTTCAGCGAACAAGGAAGTTTGCTTCTGTGAACCTTGCTTTGTCTTGCACAGACATTCTGGAAAGTTAAACATTTAGCTTCTAAATTTTACTGCCCTGGCATTCCTCAGGGACATGACTCCAATATGATGATGGCTGAATGGCCATCAGAGTTGTTTATTCCATAGCCACAGAGCAGTTAGCAGATGTGAGGAACTATTGTCTGACTCCAGTAAGCTCCAATAATAATAAGCTCCAATAATCTAACAGGATTATAGCTTTCCATCTGCCCTCCTCCAACCCCCCATTTATATGAGAATGACTGGAATCACTATCTTAGCATATAACATGACTGATACCATTCCACCCTCACATGACTACATCTGAAAGACACAAACCAGGTTTCACTAAATTTGCAAAGACATGTTAGCACAGTTACTATCACCAATAGTTATAAAGGAGTATACTAAAGTTTAAACCATGAAATCATCCAATAGAACTTCACTATGATAATTCTTTGTATTCCTGGATACTCTTCACCCATATTTCCAAAATTTCAACATTTATTACTTCTCTCGTGTTCTGAATACACACAAACACGTATTTTTTTCTCATCTTTTTAAGAGTAAGTTACTGTTATAATGCTACATTATTCTTAAGTATTTCAATGTGTATTTCCTAAAAACAAGAAATACTCTTATATAAACAGTATACCTATAGGAAATTAGTATTGAAATATTACCTAATTTACAAAACTTTATTGAGAGGTTATTGATTTTGTCCCAATAACATCTTTTACAACAAAAGAAATTCTTAAAGCATGCACTGCATTTAGTTTTTTTGATTTTTCAGTCTTTTCAATCTGGACAGTTCCTAGGTCTTTGTGCAGGCCAGGTATTTTATAGAATGTCCACATTTTGGATTACCCTAAGTGTCCTCATGAGTAGGTTAGTGTTATATGCCTCTGGCAGTATATAGAAAAAGTGACTCTGGCTTTTTCTCTGTGCAACAATATTAGGAAGTGCATGCTCTTGATTAGTCCCATTAGTAGCAATGCTAACTTTCATCTTTTGGTTAAGGTGTTTCCTAGGTTTCTTGACTTAGTTACTATTTTACCCACTGTAAATAAAAAGTAGCCTGTAAGGATATGTTTGAGACAATGTAAATATCCTATTTCTTCTCAAACTTTCATCCAATTAGTTTTAGCATTCATGGATGATTCTCACCTGAGTCATTTAATATTTTTACGAAGACTTGTGAAAGGTGATTTTCAAATTCCACTGTCCTTCTACATTTATGAGTGGACTTCCTAATAAAGCTTTCCCTTCTCCTGTATTTATTTGTTTACTTTGTTTATATCAGTGTACCTCGTCACTCCTTACCATACATGGTAGTATTAAATTTACTTTCCTTATTTCTTTAAATTAGTAATTTATTTTAATGATTATATTATCACAGATTTTGCCAACGAGAGCCCCGTCAAGCAGGTTCCTGTGTTATTTTGACATGTCTTTGTCATTCTTTAAGCACTTTCTTACTTTTTGGCCTAACAAGGTGTTCACATTATTTCCCTACTCCAATCTGGAAGCATTTCTCCATGGAGCCCTAGCTCTTTTTAGTGAAGAATGGGGTATATAGAAACAAAGATCTTGGCAACTGCTTTCAAGATCTGTGCAATTGCTTCAAGATTCTCTTAGAGGACAATGCTGGAAAATGCTTATATATACACATAAATATTTGCATATGCATTCACACACACACATATATGCACATCTATGTCCATTTACATACATGTGTGTGTCCAAGTATATATGTGTGTGTATAGTAGAACCCATGATTTCACACCTACATCTCCAACTCCATCCAATACTGCAGGGTTCATTCTATTTTTTCCCTTTTAACATAACTGTAGCTTCCTTCTCCCTAAGTTCAAAATTTGACTCCCATTTTCTACAACATATTTGTTCAATCCTAGAACATACAAAAAAAATAGTTTCAGAACTGCTAACACCCATGCTTCTACAAAAAGGAAAATCAACTACCAAGAGTGCAGTATTTGTTCAGTTAGTTATTTATTGATTTAGCCTGAGAGAATACAGTCACAATACTGCAATTCAAGGCTTCTTGGGTTCATTGCCTAACCCCCTCACTCCCTGTTTTCTTCCATAGGTTTATAGTACTTATTTGAAACATAATTTGTTTCATTTGTTTGTTTGTATCCATTTTGAGAATCCTTCACCATCCTGTGGGTCTTACTTAATTTACTTTGATATTTATTCATTCATTTTTAAAAATATGTGGAATAATAACTCCATAAGGTAGGTCTGTATGAACTGGTATGGTAACAAGTGTCATTCCTCCCCCATTCCCTCTCCTTTTCACACCATCGCCACCCAGACATATCCTGTAGGTAACTGATCTTACTAGTCTTTCTTTTTCCATTCTTGTGCTGTTTCTTCCTCAAATGATGGAGTGAATTGTACATTTTCTCATTTCTCCCTCTTTGTTACATAGAAGATAACACACTCTTTGCACTTGGCTTTTTTTGTTAATTGTATATATCCAGAAAATCATATCAAAGAAGTCTCCTCATTCTCTTTCACAGCTACATAACTACTCCATTGGGTACTATGGTGTAATTTAGTCAACTACTTTCTCTGCATGGGGATGTTTCCAATATTTTGCAATTATAAACAATGCAGTGCTGCACTAGATAACCTTATATGTATGTATTTGTAAATATCTGGAAGGGTATCTTCAAGGTAATTCTAGAAGTGGGATTGCTAGGTAAAAAAGTTAAACACACATGGGTAATTTTGTTAGACATGGCTAAGTTCCCTTCTGCTAGAGCTGTACCAACTGCATCCTCACTAGCTATCTGTGAAAGTTCTGTTTCCTCACAGCTTTGTCTAGGGAGCGTACGTTACACTTTTAAAACCCACTAATGAAATAGGTGAAAAATATATCTTAACATCATTTTAATTTACAATTCTTTCATCTTGAGTGAGGTTAAATAATTTTTCATATGTTAAAGGCCATTTTTATACCTTTTTGTAAATGATCAGTGCATGTCTTTTCCCATTGCTCTATGAATTTTTTTTTTTACCTTATTCTGTTAAATTTAAAAAAGTTCTTCATGGGGCACCTGGGTGGCTCAGTTGGTTAGGTGTCCGACTTCTGCTCAGGAATGATCTCATGGTTCATGAGTTCAACCCCTGCGTTGCGCTCTGTGCTGACAGCTAGCTCAGAGCCTGGAGCCTGCTTCAGAGTCTGTGTCACCCTCTCTCTACACTGCCCCTCACTTTCTCATACTGTCTCTCATTCTCTCTCTCAAAAATAAAACATTAAAACAATTTTAAAAAATAAAATAAAAAGTATAAAGTTCTTCATATATGAGGGATATTATCCCTTTATCTGCAATGTATGTTGCAAACACTTTCTGTTTTTCAGTTATCACTGGACTTTGTTTATGCTGTTTTGCTGTAACGATGTTATTTTTATTTAATCAAATTTGTCAACCATTTCTTTGATTGCATCTGGATTTTGAGACATAATTTGAAATTCTTTGTGCACACCCAAGTTAAAGAGAAACTTGCATGGTTTCATTTTTTACATTTAGATCCCTAATTTATTTGAAGTTTATTCTTGTGCATGGTATGAGATATGGAACTAATTTTATCTTTGCCAAATGGCTATTCAGTTGTCTCAGTATCATTTGTTAAGAAGTTCATTTTCGCACCAATGATTTGAGGTACTATCTTTATCATAATCCTAAAGCCCTGTATGTACTTGGGCTTATTTTATTCCTATTTTCTATTCTATTCCACTGGTCTGTCTGCCCATTCATGTGCCAGCACCATAACTTTTAAAAATGAAATTTTAGTAAACATGTCTGGTAGGCTAGTTCCCCTTTGCAGCATTTCTTTTTAGTATTTTCCTAGCTATTCTTATATGTTTATCTTTCCCATATGAAATTTACTATCAGCTTAGTATTTCCATTGGGTTGTTTCAAATTATAAATTAACTTGTGGTTAACTGACATTTTAATTATGTGAGTATTCTTATCCAAAAGTAATGGGTAGCCTCTGTTTGGTCAAGTCTACATTTATGTCTTTTGGGGATGTTTTATAGTTCTCCTTATAAAAATTTTTACATATTTCATGTTAAATTTATTAGGTATTTTATCTTTTTTATTGTTACTAAAAGATAAAATACCTAATAAATTAAGGTTTTCTCTACCTTTTGTATATTATTTTGTAGTCTCCTGCTATTTTATTCATTATTTGATTTTGCCATTGAATCTTTTGAACTTTTTAAGTCCATGATGATATTCTCTGCAAATATAGTTTTACTTCTCTACTTTCATGCCTCTAATTGGTTTCTCTTGTCTACTTGCATTGGCTAATACCTTTAGTACAATGTTAAATGGTAGTGAGATAGTGGTAAATCTTGCTTTGCTTCTAGTCTTAATAGAAGAAATAGTACTAGTGTTTCCCCATTAAGTGGGCTTTAAGACTAAGGCATATTTATATTTGATCATTTATCTATTCAGAAAATATTCATCAATACCTTTTCTTTAAATAACCTATCAGAAATAAATGTTGAAAAAAAGAAATAAATGTCAATATTGTAAACGGTTTTTGGAATCTACGAAGAAAATCATGATTTTCTTCCTCAGATTAATATCGTATATTAAATAACTGGATTTCCTCATCTGAAGCCATTCTTGCATTCCTGGAATAAATCCTATCTGGTCATGGTGTGTTATTTTCTCCATGTAGGATCAAGGTTCTATTCTCTAATATTTTACTTAGAAAATTTGCACTAATATTCAAAGTGATACTGGTCTATAATTTTTTAGACTATTTTCAACAGGTTTAGGTATGGATATACAGTTGCCTAATAAAAAAAATTCAGGAAATTTCCTTCATTCATAATACTGTTGAATAATTTATGATGCACTGGGACTTACTTGGTCTTTAAAAGCGTGGCAGGATTTCTCTATAAAACATTATGGGCCTGGTACTTTTCTTATGAGGTAGTCCCTTGGTAACTTTATTTCTTCTAAAGAATTTTTCTGTAAAAGCATTCCATTTTTCATGAAATGAATTTTGATAAACTATTTCCCTAGGAAATTATTTCATTTAGGTTTTCAAATTTGCAAAGATCTACAATTAGATTCTTATGATATTTCCAAATTCCTCTGATTCAACAGTTATTTCCTTTTGTTATTTTTTTGAATTTATTTTTGAGAAAAAAAAGATATCAAAGATCTAGATGATCTAGATAGCATAATCAGTAAGGGTATATATCATCTTTATATCCAGATAATAAAAAATATATCTAAGTTAGCTAATGGTTTATCTGAGTAATTTATTCTTTAGATTTACTATTTCTTCTGTTTTCTGCTCAACTTATATGTTATATTTATCATTTCTCTCCTTTTGCTTTATTCTGGCTTATTTCTTATTCTATTTCTAGATTTTTCAGTTGAGACTTTAAATCATTTTTTGCCATCTTTAATTTTTATTAAGTGTTTAAGGCTTTGAATATTCCTTTGATCATTGCTTTATATGTATCCCAGATTCTGGTATGTGGCATTTTTCATTATTATTTTTGGAAATTCTCTAATTTCAATTTATGTAGAATCTTTCTTTACTGAATCTTTCATATGCATTTAAGAAAAAGGTATTTTTTTTTATTATCTGGGTATAAAGGTGATATATACCCGGGGCACCTCGGTGGCTCAGTCGATTAAGTGTCCAACTTTGGCTCAGGTCATGATCTCACAGCTCGTGGGTTCAAGCTCCGCATCAGGCTCTGTGCTGACAGCCAGCTCAGAGCCTGGAGACTGTTTTCAGATTCTGTATCTCCCTCTCTCTCTGATCCTCCCCTGCTCACACACTCTCTCTCTCTCTCAGAAAACATTAAAAAAAAATTTTTAAATAAAAAATTAAAAATTAAAAAAAAAGATGATATATACCCTTATTGATTATGCTATCTAGATCATCTAGATCTTCAATATCCCTTTATTTTTTTTTTTGGTCTATTTGTCTTATACTGAGAGTGGTACATTAAATTCTTCTATTAGCAAGTGTTTCTTCCTGTGTCTCTCTTGCATCTTTTTTTTTTTTTTGCTTTATAAAAGTTGCTGTGTTATAATTAAGTGCATAGATATTCATAAATACTATCTCTTCATTGTAAATTGTGGCTTTTAGCATTAAAAAGTATTTTTATAGTTAATGCTTTTTAAAATCCTAGATCTCTGATATCAATATTGCTACATCTGCTTTTTGTTATTTCCATTTGCTTGGTATATCTTTGCTTATCCCCCCCCCTTCTTTAGCTTTTTTAAATTTTATTTTCGGGGGGCACCTGGGTGGCTGAGTCGGCTAAGTGTCTGACTTCGGCTTAGGTCAAGATCTCATGGTTCATGGGTTTGAGCTCCGCATCAGGCTCTGTGCTGACAGCCAGCTCAGCACCAGGAGACTGTTTCGGATTCTGTGTCTCCCTCTCTCTCTGACCCTCCCCTGTTCATGCTGCTTCTCTCTTTCTCTGTCAGAAATAAATAAAACATTAAAAAAATTTTTTTTAATACATTTTATTTTTGATACAGGCTATATAGTTCAATATTGCTTGGTGGGTTCTGCTGAAAATTTTTCCTCTTAATAAGTGAGTTAAGCCCACCTACATTTATTAAAAAGACTGACATGTTTGGGTCTCAACTCTGTCATATTTTGGCTCATAATCAGTAGTAAAATAACTTTTTATGTTTTATTTTTCTATTGTGTATTAGTTCTTTGATTTGATTTTTTTAGCTTAGTGAAACTACTCTATATGATACTATAATGGTGTATCTATGATATTACACCTTTGTTAAAACCCTTAGTATCAATAACACAAAGAGTGAATCCCAATTTACTATAGACTTTGGTTGATAATGCATCCATGCTGACTCATTAATTATGTACCACACTGATATGGTATACTGATTGTGGGAAGACAATGTCTGTGGTAGAGGGAGGAGGTATTTGGGAATTCTCTGAACTTTTGGTTTAATTTTACTAAGAATCTATATCATGGGCATTAAAAAAGCGTACCTGTGGGGTGAATAAAACAGAGATGAAAAAGATGAAAGAAGAATAATACAAACTATATTTCAGATTCTTTAAAAATTTATGTCTACCACTTTCCAACCACAGTACAAAAAAAGAAGGAAGAGGAGGAGGAAAAGGAGGAAGAGGAAGAGGAGCAAAGACAATGGAGTCTTCCTATTCAGACTGAGCATGAAGCAATGCTATGGAGATTTGTAAGTTTAGATCACTGTCAGTTCGCCAGCTGACTGACTGGTATTCCCACTGAAAAGCTGGAAAGCTGTGTCCACCTGGGGGATGGAGGCAAGTATAATCCAATTCAGTCTTTTGCTATACTAGGCTCTGGAAAACATTCCTTTATAGTCTACTGAAGTATTTAAATATGGTTTTAAGTTGTGCTGAACAATGGATCATCAATTGTGTTCTCCGCCAGGTGCTGGCAGAGAGTAAACTCAAATAATAAAGGCATTTGCACTACTGTCCAGGCTCCTTGAGTACACCTGGTCCCTACCTTACCAGCCCAGAAACAAGACACTGTAGTCTTTAAGGAGCTGATATGTGGAGTGCAGCTCACAATGCTGCCTCTCTCATTTCTTTCTCCTTCTGGTTTTTGTTAATAAAATCAATTAACTCTACACTAGAAAGAAAGCATCACTTGGTCTCATGCTGGGGAAAAAGCTCCTCAGTTTAATAGATATGTTATTAAACATTTTGTGGAAAATATTATGAAAGAAAACCAATTGTTCTTGCCCCCCTACCTGATAAAGTTTTATCTTAGATAATGCACTAAAGAGTCAATTAAGCCCAGCTTTTCAATAATGCCACATTTCCTTTTAGAACTTTTCCTTTTTGGTTGCTTGTGTGAAACGCAAGCTCAACAAATACATTTACAATTCCCCCTTTCCCCCTCCACTGACCATCCTCACTGGAGTACTGTTTACTGTTACATTCATAAAGTTATTCTCAGTTAATACATCAATATTCCCATATCAGATTTTACATTACCATGAATCTCTTTGGAGCTACTAATCCGTATGTGTGAACAGGTAATACAGTGATAACATTAGATGCAAATTCAAAAAATATACATAGCAACAAATCAAGAGCCTGAAGGTACTAATGTACCTGAGATAAATTACCTCCATTACCTTGAAGAATGAAAAGTTAGAAATTAGAGGGATTTCTGTAAAAATCATGCTAATTAATTTTAATATTATAACACTATCCTTCAAATTTATAAAATGTGTGTGGGCCATGTTTTTTTACTCTTTTAAACTACCAAATTACCTACAGTCTATTTAAGGGACTGCTGGGGAACACACTGTTCTCTGGGAATTAAGCTAAAAACTAGCCTGTCTGGGGTTCATCAGAAACGCCTCAGGCTGTGAGCACAAAAGGTAGGCAGAATTCAAAACAATAGCCAAAAAGGAACCATAGAATTTAATAGAAGTAGAGGTGGATGGATACTAAACCAAGAAAGCTTGAGTTTCAGTGCCCCTTCTAAGACCTTGTACCTAATTTTTTTTGTTTGTTTGTTTCCTAGAGAGAGTTCTAAACATGTAAGCCTAGGCTTGTAAAATCTGGATCTGCCCTGAATGAAAGGAAGGTCCTTAGAAATCACTAAGATGGGCTGTCTGATTTTTAGAGATGAAGAAACTGAGGCCCTGAAAGGAAAACTTGCTGAGGTCAAAACGGGGTGTTTGTCATTAATTAAAAGTCAGCCTTCCCTTGTATTCCCTGTAGGAAAGGCGACATTGTACTACTTGGTTACCCTGCAATTACTGTCTCTGCCCCACCCACAGCCTCTGCTGAAGGAGCAACCCTAGCTTATTCCCTGAGGAGTGGCTTTGTGGTTTACCCTGTGACCCTGTCCCTCACCCCCACCTCCATTCCATCAACACAGCTGATTAGACCTGGGGTTGTCACCTGGCCCAAGGGAGTCATTCCATCTGGGTCAATGACCTGTGAGGTCATCTAGTATAAAGAGCTCTGCTCAAACACAAAAGACATTGATGAACTAGCCCAATCAAATTCTCTATCCTGGAAATTTGAACTGGGGAATATGGAAAGAAATAATTAGCAGTGGAGAATTAAATAAGACCCAGACACAGAGAGTGGCTATGCACTCAACAAGGAATCCATGAGTTCTGTCTGTTTTCAAATCCCAAGGTGCCCTCTAGTTCTAGAGCCTTTGAGGTCTAGTTGCATTGTTCTCCCAGAAAGGCCTGGCATGGTAGCTCCAACAGCTGCCTTATTTCCAAATTCTTCCTATTCCTATCCCCAGTGACTACTGCTCCTCAGAAAGTATCCCATCCTTGTGTAAAGCATCATATAGCAAAAAAAGAAAGGAAAACAACCTTGAAAGCGAGGTCTGATTTCATCTTTGAGGAGAAATTGCTTCTTTGTTTTCAGGAAAAGCACTTTAATAGGTCTTAGACTATACAGAAGCAAAGCCAAGAACATTGTGGAAAGGAGGCAAAAGTGAGAGAGAAGGGGGAGCCAAAAAGCCCTGCATTATATAATACATGCTAATCTTCCTAGCAAGTGAATTGCCTCTCCAAGGCTGTCTCCCATTAGACAATAAGACTTTAATCTTCTCTGTGAACCTCAGTGGGAGGCAAGACAGGGCACTGGCACTCCCAGGAGACAGACCCTCTGGGTATAAAGGAGAGAGTCATCCTCCAGAAGTAGACTCTGAAAGTACTTGGGTGATGAAATAGTGATATATTAAGGAGTCACACATCTGTATTATAATTCTCTTCCATGACAGGATGACAAAGGGATGGCCTACAGAAAGTGGCCTGGCAGATGGGAGGCTAAGTGCTGACTGAGGACACAAGTTAACAGTCACAGTAGAACAGAGGAACACAGCATTCTTGAGGGATTCTGAAGAATGCCTGAGCAGGGGGGTGCCTGGGTGGCTCAGTTGGTTAAGCATCTGGCTTCGGCTCAGGTCATGATCTCACGGTTGGTGGGTTCGAGCCCCGCGTTGGGCTCTGTGCTGACAGCTAACTCAGAGCCTGGAGCCTGTTTCGGATTCTGACCTCCCCCTGCTCATGCTGTCTCTCTCTCAGAAATACATTTTAAAAAAAGAAAAAAAAAAAAAAAAGAATGCCTGAGCAGGGACTCCTGAGAATGTCCTCAATCTCTACAAAAAGTAGAAAACAGGCTTGGAACATGATTATTTGATGATTAAAGTGAAGCATAACCACTGTATTCTTGAAATGTATGGGACACACAGGTTTCATTAATTTCCAAGAACCTCATTAATGCAGTAAGTAATTATAATCATCATCTACTGTTACCTGAAGAGTTTTAGGTATGAATAAATGCATGTATACATAAGGGGTTCTAAGTACTTTTGCTGTAATAATCTTTGCTATAGACATCTTTGCCACAAACACTTCTGCTGCAACCTTGTTCACTGCATAGCTAATTGGCCACAGGCAATTTGCCACAAAAGATTAAAAAATAACTGGTTAACAGTTTGATTTCATTTTTCCATTGATTCAGTACTCCCATTTTTATATTACAAAAATCTTAGTCCTCATGATGGTCTGTACAGTGGAGCAGAGTTTTGAACCCACATTTCCCATAAACTTTGGAATGTCTATCAATGGATATTTGATAAGATCCCAAGAGGAACAGACTAAAAGGCTTTCACAACACAGTAAAAGCTCAATGATTACATATACGCATACTAGTATTTGGAAACTAATATTTCTCTTAACAGAAGAAGGAATTTTAGCAAAAGAAAAAGTGAGATACTAAATGAGGAGGCAAATCAACGAGCACAAAAAAGAAAAAGTATAATACTATGAATAAAAGACTTTGAAGACAAGTGCTCAGGCACAATCCACAAAATAAAATCAGACATTTGTGCAGTGTTGCCATGAATCTACACTAAACATTCAGAATGTGTTTAAATATTGTTTCATAGTGAAATCTTTTAAATTTGTTTCATTATGTCCTTTTTAATTCATTATGTCCTTTTTAAAGATTATTTGTGGCAAAAATATTTACAACAAAGACGCTTATAGCAAAAATACCTAGAAACCCTTTCTATATACATTTTCATTACATTCCTCTTTTATTTTTCATGATTTTATCTTTTATGACAAAACTGCCTTGTGGCCATTCTCAGCATGTTGCCTTTAACATTAACTGGCACCCTTTGTGGTCCCAAGAAGGTTGAGGCACTTCCAAGGGTCACACCCAGACATGATAATATACAGATAAATACAGAAGTGATCTTTTTCTAAGTAGCCTTCTTAGGAGCAAAGACACTTTTCCCAGAAGGCCCCCAGTGACCTAATCGACTTCCTCTTATCTTTCACAAGCCAGAATTGGGTTACCTATATGTATTTTAAAACTAGTTAGAGAGGAAAGAATTCTCAAGACTGTCTAAGACAGTCTCCAATGTGTTCCCCAACTGTACATAGATAAGAATCACCTGGGGGATCTAATTAAAATACAGGTTGCTGAACCCCACTGCTCAAATTTCTGATTCAATAAGTCTAAGGCAGTTTTCAAGAATCAGCATTTCTAACAAGTTCCTAGGTGATGCTACTGCAGTTGGTTGGGGATCACACTTGGAGAACTACTATCTTAGACTAATCATTTGGGGTAGTTGTGCAATTCACCAAAAATGTCTGCTGTAAGATATAACTTTATCAGGAGAGTATTGCATATATTCTGGATGACATTTCTATGAATTTTCTTTTTGAAAATTAAAGTTTCTGTAAGTTATGCATGTGACAAACAATACTGATTGTGGTATACCACAAGCCAAAATATGGAAGTAGAATATAAGCTAATGGCCTAGGGCAGAAAATGTGGTTTGAGTAAATGTCACCCTTTGTCACAAACATCCACCCATCCTGCCTTACACACTGTGCTACTCCACACCCCTTCCCTTGCATACTTCTACTCTCTGTTTCAAGGCTGTGGCAATATCAACCACCTACCTGATGAAGTGGTGTTCACCTCAGCCTGTCTCTTGGTAAAGGAGACAATAAATACAAGTGTGAGAAATAGCTCATTGTTTGTAGGAAACTAAGTCAAGCAGCTTGATGTTTTTGCAACATAAAATATGGTGGCTGGAAGTGGTATAAGGTAAGGCCCTAGATTTGGACAAGAGCAAAACCACAGAGGGCTTTGTGGGATGTTGAGGAGCTTGAACTCAGTCCTGTGGCCTCAGCAGCCACTGAGCAGAGAGGTGATGTGGTTAGATTTTGGTTTCATTTAGATCACACTGGTTGTGTGGAAGGCAGACATGAGGCAGGGAGGCATAGTGGAGACTGGTAGTCTAGACCGGTATCACAAGGCCTGAAGGAGAGCTGAGATAATAGGCTTACAGAAGACACAGATCTGGGAAATATTTAGAAGATCCAAATCTATAAATCTGGTGATCTGTTAGATGTAGAAGGTACAAGAAAGTACAATATCCAGTTATTTCTTAGACTTTTAGCCTCCATGAGAATAAAGAAGTGAATTATTATGGGAGTGGTGGTGATGGGTGGTGATACAAGGGCAGAGAGAGATGAAATCATTCTTCAATGCCCTGTATTTAAAGGGCTGGTTCCTCTCTGCATGAAAGTTGGGCACATCTGGGTAGGTTTGAGGGAGAGGACTATACTAGAGATAAATAGTTTGGAGTCAACTGTAGTTAGTTAAATCAGGAGCATGAACAGATCACCCAGAAAAAGCATGAAAGTTAAGGAGACTATTTAGCTAAGGATGAGACCCTGGGAAAGTCCAACATTAACATGCCCTGCAAAAGAACAGGTGGCAGTGAAAGACAGCAAAGTTCTGAGGAAGACTAGGGTATAGAATATCAGAGTCAAGGTCACAGAGTTCGAAGCAGGAAGGGGTGGTTAACATTGTAAAATACTGTAGAGAGGAAGTTCTGTAAGATAACGTCTGAAAAAAATTTGATAGGATTTGGGCTTTGGGAAGGCACCAACATTCCAGGAGAATAGCTGGAATGAATTATAAGAGGTAGGTAAGTGGAGATTTTTATTTTTTTAAGAGTTTTGATGAGAAGGGCATGGAAAGAAAGCAGGGAATTCTCTCTGAAGTAGGAGGCATGGCCATGGGCTCAAGGTGAGGGTGAAGGATTGAGCTAAGGCGGGTTATGAAGGTTTGGGATAGTCAGGAGAGTTAGCCATCCTTTAGATGTTCTCAGAGAATTGACTCTGTCTGTGCCTGAGCTTCTTTCATTTTTTAGAGCTTTTGCAAACACAGATTCAGCAAATGATATATATATTAAATGTGTGTGTCACTGGATGTCAGGAAGGCATCTTTGAAAAATGTTTAAAGGAGCTGATAGGTATTTGTGGCTGGGTGTATTTTGCACAAAGGCCACAGTGACATTTCCAGCCCTACATGGGAGAGACTTTGTAACTAACTGCCTTAATGAACAGAATGCAAAAATGATGCTGTGTGACTTCCAAGGCAGAAAGCAATGCAGCTTCCAACTTGCTCATTATGTGGGGTTGCTACCACGCTGTGAGGAAGCCCAAACTGCCCACATGTCTAGTGGTTGATGCTGGTTGCTTGCTAGGTTCTAAGGGCAAGCATCCTGAGAAAAAGAGCCAGTTTGAAGCTGTATTGTCCTTTGCTCTGGAAGTCACAAGGGGTCATTTCTGTGCCCTGTCTGAATTCCTGACCCACAGAACCTGTGAGCATGATAAATGGCTGTTTCATTCTACTAAGTTTTGGAGTAATTTACTCAGCCATAGTAACTGAAACAGCATCCAAATATCCATTCAAGTGATCATGAATATTAGGGAGAAACAAGGTATTCCTGTATCCCAGACACAGTCATAAGACATATTGTAGATTATTATTCTGATCCCTCTTGAATTCAAGATAATATTTTTATACGCTTCCCAGACTTCAGCTTAAATGTACCCTAAATGTGTATGGCTAAGCCATTACTTTATCCCTAAAATGGGATAAAAGGTTTTGTTCTGTTTGTTTTTGCTATTTCTGTATTCATAGTAATTAGTATTTTATCACATCTAAAAAGCTTTCCAGTGTACTAGCCTACTTTCAAAAATAATTTATTGAGTCTCTATACAACCTTTTCCTATCCTTTGGCATTAACTTAGACATACCCACACACAGGGTTTATTTTTAAAACAAGCCTTACCAGTATGTCAAAATAATAGAGCTGAAATATTTTTCAGATCATTAAAGAGCAAAATAATTAAAATCCTCTTAGTAATTTCCAAGAAATAGCTAAGCAACATCGGAGAAAGCACATGTACATAAAACTGTATTTTAAAACATGATTTCTATTTAATTTCTGTTTTCATATTTTGGAGCTCAAATGCAGAAAATTGAGATAATCATTTCTTTTTTTAATTTTACGGACATTATTTCTTCTCTAGTTTAGACTGAGTGCATTGACAGTTAAAGGAAATAATACAAGATACTTTTTTTTCATAACTGAGTACATACTAAGTATATCAGCATACTTTCTCCTCCCTTACACTGACCTTGACTTCACCAGAAACTCCCTACCTCCAAAATCGCCAAATCAATATTATACTCTTTGATTACAGTTTCTTATCCTTGGGACTCACTTCCTTAGGAATCCTCGATTAGCCAAGGTTTCATTCTCACTGATACTTGAGATCCACTGACCTCCTTCCTCATTTTCCTCCTCATCTAGCTTTTACTGTATGGGCACCATCTCTCTGGCTGATATCATCAGCATTTCTCACGTCCACTCATGTCACATTGCTTGGAAAACTCCAATAATGGATGGATCTAATCACCCACCTTCTCATGTCTGTGCCTGCAGTAACTTGAATGCTGCTGAAGAAAAGTCGCCCATGGCACAGAGTGCTTTTATCCTGTAACCGTGTGAGTGCCAGTACCAGTATCCCAAATGGTGCCTGTGTGTGAATTAAAATATGTCTCTTCCTCAAGACACTGTACTTCTCTGCCAGGAAGCTGGGGTGATAGCTCGTTTTTTTTGTTTTGTTTTGTTTTGTTTTTAAGAACAAGATACTTTACTGCCCTCTGCCAGTAACCTGTCATAATACATATATAAATCTATGCTTATGATGTGACTAGCGCTCCTCTTAGGCATGGCAACTTTGTACAATGCACAATCTATGGGGTATATACGATGGCCCTGATGACTACCTTCGACTAGGCATTCAAGACACCAAATGTTTCTTTAGTCAGATATGTCATGCTTTGTCCTATCTTCTTAAACCCAACTCTTCTTTGTTCCCTTTATTCTCAGGGGATGTCTATTTCTGATACTTTGAGGAGAAAGCTGGAGCCATCATATGGGAACTCCCTAATTTTCCTACCACCAGATTTACAGTCTTACTACCACTTGTACCCTCTCTCCTCTCCTCCCTCTTTCTCTCTCCTACCAAAGTAGTCTTCCTACCAAAGACCACTCTCTTTGTGTGGGCTCTGTATTCATCTTTCTAGTCTTATAGGTGAGGATCTACCAGCAACACGATAGCCCTTTCTCTTCATTATCTTTAACTTTGTATTCTACCACCCTCCCATTTCTCATCTGCAGTAAAACAAGCTTAAGTTCTTCTATCAGGAAAAATCAGGCTCAGGCTTCTGCCCTTGATCTACACTCTACGCATCCAATCTTCTCAAAAAGAGATGTCTCCAAAGCAGTATCTTCTTTCTTCTCATGTCCACACATACACACTTACTCAATAATCGTAGAAAATCGATCTGTCTAATGCTATATCCAGGAACACCTTTTATTCATATTGATATGTATGTAACAGTGGGGAAATTTAGAGTTGACAGATTCTTCCTTTGAAATACTTTTTTGTTGGTTGCCATGACACCCAAAAATCCTGTTTTTTTCTTTATTTCTTTGGTTTGTCCCATAGTTAACACTTAAATGCTGAAATTCTAGTCCTTTTTGTCTCGGTATTCTAAACCCTCTCCTAAGGGATCTCATAATTTCTCATGCATTATCAGTCTCAGATACCAACAATTTCTAAACGTTGAGTATCTCACCTAGTCCTCTTTGTGAAGCTCCAAAATGAAGTATACGACCCCACTTGGGAGTCTCTCACTCAAATCCTGCATAATGTACTCAAAGAATGAATGCCCCAACTTGCCTTTCATCCAGTCTTCTTTGGCTCAGTAAAGGCTACCTCTCTCTACTATGCTAGATATGTAGGGCCCATCCTCGACTCTTCTTCTTTCTCATAGGTAAGCCTTCACCCACTTCTGTCCATGCTAACCCCAAAGCAGATCTTAGATGCCTCAACTTTCCTTCACATTGATTACTGTTGCCCTTGTCCAAGCCACCATCATTAGTCACCTTAATGCTACGTTAATGTTTTCCTTCAATCCATGGTTGCCCTCTACTCCCTTCCTCACCCATCTCCTAATATACTTTCAAAAACAGCAGAGTAACCACTTAAAAACACAAATCTGCTATTTTCACTCCCCTTTTTTAAATAGCTTTTCAGTGTATTTAAACTTAAATTCTGAGACCCTTACCCATTCTACAAAGTCCTCCATGTCCTGCCTTCTGCCTTTCACTGCCTATCCTCCCACAACATGGATCTGTTTCCTCCCAGCCCTTTTCCAACTCAGGACTTTCACGCATGGTGTTATTTCCACTCAGAACTCACCCTTCAAACTTCTGTCTGTCACCACTGTATCCATCAAGCTCAAAGCTAAAATCAGGAACCCTACACAGAGAAATCTGCTCTCCTTTTCCTATCTAAATGAGGTCCCAATTATACTCCCATAGCATACTATAATTTTCTCTCACAGTTAATGTCACAATTCTTAGTTGTACCTTCCTCAGTATGAAATATTAATTGCATGTCTATCTCTCTATTACTTACATGAGGGCAGAGATCATGACTACTTTGCTCAGCACTGTATCCCTGGTGCTGTGCACATAGTAGGGGCTCAAAACTTTTGTTAAATGAGTCAATGCTAACACCTAATGGCACCTGCAAATTGAAGTACTGCTCTTCTTCTTTCATTATTGCAATGAATTGAGTAACAATATTAATCGGAGCCTGTTAAGAGTAAGGGAGACAGCTTGTCCAATTTATATAAAATAGCACATAATAATGGGATAGTTGGATATTCAGGAAATGCTTGAATGCTACATGTTGGTATTTACACATTTATATCTATCACTTACATTAATCTATGATTTGTTTTCTTTAAATTGCTGTCTCCTTTTAAGCTGTGTGCCCTCAAGGTTGCCTAGCACCATGTGTGCTCAATGGGAGGAAACTGACACATGCTTGGAGAATGAGTTACACCAAGCTGAGGATGGAAACTTCCAAAGCACCAGAAGCGAGCACAGAAAAACCCCAGGATTGTTTTGGAACAATGAAGAAAATCCAGAAAACTGGCCAAATGCCGTGGGATACAGAGGTGCTGACTGGTGAGGAGAGCTGCTAAATTAAAGTATCCACTAGTGATGTAGCTCACCACTTCCAACTGTGGCTTAATCATGTAAAGACAGGCAGGAAAAATGCCGGAAGCAGCTACATTGCTGGTTCTGAACATGCATATGTGTTCTCGTATTCCTGTGTTTGCATGCTCTCACACTCATGCGCTCTGTCTCTCTCATACACACACTTCTCCAAAAGCTGGTAGTGCCTCTAGGAGGTAGTCACCATTACGCTGTTTTTCCTTGTTCTGATTCCCCAAAATAAACAGAGCCTTAGTATCTATGAGTAACTTCAAGCTTATTTCCTGTGATTTCCCAGGCAGAAAGCATAGCTGGTAAGGTCTCACGACCAGCTCTCCACCAAGTTATGCTCTGGTTAAAAAGAGCACCACATCTGGAGTCCGCCAAGCAGGTATGTCCATGCCAATTCCAGCAGGCTCTCCAGTGCAACCATGTGCAAATCAAACTCTGGGAGCCTCTACCCTCCTCCTTATGATGTCTCTCTCATGGCACACGAGCTATGACTTATAAAATGAAAGGTGAAAAAAGTGGAACACTCTGAGTGTGAGTAGTTATTATTAGAGATTGTTCCCTTCTCTGGCTTATGAATTTTAATTTGAATAGAAATATATTTAGTTTAGAATAAAGTGGCAAGTTCACCCAATTTAAATGAGACTTCATGTCCCCTTATGCAGCTCTGAAGGGACAGGAATCTAAGGAAATGCCATACAAGGACCATAGTACTCATCTGAATACCAAGCAACCAAGCATATTTTCCTTATAAGTGTATGTCTTATCTCCCTACCTAAACTGTGCAACTGAGGAGAAGACTGTTGTATAACTCTGTTCTATTTTCCATAGCATCCAATACAACAGGCACATTCAATAACTGCTCACTAAAGCCACGGAAGGAAGATCAAAGAATTAAAAGTAAGCCTAGAGTTTCTGTTGACAGTGGATTTATCTCTGAAGTGAGTGCTCTTTTTACAAATGTAACTTTTTGCTCCTCAATCAAACCAAAATGATAAAAACCCACAAATATTGCCATAGAGAAGGCAAAAACTAGGAATTCACACGTCCTTTTAGAAATGTGATTCTTTTCTTGATCAACATTCCCATTAATTTTTTGGCTACTGTTCATCAAGGAAGGGTCAGGCTGCCCCTCTGGGAGCCTCTTTCTAGGAGACTCAGGGGAACCAGAATCCTGACCAGAGCTTCAAGGTAAAACTTTGCCTTTACAGAAGGCACAACATAAGATGTTAAAAGACAAGGCAGACCTCGCTGACTCAATTCAAAGGAAGATGATGAGGAACAGCAAGGTTGTAAAGTGCTTTTGAAAAAAAAGAATCATTCTCCAAATGACAAGGGATTCTCAATTAATGCACAAACAGGCATATAAAAATGCTTGAGAGAACAAATGAAAAAGGAACAATATTTTTTACTGAAGAGAAAATAAATAAATAAATAAAGAGTACCAAAGGGGGTCACAAAGCAGATCTCATTTAAGTTCCTAGTATTGGGCTTCTATCTGGAAGAAGCATGCACATTTCATTACTAAGGTAGAAACAACATAGGTAAGGTTGATGGAGTACTTAACCTCTTTGGTTTAAATGCAAAAAGCTTTCCAGAACTCTTTATGAGATTCAACTGTCATGTGGACAGATACATACTTCTATCTGAAGAGGACCCAACAAGATCAGCTACTGGCTCCTACATCTAAAATATCCAAACAAGCCTACCTCTTGCTGCTTTAAAATCTACAGAAAAAGAAGGATGTTTTTCAGTTGCCTTAGGACTCTTCCCACATTAAGGTATTCCTTCATGATCTCTACTGCCAAGTAGTACTGCAACCTGGTCTGATTATAGAACCTCCAGTTTATCTGCAAGGGAATGTGGGCCAGCACCGGATGGACAAGGTAGGCAAGGTCACAGAGAACATGGAGAAGGGGGAGCTTAACAGATAAGCACAAGAGATCACTGATCAGAGATTGAGCATGATGAGACCATCAAGATCATTAGAGAAGGTATTATTTAGTGTAAGAGTCAGGGTGTGGGGTGTTGGGGGGGAGAGAGAGGAATATGAAAGGGGCAAGCAAGACAGCAGGAGGAAGTCACATCTGTTAGGAGGTCTTTCATTAAAGCCCCAGGTGATGAAAATCCAAGACTAGGGTGGCTGCAACAAGGAGCAAGAGGCAGGGACCAAGGCAGGGAGCATTGGAAAGGAAGTCATAGTGGATTGTATATAATGATGACCGGATAACAAGGGTGAAGGTAAGGAATGTGTCAGCTTTTGAGTCTGGAATCTAGGAGACTAGTAGGGCCATCAACAAAGCCAGGTAAGTTGTAAAAACAACAGGCTTATGTGAGGAGGAGACTGGACATGCAGAGAAGGCAATGTCATGTCAGGTGGATTGTGGTCTATGAGGAGACCCACGGTCCTAGATTTCCGAGGGTGTCCTGTTATCTTAAGTGAGAAATTAGGCTTAAAAGAAGGGATCCAGTGATCAATACCTGGAACATGGAGTTGCATCTGTGACACTTGATTAGCTCACTTAAAGAATGTGAGGATAGTGAAAGAGGTTAGAAGATCTGATGAAGATTTTCAGGGATGTTCTGCTGGTCAGCTTGAGAAAGAAAAGATACCTGTTAATGAAATGGAACGAAGGAGAAAGGAAACTTTCTAGAAGAAACAGAACAGTGAATAGCTGAGAAATCATTCCCTTCCTATTTCTGGGACTATGGTATAGCTCATTATACTGGTGCTGTCATGATGTGTCTGCCTCTCTTCCAGCATGGAGGGAAACACTAAAGGCAGAATGTGGTCCACCTCACTGCCTACTTGGGAGTTTGCAAGGGGATTGCCTCTCAAGCCTGTTACTGCTCCAAACAGGACCAGCTGCATCCAAGTAAAGCAATGCAGCTGATGAGGCAGGGTGGAATTTAGCTCCCCTGGAACTCCTTGGGCTCTTAGGGTGTGGAGAGGAAATCCAGAAGATCTCACATGACCTACAGAAGGAAAAGAAAGGTAGCTGAGGGTGCAGGCTGGTGAGCTTGCCAGGGAGTGGCCCTGGGTTGGAGGCCAAATTGGAGCCGAAGGTAATCTGAGTTACCATTAGGGTGATTCATCAAAAAAAAAAAAAAAAAAAAGGTGGCTGAAGCTTCTAGAACACTGCCAGATGAGAAAAAGACAGGGCTTATCCCAGCCACAGGCTTCAGGGACCCACCATGCAAGTGCAGACTGGCCATCCTTCAGCAAAGACAAGAAAGGAGCCAGGGGATTAAGGGTGGCTTCAAGGACACCATTTTCTCTGCCCACCCTCCAGGACATAGTCAGCCCAATGTCCTCCAGGGGAGAAGAAGTAGGATGGAATTATGAAAGATCATCCAGAAAGAGACTACTTAAATTAGTGCTAGTAGGAAGACAAACTTTGAATAGACTCAGGATTTAAACGGATATGAGGGAAAATATTTAATCTCCTTTAACCAAACGAGTCTAGAGGTCCCCACCATGCATGTGTAGGGGGAAAAAAAACACTTCCGGTCTAGAAAATAAGGAGGTATGCATGTAGATGTGACCTGAGCAAATTTACAGTCCCTTGCCCACCAGCCAAGCCACGTTCTGTGCAACAATGATAAAGTTATTTAACCTCTTTAAGCTTCAAAATCCTTGTCTGTCAAGAGGGGATCACGATATCTATCCTTTGAAGAATTATAATGAGCCTATTCATGTAAAATGCTGGCACATGATAATCTTTAATAATGTATTTACTAATTTGTTATCATTTCTACTATTACATTCAACTTCAAAGTTTCATTTGTCCTATTCAAGAATGGCTGAACATTTGCCAAGAAATCCCAATGTACTGTATTCCTGACAGTCTTCATTTATAATTTCACAGCCTCTCATGCATGGCCACAAATGTCATTCTACAACAAATGAGAATTAGTGTTTTCATACCATCTCTGATTTGTTCTCAACATCTTGGTACTTGCTACAGAAAATACCTAAAAGCCAGGATGTTATTTCTTATGAATAATGTTAGCTGTAACAAACCACAGAGTAAAATGATGGCAATGTTAAAAGACCTGGTGGTGAAGCCTTCTCTGTCTTAGGATGATCTTGTCCCAAGAGGGTGGGCCAGTTACAGGCATTAAACAAACCACATGAACCAGGAAGGAGAGTAAGGAGATTTACTTGTGATGCTGCATTTTTTAACATGCATATCAGGGCACTAACAGTGCCAGATTGCTTCTGGAAAGTTCCCTGTGTTGAACATGTATAAACTAATTCTCAGAATTATTTTCTGTGTGCCCACAAAGCACCATAAGCTTGAATAATCAATTCTAGATATTAACTAACCTGAGGCTCCATTCTAGCTTTTTCAGTTTTCAGAGTCAGCCTGGAGAACACTAAGGAGTATTCAATGGAAATAGGAGAAAAGATTTAATTAGCAAGATTAATACTAATTGTAGAAGAGCAAAGTAAGTATATTTGAGTGTCTGGGTGTACAAATCTCCAGGCTCTAGGGTTTAAGAAAACATATATGGTGATCACCAAAAAGTACAATAATGCTTAATATGTTAGAACCCCTCGGGGAATCAAGTAGTTTCATTTAACTGCCTTTTCCATATAATTCAAGTTTACTCTATTTTCTTTTTAAAAAAACTTTTAAAATAAGAAATTTTCATCCATTAAACACTTGTCCTTTTGAATGTCTATCTTGTTAAAAGAGCAAAATCACCTTTTTTGATGGATCAGTCATCATTATGAGCATCAGCTATCCCACAGTGGTGCTCTGGGAAAATATGTGTCAAGATGTGGTCAAGGGTTCCCCAACAAGAGAATCACCTTGGGAGCTCACTGAAAATCAGACCCCTGGTCGCCACCCTAGGCCTCCTGAATCAGAATCCTGAGGTGGAACCCAGGATTCTCCATGTCCAACTTACTTCTCAGAAGATTCTTATGCTCCATCTGGGCCATAGAGGCCCAGTGACTCAGGGTTGATGGTATGCATGTCCTTCACTGGCAACACCACAGTGGCCTGCTATCTCTCAGTGTCTATTTGCTGTAGGGCTTCAGATACTTCCTTTTTAGGAGTTAACATTTTTCCATAGTGTACTGGCTTTAAACTTACAAGCCAATATGCACAGGATCCTTGGACAGAGTGCTGGCCTTTGTGATGTCTACTCTCCATCCATGAGCCTTACACCATTTATTCAGACATGGGGCTCTGAGCTTAAAGTAGATTGCTGTGGGATTCAGGCACCTGACCCCAAGCAACCCATGCTGAACATCAGCCCTTTTACTTCAAAAGGGCACTTAGAGAGCAAGGTAGAACAGAGGTGGTGGTAAATGTTGAATACAGAAATGTGACTAGATATTTAGAAGACAGATTGACAGGTTGCCTCGGTTAGAAGAAAAAATCCAAATACTCTTTAAGGGTATTAGTAAAATAAGTCTTTGGGGTCAGAGAAAATGGGAGTAGAGGATTCAGAATGTTCTAGAAGATGTGGCTCTACTTTAATGCAAAGCTGGGTCCCCTCCACTACAAAAACATAGCAACTTGACTACACACAGGGATCCACTTATTGGATTAGGAAGAACTTGGGGCAGAAATGGTAGGAGCACTGATTTTGGGATTCAGAGGACTTGGGTTCAAATCCCAATTCATATAAGTAGTCATAGGTAAGTCAGACTCTGCCTTTTCAGTCTTAGCTGTGAAACAGGACAAAGAATCCAAGCCCTCCCGGAACTACTGTCTAGCTTTAATGAAATAATGAATATGAAACAGCTTTTTAAACTGAAGAGCATTTTACAAATATTTAATCAGAAATATTCTGCATTGTGTACATATTTAAGTGGCTGCTACGTCTATCTATATGGCAGAATGCTAAGAAAAACTCAAGGCTGGGAAAAAATTCAAATATGTTAATTATCTCATATAAATAAAGCGATCATATTGTTCAGTGTAGAACTTAAATATCGGCTGTGCTTTTGTACTAGAGAAAAAAGGTATCTTTAAAATGAGCAGTATTTTGACTTTTGCACAACTCATGTTTAACATTCTCTTAAAATATGTTGTTCTCACTTTCTTAATCCAATAGGTGAAAAAGTTGATCCTTTTCTTTTATTCTCAAAACTCTTTCCTAACATCAATTTCTTAATGTCTACATTACTTACATGATGTATGAGCTGAAATTGCAGAATGGTGGGGGAAATGGGGACATGCCAGGCAGAGAAGAGAGGCAAGTAGGTCAATACTGAAAACAAGAGGGTTTGCCCCAAACCCAAAATACACTATGGATAGGAAAGAGGGAGGCTAACTTTGGAAACCATTGTCTGGCTCACATCACTACTTTTAGCTGTTGCTTTTTAAAGTGGAAAGACGTGCAAAAATTTAAAAAAGAAAGAAAGAGAAAGAAAGAAAGAAAGAAAGAAAGAAAGAAAGAAAGAAAGAAAGAAAGAGAAAGAAAGAAAGAAAGGAAAGAAAGAAAGAAAAGAAAAGAAAGAAAAAGAAAAAGAAAAGGCCAGGCTAGTTCTTTCAGCAGAGAATTAAAATTAAAAGCAGACCAGATAATAAGTACCAATAAAAGCTTTAGCTGACATAGCTTCAATTTACAAATCATTGGCTTTTCCTGGCAGAGCTTGGGGAAGGAGGGTGAGGAAGCATCGCCTACACAGTTTGGATGAGGAAGATATGGAAATCTTTAAAATTAAAGATGCTTTCAACTTTTTAAAACATGATTTATGCTGACCATGATAAAATCTGGGTGAAACTTGAGTCCCTCATGCAGGCTCTGGAAGCCCTGGTAGCTACTAAGTCCTTATGCCTCACTAGTCATCTCTGATTTTGACATGCATACTTTGTTTAGTGGGAGCCCAATCCACAATGTGCGTGCAAAAGGCATACGGTTTAGAATCTACATGTATTTCAATTTCTTTTTAGAGCATTAGGAGCATTGAGAGGCCCTTGTAACAATATTAAAAGTAAACTGGTAATAAATAAACACTTGGAAGCCAAAAGGTATAGAGATTGATTTATGAAAATCGATATTACTTCTCCAGAAATTTTAATGACAAAAATCAGGGTTCACAGGCATGTAAGTACGCTTGTTCTCATCTGTAAAACCTGGAAGACTACCAATTAAAAGGAACAGATGAAACTGCTAGATTTAGAGAGAAGAGTTGAGAGAGATATTTAGTGCCAGCGAGATGTCACAGCATATTAATCAGCATGCATGAGAATTAGATGTGGACAATGAACACATAATGTCATTCAAGCCAGCAGAAAACCTCCATGTTAAGAGATCCAATACTATACAATGCTGCAATGTAACTCCAAGGACCTACTGTGGGGTCCAAAATGTGGAGACTGTTCCCCCTAAAATAGCTGCCCGCTCCCCCTTTGATTCTGTTTTGGGAAAAGATTTTTCTCTGTATTCTCACTGGTGCAAATCAGAGAACTCTTTCCTTCCAGGATGCAAGTAAGAGGAGATGGGAAAAGTTATCTGCTTACTTTCTCACCTTTTCCCCAAACCCTGCCAGCTACGCTATATAGAACTGTGCTTGTTCCGGTTCTCTTAGAACAGTGAAGGCTTTCAAAAGAAGCATTCTCCTATTTCTTGATTTTGGTGGGTTTCCCTCAGGCATCTGCCTTTGATCCTTCTTTTCTTTAGTGACTTCACCACCTCACATGGCTCTCTCCCTGCTGATGGCTCTTGAAAATGACTTCATCTTCCAACCTCTTCATCTGGCTGCCCATGTGACATCACCTTTGGAACCTGGCTTCTCATCTGTTTTTGTCAACTTGGAGTTTCCTCTCATTTTATCTCTTTCCTTCTACCAAATCTTATCTGTTCTCACTCATATGGTGCAACTCCAGCCTCATTCTCATCCCTCTCCTCTCATCCCCTAATCTAGTCCTCTGCCACAGAAGCAATTACTATTGCCAGGTTCTCTTGTATTTGTCTTCCCGTAATTTAAGATGAAAAAACTGAAAGGGAACAAAATCCTAAATGTCATAAATTTTACTGTTAGCTTCTTTTCACCTTCCATATTTGAGAAATTTATTTATTCCTAAACATTAATCCTTAACATTTTCATATGGTTCGTCTTCCCTATATGTGAGTTATTTTCCAAGTGTCTTTGCCTGGACCTCTCTCAGAACATGAACTAATACCCATGAACTATGTTTGCTTATAAGAATGCGGAGTCCCACCTCTCAAGCCCAGGGAAGAGGAGGAACTATTTAAAAGAACAAAGCAGAAAAAAACCCCATCCCTCAATTTGTTTATATAATTAATCTATCTTGAGAAGTATCCCTTATTCCAATGTCAGCAGTCACTAGAAGAACCACAGTAAGGAATCAACATCTAAATGACAATAGTTGTCTCAAGATCACAGCTGGGGAGTGAATTTAAATAGATGGATGGACAGATAGATGGGTAGTTGGATAGAAAGAGCCAATCAACTGTGAAGTGTTACCAAGCCCTAAAATCATATTTCATTGGATGGGAACAACAGAAGCCTGATTAATGCATGTGGGAATTTCATGTCAACGTTATACCAATGGCCTTTCAAGGGCCTGCTTCTTCTCAGGGCTCTCGGAGTCCATGTGAAATTGGCCAGTATAAGATTTTAGGGCTCCTTTATATGAATTTCATTCATCTCATGTAGTGATTAAGTGTAGGATAATTGCTGAATATGAAACAGAAGTTTTTCAAATAGTTCTATTACAGCTAGAATTTTCCTGAAAATTTTATGCTAGAAGAGTTAAGCACACACACTTTAAAGCTGCTTTCTATTCAAAGTTTTACTGTCATCAATAACTTACTAAAGGAAGCAACATGAAGCCACCATGAGAGAAGTAAATTGAAAATGGTGGAGAATTGTGCATGCTTCAATGAACGGAGCCACCATGAACCAGTCATAAATTGGTTGACATGTGGGCCTCTGTGGTTAATCTCCCTCTGAGATTAGTATTATGTCAGTTTTCTGGAGGAATCATCAAATATCTTATTTTCTTTTTTTAAATCTCAGAACTGTGAATGGAAATACCAGTTTTTAATAACTCATTCTTTTGATAGTTCAAACACTGAAGTATAGATCAACTTAGGACTTGGATGCAAGAAGATTCTGAGCTTTCCTGAGAGACAGGAGAACCCATGAAACCACTAACAGCCTGTGACTCCATCATGTGGCCAGTACTACTTGGATAAATCTTGTTAGGAACGCTTTGCTGGGGGTTTCTCAAAAAATAACCCAATCATTTGAAAAGTGCTACTCAAAACCTTTCAATATCCCTCATGGCAAACTAACACAGAACACAGGTTTTTCCCAAAGTAACTGTGATGTAGAGCTTTCTTTCTGAAAGACTAACTCTCCATAGCCAATTTAAAAAAAATCCAGTCTGATGTACAGTGACAACTAAGACACCATTAAATCATTATTTTCTCTCTGTCACTGAAGTCTGGTTGTAAAGAAGAACATATTTGAAGAAAATTCTTTCTAACTCAAATAAAAGCAAGGTACAGTTCTGTGAAGTTATTGGCATTCAGGAAGTAGTAGATATATTGCCTCCATTTGAAATTAAATAAAATCACATAAAATAAAAGCCCCCATTTTGTAAAATAAGAATAATTGCATAGTGGGATGAATCCCTAAAGCATAAATATTTAAAACCAACATGCTTAGCTAACCCAGCAGGGTACCACTGTCTTTTTTTTTACACCAAATTCCTTAAGATGGCAAGAATTGCAACCAATTTGCCAAAAGAGAATAAGAGGACTAGCTGGGAAAGAGGAATTTGAGCTGTTAACCAAAAGGAAGAGGCTAATCTAGAGGGATAGACGGATATGCAGACTCGGAGACTGAAACTAGAGAGATAGTAACTAGTATATTATACTTCTTGAATACAGTGATTCTCCACTTAACCATAATCTAAAATTACACCTTCTTCAGAAGCTACCAAAAGTAGACAGAGGCAGATGGAACAGTCTGCGGTTGGGCTAGGGGGAGGGGAGGGAGGGTGTCATGGGCACCAGCTACTCCTCTGACCCTGCAGCCAAAAGCACAACATGATGAAATACAGAAATAATGAATCCATCAAAGACATTCTAGCTGCTAACCCACTGAGAAGCCCTTGTTATAAAATGGGCTCATTATACAGCAGCATTTTGATCTGGAACCTGATGATTCTACTCAGTAAAATCTTATGTTTTGTATATTATCACCCAGGAGATTCTAGAAACCAGGTTTGCATATGCCATCCAATACATATAAGTCTGAGGAAGAAAAGCCAGACAATTTGGCAAAAGGAAAACTATCTTGGATGGGATCAGTTCACACTTCAATAACACACTTTTGTTCAGAGTCTACTCTGAAACTTGAGAGTTAAGCAGGCTTTTCCCCTCAAACAACTGGAGAAATGCCATATGCAAAGATTTGATAGCTCTCTCAAGACAGAAGTAGTCCTCTCCATTCCTCTGTGAAAAAATCTATTTCAAACCAAAACATTTGCTTTTATGCTATTATATAGGTTTATTTTTAAACATATCAATATTTACTATTCTTACAGAAACTACATAATATAAATTACGAATTAGTATCGTGTAGACAGTATTTTCTAGGATGATAAAATCAAATAACTCCTTGCTTGCATAACCTAAGTCTCATTTTTATTCAATGGAAGGATTAAATTTCATTCAGGAATACAAATATTTATAAGATGCATATTATGTTTGTTTATTATGCATTTGCGGTTCAAAGGAGGGTCTTGAAGAGTTATTTGCACACCCATGTTCATAAGCAGCATATTTATGTTAGCCAACTGAGGGAAGCAACCTAAATGTGTCTGTTGATGAATGAGTAAGTAAAATGTGGTGGTATAAGCATAGAGTGAAATATTATTCCTTAAAATTATTATTATTCCTTGAAAGAGAGGAAATCCTCTCACATGCTACAACATGGATGAGCCTTGAAGACACTATGCAAAAGGAAATAAGCTAGTCACAAAAAGGCAAATACTGCATGATTCTACTTATATGACATATCTTAAAGTAGTCAAATTCATAGAAACAGAAAGTAGAATGATAGTTACACCAGGGGATGGGTAAGGGGGAAATGAGGAGTGGTCTTTTAATAGGTACAGAGTTTCAGTTTTGCAAGATGAAAAAGTTTGGAGATCTGTTGTACAACCATGTGAATACACTTACCACCACTGAAACAGACACTTGAAAATGGTTAAGATAGCAAATTTTGTTATATGTTTTATCAAAATTAGACATTTTTAAATTCTTAAAACTTCTTAACTTCAGCATGCATTAGAGGTATCTATAAATTAAGGGCCAGCAAACTCTTTTCTGTAAAAGGAGTAGAAGGTAAATATATTTTGGCTGTGCAGACCACAGTCTCTGTTGTTACTACTCATCTCCCCATGGTATCATGCAAGCAGCCATAGACAATATATAAATGAATAGGAATGGTCTTGTTACAATAAAATCATTAACCAAAACAGGTGGCTGGCCCATAAGCCATAGGTTTCTGACCCTTGCAAAAGTATTATCTAAATAAAAATATATTCATAATCATTTTGTAAAAATTTAAGTCTCCTCTACCCAAGAATTGGGAGTGAAATATTCTGTCCCAGAATCTATGATTAGAGCAACGGGAACAAGACCAAGCTGACTCAACAAGACCAGCACTTACCTGCATTAAGAGGAAAACACTTCACTGACAAAGGACCTGTTAGCTCTGTCCCAGTGTCTACACTTCTCTACAGATGAACTTAATTTCAGACGCTAACAACTTAGAGGAAGAATATTAAAAATATTAAGCTGGAAGAGAAACTTCGTAATCATCTAGTACCTATTTCTCCTTTAGTGATTGAGAAAACTGCAATGGACTTACCAGGACCTATCCAAGCTGGCGTAGGCAAGGCTGGGGGCAGAGGGTACAGCCATCCCAACTCTGAGGTCATGCTCCTTTCTCCCTGTTTACAATCAGGAGCAGCAGCCGGCCAGACACCAAGTCTGTATGTAAGTCATGTTTCATGGCTGCTATTCCAAATGGTCTTGGCTTAATCCTGAAACTAATTTTTGTCATTTGCTGAATTCAGGGGGGAAATCAATAAAGATACACAGAGCCCCAAAGGCCACACCTCATGAAATTTGAATATGAAAGCAAGGGTGTAATTATTTGTTCCCTTCCCAATTGTACCATATGGAAATGGCATGTTTTTCCTATGACATTAAGGTAGTATAAAGAAACAACCACCCAAGGTAAGGTTTAGCAACTTGATTTGATCTTCTTGGGGAACCACAAAAAAACAGGGGCCCTAGTTAAACAACCAAAACAAACATACACCAAAAACTAACAAATGAAAATGGAGAGTTACGAAACAGATTAAAGACTGTGTTAGCTTTACAAAAGGAACTTTCACCTAATCAAAAGAGCTCAAGCCAGTGCCTAGGATTTTAGCACTAGAAGAGACAGAAATGATAAGGGGTCAAACATCCTTCCCTTTTATGTATGAATTAAATCAAGTCCTGGAGTCAAGGCATTGCTTAAGCAGGCACGGTAGTGTTAGTCTACTGTGTGGACCCACACCTGATATTCTCCATGCTCACTCAACACAACTCATTGGGGGGTCTCAGCCCTGCCCTTGGCACTGATCTGAAGCAGAACACCCTTGTAAGCCAGAAAGCTGGATGGCCCAGGCAAAATGGAAAGGCTTTTATCTCAGAATGAGGAGACGGCTGAGTGGTGATACTCCTGCATCACTTGGCATCTCCAGCTCCCATGGGACCTGCCCTCAATTGCTAAAAGAGCCTGACCTCTGACAAAGACCAATGATTTCCGCAGTAATTAATGATACTGTCAAATTAATTAACCCAAGTCTTTGTCCACAGGAAAAAAAAACACTCTAATGTCAATACTACTGTTTACTAGTCCTTGATCAAGCTCTATACACCCAAACCTTCAGTCAGGACACATGAACACCACTGGCTGATGACCCCAGAGAGGCCCAACCTATTAAGCCATTTGTTAATAAACCTTCTCACAGTAACATATCCTTTGATAACAGGACTTTAGCAAATTAACAGCTCTCCAAAATCTAACATGATATTTAAAAGACACAAGCCCAAGAATGCCAGTGTGTATCATTCATATTTCTTACAACACGTTTTCGATACCCTTTTGAATTATGGTGATGAAAATCTAGACAAATGCTGTAGGATTTCATTAAGCCATTTAATAAATGGCCCTCATTAAAACTCTGGTTCCCTTGTCCTTGTCTATAAGGACTCTGACTCATAATAAATGCTCACGTATACATTTCCATATTATCTCTTTAAAGGATTCTAAACTATTTTCTTACACCTAACATGGCTTTTATTCCATTTAGAATAATTACCCTCCATCCCATTTCTGACTTTCAAGAAAAACAAGACATTTAATTGACCACAGGAGGACTCTCTCAAGGGCATCAGACTGCAAAAGCTCTTCTGTGAGCTCACAACTTAAGCTGATGTAATCTGCTACAAGAAGCTGACTTCTATTTTTAAATCATACCGTTTTACTCTGCCTTCAAAGGGCACATATATCACACGTTGTAGCTGCTCATAAAATACTTCGTGGTGTAGTCTCCCGTCCATTTCCCTCCTGGGGTGAATCACACTGTCAGGAGGGGCTTCCTACTGCTCACAGCCATCCAGCCCTGCACATTTAAATTCATCCACCATTTCCTATTATTTGGTCTTTAGGAGAATAGCTACATATGGTCACACTCTCCAGGTGTCTTGTTTATCACGGTAATTTTGACAAGGAACAGATGACTAGCAGGGTCCTTCTTGAGGGTTGGGATCAAGCTTTTCCACCTCTTTATACTTCCATCCCCAAATATAGGCACTTAATAAATGCTTATTAGTGTTGCTGCTGAGAGATCTGTCATCAGGCCTAGGTGCTTCCAAGGGTGTAAGAATGAAAACAGATTATTTGCTTTGTTTAAGTTTTTCATTCATCATTTTGGTCATACCCACTGTGTGTTATTTGAAAGTTGCTTAGCACTTTGAAAATACTATGAGAAAAGCCTTGGTTGGAAGGGAAAGTACACGATTTTGCTATTTGTTTATTTATACTTATTCTGCTCATTTCTAAGAGGAAGGAAGACTCTATGATTAAAATACTGCTGCTGTGAAGTGCAAGAGAGGGCAGAACATATACTTCCCTGGTCTATGTGCGTCTTTGTTCCGTGACACCCCATGTCTCACCTGGATTTTTTTTTTTAATGTTTTTTTTTAATTTATTTCTAGGAGAGAGACAGCGTGAGCAGGGGAGGGTTAGAGAGAGAGTCACAGACTGAAACAGGCTCCAGGCTCTGAGCTGGCAGTCAGCACAGAGCCCGACGCGGGGCTCGAACCCACGAACCGCGAGATCATGACCTAAGCGAAAGTCGGACACTTAACCGACTAAGCCACCCAGGCGCCCCTGTCTCACCTGGATTTGTATAAAAGTCTCCCAGCAGCTCTCCCAGCTTCAAGGCTTGGGTCCTTTCAATCCCTTCTCTAGGGATTGAATCTCTAGATTACCTTCTGGGGGAGCCAGTGAGAACACAAAGGTGATCATGCTTCCTTTGAAAGCTCCTCGTATGTGTCCCCATGATACCTACCACGTGCTGCCACCGGCAATGGTTCATCATACTGCATCAAGTTTACCTGCTTGATCCCCAAGTGACTACATTCTTTGGGTGAAAGAATAGATGAATGAATGCATACTAAGTATGCAATACTAAGTATTGCACCTAGGGAGAAATCACATCTGTGAGGATAAATTACAATACTGTCTCCTTGTAAAGTGTGAAACCAAGGAACTGAATTTATTGAAAAATACCACGTTCGTTCAGGATTCATCAGTTGAAATATGAAGGTGACAGCTAGCTCCACAGAGACTGAAATTCTCCTTCCCACAGTGACACCTAAGGAGCCACCCACAGCCAGACCCCTCTCCCAGAGGATACAGAAATGTGTTTCAGTAGCATGTTTCTGAGAGATAAATGGAGACTCTGTTTAAAGTGGAATCCCACTGGGACAAAACACTAAAGCTTGCTCACAGTTAAATTTTGTGTTATAAACTCCAAGCAAACAGCACACTCCACAATTTAAATTCATTCCAAAGAAAGCAGCAAGCCACAAGTTCATAATGTTACTTCTTACCTGCAAAATCATAAGTCAATTCCAGTTGCAGGTGGTGGCAATGCCCTATCGATCTGAGAAACAGTGGGTCTGGAACTTCAAGCTCAATGGCTGGAATCTACCATCTGATTTGAGAGCTAACTTGGGGGCCAGGTGCTGGTCTGGCCCTGGGGTATGCCAGTGAAAGATAAATCTGGTCCCTGTCCTCATGGACAGTTCTGCCTAATCAAATATACACTTTAATACAGACTTCTTAAACAAAAAATTCTTTCCCTAAATTCCAAGTACACCATGTTCAGCTATTAAATTAAATCCAGGACACATGGGATTGTAGAGTAAGGCATTGCTTCAGCTACTTCTGCATGGCAAAAGGATTTTTTAAAACCATGTTTTCCAAAATCAACAGATGGATGACACTAAAGAGTAGGTAATGTTTCAACATTTAAGCCAAATGACGAAGTGCTTGGTTTTTATTTCATCCTTACACAGCTAGTAACCACCCTCCAAAACAAAACCAAATAAACATAATTCCACGTGAAATTCTGCCTTCCAGAGTAATTGTATGTTTGTTTTTATTTACATGGCACAAAAAAAGCATTCAATATATGTTTGTTGAATAAATAAGCCACAGGACAGGTATTACTATGAAAATGATGGGCAATTTTAGATATGTTCTTCAACTTCCTTTTTTTCTTTCCTCTTAATGAAAAAAATTATGCATATTTTCTAGGTTTCTGACTTTCATTTCCTTGTCTGACCTCGGACTTGTTACTTAACCTAGGTATCATTTTCTGTATCTTGATTATTGTGAGGCTTAAAGGAAATAATAAATATAAAATGACTGACACTATTCCCTGCCGGTACGGTCTTGTTTGTTTATTTTAACTTCTCTACTCCATCCTCCTCCAATCCCCAAATAAAGTGTCAAAGACAAACCAAATTACGGGCCTGATGAGAAAGTCAGGAAATTTCTCATGTATGCTGGGCCTTGATTTTCTCTCTTCTAGAATGAGGGAGTTTTACTAGTTCATGCCTTTTCAGTTCAGATTTCCCATGAATTCAGAAATACGTCTTGCCAAGAAGTTAGATGCTGCTACTGCATTAAGGTTATCTACAATCAAAATAAAATAAACCCTGATTCCCTTCATAGAGAGGAATTCCAAATTGCAAATGAAAATAAAATTTGGCTTTTAAAAGATTTTGTATCAGTTTAATACTAGGCCAAGAATTGGTGACCCTATTTTTAAGCAACAGAAAGTCCCTCCTTTCCCCTATCACACAGACACACAGACACAGACACACACATAACCTCGTACACACTAGCAGGGTTTCCTATTTACAACTCCACATGATGTACCTAAAAAGAAATCTAGGGATTTTAAGCAACATCACTAATTACAAATGGATGACTTGAAATGAATAAGATAATTGACATAATATTATGTCAAACCTAACATTTGTTTGATTTTTTTCTTTCACACCCTGAAATACATCCAAATCAACCAAACAAAGAACTACCAAGATTGTACACAAGTCACTGCATATTCATAAATACTCAATGTATGACTGCCACCTAGTGGTGGGAAATATCTTTGTATGGCCAAATCTCCAAACAGCTAAATTGAAGCAAGATAATTAAAAAACCAAGGGAACATTGTTCTTCTGCTACTCACCAGTTATCTCAGGGAAATTTAAGAGCATAACCACCTCATCAGCTATTTATTTTCCTCAGACAAATTTCTGAAGTGGTCTATTGCAGATGCCACATTAGTTGATCCCACAACCAAACCCCACTGCTTCTCAACCACTTCACAAAACAAAGGAGAATTGTTATTCTATTAATTTTAATACTCATTAGCAATTTTAAAAGATTTCTCCAATACCCTGTCCTCACTTTCCAGTTTCATTTGATCTAATTTTGATTTTTAGTTATGCATGAAAAAGCATTTTAAAGTAACAACCTTACAAAAAGTGTACATTAGATAAAAATCCAACTTCAATTAGAACCAGTTACTAAATCCCAGCAATTTCCAGCTGTCTCTTCTATTTTACCCTTGGAGAATTATATATCACATTAATTGGTATTCTGTCACATAAAAAGACACTGGCGATGATTAATTGCATCCTTGGTGCTTTTGAGTTATGTCTTCTTCACTAGAGTGACTCAAATTACACCTCATTACCTTCCAGCAGGTACCCCTCTTGGTAACCTTCATAAAATCTCCTACCTTCCTGAACTTCTCCATTTGCTTGTAGAGGTCTGGATCAAGCTCCTGTGACACATCCTTCATCCATAATAATGCCCCTCTGTATTCAGTCCGGCACTGTTCCATGCGATTCACCGTCAGCCAAGTGTCTGAGATGGCCCGGTGCCGAAAAGTCTCCACTTCTTGGTGAAATCGACACAAAGGATTTCTCAAAGCCAACCTAGTTAAGAGGATAAAGCCATAATCTTGAAACTAAGTGGGCCAGCAATTTGCATTCCTGACAGTTTACCAGTCTTGAATTCATGAGCCTAGACCGTGCCTAGAATATAGACAATGCTGCAGAAGTATTTGATGGATTAGAATTGAAACGTATGAACTGATGAGTCCAGAAGAAATGATTACCCATGTACTGATCACTTAGATAACGGTTACTTGAATGTCCCATTGGGAAATATTTCCAATAGTACTGTTGGGTGGTTGCATGCCTAGGCAAAGAGTACCTGTCTGAAGCTGGAACCAATCCTGCGTTCATGGAGAAGGGTCAAGGCCTAACCATTTCCCATTTCTATTCTTGGCATTCCCTGCTTCTGCTCCTCTGAAACTTGGCTCTTTGAGAAGGGATGGACTTGTATTTCACTAGGGTCTCCCTGGCTAGGTTAGATTACTCTCCAAATGCTATCTTCTGCTTGCTCCAGTCACAGAGAATGAAGAATGAACAGAAGCATTTTCAAATGGTCTAGGAAGGGAGAGAAGCACTGAGGTCTACTGTGTTAGGTACGTTCTGATAGATTATAGGATTGAGCCTCATAAAGAAACAAAACTTGAGGATCCTACCAGAAATGAATGTATATCATACAATCAAGGGTAGAAAATACCCACTTGATTAGCTGTAACATATCATCATTTAGTAAGCAAAAAAATGTCTGAGGCATATCAAACTTTGGATGAAATATTTTACAGGGAAGGGAAATACTGCTTCTTCCATCCTTCTACCACAGATGAGTAACATTACATGAATTACACTGTCATCGTCCTAAGATATAGTTGTCTGCATGAAGCTGCAAGGCATAGGTTCAAAACATAAAGATAAGATGAAGAATTACATTTCAATTGAAATGCAAACTTATTTAGCTGAAAGGGATAGTGGTATTAGCGAGGTGAAGTCAGTGCTTGGCATCTCTACCAGCGTCTGCAGTGCCTCACATGTGCACATCACTGGAATATTACAGATGGGGCAATAAACAGTTTAAAAAAAAAACAAACCCTTTTTTATTTTCTCCAGTTTTCCTCTTTTCTGTAAAGCATTGTTGTTAAATAGTCAGCATTTCTCTAAAAGTAATTTGCTCACATCATCCTACCAAAGTGTTGCAGGTGGTTTTCAGACATATTATGGTGCCATAAAGTAAGCTTGTCCTTTATCGCCATTGGATTAAATTTAATACCCACCTTTCATCAAACTGAATGCACAGTTGTAGCAATGACTATCAAATAAGTCAGAAAAACAAATGCTGGTGTGAAGGTTTATAAAACTGGAGACTTCTATTTAAAGAGAGAAAGAGTCCTCAGCTGTCCCCCTCAGGATCCTTTTCATTTTTGGACTCCTTTTTCTCTTCCCTTGGACCCTGCCAATTTCCCTAAACTGGCTGAAAAAGACTCTTATGAATAAAATATTCTCAATTTCTTTGACTGTTGTAAAGTTAGAAACCTTTGAAGAGGTAATGACATGGTGATAGATGTTAAGATCTTGAAGAAAAGAAAAAAGCATACAAAATCACCTCATTTTTTTTTCTGTAACTGCTTCATATAAGATTAGAAAGGTGAAAACCGGTTCACTTGTGGTACCAAGGACTGAGTCTAGACCAACGAAAAACTCAATAACCAGAAATACCAAGCTTCAGTGAAAGACTGGTACACATTTTCATTGATGAAAACCTACCCAAGGGGAATAATTAATAAAGTACCTAAAGGTCTACTCCAAAGACATTGATCCTTTAGTAGGAAAATGTGGAAGTGACTCAAGTAATAAACAGAAAGGCTCAGGTTAAGCATATCACGGAATGCCCCGGAATACAATGCTATAGATATCTTTTAAAACGTATACATGGACAGCAAAAGGTGTTAGGGTTATTTGATCAAAAAAATCAATGATCAGCAAGTAGCACTACAAAAAAAAAAAAAAAAAAACCTGTCTGGATGATGTTTCTATTAAAAATATATCTCGGCATATTCTAAATTACATCCATTCAAGATCTGAAACTTCAACTTTGTGAAAGTTTTAGGTCATCCTCTACTGTGTTCACCTTTGGGAGGACTGGTTTGGGTGTCATGTGCCCGGTCAGCAGCTGAGTGCTGTGAAACCGAAGTCCCCGTGCAAGAGGTCACCTTCCAAATCTTAAAGTTGTCCAGGCTGCATTTAAATTATGGATATAGTGCATTTTGCTAGTTTATAGTGAAGATGCTTTGAAGTACTCTTTGCATTGTTTCTGTTAATTTCTTTTACTATTTTTGTTTATACCCAAAGGTTAGACTATATAAACTTAAGGTACCATATGTGTGTTCTGGGAGATAATTTGGTACACAACTCTGACAGGGTGTAACTGGAGAGCCCTATTATAAAATAATTATGTGATCAGGAATGGTAACTCTTACAGTGACTGTGTCCAGGGATTTGGCTTGGTTTCCCATAAACTGATGTAAAATTTGGCATACAGGTTAAGTATAAGAATTTTTCCCATTGAAACTAGTGGTAAGTATATATTTAACATATGAGAATATACTCTTTGAAAGATTTATTGAGAACCAATTATCTTGGTAAGGTTGGGAAAAGTATATACACATAGAAAATGTCTATCAAAGCATTAAAAGTGGGTCATCTCGACTAGTAAAATTGTAACCGCTTTTTAATTTTCTCCTTTGGATTTGACTCTGTTTTAAATTTTTCCTTCAGTAGTATTATTTTTACAAGATAAAATGATTATAAATAAGACCAAAAGGTGCTAAGGGAAAATGATAAACACTTTTCTCGGAAGACAAGTACAGAACTATTGGATGTGGCTTCATTCAACTATGAAAGTTGGCACTGCCCACAAAGTCAGGGTCCAGATGTATTAGGAAGAACCAGCAGAAGCAACACTCCCAGGAGAAGGACCACAGGAAACTGACACCGGTGGTCTCTTCCTTCTACTCCACCTCTTGTAGGTTTTCATTGAAACACCTGTGTAACAGGCCGATGGCCTGATCTTGGCGCACAGGGAAGGAAAGAAGGAGAAATTGGGAGAAGAAAATGTTGGACAGTTGGAGGAAGTGAAAGTTTTGTAACCTGAAAATTGTTGGAAACTACCTACATGTCTTATTTAGGTCTTGCCTAATATTATTAAGTGACATTTTTAGGCTAATTAAGGACTGGAGGAAGAGGAATGGAGAAGGAGTGTCACTTTCCTCAGGCACTAAATGCAACTATATGCACCGGCTCCTGCTTATTCTACACCAACCATAAAAATGAGTGGGGAGAATGTTAAAAAAAATGTCACTCATCTGCCACAATTTCCTCTCTACCAGAGCTTCTCAAACTTAAATGTACATAAAAATCAACGTAGGAAGGGAGGAGAGGAGGGGGAAACTTGTTAAAATGCAGGTTTGGATTCAGCAGTTGTGGGATGGGGCCTAAATTCTGCATTTCTAACAAGCTTCTAGGGGATACTGCTGATGTTGCTGATCCAGAGTCTGAGCAAAATGGTTCCAGGAATCATGCACACCACCTCTCCAAAGTTAATTGGCCTATAGAGAGCAGACAGGCAACCCTTCCACCTGGTCTCATTAGGCTCCTGCTTTAATCAGCTGCTGGAAGGGGACCAGCCTGACTGCTATGGGAAACGCTGAAGGTCAAACATAAGCCTAGGCAGTACTCACAGTGATTGTCAAGTAAAATCCTCCCTATAGACCAGGGGAAATATGAAAAAAAAAAAAAAAAAAAAAAAAAACCTTAAAAATTAATACAGTGGAAAAAATATTACATGTTATCTTAATCAGAGTGTTAAGTAACTACAGATTAATAACTGAAAACAGAGTAGCTCCTCAGTCTCAGGAAAGAAACTTGTAAAGAACAGGAGAGCCCCCTTCATGGCTGGGTAGATCCCAGATTCTCCGCTGATCCCCCAAATGGAGCCCCAGTGAAGGCCACACACCTTTGCTGGGAAGAAAAGCAGAGGGCCTTTCCTGTTGCTTGCATCATCTTTCCTGCTCTGGTTTTGTCTTGGAAGCCTTGGGATCGGAGAAATTTTCCCAGTTCGTTTTCTTCTTGAGATAAGACTGATGAAGAAAAGACCAAAAGGAGCCATGAACAATGAACAGTTCTATTACAGAGAGGAGAGACCCACCACAAGCTCCTCTCTCTTTTAGAGGGAAAGACAGGATGAAATTAAATCCACGTGGCAAGCTACAAGGTAAGCCCCTCCCCCTCCCCATTTAACTTTCATGCTGTCCCTCCATTTGCAAAAGGAGAGATCAAATTCACTTGAGTACATCTGTCAGTGCGTTTGGTGCCCTGTAATCTGAACCAGAAAATGACCTCTGCACTGAAAAACTAGCCGATAATGTGCTGCTTCGAGCTGAAATAAAGAAAGTTGGGTTTGTCAACTATGACTGTGGGAACCTTTTGTGGCTGCTTATAACATAGGGCCAGTTTCCTCTGCTTTTTCTCTCTCACTGGCTTTTTGATCTCTGCTTTCAGAGGTACATTCTACTTGACTGCAAAACAATTCCATACCTTATTCATGATGTGGGTTTTTGCTGTAAGTGGGAGTGGGAATTGAGGGTGGGCAGGTAATTGGGTTGATATCTCAGTGGGTTTTTTAAATGCAGAGTTGGAACCATGAATTGGTCATGCCTAATCTTGGCCTTATTTTTAAAGACAACCTCAGGTGGTACTGCTGGTGAGATAGTGATTGTTACAGCTTTCTGCAGATTCATTTGGCAGTAAATATAACATATCACAGAATTCTATGTATCTTTTGAGATTGTACTTTTGACTGTTAGCACTTTCTAAGGAATTAGTGAAATGGGCACAAAGCTGTACACAGAAAAGTAATCAAAACATCAATATTTATAAAGCAAAACACTTTTTTCTCTACACTGGGGACTGATTCATCAACGAGTATGTATCCAAAAAATGGAATGGTGGGCTATTATCCAGTCACTGGTCCCAAATCTACGTTTACCAACAGCTGAGCAAAGAATGGCACTGAGTTCCCTAAATGTTTTCTTTTCAAAATACAGCCCTTCTGTGGACTGACTTTGACCACTACTCTGATTTCACATTTCCTTATTTATGCATTTACACATCACGTGTCTCTAAAAATGCTTTTTGAATGCTATGAGGATTCTTGTCCATTTTCATGAACAATCCAGAATTCCTTCAGAATGCACCCCATTCATGACACAACATCTCCAACAAGAGCATTAGCCAGGAACCACAAATCCAAAGGTGAAGGTTACAATTGTTACTGCTTCCTTATTAATGTGTGACTGTAGTTCACATGAAACTTTCCAGAGGAAGAGGCTTCTGGAATCTACTCTTCCTGAGAACTACATGACTACCCTCTTTCCTCTCTGGCCCTCAAGAATCACGTTCACTAGTCAAAGTCTGCTCAAAGACTACTTCGCTGTGAAGCAGATGATCCCTGTTTCTCTGTGACAGCAGTGCCCTCTTGGCTTCTGGTATTAGGTTGTTTGTGGTTGGGCACGTGTCTGTCTATCTCATGACACTCTAACTTTCTCAGGACAGGGACTTCATCCAACTATGGACTCCCCAGGCTGAGCATAATGTCTTAGGGTACTATTAAGTGCTCATAAAATTAACTATAATTTTTGCCTTATTATCCTCATATACTTTATTTCACTTTATTTTCCCCCACCACTTCCTGTCCCACTTTATTTCACTTTAAATGCTTATTTGATATGTATGCCATGTTTCTATACAGCTTAAAAAACCCTATAATTATAAGAAGTTTTGTTTTTTTATATTACCTTCTATTCCTTCTCTCTACTTACTGATATGGGACTCAATTCCACAAGGAATATATCCCCATGGAGAGCAACTTCACATTTTTGTTCATAATAGCACAAGGCTACTGTCACCTTCTTTACCTTGAAGTCTGGAGTCACATATAAATGATCACATTTAGCTTAAGGCTAGGAAGAAACCATTCATGGCACCTAAACAATTACACAGTTGGTGAAATGTACTCTTTCCTGAATAAACCTCAGCAGGTTGAAAGCATTTGAAAAATTACTTTTTGTTATTTTATGCACTTGAGGACTAAACCTAGGGTGAGGACAGGTTTGCGTTTAAGAGCTGGATTCTAATTAATTGGCAGTGTTGTTCAGAGAGAGGTAGAAAACGTTTGAGCCTCATCAGACTTCAGCGTGAATTACTTAATGATGACTATTATTTTCCAAGAAGGAAATGCCTGTTCTTTAATTTTAATCTTAAAATTCAAATACTGAAATAAATTTAGGGAGCTTTAAAATTCAGGTGCAACATAGGAATCAGATAACTCATCAGTTTCCACTTACAAGGTTTAACCTAACTGGGACGTAGGAATTCAGACACAGATGAACCCTATTCATATTTAATTGCTAATTGGATTTTCAGATGTACTCTAAAAAGGGGACTAAAACCAATTAGATTGGCAGCATTACTTCACTCAGCACAGATTTATGGATGATCTACTATGTACTAGGCACTGTTCTTGCCACTGGGAATATAGAGATGGACAAGACACACAGGTCCCTGCTCTTATGGAGCTTTTGCTCACGTGGCAGGAGAAAGAAAATTTAAAAAAAAATCATAATTACAAACACAAAGCACAAAAACACCAGATAGAGCAATAAGAAAAAGGGCGTGAGAGAAGCTGTTTTGGTCTGGGTGGTCAGGAAAAGCCTCCTGAGCAGGTGACCACTAAGCTGGGCTCTGAATGGCAAGAAGGCAAGAAGGGGGCCACTCTTTTTTTTTTTTTTAATTTTATTTAAATCCAAGTTAGATAACATATAGTGTAATAATGGTTTCAAGAGTAGTATTGAATGATTCATCACTTACATATTACAGCCAATGCGCATCCCAATAAGTGCCCTCCTTAGTACCCATCACCCATTTAGCCCATCTCCCACCCAACACCCAAGAAGGAGCTACTCTTAAGATAATTAGGCCAGGAACATTCCAGACAGAGGAAAGAGTGAGAGTAAAAGGCCTCAGGTGGCAGGATGGGTAAGGGCAAAAGTGGTTGGAGAGGTGAGCTGGGCCAGATCATATAGGAGTTCATAGACTTTGGTATGGAAGTCTGGATCTTGATTCAATGTACATTTTGAAAGCTTTTTATTTTGTAATAATTTTAGGCTTATAGAAAAAAACTGTAAATAGAATACAGAGTTGCTGTATCCCCTTTTCAGCTTCCCCTAACATTAGTATCTTATGTAACCATGGTACAATGATCAAAACTAGGAAATTAACATTGGTAGAGTACTATCAACTAAACCACAAACTTATTTGAATTTTACTAGTTTTCCCACTAATGTCTTTTTTCTTCCAGGATCTAATCCAGAATCTGACCTTGCACTAAGTTATCATGATTCCTTGGTCTCCTTCAACCTGTGACAGTTCCTCTGCCTTTCTTGTCTTTCATGACCTCATGCCTTTTAAGAGTACTGGTTAGGTATTTTGTAGTATGTCTCTCAGTGTGGATTTGTCTTACTTCTCACAATTAGACTGGGGTTACAGATTTTGGGGAAGGAAACCATAGAGGTGGAGTGGCCTTCTTAGTGCATGATATTAGGGCCAAATGACTAACATACACTGTCACTACTGATATTAATCTGGACCATTTGATTCAGGTGGTGTCTACTGGGTCTCTCCACTGTAAAATTATGATTTCTTTCTTTTGTAATTATTAAAAATCATGGAGGGAAATACATGACACTGTGAAAATACTCAGTTTCTCCTCAAACTTTCACCCATTAATTGTGCCACCTTTCAGTGAATCTTGCCTGCCACAATTCTTACTGTGGTATTTACCTATTGGTGATTTTGTGGTTCCCTCATTCCTTCTGTATTTATTAACTGAAATCATTTTATAAGAGCTGTTTCTTCTCCCCTGTTTGTCTATTTCCACACTGACTTAATGAATATTTACTTTACTTTATTGGTTATAATCCGGAACTACTCCTATTTACTTTGTTACTCAAATTGTCCCAGCTTAGACCATTGGGAGCTCTTTGTGGTGTAAACAATGGGCTGGAAGGGGCTAGGAGATCAGTTAAGAAGGGGATACAGCAAATCAAGCAGGACAGTGGATTCATGATGGTGGCATGAACTAAGATAGTGGCAGTAAAGATGGAGAGAGGAAGGAGACTCTGAATGCTATTCAGGCAACAAAATGGATGAGCATTTAAGACTAATTGGATGTGGGACAGAGAAATGGGCGGGGGGGGTATGTCCTGTGTCTTGATTTACTCAGAACTCAAGACTATGGAGATATAGCCGAGGAGAAGTCTTAACTTAGTAAACAGTAACATAGAAAATTTATCAAATTCTGCCTCTAAGTCGTAGGATTTTGTACTTTCCCACAATAGTCTTAATTAAAAACTAATGAAGGAAAATCATCAATTGTTACTTTGTGATTGCTGGAAAGAGGTCTAGCAGCAGTCAGAAACAGAAAAACTTCCCATGTTCTAGTCTCAGAAATCCAGAAATTATACTATTAAATCACCTATGAGTGGACATTTGAAAACATATTAATGTTTTTCATACAACTTGATATTTAGCATTTCAGAGATAATCTGTGGGTAATAACTTTAAGGCAGAATCCTGTTTCCAAATAACTCAATCTCTAACATAAAAAATCCTCATGAAGAAGCTCTGTTGTCAAAATATGGTCAAGGAATTACCTATATGTACTTTCTCTCTCCATTTTAAGAGGAACAAACCTGGATATAAGAGAGCTAGGGCAATCAAATAAAAACAACCCTATTGTTTTTTAAAACTCACGCAAGAAACTGAGGAAACTTTTTTTATAATTAGGAAGATAAATGGCATGTACTTATCCATGGGAGACCCAATATAAAGTTCTTATTATAGTTATTTGCACTGAATGATAAACAACCTATGTAAAGGGTTTCTGACAAAATTATTAGAGACCCTCCTTCCCACCAATTAAAGACCAAAGACAGACACTCCTCAATAGTAATTTACTTGTCTCACTTCCTAAACATATGAAATGATATATTAAGGCAAAATATCCTATTTTTCATTGTTTATCTCATCAATATGTATACTTAGGGCATACTTACAACATATTCTCTTTTGATAGAGTACAATTGCTTTAGACAAGTCCAAACAGGTTCTCTGAATTGAATGAAACAGCTATAATAAAAATACAAAATATTAAATAAAACAGATAGTAGTGAAATAAAAATTATTATATTGAACATAACTATAGTGTTTGATTTGCCCACTAAAAATAAAACTGCAAGCCAAAGTATGCTTGGTGTTACATGGTATACTGTGCAGGAACTATGACCAGAGTCTTTAAATATGCTCATATTATTCTGTATTTATTGGAGTTCATCATCTCTGTGATCTGAATTAAGATCTCCAGAACAATAATTTCCTCCAGACTACTGAAATAATAGCTGAAAAACAGAAATCCTAAATGAAGGCCCCAATTAGAAGACCTGGTAAACCAGAGACCCAATATTCATTCATAATTGAATTTATTTCCTATCTCACTTGATGTCTTTTTTTAAATATGGATCCCTCAATTAAGCATCATATTTAAAACACAACATTGCCTTATTTTGTGATCCTAATGCATTCTATGGCATGCTTAAACAACTCTATAAAAAGCCAACAAAAATCAACCAGCTGAATATTTAATATAGAAGACATCTGGTAAAATGGAGTTTAGCTAGTAGCCCTTATCACTCATTTTCCCAATAATTTCATAAGATATACCGATAAGAAACCTAATGTAATGCCAAGGCCATATCAGAGGAAATTAAGGGAAAAGCAGGTGGGTGATACTGAGAAGAATGTAACTAGATTTTAACTAATGGTGGTCCTGGTCTTTGGTTCAGAAATACAGACAAGCTCAAGAGAAGATCAAACAGCTACTTCACACTGTCTCTACCCTCTGTCCACCAACTCAAAGCCAGGGCTGGTCTCATTTGGAAAACGTGGCAAATATTCTGCCTTCTGATGAGCCACCTAATGAGGCCGAGCAAAACTTTCCCTTTTTCTCTTTTAGCTTATTGGCCATGATGATGTAATAGTTATGTCTTGGTATTATGAAGCACTTCACTATTTGAGTTAAAGCAGAGAATCTGTGTCATAATAAACATGACCAATTATCTAATAAAAATAGATGTATGTATATATACTTAAAAGATTAAAAAACCATTCCCGAAATGCTTTACATGATAAAACCTGGTCATGAAGAACATAAATTTTGCTAAATCTTATTTCATTACACTGTATCCTCTACTTAGGGGAGAGAGAAAGAGAGAGAGAGAAACAACTCTTTACCATAAAACAAAACAGAGAATCAGCAGTCTGAATCTCTTCCTTAACAAATGCTTGATATCAGGATTCTGGGTCACAAACCACCAACACATAGTAATTCCTGAATACAGGAGGAAGAAGTTCAAAAAGTATGTTCAGGAGCTGTTCTAATGTCACTGTTCATTTTTTTAAATTGAGGTATAAATTAGATGCAATTGGGGTGCCTGGATGGCTTAGTCAATTGAGTGCGTGACTCTTGACTTTGGCTCAGGTCATGATCTCATGGTCCATGAAATGGAGCCCCACATCAAGCTCTGCACTGACAGCATGGAGCCTGCTTGGGGTTCTCTTTCTCCCTGTCTCTCTGCCTCTCCTCCAGTCATGCTCTCGCTTGCTTCTCCCAAAATAAATAAATAAACTTGAAAAAAATAAATGCAATAAAATGCACACCTCTGGAATGTTCAGTTCTGCAGGTCTACAACTGCCTACACTCTTCTCACCACATCCAAACTAAGAAACCAAAGACCATTTCTATGCTGCGCCAGTCACTAAAAGACTTGCCATCACAGCTTACTTCTGTCTGTTCTTAAGAGGTGTTTTTGAGAAAATGATTTTATTAACAACCAATTTTGACACATATGTAAACTTAGTGCAACATTTCTATATTAACTCCCCCATAGATTATAGTATTATCTATCCGTTATTATAACTTGGCAATAAACTTTTCTTGTGCCGGCAGAACAAATAGTTTGTTTCATACTAGCGTTTTGTGGATAGCTTAGGATAAGAACACATCAAAATGGTTTGCACATCATTTATGTATGTTTTATTATAGAATCCATGCTCTCTACAAATATCAACACTAGTTTAAACATATTTGTGACAAACACCTCTGCGTGTAACATTATTAGCCTCAGCTAAGTACTGTGGATGTTATGTGCCTAGGACAGCAGCTAATTTGATTAAAGTACAGTTGTTTCAGTAAAAATGCTGCAAGAGGCTAATAAGCGTAAATATAAAATCACCATATTTTGTTTAATCGACTAATAATTACATGTTGAATTCCTTTTTGAATAATACTTATATCTACTATGTTGTTAAAAAGAAAAAAACAAAGGTACAAGATGTGAAAAGCATATGCAAGTTATAGTCATTTAAACTGTATGCAGAACACTAAAATCAGAACACGTGCCTCCTGGCTCCACTTTTCTCCACTGTAGCAAACTCCATTAGAACATCCCCATCAAACCCAGCTTCAATTTGAACACTGTCAGGGGAAGGCCTGGGAACTAGTATTTATTGCATTAACATGCACACTGATTCAGTTAGTATTTACTGAATGTGTACAGTGTGTCTGGCTGAGGATACTAAGGTGAATGAGGCTGACACAAAACATGATCTCTTAGTGGAAGTGAGGCAGACAAATACATCATTTAGGATAATTTCATGAAAGATACATACTATGAACAGGGGCCCTAGGTCTGTTTCTCTCCTCAGGTGCATAAAATGAATTATCCTTCTCCCACATGACAGACCTTCCTATACAATCAAGAACTAATATAGGTCTCCTTAAACCTCTCTGTTCCAGTATAACCTTTTTTGAAATCCTGAGCTTTTTACTTTAGTCCCATTAAATGTTCAGTTCATGAACTTTAGCTTATACATTTGTTTGTTTGTTTTGAGTGAGTGAGAGAGAGAGAGAGCATGAGTGGGGGAGAGGGGCAAAGGAAAAGGCGGAGAGAGAGAATTTCAAGCAGAGCTTAAGCTCCTGCTGAGTATGGTGCCCAAAGTGGGGCTCAATCCCATGACCCTGGGATCATGACCCGAGTAGAAATCAAGAGTTGGATGCTCAAAGAATTGTGACACCCAGGCACCCCTAGCTTATATGTTAAATTTAGAGATAATTTTGAATTCTTATCAGGTCATGTAACATTCCTCACAGAAGTGATTAGCATGCTTTTTAAATTTTAATCTAAACTATTGGCAGAATATCCAGCAAGACAGGGAATTAGTGGGTCTTCTACTAGTTATATTAGTATTTGGGAATCAACCAGATAGGAAATCAGCTTACTGTATTATTAACTAGTCTAACTAAATATCTGCTTAGTTAATTCATTCTAGAATTTTATTAGACTCTACTTTCAGGATCTTGTGTTATCATCTTTTTCTGTTTTTTAGAATGTAAGCATTTGCCTGACCCTAGTGTAATATCACATGCATGTGCAGTGGGTCTCTGATTCCATTAGCTTTTTTCAACAAGCATTTATTGAGAATTTACCACTTGCCATGCAATCCAGCCATGTGCTTGAAAAACTAATTAACTGAAACATACTGGTGGTTACACAAGAATTGGAAGGTTTTTAAAACATATACTGGGATTGGGGTGCCTGGGTGGATCAGCTGGTTGAGCATCTGATTCTTGATTTCAGCTCAGGTCACGGTCCCAGGGTCGTGGGATGGAGCCCTGCGTTGGGCTCTGTGCTGAGCATGGAGCCTACTTAAGATTCTTTCTCCTTCTCTCTCCACCTGCCCCCACCCCTCCTTTCCCTTGTGCACGCTCGCTCTCTCTCACTAATAAAGAACATATAAGTATATATTCTAGGATTGAATTTACCTCCTCCTAGATTTTCCTCACGAACTAGTTTGCAATATATTTTCAAATACAAAGCTCACCTTGCTCACCCAGGTCAGCACACTCTAGGACTGGGCCCTAGCAAGGGGGCTGAACTAGGGCTGAGAGCAGTAACAACTCACCTCTAACTTGGCATCCAGGTCTGCATCAGAGGCAACAACATGCTCATCTTCCTTCTTCCCTGTGGCTTTAATAAAGGCTTGCTTCGTTTCCCAATATTTCTGCTGCATCTTATTTACTACAGACTTATCTTGAGTATATCGATCCTGTAAGTCCCAGGGATAACTGCTAGAAATACATTTAAAGAGGAATCTTATTCATGACTTTCATAAATATTAAGCTATTTCAATGTGAACAAACCTATCTCACAATTATGTCATACAACATTAATAAATATATACTTTCTTATGTGGTTATTACACCAAAAATGTTAACCAACTCTTACTCTGAAACCTTAAAAGTCAATAAGGAAATGAAGTGGCTTTTGCAGGAAATTAAGAAGCTAAACCTTGAAGAGTTAAGCTACCAGCAGGTTGGGACACACTCCTTTTCCAAGTGGAGAAAGTAAGGCCAAACCAAACAGCGTGTCGGTTCAAGCAGCCCAGCCAGTTACAGAGGTAAGGCCGGACACCAGTGTTCTCTCCACTCCAGCATTAGAGTCGACGATGAAGTGATGGAAGAAAAGTAGAGATAAGGTGCTGAAAAATAGCAAATTTAAAATGTGTCCTCGAGGTACCTAAAACTGTCAAACTCATAGAATCAGAGAGTAGAATAGTGGTTACCAGAGGCTGGATGGGGTGAGAGGGAAATTGGAAACTGTTACTGAAGGGGTATAAGGTTTCAATTATGCAAGATGAGTAAATTCTAGATATCTACTGTACAACACTGTACCTATACTTAACTGTAGTGTATACTTAAAGTTGTTAAAAGGGCAAATCTCATGTTAAGTCTACTGTCTTGCCACAGTCAAATGAAATTCAGAAAAATAAAAAACAATTTAAAAAATATTTACTAATTTCTGCTATTAAAAATTTTAATTTTTCAAAATGTTTACTTATCTTTGAGACAGAGTGAGAGAGGAACAAGGAAGGGGCATAGAGAGAGACATGCACACAGAATATGAAGCAGGCTCCAGGCTCTGAGCTGTCAGCACAGAGCCCGACGCGGGGCTCCAACTCACAAGCCGTGAGATCATGACCTGAGCCAAAGTCAGATGCTTAACCGACTGAGCCACCCAGGCGGCCCTAATATGAAAATTTTAAATTCTTAAACATAAATGTTTAAAATACATATAGGAAGAAACCATTCTTTCAGGAAGGACACAGTATATGTAAAAAAGAAATCAGAAAAAGAACAGATGAAATCAAATTCTGTAAAAGACAAGAGCACCTCAAATATCGACAAAAATGTCGCCATAGTGCTTCATCCCTCCCCATGTTGTCTACACCCCCCTCCTGCCTAGAGTTCCTACTGCATAGGTGCACACAGGACCCCTTGTTTCTCCTCTCTGCAGACATGTGCCTGTTTCCACTACACACTATCACTTCTCAAAATGTGGCAGACTTGAGTCCTAAAACATAAGTTGCTTTACATGATTATAAAATATACCTATACCTTAAAACTTGGTGATTTATACTCTCCTTCCAGAGGGCATTTACAATTATCAACACATACATTTATTCTTAAAAAGTCAAAAGGGATTTCAGACAACTTCTTTACAATGGTTATCATTACAGGAGTAGGATTTGATGGACTTTAATGCTTTCTGCATTATTTAAAAGTTTCTTTTTATGTGTATAGACTGGTCGAACCACTACACCTGTAGTGTACACCTGAAACTAATTAACATTGTGTGTCAACTAAACTTCAATTAAACATTATTTTACTATGAGGTCACATCAGAGAAAATAAGTGGAAGAATATATAACTTTTATGTAAAAGAGAAAATCTGTCTATGTAATATGTGCTTTAGAAGATTAAAAGAGGGCACCTGGGTGGCTCTGTCAGTTAAGCATCTGACTTCAGCTCAGGTCATGATCTCACGGTCTATGAGTTCAAGCCCTATATCGGCCTCTGTGCTGACAGCTTGGAGCCTAAAGCCTGCTTCAGATTCAGTGTCTTCCTCTCTCTCTGCCCTTCCCCAGCTCTCTCTCTCTCAAAATTAAATAAACATATAAAAAAAATTAAAAGACTAGAAGGATATATCCTCCAAAACTATTTTGGGGAAACAGAATTTTTAGAAGTGAGGAATAGAGTGGACTTCTTTGTATTGTATCTTTTACTTACTACTTATTTATTTATTTACTGTGAAGGTCATGGATTAACAGGAAAAAAATTCCATTTTGAAAAAAAGACAAAACCAAAGGGACTTCAGAAATTGAATGAACACCCCTCACCTCTGTGATTTAACAAATGAGGTATCTTAGGTATCAAATGCTTAAGAAATCTGCTCAAAGTCACACAGGATTAAAATCCAGGCCAGGGCTCATTTCAGTGTTTTCTGCAGCTGCTGCATTTCAGCAGCAAACAGTGAAGTGGCAGAGTAAGTGGGAGAAAGAATTTAGGGAAGTGCCCACTTCTTAGGCACTCTCCTGTCTCTCTTGGGTGCATGACTACCTACTTCTGGGAGTCTGCTGCCAGGATATGACAGTCGGTATGAGGGTCACAGGATGGAGCCTCCCCTTTGTCTTAATGAGGCAAGATGGAACAATTAGGAAAACAGTCTGACAACTCTTGGTTACAGAGCCATCAAATGGGGTACTCAGAGAAACTAGATCCCTTAGCCATTTATTATCTGTTAAAACTCGTTACATCTTAAGACATACAAAAATTCTTTTAAAGTTTGACATTTGAGACTAAAGAAGCCTTGGGCCTGATTACTTCTTTACTGAGACAGGAAGGATTACAAACGATATCCTTAAAAAAATAATAAAAAAATTTAAAGTATATTATAATTAGTTGTACATTTGAAACATGAAAATACACATCATCACAGTTTTTCATGCTACAAATTCAAGAAGATAAAACATGACAAAGATCTACCTGCCTGGCGGGTCATGGGTTCAAAAGGTTCAGAAACACTGCTTGTAGCATGTCTGGAATTTATAAGAAGTTTAATATGCTGCTGAGAGGTGTTACAGGCATGTAAATGACAGTGCTCCCGTTGCCATGACTGCCACATTTTACTCAGAATCATTGTCTTCTAATCATAATCACCTCCTAAGTGTTCATGAAGGTTGAAGTCATAACTATAAATTAATGAGTCTGGGTTTGTGTCCATTCATTATTTTATAGCTGCCCTACATCAAGTTTCCTGATAACACTAATAAGCTACAAATAAAATAGTGCTAAAAAATGTATCAACTTATTACATTTGAAAAACTGGTAGTAAGAAAAGTCATTAGATTCTCAAAAGAAAAGTTATATGTAGACTAATTCCTTAAGAGAATATACATTACATAAGAACTTATAATATTTCTAGTTATTCGGTTTCCATATTTCATTTAGAAAAGACATTGAACTTGACTATACTCCATTTTGGATAAGGGCTAACAGATTATTTACTGCTAATGTGACTCTTGATTTTTCTTTATCTTTTTCTTTTTTTTAAATATTTTTATTTATTTCTAGGAGAGAGAGAGAGAGAGACAGCGTGAGCAGGGGAGGGTCAGAGAGAGAGGGAGACACAGACTCTGAAACAGGCTCCAGGCTCTGAGCTGGCAGTCAACACAGAGCCCGACGCAGGGCTCAAACCCACGAACCGCGAGATCATGACCCAAGCGAAGTCGGACACTTAACCGACTAAGCCACCCAGGCGCCCCTAGAAATCTGCATTTTCAAAAGCCCTATCCCTTCCCACCAGGTAATTCTNTATTTATTTTGGTTTTTGTTTTTTGAGAGACAGCAAGCAGAGGAGAAGGGCAGAGAATCTTTTTTTAAAATTTTTTTTAATGTTTTATTTATTTCTGAGAGACAGAGTGAGCAGGGGACGGTCAGAGAGAGAGGGAGATACAGAATCTGAAGCAGGCTCCAGGCTCTGAGCTAGTTGTCAGCACAGAGCCCAAAGCGGGGCTCAAACCCCCGAACCGTGAGACCATGACCTGAGCCTAAGTCGGACACTTAGCCACCCAGGCGTCCTAGAGAGAATCTTAAGCAGGTTCCATGCTCACTGTGGAGCATGATATGGGACTTGATCCCACAACCCTGGAATCATGACCTGAGCCAAAACCAAGAGTCAGATTCTCAACCAACTGAACCACCCAGGTGCCACTGACTTTTGATTTTTCTATCCAACAGACATTTACTGAACATATACAATGTGCTTTCCTCTTTCATTAGTCTCTCCCACTCTCCCAATTTAGAAAAGATGACAAATTACTTACCATTTGTGTCCTGACATGTTTTCTTCTTCTTCTTTTTCTACTATTGATGATTTGGGGAGAAGGGGCAGGGAAAAAGGATGAGAGGATAAGTTATAATATAACCTGAAATAAAACAAATATGTTTAACAATTAACACTATAATTATGTGTTAATCTGATACACATAAAATTTTCCAATCCTAAACTACTTCTAATTGTATTTTAGGGGCCAGACACTATTACTTAGTAACAGTGTACACCGGTGCTGAGAATAGTTTAACACTGGAAGAAATATCCCAAACGAAGTATAAGAAGCAAAAAGGCAGACTGCATGAGAAAAGCAGGTTGCAAAAGACTATATAAAATATGAGACCACAAAATACAAAATAATTGAAGTATACAAATATACTAACGGTATAAAAAATGCCTCCAAATGATAAACTCTGAATTCCACATGGCAGTTAGTACTGCAGAAATGGTGGGGGTTATTATTTAAGAGGAGTACACAGGGGCTCAACTGTGCTCATAGTGTTCTCTTTGTTAAGCCTGGTGGTGAATAGATTGCATCTACTATGTCTCTTTACAGATTAGAAATATTTCATAAATGTGCTCACTTTGGCAGCATATACACCAAAATTAGAACCATAAAGATAAGATTAGCATGAGAAATCCTAAACCAGGAAACCCCACCCACCCAACAATCTACTCAAGGGAAATGGAAGGCAGGAAATACAAAGGATCATATTCTAACTGTAGAGTTGGTGGGGAGAGCTATGAGGGTCTATCCTTGCTGGTGCTTCTTAATTTGTTCTGGATCACAGGAAGGAAGAAAAGTAGGTCCTTGGTGCTTAAGTCTCAATCTTGTGGTTGGCCTTTGGCCATGCTTCTGCCTGACTCTGTCTCCTCCCAGGGACTGACCCTTAGCCCGAGTTGCCCTTGATATGTGGGCTCTGGCATAAGGTCCTGAACTTGCCAGGGTTCCCCATCCCCTGGGAGAGGAAGAAAATTGTGGAATTAACCACAACCTCTCCAGTATATCAGGGTATTTGCCTAGCCATAGAGAAACAGCTGTCAATTTTTAATTTTCATTTGAAATAAACTCCTTAGGTAGCCATAAAGGAAAACAAAATATTTCATAATCAATATTTCTAAAAAAATGAGCCAACACATTGAAAACAAAACAACACACACACAAACCCACAAAAGGCTAAAATGAGATACCAAGAAGGGTAGAAAGGAGGAAAATGTGACTATTTTAGTTTTTACTGTCCTAATATTGTGTTTTTATCTCATTAGTAAATATGGAAGAAACTGTCTTTATGTCTTTGTCCCTCACTTTCTTGGCCCCACTCAGGAAAACAGCCAACCTCAAGGGCAGAGCAAACCAACCCATCCACATTTGCCTACCAGTTTCTGGAAAGACTGGAGAGCTTATAACCTAAAGGAATGGCCTCTGGCCAGACACACAATGCTGGCTGCCAGAGTGAATGCTCAGCATAGGAATGCTTCTGGCTACTCCACAAAATCAACCCATCTGTGCTCCCTCTGCACCAGAAAAGGTGGGAGAGCCCCTCAACGATTAACTTTTTTTAATGTTTTAACAGACTTAAATGAAAGTGTTAAAATTCCAGGCTTCAATGTGGGGACAGGAGAGAGGAAGGAAGACATTTTGCTAGTGTGTCCAGATGCCTCTGAAATGACAGCATCCAGTAATCAGCATGTCTCTTCCTCCTGGAGGGCATCCAAGTTTTTGGACAAGATTCTTTGGGAATGACATTCATGATGAGTAAGCCTTGTCCTCTACTTAGTAAATCATGAAAAGGCCACTCACTTCTAAACACCCACACAACTTCACTGTAAATACACATTTACTTTATTTAGCTTAAAGATTCCAACAAAATTTCTCATGAAAAGATACTATTCAAGGAAACAAAATTATTATAGTCCTTCCTTGAGTCCAATTTCACCATGAACTACAAAGACAGTTGATACTTTTTCTTTTTTAATTAAAATGTGATTATTTTTAATTGTGGTAAAAATATAAATTTATCCTCTTAACAATGTTTAAATGTGCACTACAGTATTAACTACATGCACACTGTTATACAACAGATCTCTAGAACTTTTTCATCTTGCATGGCTGAAACTCTATACCCTTTGAACGATTCCTCATTTCCTCCACTCCCCCCCGCCCCATCCACTGGCAACCACCATTCTTCCTGTTTCTATGAGTCTGATTATCTTAGATACTTCATATAAGTGAAAGCATGCAGTATGTTATTTTTGTGATTGGTTTATTTTACTTAGCGTAAGGTTGTCAAGGTTCATCCATGTTGCAACCTATGACAGGTTTTCCTTCCTTTTAAAGGTGGACTAATATTCCACTGTATGTGTAAAGCTTATTTCTTTATCCATCCATTCACTGATGGACATTTAGTTTGCTTCCAAATTTTGGCTATGAATAATATTACAATAAACAAGGGTGTCCAAATATCCATGTTTTTAAATATATACGTGTCCAGAAGTGGGATCGACAGATCTTAGAGTAGTTCTTTTTTGTTTTTAATGTTTTATTTTTGACAGAGAGCATTCACACACGTGCACAAGAGAGGGGGAGGGGCAGAGAAAAGGGGACAGAGGCTCTGAAACAGGCTCTGTGCTGAGAGCAGAGAGCTTGATGCAGGGCTCGAACTCAAAAACTATGAGATCATGACCTGAGCTGAAGCTGGACACTTAACTGACTGAGCCACCCAGGCACACCTCATATTGTAGTTCCATTTTTTTTTATTTTGAGGAACTTCCATACTGTTTTTCCACAGTGACTGCACCATTGTAAAATCCTACCAACAGTGCTCTAAGGTTTTCAGTTTCTCAACATCCTCCAACACCTGCTGATTACCTTTTCTTTTTTTCTTTCTTTTGATAGGAGCCACCCTAATGGATGTGAGGTGATATCTCACTGTGATTTTGATTTGCATTTCCCTGATCACTAGTGATGTTGAGCCTCTTTTCACATGCTTATTATCTATTTGCATATCTTCTTTAGAGAAATGTCTATTCATTTCTAGTCCTTTGCCTATTTTTCAACTGGGCAATTTTGTTATTGCATTGTAGGACTCCTTTATCTAATCTCCATATTAACCCTTTATCTACAGTTTGCAAATACTTTCTCCTATCTGGTAGGCTGCCTTTTCACTATTGTTTCCTTTGCTACAACTTTTTGATTTTTGATTACTGAAGTATTTAACAATATAATATCTCTGTCATGTAATAATAGAAAATAAAAATCACTGAGCAAATGGGACGCCTGGCTGGCTCAGCCGGTGGAGTGCGCAACTTTTGATCTCTGGTTGTAACTTTGAACCCTATGTTGGATGTAGAGATTACTTAAAAATAAAAGCCTTAAATAAAAAAAACCACTGAGCACACTGCCGTTTCTCCCTGGACTTTTAAGCTATTTATGGATTATGATGCCAGTGTTCCTTAAGGTACCGTTTATAGGCCACTTACACTTGAATCAACTGGGTGTTGCCAGGCAGATTCCTGGGCCTCATTCTTTTACCTAATGATGCAAAATCTCTGTGCAGTCTGGGAATCTGCATTTTAACAGGCTTTGTAAGTGGTTTTGAGGCACATTAAGTGTGAATACCATAGCTAAATGGCAAACAGGAAAAATCCAGATTTCTGGAAATGTATCTTAGCCTGCTGGATTACAATATGGTAAAACAGAAAAGAAATCATGGGTGGCAAAAAAGGTCAACTCTATAGGGCATATCTAAATGTCTCACGAGAAGGCAGCTGTAGTCAGGACTCACATCTCCAGTCCCATACACCAGGCACAACACACATTTTAAAATTTCCTCACAAAATTCATCTCATCTTGTTCTACCACTTTCTAAATTCACACTGTCAAAATCATTACTTTAAAAAACTCATTATAATTCTCATCCATTCTTTCATTTCAGTCAACAGTCTGGTTTATCAAACATGCACTGCACATCTAATTATATGCACCAGGCACTGTCCTAGCCTCAAGGAACTTACAGTCTAGATCAGCTCTGTCCAGTAGCATACACTATAAGCTACACTAAATGACTGAATAGCCGTGTAAAAAGTAAAAAGAAATAGGGGTGTCTGTGTGGTTCAGTGGGTTAAGTGTCCAACTTTGGCTCAGGTCATGATCTTACAGTCTGTGAGTTCAAGCCCTGTGTCAGGCTCTGTGCTGACAGCTCAGAGCCTGGAGCCTACTTCTGATTCTGTTTCCCTCTCTCTGCCCCTCCCCTGCTCATACTCTGTCTCTCAAAAATAAATAAACTTTAAAAATAAAAAGTAAAAAGAAATAGTAAAAAATTTTTAAATAATAGATTTTATTCAACTCAATATATCTAAAATATTATTTCAACATATAATCAAAAAGAAAATTACTGCTATATTTTGCATTCATGTTTTTGTACCATCTGAAATCTGGTGTGTATTTTATACTTACAGTACATTTCATTTGAGACTTGCCACATTAAGTGCTCAATGGCCACATGTGGTTAGTGGCTACAGTACTGGACAATGCAGGTTGAGCCATTAAGATAGACATATAAACAAAATTTCCAGATCCAGAAGGCTCTTGAAATTTGCAAGGGACATATAAAAAGATCTTTGTGAACCCCCAAAATCATAAACTCTGCTGTTAAAAAATCATTTCTGCTATTAAATACTATAAAGTCTATAATTAGCTAATACTACAATTCATGATTCTGCAAAGGAGGCTATTATCTCCACTTCTACCATGAGACATGTATGAAAGAAGCCTAAAATGAATAGTAGTATCATGTCTCAAGCATTTCAATGGCACAGAGAATGGGGCACCTGGGTGGCTCAGTCGGTTGCGAGTCTGACTTCAGTTCAGGTCATGATCTCGTGGTTCAGTTTGTGACTTCAAGTCCTACATCGAGCTCTGTGCTGTCAGCTCAGAGCCTGGAGCCTGCTTCGGATTCTGAGTCTCCCTCTCTCTCTGCCCACCCCCTACTCACCTTCTCTCTGTCTTTCAAAAATAAACATTAAGAAAAATATTTTTCAAAATGATTGGCACAGAGAAGACTTCTAAAGTTCTGCCTGTGGCCACACTGCTTTGGGAGATAAGAAAAGCAAGCATCAGGTTGCTCATTATGGACTTGCCATGACATGAGTGCCATGACAAGAAAAAGAAAAGCACAGACACTGTTTTTGTTTTTGTTTTTTTTTGCACAGACACTATTAAATTCAGCAGGATGTGACCACATGAATGTTTGTGTTTAGCTAAACTCCATCTCCAAGGAAGACAAAGCAGAGAAGCCAATAAGAATTAAGACTTTCTCAAAGAAGTAGGGACCCAAGAGTTAATAGATCAATAAAACGCACGTTCCTGGAGCACCTGGCTTGCTAAGTGGGTAGAGCATGTGACTCTTGATCTTGAAGTCATGGGTTCAAGCCCCTCACTGGGCGTAAAAAGGGAAGTTCCTAACTTCAGTGTAACAACCTTGATGGTGTGGGGATGGGTTAGTGAGGCACAGCCTCTTTGTACTAATGGGGAAAGATGTCTGCTCAGAGGCGGAACGGCTGCTGAGGCCAGGTTTTTCTCAGGTGACACAAAGCCTACCAACCTAATCCTCCTAGACTTTCTCAGGGTGCACCTTTTAGTAGTTTACCTCACACCAGGAAGTAAGACCACAGATGTTCTCAGCCACACCCATGTGGCTGAGAGGCTATTCTGCCTTGTGGGGCGAACTGAGGGAACAGGAGTGAGGGATACCTCACTGAGTGTTTGCACCAGGGCTCCGGGCAATAATTATGCTTGTTTTTTCTCTATGCTTTTCTTACATGCTTGCTGTGCTGTGTCTATAATTTTACTCACCCATGTGTACAGGCTACAAATTGTGTTTTATTTCCTACAGCCATTGAAAACCCATTTGGAACACACTGGATGGCCAATACATAAGCCAAAGTTTTTTCCAAATACTCTACAGTTCTCAGAATGCTAGAGCAAGCTTGGGTTAAACAAAGTTCAATGCATTGTTGCAAAGAGGAGTTGGTTTGTCCTCAGATGCCTTAAACCCTTATACTAGAGTCTCCTCCTTGGAAATATAACATGGGGAAGTATTTTCATTCCACATAGGCTGGCTTCAGCTGCAGTGAACATTTGTTCTGGCCCAGAACGCTTTTCTAGGAGCTTATGGAGTTAGCTGATGGCACCTCTAATTACATCTGAATTATGCAAAGAATTTAAAAATTATGCAAAGAATTCACAGAGTAAAGGTAAAGTAGTAGTTACATTTCCCTGTATCAGTACTCTGAATCTGGAAAAATATTTCAATAAACTTCCTCTTGAATCACATTTTCTAAGTGTGTTGTATATCCTGTGCAGTTTTATGTCTCAAATTACCTTTCCAACTTTAGCAGATTTTTCTCTTCCATCAGTGAGCAGTTTTTCTTTTAGATGGAGCACTAGTTGAAACTGAGTCCAGAATCCTTTTTCCCTGTATCTGTACTGAACATGTGGTGGATTCTCTTGAATTGTAGATCTGAGCTATTGCCAAATTTGTCATTTTCCCAACTTAGTCAAAATTCCCATTTTTCAACTAAAATTTGTCACTATCTGAGAGCTCCTCAGTACTGCTGTGCACACCAGCACTTAGCTTTCTTTGGGAAGTGGGCCATTTCCCCCCCATAAGAAACATATTTTTCAAGTGATATGGGTGCAAAGTGGTACATTTGCATCCCAGAGTAAAATCACACATTCCCAAACACCAGCTTCATGGCACCACACATCACTGAACAAGTGCAAATCTGTTCACATCCCAACATTCCTGAAGCTAGAAGGTGTCCTACAATTGATGCCTTGTCAGTGGTCTGCCACTTTTTTTTTATCACAGAACATAAAATGGTAAAAGGTCTCATGAGCAATGCTCTTATATTTGATGAAATAAAGAATAATTATCTAAAATTAAACCTCAGTTTGGGGCACCTGGGTGGCTCAGTTGGTAAGTGTCTGACTTTGGGTGAGGTCATCATCTCCTGGTTTGTGAGTTAGAGTCCCACGTTGGGCTCTCTGCTGAGAGCCTAGAGTGTGTTTCGGATTCTGTGTCTCCCTCTCTTTCTGCCCCACCCCCCATTCATGCTCATGTGCCCTCACACTCTCTCTTTCTCTCTCCCTCAAAAATAAATAAACATTAAAATTAAACCTCAGTAGGGGTGTCTGGGTGGCTCAGTCAGTTGAGTCTGACTTTGGCTCAGGTCAAGATCTCACAGTTCACGAGTTGGAGCCCCACATCGGGCTCTGTGTTGACAGCTCCTGTAGCCTGCTTCAGATTCTGTGTCTCCCTCTCTGCCCCTCCCCCATGTACGTTTTTTTCTCTCTCTCTCTCTCAAAAATCAATAAATATTTAAAAAAATAAATAAAAAAAATTAAACCTCAGTAAAAACACATCACTACATGCTTACAGACCTTCGGGGCTCTTTGTGCATAACCAAAAAGGAGAATCTGAAGTGATGGAATGCCAGGTGTTGCCTGTGAAGTAGAATGAGTACCATGACAGAGGAAGATGCCCAGGGTTAGGGGAAAAAAGAGGCAAGGACACAGACCTGGCTTCTTAGGTGGCCTCTGGGCTGAGTTTCTAAGAATCAGTAGAGGCTGGCAGCAGGAGTGGGTGGTGGGTAGGTGGTAGTAATTATACCAGACAGAGGGAAAGCAATGACCAAATTCCTACACAGCAGAACTGCATGGTATGTGCATGTAACCATAGCAGTTGTATATTCCTAGAACTTAAAGAAAGATGAGACATAACTGAGGAAACATAGGGACCAATCTCTGAGGTCACCTTCTGTCCCTTTCAGCATCTAGATATATTCGATAGCCACTGAAAGGTAAACACTCCATGTGGTCTGTTTCACATTGAGTGAGCACCTTCTATGTCCTGTCTTCACTAGAGAAGTCATCCTTGACTATCCATAACATATATAACATTTATACATAACAAATGCTGGAAAAGCCTCTTGAATTTAGCCCCCAACTACACAATTTGTAATTTTCTGCCAATTCCATCTTCCCACTATTTCAGAGATTATTTTCATCTAGAAATACTACCAGTTTTCAATATCTTGTTTTGTCTTTGGTTTATTTCTCTGGTGCAGTCTCAGAACTAATGCACATCATATAATTTAAAACCTAGAGGGAGTTGAGAAATAATCAAATGAAGCCCTTTTCTTGCATAACATATAGAATTGTCGAATCACTATGTTATACACCTGAAAATAATAACACTATATATCAATTACACTTCAATAATAAAAATTAAAACAAACGGATAATCAGAGAATTAAAAACTAAATGAAATAACATGGGGACCTGTGATCCAGGGAGGTGACTAATGGGTCTGAGAAAACAAAGCCAAGGAGCTTCAGAGTCAGGGCGTCAACGTGGGCTCCTGATAGCTTGCCTAATGAAAAGAAGAAATACAGATCTGTCAGAGGTTCTAGGGACTGAGTTAAAAAATAAGTTAATATTTTTACATTTTGTTTGCTCCAAGTTATTTTTTATCTTTTCTTTTCCAGAGGTTTATCTTTGGTCATTTTTTCTTATGTCAACGATTTTTATAATTTCCTTTAAAGAGAAGGAAGTGTGTGTTTTAAGTATAAATGATAAAACAGTTTCAGTAGAAACAAAGAAAAACAATTACTCCAAACATACTTAACTGTATTATTAAAAAAAAAATACTGATTCATTCAATCACTCTCACACATAGTTGAAAGATTCTTACAGAGGGTGGAAAGTTGAGGTAGTCATTCAGCCTTTCAAAAGCTAAATATTGGGGCGCCTGGGTGTCTTAGTCAGTTAAGCGTCTGACTTTCGCTTAGGTCATGATCTCGCGGTTCGTGGGTTCGAGCCCCTCGTCGGGCTCTGTGCTGACTGCCAGCTCAGAGCCTGGAGCCTATTTCAGAGTCTGTGTCTCCCTCTCTCTCTGACCCTCCCCTGCTCACGCTGTCTCTCTCTCTCTCCTAGAAATAAATTAAAAAAATTAAAAAAAAAAAGAAAAAGAAAGAAAAAATAAAGCTAAATATTAATTAAAGTAATGTCATTTTGGGGTGCCTGGCTGGCTCAGTCAGTAGAGCATGTGACTCTTGACCTGAGGGTTATGATTTTGAGCCCCATGCTGGGTGCGGAGTTTACTTAATAAAAAAATATTAATAAAGTAATGTGATTTTGAGTAGCACTTATGGGTGTTTTTCTTATCTTTCAGATATCACATAACTTTTCTGTGCAGATTTTAATAAAGTTATGACCACTTGAGCATTCTATGTAACTTTTAATGGGATTCTGTTTTTAACTGAGTTTTGTCTCCTGTAAATGATTTCTGACACTTCATAAATTCACAAGTAAAAGTGAAACACTATCATGCTTCAGTTTGGTGAGTCAGCAAATCTTATGAGAGGAAAACAGAATTCTAACCTTATTCAAAGAAACTAAAAGGTGAGTGAGTTTTGTTTTAAACCCTACACGTGCAAATCATTGTTAAAACCTGCATTTTCTGTTAATGAATTGCAGTGTTAGGATGTTTTTAAATGATCATTTAATTCACAGTGGTACAGCTCACATACTACATATAGGCATTAGTTAAGCTTAATGCTTCCCTGAAACTATTAAAACCACATTCTTAGAGTAAATATTTTTAATGTCAACATAACTTGTCTCCCAATATAAAATAAAAGCCAGTAAACCCATGATCATCCTGCAAATTTGCGTCTTCTTGAAACACTTCACTTATCTGGCCTCACTTTGCTGGTCTGTGGAATAATAGACCAGGTTAGCTAACATCTAAGATGCCCTCAGGCACAAAAACTAGAAAGCAAATTTTAATTAAGTTTATAAACATTTATATCTAAGAAAAAACTTCAAGATAATGAACTTATCTTCCTTTTTAAAGATGGGTTAAGTGGGGTTCTAAAAATGGGGAAGACTTGTCCAAGAGCAGGTTAAGAATCAAGTTCTCAAGAAGGAAAGCTGGGATTGAAACACTAATCTCTCCTATCAGCAACCTAATGCTCTCCTCAGCCTCTCCCTCTTTCCCAAGAGATGTTTCTCAAAGGAAAATATCCAACACACCATTTCATATCCTAAGAAACTAGAAAAAAGAAAAAGTCAAGGTATTCTCTAAAAGACCATCATCCTATTAATTAGTTAAAAATGTTATGTCCCCACAAAACAAACAAACCACGAAACTCAAATGGCTCACTGGGGTGCCTGGGTGGCTCAGTTGGCTAAGCATCCAACTTTGGCTCAGGTCAGGATCTCAAGGTTTGTGGGTTCAAGCCCGTGTCAGGCTCTGTGCTGACAGCTCAGAGCCCGGAGCCTGCTTTGGATTCTGTGTGTGTGTCTCTCTCTATCAAAAATAATAAATAAACATTAAAAAATAAAAAAAGCTCAAATGGCTCAGAAGGGGCCTGGGTTAGGCCCTGCTCTTCTATTTCTTAATTAAAGCCCAGCTTGCAAAGGATAATCAATGGTGAATTTTCTGCTACAACAAAAACCAGGGCACAAATAACAAAGAGGCTGGCATTTGAAAACAAAAAACCTCACAAAGAAATCCACAAGAACAAATAATATAAAATGGATTAAAAGACTGGGGACAGGAAAAGAATAGGTTGTCTTTGCTAAAGAAAAGATTTTTAAAAATCCTTACTTATAAATTGTACTCACCTTTGATTTTACGTAGACTGGCTTATATAGCTTTATGTCAATTCAAATTTAGCATACAGATGTTAATCTCTAATACTTATGATAGCTTTTTCTCTAAAAGCTTAACTTCAAGGTGAAGAAGGAATGAACACCTGAGTCAGATAAAGGTCCCAATCACCTCCTATAAAGAAATACTATATACCCCTCAACTACCAACACAGAACATTGTTAAATGATAGTAATACATGTTTTCCTTAAATTATATTTCAAAACTGAATTTTACAATTGTAAAACTCTTACCAATTTTTAAAAATTTTATGGAAGAATTATCTAAAATAAGTTTATCTTCTAACATTGTGTTGTCCAAATATAGTAGCCACTAGCTACTAATGGATATTAAGCACTTGAAAGATGGCTAGTCTGAATTTAGATATGCTTTTAGTGTACACTGGATTTTGAAGACTTAGCATATTCCCCCCAAAAGGTAAAACATCTCATTGATAAATCTATTTTATTTATAATTTAATATTTATATAAAGTACATATCTTTTATATCAACATATTTGCATATATTCATATTTTTGATAAAGCTATATCAAAACATTATATATAAATACATACACATTCTATTTTATATTTAATTATATTTTATATGTTAAACATGTACTTTTGTATTTTATTTTGAAATGATATTTTGGATATATTGGGTTAAATAAAATATATTATCTAATTTCATTGTTCCCTTTTAGCTTTTTAAATGTGACAACTAATACTTTTTAAATTACATACGTGACTACCGTTATAGTTTTGCATATATCCTTGGTCTAAGGCATTGAGCAAATCAGCAAAGAGTTAGAAATTAATTTCATAACTCAAGTCATCAATATTCTGTACAGATACAAATACCTTTAAATAGTTCTTTCTCCCTAGAAGCTCTGATAATTATTGTCAGAAATGTCAGTACAAAAATAAAATTTCATATATGTATATGACAGAGACTGTAGATGTGTGTATAGAAATATATACAGACATATGTTTATATAGTCTTTTTAAATGACCTACATAATGACTGCATACATATTTTCATAATAATAAATTGCTTTCAAAAGGTCCAAATCTATGTACAAAATGTACTAAGAGTTTCAAATCAGATTCATGGAAATAAGAAGTGGATAAACTACTCTAAGACCCTTAAAAATAAACCCATCAAAGTGAAAAGATAAAGACACACTCACTCTATAAATATATATATATATATACACACACCACATAAATATATACCTTCAAATATAAAGCATATATACATATTTACAGATGGAACACATTGTATATAATTCTTATACAAATATATAGAAATATATGAATGGTTAATAATATTACAGGCATGATGGAAGTGTGTGAATGTATTGACTACAACTCTATGAAATTTCAAATAAGTATAATGTTAGCAACCAGAGTAATTAGGGAGACATTAATGTTTACAAAGTTCATTCTTTAACATTAAATTTATAAGATGAAGTAGAGCATAGAGATGATCAAGTTATTTCTTATGCCTATACAGCATCACTGAAAGCTAGGAGAGAATTTATAGATTATTACAATTTCCTTTTTTCACAGGGAAAGAACTAAGGCTCAGGACTGAAGAAAATTTCCAAGGAACAGAGGAAAACTCTTTCACTAGTCTTAAATTACCGAAATATGCACACACCAGTAAGTAGTTTAAAAATGTCTGTGTTATGCACAGGTCCGGTAAACAAACTACCACAGTTCCTTTCTCTGGAAATGGTGTGTGTTCAAGGACTCTTCTTGGTAAGGTTGTAGCTGCTAACTCATTTTTGGGTTTGGGCTGGCTTAAGAGCAAGAGATGAAGGCAGCCCAGGTAGAGGAGGGAGAAGCAAGAAGGGGACCTTAAAAGTCAGGAGCAAAGAGAAGCAGACAGAAAAGAAGTTCTATATTTTCATGGGTTGCAACCAACAGAACCCCTCTTGCCTACACTGGGTCATCAGTTGGTGTTGAGAAAGTAATCAAAGAATTCTTTTCCAGTTTCTCTCTACTTTCTTAGGGGAGAAGTTTACAGGATTAAATAACAGCAATACCCAGAGTGAATACAGCACAAGACTGTTTTGTTGTTATTGTTGTTGTTTTTTGATGCGGATCAGAAAAGACAGGGCCATGGGCATATACCTGGTAGTGTAGGTAGAATTACCAGGAAGAAGTCAAAGGGGCACAGGTCCAAGTCAGGAGTGCAGAAAAAGAATAGCAGGAAGCAGAAAGGAGGGAGTGGTTTGGCACCAATGCCAAGTTTACCTACTTCACAATGATGCCTGTGCTGCCTATGTCAACAATGAGGAGAGTGCATTAGAGACTACAATACTAATCCTGGCCTTCAGGGAGCAACAGGTGGAAGAAAACACCCTAGAGTGATGATGACCAGTCTCCCTCCTCATTCACTGTAGGGAATCATGGCTCTTGGTATTGCGCTGGGCACCTTCTCTCATAACTTCCACTCTTCATGCACCACTGCTCATTTCTTTGGAACTAACCAGCATCATGACTATAACTACTGATGTTCCCTTCTTTCTGTCTAGAATGGATGGGCTTCACTCCCTCCACCCTTTCTCATCCTGCTGCGAAAGTTGAAGACAGAGTTAGCTAGTATTGTTGACTAGGGTGTCCCAGAAAACAATGTGGAAACTGAACACTGTGTATGACACAGCTTCACTCTGCAGCTTCCACACTGCTTGCTGGAACACTCTCTCTAGGAATTCCTCTTGCAGCCCTGATATGCCCTGCTACAGAGGCCATACAGAGACATTCCAGCAATAGTCAACAAATTAGCAGTCTTTGCTGTACCCATCTATTATCCCTTCCCTTCAAGTTAATCAACCTCCCTTTCTGCCCTTAGCCCATAATCTCCAACCTCTTTCTTCCTCCAGTCACCATCTCTTCCTTCTCTTGACTGAGTTCTTCTAAGCCCACGTCATCTGGTTCCCTTCTCCATCATTCCAGAGAAAGTTTTTCACTAGGAACACAATTCAAATGCTCATCTCACTTGATCTTTGGCTAAGCTCTCCTACCTTGATTTATCAGCACTTCTGAAACACTCTGCACTTTTGAATCTTTCCTAATTTCTTTGTTAGCTCCTCTTTCTCTGCATCCACACCTCACAGATCAGTGATCTATAAGGTTCCAACCTAGGTTGTCTTCTGTCGCACTTTACTTGCCTCTCTGGGTGATTTAATCCATTTCTGTGGCTTCAACCAACAGCTGTATATGCCAATGACATAAAAATTAAACACCTCTCCAGAGGTTCCAGTAGGGAGATGGGAATAGGGATCTGGGACTCTGGAGAGGTGTATAAATTCCCATCTCTGTATTGGAATCTTTACCTGGATGTCCCACAGGCATTTCACATTGAGCACATCTAAAACTGAACTTATCTCTCTCCATCTGCATCTCCAATTTTTTTTTTTTGCCTGTGGTCCCTATGTTAATTACTAGCATAAAATCCATTGAATGATCCAAGCTGGAAATATGACTTCTCTCTCATCTCTTGCAGCCAGTCTCCAAGTTCTCTCCAATCTACCTCCTAAAAAGCTATTTAAAAAAAAAAAAAAGTTTATTTGTTTATTTAGAGAGCAAGCAAGCAGAGGAGAGGCAGAGAGAGAATCCAAGCAGGCTCTGCGTTGATAGCAGGGCTCAACCTCACAAACGCTGAGATCATGACCTGAGCCGAAATTAAAAGTCAGAGCTTAACCAACTGAGCCACCCAGGCACCGTCTTCCTAAAAAGCTATTAAATGCATCTTCTCTTTTCTATGTTGACAGCCAGGACTTAGTCGAGGCATTCAGAGGCAACAGTTTGCCTAAATCTGCCCACTCCAATCTTTCATACCATGGTCTGAACTACTACTATAATATGCAGATCTAATCATGCTGCCTTCCCACTCCAAATGCTTTAATTGCTTTCTCTTGCCACTACAGAAATTCCAAACTTCTTAGCAAAAAAAAACCCAAATGCAAAATTCAAAAATTTTACTACACTCCACGCAGAACTATTACTTCAGACCATTTCAGAATGCTAGAACTTTCCTGAATACACTATGCCTCTTGGAGGCCTTATGAAGCTTCCTTTCCCTCAAAATGCCCTCCCCTCCTTTGTCCAATTGGCTAACTTACAGTGTACTTCAGTTACACTGTAACTTACAGTGTACTCTCCTCAAATGTCACCATCTCAGTGAAGGCTTTCCTAACTGTACACCCACTCTTGCACCCCCAGGGCCATCCTACTCCTGTTCTCGACTACGGTTCTTAACTGCGCCATGCTGCTGGCACCCTGCACTCCCACTTTCCTTCATTGAGCTCATTATATCTGTATTTCGTGGACTCCACTCCAAGTCCTTTGAGGGCAAGGACCCTAATGTGTTCATCTTTGTCTCCTTACACCAAGCACAGTACCTGAAACACAGTAGGTCTTCAGAAAATATGTGCTGGATAAAGGGCACCAATTACATGCTGCCATTCACTGAGTGCTTTACATGTGTGAAGCACTTAACACCATTATCTCATGTGTGGACACAGCCACCACGAAGGGGATACCATCCCATTTTGCAAGTGAGAAAAAAAGCTTAGAAAGGTAAAATAATTTGCCCAAAATCAGTAACTGATAAATTTAGGTCTGCTTTTCAATTTTTTTTTAAATGTTTATTTATTTTTTGGGGGGGTAGGGGCAGAGAGAGAGGGAGACACAGAATCTGAAACAGGCTCCAGGCTCTGAGCTGTCAGCACAGAGCCTGACATGGGGCTCAAACTCACGAACTGTAAGATCATGACCTGAGCCGAAGTCAGAGACTTAACCAATTGAGCCACCCAAGCACCTCTAAGTTTGCTTGTGACTCTGAGCTCCTGTTTTTAACCATTCCACTCCATTCCTGGATGACAGAGACTAGATAATAGGCTTCATTTCTATAAAAACAGTCTCTCCTAGTCACAGGCTCAGGTGCTGTGTTAGCCCTAAATCCATTCATTACCATCATGGCTCCTGTGCACAAGAAAACCTTGATGATGGGCTCCTAGTGGCTATCAGGCTTCCCACCAATAAGAAGAGGGCACTCCATTTATTACAATTATCTCCTTGGTCTCTGGCTTAGGATATACTTCTTTAGAAATATGCAAGGAAGGCTAGATTTCTCCCAAGTACCATTAGGTTTCAGACATTGGTGTCCATGCCCTACCCTGGAAATAGAGAAGTGGGTATGAGATTTCATGATAGTAGCAAGTTAATGGAATGGATTTTAATGTGTGCTCTGGGGAAGTGGCTGCAATGCTCTGTAGTCCCTCCTTATACAAATACTCTCAGCACTAGAACAACAGGACCTTTCCATTCCCAAATCTAGACTCCCCAGATTGACAACATACCATTATGTACATGCTCAGTGATTCATCCCTGAACACATGTACCTCTTATTTCTGAACCCACAGTACTGTACTGCATTCAATTATCCTTTTCGGTCATCCTATTTTAATTCTACATGTTTTCTGTTAAATGCATTCTAAAACTGACTTCTTCAACATCCTCTAATTCTAATGACATTTTACTGTCAGTCCTCTATTTTCTAATACCCCCACAACCTCTACGACTAACCAGCAACACAACTGAAACCAGTCCTGTGCTTACCCTGATTAATTCATTTAATTCTGTCAACTCACAGATGATTGAACCTGCCCAAGGTCACTCAGCTAGTAAGGACACATGTACACTGGGTTGTAGACATGAGGACTATTTGCCAGTATTCTCTCTGTAACCTGGATACTGTGCTGGGATCCCAATCTCTCTCTCTCTCTCTCTCTCTCTCTCTCTCTCTCCTCTCAACCCTTTTTAACCTGCCAAATTCCTATGGGTTTTTAAATGCATAACTCAGGGGTCATCTCTTCCATGAATTTCTCAGGTTTTCTATGTCTGTGTGTTGTCTTGCTCTCTATCATCCAGGTGGGGGGCCTTGGCCATGGGCTTCATTCCCTGCCTGTTTTTGCTGAAGTGTAATTGGCAGCAGAGTCTTCTATCCCCCTTACTAGGGTGTAGACTTTCAGAGCAGGGCAGAGTCTGGGTCTTGACTTGGGATTCCCAGTACTAGCACAGTGTGTAACACATGGCATACACACAACAAATTTTGAGTAGTGACCCCACTTCCCTGCATTGACCCTCTGAATTAGCAGGAAAAGAATTCTTATCATGAGAAATACCATTTTCTCAGCTTTTCATGAACTCACTGTGTCACTAAGTTTACACTGGGACAAGTAGTTGCTACTAGCTGAGGAACTACCACTTCCTAGACACTGAGCTGTATGCTTCATGCATTATCCTGACAGGTCGACATCATCCTCATTTTATGGATGAAGCTCAAAAATCAGTTATCCTAAGTAACTGGCATGTAGTCATACAGAAGGAAAGCTTTGCTTAAAAGCATTATAAAATGCTCTATTATATACAGTCATCCTTGTCCTGGAGAGATTCATTAGTATTTGAAATTACTTACACATATACATACACACATACATACTGCATTAATTTAGATGTTGGAGTAGTGAAAACATGGTTAACTAGGATTTATAGAGGTTCAAGACAGTTCTACCATATGCATTATCTAGGTAAATCATGCCTGTAGTCTTAAATTTCTTATCAGAGAAACAGGGATTATAATACCTACTTAATTCAAAGGAGGTTGAATATAAAACAAGATGTCTGCCAAAATGCTTTGTTAAAGCATTGGGCAGTGGCCCATTTTAGAGCACTCTGCTGGATGAAGAGTTTAGAGCAGTGTTTCTCAGAGTGGTGGCATCAGAGCCACCTGAGGTGTTAACAGCAGATGGGAGAAGCCAGGCTGGGAGTCCACATTTAACAAGTTCCCAAATGATCCAATGGGACACAAAAGTTTGATGAATACCAGGTTAGGACAATGCTTCTCAAGCTTTAATATACACATGAATCACTTGGAGATCTTGTTAAAATGCAGATATGAATTCAGCGGGCCTGGGGGGTGAGGGGAGGGCAGGCTGAGATACTGCATGTCTAACAAGCTCCCAGGGGAAGCCAATGTTGCTGGTCTGTGGATCACATTTGAGTGGCAGGGGGTTGGAAGATCTATTCCCACTGGAACAAATTATCTTTGCTTTGTTCCTGGACCACAGACTGAATCTCCCAGCCTTAGGGAGTATTCCGGAAAGCACACCCTCTTAGTATTGCTACAACACACTTGAACTATTCAAAACCAAATTGGAACACATTCCCTGTCCCAGGAGAAGAGTAGTAGCATCCTCTCCAGGTACAGATAGCACATAGGTTTAGCATGTAAAAGAATAAATCCCTATTACTTGAGTCTTACTTACTTTGCAATGCACTTAAATATATTATTTCTAATTCCGACTACAACCCTACAAGGTGGATATTCCTGCTCTACAGATAAGGAAATGATGACATCTAAAGAGAGCATAAGTTACTTGCTCAAAGTCACATGGCTAGTTGGGTGTTGCAGCTGGGGTTCTAATCCTGCTCTTTTGGGATCCAAAGCCTATGGGCCTTCTGCACATCTCCCATGGTGCTAGGTATGATTGTGGTACAAAATGTAACAGCTTAGGGAAAAAAGTGGGAAAAATATTTTCTCCTCTATTAGTCTTTGAGTTCTAGGCGCTGCCAAGGCAGATTCTAGAAGAGGATGAGGATGCGGATAGGGTTAATTAATTAGTGATCTGTAATATCTCATGAACAATAACATGCAGGTTGCATCTTTGTCCATGGTCTCCATAAATGTGATAATACAGATGGAATAAAAAGGACATCTGTGACCAGTGCACTGATCCTAAATGTTGTTACCTACCCTCAGGCTTCTAGCTGTGGAACTCAACCAATAAGAAGGAAAAGTTCTTTCTGATCCTTGTGGCCTATCAACTTTCATTCCTTCTCTTATATGAGGCTTCTGTAACCCTGAACTTCACACCAACTCAGGTTGACCCTACCATGTCACTTCATAGTTGCCACACCTCCCTGCCACTGATAAAACTGCTTGCACCTGAAAAAAGAAAGGACTGTTTAGTCAAATATATTGAAAGTGCAGCAATCTTGAAGATTTTCTTTTGAGTAGCATAATCTTCTGTATTTGTCATAAGGTTGACATGTAGAGAAATGCATAGCAATAATGATGCTCAAAAAAATCAGATATTCAAGTATATCGAATGGAGGAAAGACAGCTATGAAATAAAGTAGGCATTTATGTACAGTGCCTTTACCTTTTAATGACCCATGGGTGAAGTATCCACAGTCAGTTTTTTTAAACCTCGGACTGTGTAACTGTCATTTTCCACACACGCATCTTTAATAACAGTAGAACTGTTTACCTATCTAATGCAAAATAATACAATTGAAAAGCCACATCTCCTGTAATTATATACATAGCAATCTAAAACCAGACAGTGATATTTGAACTATTAAGAATTATAAACCGATTTTGCCCCTATCATATTCTCTACACGTTTCAAAAATAAAAACTGAAACCTAAAAAGAAACTGGTTTGAAACCCACATAAAAGTATTTTTAGAATGGTGTGTGTGATTGAAATAGAAGCTAAGAAACTGAGTCTGGAGCATTGATCTCATTTATAAGCATTTCCTGTTTCCACTCCCCAAGCCCCAGGAACAGTACAGATCTCAGAAAATGTAAACCAAAGGTCCACAGAAACCAATTTGAGATTTTTCTGCAGAGACTACTGAAATGTTTGGACAGGAACATGTTTGCAATGAGTCATAATTTATTAGACCTTAATGGCCAATGTCTTCCGTGCCTTTCTTCCTACATTCAGTATCATTCTCAAACCAGCTGGTGATATATTCTCCAGGCCCTAATGATTTTTATGAAATTACCAGATCTCAGTTTCTAAGGTTGCTACCTAGCACCTTTTCTAGTGCTGATTTTGTAATGCTATCTAAACATAAAAGCACCTGATTCTCTTCCTAAATTGCAAATCTCTCCAACCAGGCAGTTAATTACTTTCCCCAGCGAAAGGGCACAGTACTTTTGAGACCTCCAAAGAGAAGATGAGAGGACTTGGGGACACTCCAAGTAAAATAAAAAAGTGGGAAAGGCTAATGGAAGGAAGGGGAGGGGGCCTCTGGGCACAGGCAGACATAATAACAGGATATGTTCGCTTCTAGAGGAAGCAGGAGCTGCAATAGCCCAAGGGCAGGAAAGGCGGAGTCAGCAGCACCCTAAGGACACTGGGCGCGCGAGGGTTTGCAGGGACTTGGCCCGCTTAGGGACGCGTGGTTCAGTCAGGTCCTAGGCTGGTGAGCACCTCACGCGTTGGAGACGAAGCTCAGGCAGGCCTCCTGGCACTAGTGGTTATAAAGAGACACCCATCTGCTCCCTGCCACCTCCGCCAGAGATGGGCAACGGCGCGAAGAGGAAAAGCAAACACCAGGCGCCCGCGGCAGGTGAACTTGTCAACAAGTCAGCCCTGGACGCAAGTCCTTGCCCAGAAGGGACCCTGGGGTCCCGGGGCCGGAGCCGCTGGGAAGGAGAGGCACGGCGTGGGCAGAGTGGGCTGGCGCGGGTGTGGGTGCCGCGGGCGCTGGGGCTAGAGATGCGGCCCGCGCCCGGAACGCGTCCCTCCCGCTCCCCCTGGGCTGACGCACGCTCTCATGGCGCGCGCATCCTCCAAACCTGCCCAGGCCCGAGGGGGAGGGGAAGGGGCCGTAGCGGTTCCCACACGGGGACCAGGGACAGGAGAAGGCGACCCGCCTGTCACCCGCCGCCCGCGGAGGGCATAGTTAGCGGCCCCAGGCTGGCGCCTAAACCTCCGCGGCTGCCGGGCGTCTCCCGCTGCAGCCTGCAGCCCGCCCGGCGCGCCCCCGCCCCGACCCCGGAGGGCAGGTACCTCGGAGCCCCGGCCCCCGAGAGCCTCCTGGCCGTGGTCGGAGCGTCCCTCCAGCTCCCTCATCCGACGTCAGCGTCAGCAGAAGGCGAGGGAAGGGGGCGGGGGGAGCGCAGGAACCGGCCCTTCCTGCGGCGGTCGCCGCCAGCCGGAATAGCAGCCGGCGGAGCCCGTGCGCGCCGCAGCGCAGCGCAGCGCGGCGGCCGGGGGGGAGCGGGCGGCCTCGCCTCTCCACGAACGCCCGCGCCCCGGGCGCCGCCGCCTCCCCTCCCTTCCTCCGTCCTCGGGAGACGCGCGGCGGGGCGACCCCTCCCAACAGGACCCGGGCACCCGGAGGAGCGGGGGGGGCGGCGGGAGGGGGGAAGGCCTCACCTTTTGGGGGGCGGGTCCGGGATGAGGGGAATGAACCTCCCTCTCTCTCTCCTCCCTGGGGACTTTCCTTGACCCCCATCTCCTGGGGTATCCCCCGCTCAGATCTACCGCCCTGGGTGACCCCACCCCTGCTCTCCCGCAGGTGTTACACGTGTCCATAGCGTTTACGTCACAATGACCTGGCCGACAGGTGGGAGCCGCAGCGAACGCCCCAGGGCTCCCTCTGCGCGCCGTGCGTGGTGCGTCCCACTCGCTTCCATGTAAGACTTCTGTGGCTTTAGGAAACAGGAGACTTCATTGATTTCAGTGCCAAGAAAAGTTACAGGGGCCTGTATCTGGAAATCAACTTTGAGCTTAAAGGAAAAAGGCTGTGTGAAAAAACAACTGTGTATGTATATGTATATATATTTTTATTCTACAGTCCTAGATCTATTAATCTTAAGTTATTGACGCTTATAGTAATTTCATCTTATCATCAAGAAAAAACACAAGCTCTTCTTTTTAGAGTACCCTGCGTTGATCACATAAAGAGAAGGTGTTGGAATAGGTCTTCCTTAAATTATGCCAAAAAGCAATCCCAGTGTGCTCTGTATGACTCAATCCGTGGTTGTGTTATATATTTATAAATACATTTATAGAATAGTCACTGGTTGAAACAATTTAACAGTGGGATGGTAGATGGTTACTGAGTAATGATGCAAACAAACCTGAAATCCACAACTAATATGAACAGACTGCTTGCAGTGTGTCAGGCATATGCTGTAAAACTTTACCTTTAATGCTTCCTGTAACCCAGTGCTGTAGGTGAAGTTACTATCCCTATTGTTACTAGCCCTATTGTACAGATGAAGACACTGCCCAGAGTGCCTTTAAGGCATTCAGCTCATAGGATTTTGAGCAGGGAGTTGAATCCTGGGTGTGAACCATGCACAAGAGGCTTAGCTTAAGATAGAAAGGTACCTAACCAAGATTGACAGAGAAAAAGTATAAGGGATGTTGACATTTTTTAAAAAATTTAGTAAAATGGTACAACTCCGCAAATTTATATAACCTTAAAAGTTGACATTGTTCTTTGGATATATTCTTCAGGGATTGTTTGTCATAGGTAGATTTGAGCTTGTCTTAGTACAGCACAGAATACAAAGCTGAACAAACATCAAGTCATTAATAAACGTTTACAAATAAATACTGAGTTAATATGGTCTACAAAATAGCCAATTGTTGAGAAGCTGAGATTCAAGAGACACTTTGGAGGAGAAAAGCATTGTTCCTATGTATTTGGCTTTTCTAAGAAGCATTCAAAGTGACCCGTTAACAATAGAGACCAAATTATTTTTGCTGTTTGTAAGAAGAAAAAAACACAAAACCCTTTAAAATGAGGGAAAAAAGACTTCTTTGCAAAAGCAAGACAATTAAGATGTTTTGTTTTAAGATACTTAGTTCCAAGAACTGTTAACTTAATGTGTTAGAAACATATTATTTGGAATTTTTGAAAGATTTTTTAACAGAATAAAGTGCTATTTCTAACATAGTAGGTGCTCCATGAATGTTGGGTGTTTCCGTTGTTTGAAACATTGAGAAATAGATCACAAAATTTCCTGACTCCCTAATGTTCTCCTTTCCACCAGTGGTGATTTACTAGTTACATGAAAATGTATTAGAAACCCTATTTATCAAAGGCTGGTTTTGTGGAAGATAGTTAAATTTGTTACAAGAAAACCAGTAGAATACAGGTTGATAGTGTGTTTGCATTATTTTCTCAAAATGCAGTTAATTTGAACATAAGCTTTGGAGGAAATGAGTATGAAAGTTGATTTATGTAACTAATTATTCAGGTTTCTTGTACTTTTCTAAAGGCCAAGGTGAAAATTTAGGCCATGAGTCAAACAATGGAAGTGAAAAGTGGCTTTGAAGACAGTGTTTAAATGTGAACAGGTATGTTCTGCAAGCGTTCTCTGGTCAACATGGCACTGAAATTACTTGGGCTCCCAGAGAGTCTAAGATAAATTTTTTTTTTTTTATTTTACAAATAGTTTATTGTCAAATTGGTTTCCATAAAGCTTCCAGTGCTCATCCCCACAAATGCCCTCCTCCATGCCCATCTGAAGATAAATTTTTAAATGACTTTTTATCATTATTGTTGTTCTAACATTTGGATATTTCAGAAAGGAAATAATAAACTCACACACATTCTACATCACCACAACGAGGGCATTTCCTTCCCCTTAAAAAAAAATTGCTCAAATGATTTTTTGAGAGGTTCCAAGGTTCAAGATGTGCTAATAGAAACACATGAATTAGGAATAGTGTTAGGCTGTCATTAACAGAGACCCAGAGTAGGAGTGATTAAATGAGGTAAAGGTTTATTTTTTTTTGCACATTAAGGAAATTTGAAAGTAGACAGTCTAGAGATGGTGTGGCCTCTGATGGGCCGTCAGGGTGTGGCCCTCCCCTCCTTTTATTTTATTATTCAAAGCTTAAAGATAAAATCCAGGCAAGGATGTGGAGAAGTAGAAACCTTCATGTATTGCTGGTGGGAAAATAAAATGTTGCAGCTGCTTTAGAAAACAGTCTAGCAGTTCCTCAAATGATTAAGCATAGAGTTACCAGATGGCCCAGCAATTCCACTCCAAGGTATATATTTCCAAGAGAAATGAAGACCTCTGTCCACACAAAAACTTGCACACAAATATCTATAGCAGCATTATCCAAAATAGTCAAAAGATGGAAACAATCCAAGTGTTCATCAGTGGATGAATGGGAAACATATCCATATAATGGACATATATATCTATATAATGGAATATGATTCGGCCATGAAAGGGAAGGAAATACTGGTACATGCTGTAACTGGGATGAACCTTGAAAACATGCTAATTGAAGAAAGCCAGCCACAAAAGTCCATATATTACACAATTCCATTTTTGTAAAATTCTAGGGTAGCGAAATCTACAGAGACAGAAAGTACATTAACGATCATTTAGGGCATACACTGGTATAAATGTATATATAAATGTACATATACAAGCTGTTAATATACATATAATACAGTATATTTTAGCAGACTGTTGATGTATATTTTTAATATGTATTTTTAATGTTCTGAGTGCCCCTTATGCTTTCAGCCAACGTGAGCAAACAGGGCAGAATGCCTTTCTTCCTTTTGGGACCTATAATGCAAATGAGTGCCTTATCATTCATCTGGACAGATAATTATAGTTCCCGACTGCTCTGAAATCCTTTTATTTTCTGACTCATCTTTGATGGCATCATATATACTTATGGTACCTGTTCTAGAGTTAGATGCTAAAGTAGAGCTTAAGCTATTATTTTTATCAATAATAATAATTATAAGAGCTATGCATATAAATCTCTTCAAAACTCAGATCATTAATAAGACAAAAATTGCTTCTCCTTGAGTTGCTGGGAGATTCAAATTAGATAATCTGTAAGCATAAGCTTTGAAAAAAAGTTTTAAAAATTATTATTAAACTTATCGTCTGATTTTATTGCTGATAGAAATTTAAAGAAAGCTTAAATTAAATTTTATTGGCAAAAATGAAGTCATTTATTCCCTGTAAGTGTAATACTTAAAGAAGAATTAGATGTACTCAACTAAATATCTTGACCAATTTTGGTTTAATTTTTGTCATCATTTGTCCTCTTTCAGGGCAAAACAAAGCTTCTTTTATACTCTCGGTAGAGCTAGTTATGTCTTTAAGCAAATTTGCATGCACATGTGAAAATAGAACAAATGTTTAACTAATAGCATTAACTTTTGTTAATTAAAATTAACTTCCTTTCCCTTCAAAATTAAGGCTTCAATGAAGAGAGGAGGCTTATTTTACACTGAAGAGAAAGTAATTGTTTTCATTCCATACAGCTTAGATTTTTGGGTAAATAATACCCCACCTCTCACCCCCAGTATCATCCATTGGAACTTCTGCAAGAAAAATGCTGGTGAGAGCTTCAAAATGGGATATCTTATCCACTATAAATAGAGAATTTTGTCTGTTCTGTGCCTTCTGGTATAATCCTGCTTTTGACTAGGAACTGTGTTGCAGTTTGGTTAAACCTCAGCCCCTGGTCTAAGATGTGCCCCTGGTCTCATACATGAGATTGTGTTCCCTAAGGCAGACATAGGGCTAATGATCCCTCAAAGAGTCATTGTCTGGTAAGGAATAGGACTTACCTGAAATATTGGGATGCAACTTTCTAGGTCTTTGTCCTTCCTCTCCTCCTCTCCAGAGAAACGATTTAAAACAATCACTAAGAACCCTGGTGCAGATAGTAAAGGTAGTTCAGCTGAAGCATGGGCTAAACATTTGGTTTAATCATGAGGTAAGAAGCTGATTTAGGACTATAAACCATATTCCCTAACTCCCAATCAGATGCACTTTTCCTCTTCTAGTTTTAAGTCTGTCACTAACTTGCTTTGGCAGACTATTAAATATTTCCCAGTATTTATTCTCCCCTCCCACCCCCAGATCCCACAGTAATATAAATTTTAGCCGAGTATACATTGTTGGTCAGCTGAAGACTACATTTTCTAGCTTCCCTGGCTCAAGGTATGGTCATGCGACCATACTCTAGTCAATAGAATATGACTGAAAGACACATGTGTAACTTTTGGGTCATGCTTTTGAAAGAAACACACCCTCACCTTTGTCTTGCCTCTTTTCCACTGGTTGGATCACCTTTGGCCATGAAGGTGAGGGCAATATAGGGAGATGGCAATAAACTTGGGTTCCCAACCACCTGATCTGCCACACTGCCTGGTCCTCCTGCATGAGTTGTTTTATGAGAAGGAAATAAAGTTCAGTAGTGTTTAAGCCATTATGTTTTTTGGATATTATTACAACCCAGACTTTATCCTAATAAATCTGTCTACTCCATGATGTTGGATTAGATAATCATTTTCCATAAAGTTTATATATTAAGACAATGATTCTCAATCTGTGGGTCACAGGACCTCAATCTGAGGCCCTTTGGGATTAATACAAAGAGTATAATGGTATTTGGTGTTAATACAAAGGGATATGAATCTCTAACCAGTAATGTCTGCAGACAAAACACCTGCTCGAGAAATAAAAGTTGCAATTTTTGAAATACATATGATGTGATTATAAAACAAGTTTTTCAAAATCACTGAATTTCTTGAAATACAGGTAATGCATCTTTTAGCTTTGTACATCTGAAAAAGTCTATCTTTGTTTTTGAAATACTTTTTCACCTGTAAAGAATGCCAGTTGACATTTTTTTCTTCAGTACTTTAAAGGTGTTGCTGTGTTGTGTTCTAGCTCACATTGTTTCAGACATGAAATCTGTCATCTTTATCTTTGGTCTTCTGTGTCTTTTTTATTTTTGGCTGCTTTTTAAGTTTTTTTTCCCCTGATAACTAGTGTTAAGAGTTTTGATTATGATGTTCTTGGTATTGTTTTTTTTCTTATACTTTTGGGTTTGTTGAGCTTTTTGGTACTGTGGGTTTCTTGTTTAATTCAAACTGAAAAACTTCAGCCATACTCAGAATAACCAACACAATATTGAAGGAGAGAAACCAAATAAAAGGACTGACACTACTTGACTTCAAGACTTACTATGAAGCTAAAGTAATCAAGATAGTGGTGATACCAGAAAAAGAACAGACGACTGAATCAATGGAACATAATAGTGAACCCAGAAGTAGAGACCTGCAAATATAGTCATCTAAACTTTGATAAAGAAATAAAGGCAATTCAATGTAGAAAAACAGTCTTTTGAACAAATGGTGTTGGAACAACTGGACATCCACATGCCAAAAAATGCATCTAGACACACAACTTATAGCTTTCACAAACATTAACTCAAATTGGATGACAAACCTAAATGTAAAACACAAAACTATAAACTTTCTAGAAGATAGCATAGGAGAAAATTTAAATAACCTTAGGTATGGTGATGACTTCTTAGATAAAACAGTAAAGGCACAATCCATAAAAGAAAAAAATAGGTAAATTGGACTTCATTAACATCAAACACTTCTGCTCTGCTAAATACACTGTCAAGAGAATGATAATAGAAGCCACAGACTGGGAGAAAATATTTTCAGAGAACATCTGATAGGCGCACCTGTGTGATTCAGTCAGTTAAGCATTGGACTTTGGCTCAGGTCATGATCTTATGGTTCATGAGTTTGAGCCCCACATTGGTATCTGCGCTGACAGCTCAGAATCTGGAGCCTGCTCGGATTCTGTGTATCCTCCTCTCTCTGTCTCTCTTGTCTCTCAAAAATAAATAAATGTTAAAAGTAAAATTTTTAACTATAAATAACTTAACAAACTCAACACCCAAAAGACAAATAATCCAGTGAAGAAATGAGCAAAAGACATGAAGACTTCCACATGGCTAACAGACACATGAAAAAATGCTCAACATCACTCATCATCAGGGAAATACAAATCAAAATCACAATGAGATAACACCTCACACCAGTCAGAATGTCTAAAATTAACAACTCAGGCAACAAGAGATGTTGGTGAGGATGTGGAGAAAGGGGAACTCTTTTGCACCGCAAGTGGGAATGCAAACGGATACAGCCACTCTGGAAAACAGTATGGAGTTTCCTCAGAAAACTAAAAGTAGAACTACCCTATGACCTAGCAATTGCACTACTAGGTATTTATACAAAGGATACAGGTGTGCTGTTTCGAAGGGACACATGCACCCCAGTGTTTATAGCAGCACTATCAGCAATAGCCAAAGTATGGAAAGTGCCCAAATGTCCATCAACAGATGAATGGACAAAGAAGATGTGCTTTGTATTTATAACAGAGTATTACTCAGTGATAAAAAAAAAGAATGAAATCTTCCCATTTGCAACACCGTGGATGGAACTAGAGGCTATTATGCTAACTGAAATTAGTCAGAAAAACACAAATATCCTATGACTTAACTCATATGTGGAATTTAAGATACAATACAGATGAACATAGGGGAAAGGAAGCAAAAATAATATAAAAACAGAGAAGGTGACAACACATGAGACTCTTAAATATAGAGAACAAACAGGGTTACTGCAGGGGTTTTGGGGGGGATGGCAAAATGGGTAAGGGGGCATTGAGGAAGACACTTGTAGAGATGAGCATTATATGTAGGGGATGAATCACTGGCGTATAGTCCTGAAATCATTATTGTACTACATGCTAACTAACTTGGATGTAAATTTTGAAAAATTTAAAAAAATCTGATAAAAGATTGTTTTCCAGAATATACAAAGAAATCTTAAAATTCAACAGTAAGAAAATGAAAAACTTGGGGCGCCTGGGTGGTTCAGTTGGTTAAGCGTCCAACTTTGGCTCAGGTCATGATCTCACAGTATGTGGGTTCAATCCCCGCATCAGGTTCTGTGCTGACAGCTCCTGCTTCAGATTCTGTATCTCCCTCTGTCTCTGCCCCTTCCCCACTCGTGCTCTGTCTCTCTCTCTCTCAAAAATAAATAAATAAAAAGAAAATGAAAAACTCAATAAATGGGCAAAAATTTTGAATAGGCCCCTCACCAAGGATGATAAACAGATGCCAAATAAACATTTTAAAAAGATACTGAATATCCTATGCCATTAAGACATTTCAAATTAAAACAGTGAGTACCACTGCACAGCTATTAGAATGTCTAAATCCAAAACACTGAAAACATCAAGTACTGGAAAGGATATGAAGCAAAAGGAATTCTCATTTATTACTGGTGGGAATGCAAAAATGGTACAGCCACTTTGGAAGACATTCTGGTACTTTCTTAGAAAACTGAACTTACTCTTACCTTAGAGTCCTGCAATTACTTTTCTTGGTATTTACCCAAATGAGTTGAAAACATGTCCACAATAAAACCTACGCATGAATGTTTACAGCAGCGTTATTCACAATTGTCCCAAATTGAGAGAAACCAAGATGTCCTTCAATAAATGACTGGATTAAACAAACTGTGGTACATCCACACAATAGAATATTAATCATTGTTAAAGCATATTGCTAATTGAAAAAGCCAGTCTGTAAAGCCCACACTGTATGAATCCAACTATATGACATTTTGGAAAATGAGAAATTATAGGGACGGTACAAAAATAAATTCAATTGTCAGGGGCTTGGGTGGAAGGAGGGTGAGATAAATGTTTTTTCCTAATCCAATATTTTGAGAGCCATTTGTCTGTTTTAGTTATTTTAGAAGGGACTATAAATCTGGTCCCTATTATTCCATCATGATCAGAAACTCCTTTATTAATGATATAATAGTAACCTTGCATTATGCATTTTCTTGACCAATATGTATTATATATATTACTGCTTTTTGTGGCAGGTGTGGGGAAGTCTAGGAGTTTGTTTGTTTTTTTTTTTTATATTGAAGAATGATCCTTATAAATACTCCAACTGAAAGAGCAGGGACAAGCAATTCATAAAAGAAGAAATTGAAATAGTAAAAATGAAAAATAGACTATTTTTCAATACATTTTTTCAACTTAAAACATTTTCATCAATTGTATTGGCAGAGATGATAAACAATGCTCAGGCTTGATAAGGATATGGGAAGTGGACACTGACATACTCTCAAATGGAGGCTAGAAGCCAAAATTTTACACACCTTAATGGGGGACAATTTGGCAACTTACACAATATATTAATTGTGCATATTTTGTGACACTGCATTTCCACTTTTAGGATATTTTCCCTGTAGAAATAATGAGTTGAGCGTACAAAAGTGAGCATATGAAGATGAGCATCATAACACTGTTTATAATGTTAAATTTTAAAAGTGTGAATTGTTCATCTAAAGGAAGGATTAGTTCATTAAATTAGTACTTTTAGTACATTTACATGTTGGAATGCTGACAGCTATTAAAAAGAATGAGGTTGAGGTATTTTTTTTAATATAATTTATTGTCAAGTTGGCTAATATATAGTGTATACAGTGTGCTCTTGGTTTGGGGGGTAGATTCCCATGATTCATCACTTACAAAGAACACCCAGTGCTTGTCCCAACAAGTGCCCTCCTCAATGCCCATCACCCATTTTCTCCTCTCCCCATACCCCCATCCACTCTTAGTTTGTTCTCTGTATTTAAGAGTCTCTTATGGTTTGCCTCCGTCCTATGTTTGAAGCTATTTTTTCCCCTTCTCTTCCCCCATGGTCTTCTGTTAAGTTTCTCAAGTTCCACATATGAGTGAAAACACATGATATCTTTCTCTGACTGACTTATTTCACTTAGCATAATACCCTCCAGTTCCATCCACGTTGCTGCAAATGGCATGATTTCATTCTCTCTCATCGCCAAGTAATATTCCATTGTATATATAAACCACATCTTTCTTATCCATTAATCAGTTGATGGACATTTAGGCTCTTTCCATAATTTGTCTATTGTTGAAAGTGCTGCAGTAAACATTGTGGTACATGTGCCCCTATGAATCAGCACTCCTGTATCTTTTGGATAAATTCCTAGCAGTGCTATTGCTGGATCATGGGGTAGTTCTATTTTTAATTTTTTGAGGAACGTCCACATTGTTTTCCAGAGTGGCTGCAGAAGTCAAGGTATCTTTAAATCAAAATAGCTGCTTGCACAATACCATGTGAAATATGATTCTATTTAAGTAAATATTTTGTGTTTGCTATATATTTACACTCACTGAAATGCTAATAGGCTGTCTCTAGGGAGTGGTCTCTTTTTGGCTGTAGTTGGAGGTGGGGGTTTTCATTTATACTCTTTAGTAATATTTGACTTTTTTGTAGTATACATATAACATTTTACAATTTGAAAAATTAGGATGATTTAAATTTTGACCCAAAAAATAAATTCTCACATTTGAAAATATTTGGAAATATTGGTTTATATAATACTGATTTGTATTCTAAAATTCATTTTGGATTTAACATTCTATTCTAATACACTAACCTCTGAGATTCTTCCAAGTGCTAGAAGTCCATGCCTTCTTTTCCCCTTGCTGCTCCTGCATGACAAAGGCGAATTGCTTAGGTAAGTAAAGCTTGGATGCTTCATGATTGTGGAGGACCCATACATTGGCTCAAACTCTTCTTTTTTTTCTCATATTTCAGGTGACTTGTTCCTGAGTAACAATCTTGGGCTGGTTCTGAGAAATGTGCAGATAGGCATGGAGTTGGAAAGCTAAAAGTGGCTCTAGGAACTTCTTTGGGGGATCAGAGGTGGTCCAGATTTGAGTGGAGAGGGAGGATCGTGAATTGACTTTACATTCAAGATATTTTTCTCCAGAGCTCTTTCCCTTACTTACCTTGGCAGGCTTAAACATTTCAAAATTATTTTTATTTCCTTTCTAGTAGTTTGCTGCATGTTTTCCATTAGTTGTTAAATCCCTGTTTATTTGGTCATTTATCCTGTCATATACCTGTCATTACAGGTTTATGATTCATTACAAGAAACTACAGTTTCTTTTCTAGTCTCCCTCAGCTGTTCTGATCATTTCTTCTCCATTTTATCTCCATTGCATTTCCAACTCTGGCTGTTTCTTATCTGGAATTTTAAAAGTTTGTTCCACCCAGGATTGTGTATTTAGACCAATACTAAGTCAGTTAAGATTGTTACAATATAAGCATTTTAAGTACTTAATTTTGTACCTACTTTAAGCTGAGAATTGGGTATGTGTGCATGTGGGTGTGAGTGTGTGATTGTGTGGGTTATGGTGGGTTGGGATGGGGAAGGCGGATTTGTAAAGTAACAGTAGACAGAACTCATGCCTTAGAATTACGCTTTTTAAGTATGAAGTTAATTAAACTCTATTATGAGGGTCTGGCTTCAGTCCCAACTACAAAATCAAAATCAAATGCCTGATCAAGCACTTCGACACTTTTATCAGTCCTAATTTGCCTTGCTCACCTGCCAACACTGATTTCTACTTGTCCTCTCTTGTTTACTACTCCCTACATTAGTGCCCCCTCCCGCACCCCCCCCCCACACACACCAGATTCATTCACATAAGAAATAATCACTGTCTCCAGGTGCCAAGGCCAGACTCCCTGAAGGTGTTCCTCGGTTCCCAATTTGGAGTGTCCAGTAACTCCTGGCCTTCCTGTTTTCACTACTACCACTTCTACCACAACACTTTCTTATAAGAGTTCTCATTAAATGCTTGCTGAAGCAATCCGAAGTGAAATTTCCTCAATTAGGAAACTAAAGACTATTGGACTGAAAACCCAGAGCCAGTTGAAGCAGTTTGCGTGTTTCCACAAGAGATGTTCACAGGCAATCAGATCTTTGATGGCAAGGACTTTTCCTTCTTCATTTGTGTGTCCCTTAGCATATCTCCCAGCGTGCCTTAGATGTACAATCTTAGGTGTTCAATGAAAATCTGTTGAATTAATGAGTAAGTTGTATACAGCTGGACCATTTGAGGGTGGAGTGGCCAGTTATTTCTCTTGGCTTTGTTTTGTTAACCTCTCCATTAATTCTTAGCCATTTTTAATACCTAACTTTGATATTTAATACTAATATTTTATAATATCTATATTGTATAGTATTCTTTAATATAGTTTTTCTCTCTTATTTAACATAGTTTTTCTCTCTTATTTTGTCCTAAAATCATGTCAGCACTTGTGCTATAAACTGTAAATATTTGTGTCCCAGATTCATGAGTTGAAGCCTAATCCTTAATGTGATATTTTGAAGTGAAGCTTTTGAGAGCTAATTCAGAGCCCTTATAAAAAAGATCCCAGAGAATTCCCTCTCTGTGTGAAGACACAGAAAGAAGACAGCTGTCTAAGAACCAGAAGGTGGGCTCTCAACCAGACAGTGAACCTGCCAGGACCTTGACCTTGGACTTCCCCACCTCCAGAAGTGTGAGAAATAGATTTCTGTTGTTTATAAACCTCCCAGTGTATAGTATTCTGTTATAGCAGCCCAAACAGACTAAGACAAACTCAGGAAATGTGCATTTTCTCCAGGACCTTTCCAAACCTATGGCATCAGAAAATTCTGTGAAAGGTCCTAAGAATCTTTATCTTTAAACTCAACTTAGTGACTCTTATGGCCAGAGAAATTTGGAAACCCTGCTTTATTTAGAAATACAGTAAGTCTTAGTTGAGGTTAATTATTGTCTTTGATCTTTACGCCAAACACAATTCCATGAGCATTAACTTGACATTAAAATGCCTAAACTCCAGTCTCGTTAATTACCATCTGAGTGGTTTAGGCGTAGTACAGTATTTCCCAAATTCATCGGCAAATTAGTTTCACAGGGGCTCTTTTTAAAATGCCAAAAGCTGGGTCATACCCAGACAAATCAAATCTCATTCTCTAAGGCTATGACACAGGCATTAGTATTTTTTGATTCATATATAATAGTAAATTAGTATTTATTTCCTAACATGCACACAAGTTTGGGAACCACTAATCATTTACCCTGTCTAAGCCTGTGTCTTTATGAGTAAAATATAGACAATAACTCTCATTCTAAAATGTTGTTGGGAATTAATCTAATTAATGCATGTGAATATATCTTATAAATGATAAAACACTATATATACCTAATGCATTATATTTAAGACTTCAAAGTTGTTTTTTTTTTTTTTTTTGGCTCCTAGGTATTTTGAATAAAGGTTAACAAATTTGCAGATAAGAATTTTTATATTTTCTGTATACTAACTTTTTTTATGCATATGATTGTGATTGTCAATTCAACAGTTTAGTTTGATAGATTCAGCTTGCAAAGGAATCCACCCTTCAAAAAGCTGTCCTTAGAATTTAGGTATATTTCTAACAGGTGGCAGTAGTGTATCTGTGGTCCTGGTTTAAAGCTGTGGTTCTCAGCTCTCACTGCAAATCAAAATCTTTCTTGGCTTGGGTTTATCCCCAAAGATTTTGATTCAGTAGGTCTGAGTGGGACTCTAGCATCTGTAGGTTTATCAAGATCAACATGTCATTCTAGTGACTTGTTGCTAACCATGGTGAGTTTGTTACTTCTGTTTAGGCCTTCTGTTCTCTCTACTAGATTTAGTCATAAATGTTCTACTTTTTTCAATGATAGAAATATATCTTCATCATGTAAAGCAGAAAACCATTTTAGAATAGCTTAAAAATATTTGAATCCATATGGATACAATTTCTTATTACTACTACCATTCAGTCTTTATTATATAATCTTACAATTTTTATTTAAAATATGTCCTGGCCTTCTTGATATATAAGCAAACCTTCCCAATGTCTGTGATCACCATTTACCTTTTTAAAAAGTCATAAGGGGCACCCAGGTGGCTTAGTCGGTTAAGTGTCCGACTTTCGCTTAGGTCATGATCTTGCGGTTTGTGGGTTCGAGCCCCGCGTCGGGCTCTGTGCTGACTGCCAGCTCAGAGCCTGGAGCCTGTTTCAGAGTCTGTGACTCCCTCTCTCTCTGACCCTTCCCTGCTCACGCTGTCTCTCTCTCTCTCTCTCTCTCCTAGAAATAAATAAAACATTAAAAAAATTTTTTTTAAAAAGTCAGAAAATGTATGGCTCTCCTGCTGGTCTGGAATCTGTCTCTCTAGGGCATTGGTTCTTAAACTTCAGTGGGCACGTGGAAGACTGAGGATCTCATTAACAGTGTACACCCCATCCAGATCTAATGAATTAACCTTTGGCTTGAGTTCCAGGAGACTGAATTTTAAGTTATCTCCCTCTGTTATGGTGATGCACACTAAATTTTGAGAACTGTTGGCTCTATGGAATCAGAGGCCGGGGGATGGGTAGCTTTGGTAAGGTAGAGAATACTAAGGGAGGCCTCACAGCATCCAGTGGCAAAACTCTGGAAGGAATTTTGTGTTCTCTTCTTTCCTTCCTCTGCCTCATTTTAGTACAAGTAGTGGTAAGTGATTTTGTTGTTATTCAGTGACTCTAAGGAGAGTCACCAGGCATTGGTTGGTAATGATCCACAACCTCTGGAGTTCCCCAAGTGAAATTGGAAATTGACCCTCGTATATGGAGGCCAAGAAGAGACTGAGGAAAGGGGCAGACTACTCCAGATTGGTTGGTAACAGTTTTAATAAGCAACGAAACTTACATATGAGGCTTGTCTCGGGTGACAGCAAGAAAAGTAAATCTTTACACCCACCTACCAGAATTTTGAGTATATATAGAGACCGTCAATGGATTCAGTCACATATAACATCCAGATAGGCTCAGCACACTGCTCTCTCAAGGCCATGTCCTTGAAATGGCTCCCACTATGGGAATGGTGGGAAAAATTTACATTCCAAAGATGGGAGGGGGTAAGGAGGCTGAGATTTCCTGGGTCCAGCTCCTAGGTCTACTGGTGGTCATGTCCTCTTCATGACTTCCTCCAATAGTTAATAAATTTGTATCAGTAAGTCCTATCAATTTTTGTTGCCAATCCATGCATGGAGACTGCATTGGGGAAGATGCAGCAAACACTGTTTTTGTATTGAGGAAATACTCCTCTTCCTTCTCTTTTTCTTTTCTTTTTCTTTCTTTTTTTTTTTTTTTTAACACGGGGGGTGAATAGCGCTAATTGGAAAGGTAATGGGGTAGAGAGGAGGAGTGACACAGAAGAAAGTCCCATTTTCTCCTTGGAGTGGTTGTAACATGTTCCAGATGTACTCCACTTTCCTTTCCTTTTCCAACTTGACTTTTTCCCATCTAGTATCTTTTTTCCTTGGTTTGTTGGATTGTGGTCTGCTCTTGATGAAACACCATCAAGAACAGATCTGGGCACCACCACCACCACCACCAACAAAAAAACCTGTATCTGAAATCACTCAACTAGTCTTTAAATTGCACTTATAATTCACTTGAGTTATTTTTACTGTTATGTATAATTGTATTTGACCCATATTTTGTTTCATGACTATGCTTCTATTTCTGTTTGCTTTCATTTACTAGCATTTAATACATCCTAGGGCTTCATTTGCCTTTGATTTCAGATAAATTGCGTACTTTCGGCAAAACAAGAGGTAAATGATTTTCTACCAAAATATGTTGGATTGGTATGAGTATGTGATAAGGATGGATCATTGGATTTTCGTATTTGATATTTTATGTCTTAAAGAAACTTGTGACTTGTTAATCAACTTTTATGTTACATCAGTATTGAATAAGTATTAGCCTCAGCAGAACTTGAAGCCAATAGTCTTAAGATGACTTTCAAAAAAGTTAGATTATAATAAAAGCAGGCAAATTGATTAATCTCTTTCAGAATCTTTGCAGCTCTCTGTCCACTTCCCATCTACTTCCTGCTCCCATAGGTAAGTTGTATTCTTTATTGTGATTTGAAAAGGACTAACCACAACAGCCAGATCAGTGGTATTTAAATAAGAGCTATAATCTTAGCTGTGCCATCTTTACCTTTGTTTAAACAGTATTACTTCTCACACAAGTTATGGCAATTGCCCTTTTCTTCTGGAAGGAAACTTCCCCTCTAATCCATTCTCTAGCCTGAGCCTAAGGTCCTCTTTCTCAAGTACAAATTTAATTTCTCACTTTTGCTTAGATTTTCTGTCAGTCCTTTGTACAGTGGTTACCAGAACCTGTTCTTCTGTCCATTCAGAACTACTCCTTTATTCATCAAAATTAAGTGGGGTTCTTATATTTAATATTAGGAGAAATAATTATGTGCCAGTTATTCCTGGGGAGTGAAAGCTAAGAGAGAAGCTCAAGAGCTGTCAATGGTCATGTTTCCACCATGTGCAGGAATCCAGTCAATAGTGAGAAAGGATGAAGCCCCGTCCATAGAAAGAGGAAGAGATGAGAGATAGGGAGCAATCTGCTGGTGGTATTCAAAGCCCTGATTCAAATTGTCCCCAATCCTTGTCCTTCCATAAGCTGATTGTCCTTAATTTTGTCCTTCCAGAAGCTGGTTGTTCCAACCCTCCTTGCATCACATGAAACAGCCCAGGATATTCCTGTATGGTCCCTGCTTTTACCTAAACCAGTTAGAAATAGGGTTTCATCACTTGCAAACAAAGGCTCTAGATGAGAATAGCCTGTAAGGCCTTTCATGGTATGGCCCCAAGCTTCTCAATTCCATCTTCACAAAACCCTCAGGAAGATACTTAGCTGCAGGTAACAGAACACTGACCAATAGATTTAAATAATAAAGACATTCCTTTCTCTTTCATACCAAGAAATGTAGACAAAGACAGAGATGATTCCAGGGATGGTTTATCAGTTTGACCAAATGATAATGCTTTAGTCAGCTCTGCAGTTCTTGGGGTCTTTTCCTTGATCAAAGACAAAGCAACTCCAGACAGTCTTTAAGACCTCTGTGAGTATCCCAGATTAAGGAGAAAGGCGGCAATAGCATTCTCCTTGGGAGGGTCTGTTTTGAGCCTGGAAGGGAAGCTTCAGCTGACTTCTCATTGGATCTCATTGGCCAGAACTGGGTCACATGCCCAACCCCAGACTCAGAATTGTGAAGTGAAAATTACCTTGAAGTTACCATTCCCTAACCGTCCTTACTTTGATGGATCTGTGCCAATTATATGAGGTTCAGTTAGTTAGCAGAGAAAGGAGAGTGGAACTGTAGCATAGCCAAGGAACCATGTCTATCACACATAGATTTCCATTACCCTCTCTGGCCTTCTACAGCCACCATTACTACCACTACCCCAATTTAAGAGCCAGGCTTACCAAACTGCCTTCAGCCAGACATACTGTGCTTTCTGTGGTTTCTTTGACATCTGTGGGCCTTTGCACATAACGTTTGTTCTGCTCAGAACACATTCTCCATCCTTCATTTAGTAGTGTCTTGGTTTCTTGGCTCCTTCTCCCTTCAGGGCTCAGCTTAGATATCACTTCCTATGGAAAGTCTTCGTTGACCCCAGTTCCACAGCACCCTCCTAACAGGCCTGTCATAGGACCTGTCAGACCATAGGGTAATTTTCTACTTGTATATCTTCTACTAGACCATAAACTCGTGGATGGCTTATTGACTGGGTCTTATTTCTCTATGGACTCACATAGAGCCTGCACATAGTAGATGATCACTAAATACTTGTAGAAGTAAAAGAACTGAAGCTTTTTTTTTTTTTTTGAGTGCACTCAAAATCAACTTGTGTTAAAATTGCTTGAAAAGGCTCATAAGAACATAGGTGTTAATTTGTTTCTGATTTTTGTTAAAGGGAATAGACAAAAGAGTGGTTTGTTAAAAAAATTCCTGATGGACCTTTGCATTTAAAAGTCATGCCTGTGATGGCTTTGAAAGAGTGTGGCAAAGGATGACTTCCCACTTAGTCAGGGCAATATTCATTCTGTTTATCTCACATGGATTCCAAGATTCTAAGAGCTCTTGAATGGTCCTTATGTGGTGTTTCTTTTTTTAATTTATTTTTATTTTTTAAATGTTTTTATTTATTTTTGAGACAGAGGGAGAACATGAGCAGGGTAGGGGCAGAGAGAGAGGGAGACACAAAATCTGAAGCAGGTGCCAGGCTCTGAGCTGTTAGCACAGAGCCCAATGTGGGGCTTAAACCCACAAACTGTGAGATGTGACCTGAGTGGAAGTCGGACGCTTAACTGACTGAGCCACCCAGGCACCCCTTACTTGGTTTTTCAAATGGGCAGATTTCTGCATATGGATTCATAACATAGAAACCAAATGTAGCTAAGTAATGAACTTACTTCCTTACTTGGATTTTATAAGATGCTATTTTACTCTGACACTTCTTGCTCCCATTTTATTATGAAAAAGCAATGTGACATGACAAAGCATTTTCTATCCTTTTTGTCCATAGATAAACTTTAAATGAGGAAGGAAAGAATTAAATTAAGAGAAAAATAATCACCACATTTGATTAATATAATAGAGCAGCACTTTGAAATCTTAGCATTTTGAAGTTAAACATTGAGAGTTTGTAATTTGTAAGAGGGAATAAAACATTCATTTACAAATTTTTAAAGAGAATTTGCCAGGTACAGTGAGTTGAGGCCTCTTTGGATTTTAGACATAGTATTGCCACTTTTGGGTGTCACATGCTGACACCCGAAAGCTGCCAGTTTGGAGAAGGGCCCAAAGTAAAAGGGGGCTTCCCGATAAACTCAGACTGCAGTCACATGAGCTAGTGGATCCAGTGCTGCTGGAAGAGTCTGTGGCCCATCCAAAAGCTGCATGGAGTCCCTGGCAAGCCCCAACAAGACCAAAGGAGACCCTTTGTGTTTGGGAAAATGCAAAGGCTTCTTTAGCAGATGACCCTTCATTTTGAGAAATGACTCCTGGCTTGTGGCTAGACTCATGTAGTGACTAAATCATCCCCCCATCTGGCATAACACAGCCTTGGTACCTTGACGCCTGACATGAAATGGTGCTGTCTCAGACACTCAGCCATAAAGCCGCCATTCCCAGCAGTACTCCACATCAAGTAGATTAAGAAAGAAGAGAAACTTGTGAAGCTAAGCCTCTGAGAAGCCTGAAGACACAGGTAAATTATATGAACAGGCAGTTGTACTCTTATGTTACTTTCTTCCTTAAACCTCATGGGGAGTTTCCTACGCCTGGTGGATCAGGAATAGAGTAACTTGAGCCTGCTGTACAGATGGTTTTGCATGATACGCTGGCACCAGACAGATGAGAGGAAGTGCTGCTGTTCTTCAGGGTGGCCCAGCACTACAATTGAGAAGGAAAATGCTTACAAGAGTTAAATTTTTGAGCAGAAATTTTATTGTCCTCTGTGCCTAGAAGGAAATATTTTAGTGTCTACTTTACCTGAGGTCAAGATCTACAGTAATTATTGAGCTAATTATTTAACCCAACGGTAACTTCCAAAATCTGCAACATGCAAAGCTATTGGAATCTAGCATTGACACTGAGGCTAAACACCCCATGTAGTGCCAGACATTTACCCTTTCATTGCTGAATGATGAGGAGGTCAAATGTCTCTGAGGGAAGGGCCAGAGTGACTTGGGCAATGATTACTGAGGCAGGTACCTTCAGATGCTTACAATATTTTAGAGCTGGTTAAGACTGAATGAATACAGACTGGGTAATTTTTAGTCCTGATCTGGGTCTATGGTCAAGGATTTGGAAGGGTCAAGATTGGAGAACTGATAGCAATGAGATTTTAGGGAAGGGTGGATGGACCATTCAGAATGGGCCCAGAGTAAGAATATGTGTGTCTATGTGAATGCTCACTCAGAGGCTATCATCTCAGAAGAGATTCTGAATAACAGGAGAAGAAAAATGATTCCTTTTGTGGGAGTCAGTCATCTTCCTCCTCAAGCCAGTCTATTGGTTCATGGGAAAACTCAGTATTTAACTTCAGAACAAGACTGATCATATACTGTTAGCAACAGTGACTACAAGTAAACTTTTAGGGGACCTGGTCTACTATGCTGTGGTAGATAAATTATTTTCAGTTAGAAAGGCCCCTTCATCATAGAAGAGCAACAACTTATCATCACTGCCACAGTCTTTCTGGATTTGGATTTTCTTTCCCTGGTAACATGCCTCTGAAGCATCATGGGATTCCATACATAGTTTTTAATTGATGAATTCATACACTGCTGACCAGGCAATAGGCTACTAACTGCCTGCCTTACTGTATAAATATCCTGTCATCCTGATGAAGCTAGGCCTCACTGAAAGGACTTACTGGAAATTTAACCATAACACCATCTAAGTTGTAGTACCTTGTGATATTGGTATGCTGTTGATATTGGTATAGGATATGTGATATAGGTATGTGATATTGGTATAGGATATAGAACATGAGTGGAACCAGCGACCAATACATCTGATATCGTTTTCACAGCTAGAATGCAACCTAGGACCTGGAGGTGAAGACATTTCTTTTTTTTTTAATTATTTTTTTAAGTTTACTTATTTTGAGACACACACACACACACACACACACACACACACACACGCATGCATGCAGGGGAGGGGCAGAGAGAGAATCCCAAGCAGACTTCACACTGTCAGCACAGAGCCTGACACAGAGCTCGATACCATGAACTGTGAGATCATGACCCGAGCTGAAATCAAGAGTCAGACACTTAAATGACTGAACCATCCAGGGACCCCAGGGTGGAGACTTTTTCAACAATTACACCCACTCTTTCACTTTCAGAATTTTTGTTTTCTTTAACTCTTTTGGCCTAAGTAATTCAGTACTTAATGGAAGAACATTTCATCCCAAGGGTTAAAAAATGTAGGTTTTTCTTGAATTAGGAGCTGAGACTACCACCGGGACATGTTGGATTCTTTGTGCAATCAGGGCAAAGATCCTTGGCAAGCTGTGATGTTGGCTGAAAGCCAGGAGAACTTGGAACAAGCAGAAGAGGAATCTATCTCATATGTCAGCAGCAGTCTTGTGAATGCCTGCAGAATGGAAGACTGCAGCTTGCACCAACATTTCCTTGCTAAGTATGCTATTTATTCTCATGTTTCCTTCTAAAATGAGAATTATAATAATTATTTTTTTCTTTTCTTTCCTCTTTCTTTCTTCCAGGGGTATATAATGTTATCCAGGTAATGGTTCAATTTATCATGTAATCCATAGGCTGTAGAATGAAATGGGATTTTGACAGAATTGAAGAGGAATGGACATAACTCAGAGGTCCTGGACTTGAAGGCTGACATCTCCCTTCTGTGTGCAGTGGCTGGAAATAACTTTGGTTGTTCCCCTTTGCAGTAGTGTGGGATTTAGTTGGATCATGTGTTATGAATGGTTTTTTGGGATATAGAGAAAAAAGGATGTGTTTGTATGAGTGTGTGTGTGTGTGTCTGTGTGTGTGTGTGTGTGTGTGTGTTTTGGGCAATCAGAAGGTGAATTGTAGTACATTGCTTTGGGTAGCCATATGGTCCACTATGGGTTTCTCCTCTCTCAGAGAGATTATTCCTTTGCACATAGACATATGCTGCAGGAGATTACATCTGTGCTATCTGAGTCTGTTTACGTGGCCACCAGTACCTGTCTAGAGCTGTCCCCTGACTATGTTCTGCATCCCAATTATTAAAATTTGAAATGGTGAGACAGAGAGATGAGATGCCATGATCCAAGTCATGTTACTGGTGAATTGTAGAGAGAGATTTGTAAACTCCTTGAGGCCTTGGAGCCTCCCCACTTCTTGTCCTTTTGAGACTTTGCCCTTCACTCCTTCCTTAGATTTCATGAAACATTCTAGAATGCTTCCCATAATCTTCCCTTTTTGATTAAGTTAGCCAGAGTTGTTTTATTTTTCTTATAATCAGAAGACATTAGTTAACTAATACAGAGAGCAAGGACGATCTATGTATATAGTGATCCTACATGGAGTTGCTCAATTTTAACTAAAAATCATCTCTAAGTATTTGTGAAAAAGAAAGCTACAGGAAGAAAAGAAGACTTCTAATCTCTTCCCTCATAGGGTTACACTACTCTCTCTCTCTCTCTCTCTTTTCTTACATCTCTGGGGAAAAACCCAGTGTTAATTACTGGAAAATTATATTTATTTGTTTAAGCTAAAATTTGGATCTACAGAGGACATGGCATGGGGAAGGATGAAAACTAGCCATCTGGAATGACCAGTGCTTTACAGGAACCCTAGTGTAGTTAGTCTAGAGAGAGAATGAAGTTGAATGGACAGGAAGTAAAGATATAATAGCTCTCCCGTATCTGTGTTTCCCTTCGGTGGTTTTAGCACCCAAGGTCCACTGTGTGGCCCTGGAGGGAGATGATCCTCCTTCGGACATGTGGTCAGGAGGGCTTTAGTGCACCAACACTGTGTCATGATGCCTACATCATTCACCTCACTTCATGTCCTCATGCAGACATTTTATCATCCAACGTCATCACAAGAAGGGTGAGTACAGTACCATATGATATTTTGAGAGAGAGAGAGAGGAACCACATTCACGTAACTTTTATTGCAGTATATTATTATAATGGTTCTCTTTTATCATTAGTTACTGTTGTTAATATCTTACTCTACCTAATTTATAAAAAAAATTTTAATGTTTATTTACTTTTGAGAAAGAGACAGTACGAGCAGAAGAGGGGCAGAGAGGGAGGCATATAATCTGAAGCAGCCTCCAGGCTCTGAGGTGTCAGCACAGAGCCTGACACGGGGCTCAAACTCATGAACTGAGAGATCATGGCCTAAGCCCAAGTCAGACGCTTAACCAACTGAGCCACTCAGGCACCCCATTTACTCTACCTAATTTATAAATTAAACTTCATCATAGGTATGTATGTATAGGAGTAAACATAGTAGAGTTAGGGTTCAGTACTATCCTCAGTGGCATTGGGGGTCTTGGAATATATGCCCTGTGGATAAGGAAGGCCACTGTACATAGGCTTAGAGTAATGGCAACACAAACGTAAATACAGCAGCTAGATCAAGTCCCGCAATGTTAACTTCCTCTTATTTGTACTGTTTTCCTCATCTCCCTGCCGCTGGGACAAAGACAGATGTGGTAGTCATTACAGGCCATAAAAAAACTTGCCAAATAAACACAATTATATATTGGCAGGTGGCTTTAGAAATATTGTTCAATAATGTCACCTCTTCCTGTTTATTTTCATATAGTTCCCCTTTTGGCTTTCTCCTCATTGAAATCAGATATGCTCTGTTATATATTAATGTAGCATTTCTCAAAGTTTAGCAACCCTGACAATTACCTAAGGGGTGTTAGTTAAAATGCAGATTCTGAGCCTGCCTCTCAGAAGTTTGAAGTTATTAGGTTTAAGGTAGTATCCAGGAATGTCTACTTCTAGTAAGAACCAGGATTTAAAATTTTTTAATTTTTTTTGTTTGAGAGAGACTGAGCGAGCAAGAGCAAGAGAGTGAGAGAGAGAGAGAGAGAGAGAGCACAAGTTGGAGAGGTGCAGAAAGAGAGGGACACACAGAATCTGAAGCAGTTCCAGGCTCTGAGCTATCAGCAAGCACAGAGCCTGATGCAGGACCCAAACTCACAAACCATGAGATCATAGCCTGAGCCAATATTGGATGCTTAACTGACTGACCTACCCAGGTGCCCCAAGAACCAGGATTTTTAAATGTATTTGGTCATTGCTTAACCATAAAAATTATTTGTCTAACTAAGACACTTCTGAGTGAAGTGAGTTGCTACTAATAATTAGTCTGTAAGGACAGGTGCAAACCAGCACTATACCAGGCAATCCATGACATTGCCAGTAATTCATCACATTTGAGAATCACTGCTAAGTGAAAATAAATTTCTTGCATAGTAACCCAAACATCACAATAAAACTGATTGTAGTATAAATGTCTTGTTATATATGAGAAATTTTAGACCTCAAGAAAAAAATAGATGGAAGTCCATATATTTTTCAGATGTCTGCCTGCTGTACCCCAGAAAATTCATATATCCTTTGGTAGACTTGTCTGCCCAATGATTTTGAGATAGTTCAAGTACTTTTAAATCACAAAAATTCTTTTTGTTTTCTTCTTCCCTTACCCTTTCCATCTATCCATCCTTTCCTTCTTTGTCTTCCTTCCCTCACCCATTTATTTACTAGATATTCGTTGAGCAATCCAGAAGACTGAGAAAGTCAGAGGCCAGAAGAACACAGCCATGGGCCTTCATTCCTCTTACTATCCCCCCCCCAAAAAAAAATCCATATTCTCTAACACAGCCCAGCTCCTGGAACTGGTATGATTTGTTACTGTTCTAGATCCATTTTAGCCCAACATCATTAAAAATAAAACAGAACCAATAAAAAACCATGTGTTTTATTTTAATGCTAGTTTAGCAATTCAACCAGAAACACTTTAACCTTGAATATTTAAAGGACTAGTTACTTCAAAGTATTTTAAGTGATGTTACATTGTAAATATGAAATTACATCTCTTTCATCTGGCATGATTGCCATTGTGGTTAGAGTCACTGCTGTAGGTGAAGATAAGGTTTCACTTTGTTCTTTTCCAGTTAATTTTGGGTTTCCATTGTAGGGAAGGGATCAAGAAGTATGTCAGAAAAGTAGGAATGTGCTGGAGATGAGGAAGGCATGAATAATAAGAAATGATATTTGCTGCAGAAGTAAACCAACAAATTACACTCATGATGACATGGACAAATTAATGTACCTTTAACAATCCCTGACTTTTTGAATTGTTTGCCTCAGAGAAAATGATACCCCTTCCCAATTTTTAAAGTTAGAAGTTCTAGGGAGCTTGGAAGAGCTTTGTAACATTTACTTCTCTCTTTTATCTGAAAGAAAAGGGATTTACATAGGCAGATAATCTCATCATTCTTTGATTTTTGTTGATGCTGTATCATCTTATAGATGTTTTTATAGTCTTGGAGCAACTTGAAGCACTTTGACAGAGCAATACACACTTTTTAAACAAGTCATTTTTTTCTTTGACCTTTCGTCTTTCATATACTAATTACTGTAAACACAATTTAAAAATTATAAGTTGAAATTCTTTATTTAGATTTAGCTCTCCTTAAGGAATTCAACAAGAAGCAAATGTCAACTCTAAATAAACCTTTCTTAGGCATAGGCTCTGCTCTGGTGTGCATACTTTCTATAAAATAAATGCAACTTCCAGCGTCCGTTAACCCACATGATGCCAGAAGATTTCCTAATGGTTCTTGTAGACATTTTTTCTCTCTGTAAACCTATTACTGTGAAACTAGTTCCTTCCTGACTTCCTGTTATGTTTCTCTACTATTGCATTACTGATATTTATTGTGTTGGAATAATTTCTCTTTATAAATTAATTTTCCTTTTCCTACTTTTTTTCCATGCTGTTAATTTTTTTCCAGTTTATACTAGCATTTTTATTATGAATTCCTTTTCTTTGGAGGTGCATTCATACTTAAATGAGGTTTATTCTGTTTATAAAATTTAATTAAAGTTTTCTTCTTTCTCAAGATATTAAACCTGTAATTGTTGGATTTTGATATTTCTATTCAAATCTATAATGGAGAATAAAAATATTCACACATTACTCAAATTGATTTTCCTCTACATTTCTATCTCTCCAGCAGCTACTTGAAAATTATTTTACCATCTTTGGGATCTCTGAATATAAAAACATGTTCTTCTATCTCCTGTATGTAAAGAAAGTTATTCTATAATTCTTCATATACATACTTATATAGCCCACATTTGTGTTGTCTTCTCCATGGCCATTCATTCAGCCAGACGTTTGTTTCTTTATTATTATTTTATTTTTGAGGGAGAGAGAGCATGAGCAGGGGAGAGGGGCAGGGGAAGAGAGAGAAAGAATCTCAAATAGGCTCTGTGCTGATGAGTGTGGAGCCTGACTTGGGGCTTGATCCCACAACCCTGGGATCATGACCTGAGCCAAAATCAAGAGTCGGACACTTAACAGACTGAGCCACCCAGTTGTCCTCTGACATTAATTGAGTACCTATAATGGGGTGAGACATTGTGTTAGGCTATATGTATTTGTATTGTTTCTTATCAATTGCATTTTTAAAAATTTTATAGTTCTACTGCATACTAAAATATAGTTAAAACAAATTCTCTTACTCTAATTTAAACCTCATTTTCTTATTTAGCTGGTTGAAAGATAGTGCATTTATAGATCCAAAAGCCATGACTACTAAATAATTACACTAGTAGTTCTAATAATTCCAAAATTTCCCAATGAAATCATCTATCTGTATAGTATTTGTGCATGTATAAAATTTTATTGACAGCTGCAAAAATAATTACAGGAAACTTGATGACTCTTAGTTGCAATAATTTTATTTAAAATGGCAAATTAAATACAGGTGAGTATAAGCTATAACTTAATATCATTTATTATGCACCAACTTAGTCAGATGATTAATTTCAGTTAGCATAAAAAAAGCTAGATATATGAAAAATTCCTGGCAGTCATGTTAACAATTTTCTATTAGCTAAAAATTCACCTTTTGCAAACAAAGTTTTGTTTCTGGATCTTTATAGATTACTCTATGAGAAAAGAATCAGGAGAAATAGGAAATTAATTTAAAATCGACATTTTGCTCAGATGATTTAATTAATTGGAAGTCATTGCCATTAGCCAGCTCTGTTGAGCCAGGATCAGTTGAGCAGAAGATATTGGGTAAAGCAACTAAAAGCACTGGCATCCTGGAAGAGCTATGAAAGGATTTCTTGACTTTGGTCTCTATTGCCTTCAGTGTCTACATTTTGGCTGACTGAACCCAGGCTTGGCCAGCACTTTATGACTTGTTATATTGTGATTTATAATGAGAAATATGTATTTGGTCTTTGTCCCCATTTCTTGTACAGAGTTCCTAAAACCCTTGTAGTTTCCTAAATGATAAGAACAATAAAGGTGTCTTTTGTTACGTGAATGTGATGACTTTTAAAAGTCCCTGAGGTTGGGGGTTGGTTGCCAGGAGAGCCAACTCTGTGATTAGGAGTGGAGGGGAGCTAGGCTTGGATCAATTGCCAATGGCCAATGATTACATCAATCATACTGATGTAATGAAGCAGCCTCTATAAATATCCAAAAACAATGGATTTGGGAGAACTTCTGGACTGGTGAACACATGAAGATTCGGGGCAAGCAGTGCCTCAGGAGAGAGCACAGAAGCTCCATGCCCTGTTTCTGTACCGTGTGCTGTGTCTCTGCCACCTGGCTCTTCCTGAGTATATCCCTTTTAATAAGCCAGTAAGTAAGTAAAATACTTCTCCGAGTTCTGTGAGCTGTTCCAGCAAATTAATTGAATCCAAGGAAGGGGTTGTGGTCACCTCTGGTTCATAGACACTGTGACTGGCATCCAAATTGGAGGGGCAAGGCAATCTTGTAGGACTGAGCCCTTAACCTGTGGGATCTGATGCCATCTCCGGGTAGTATCAGACTTACGTTGCAGGACACCCAGTTGGTGTCCTGAGCATTTGCCTGGTGGTCAGAATTGGTCTCAGAACCGGATTAGACTCTTAATGTTTAAAGGCTTCAGTTTTGGTACTCCTGAGAGGTTAGTTAGTACATGCAGGTGCAAGATAACTTCTTTCTAGTGACCTAAAGATGCACTGGTCTGATGAGGCATGAACTAAAGGTCACAGAGAAAAGTTGTCTACTAATGGTAGATGCTGGACCTAATAGGTCAAATGAAACTTGAGAATCTAAGTCTCCATTTAGACTACTATAAGTTGGTGTTAGAGAAGTGTCTCCTTGCCTCAGTAGAGGAAGCCAACTGAGGTGGGAGGGGGGATTGGAGTGGGTCATAGGTAAAAGAATGGAGCTGATTAGCAAGACAATAAGCAAAGAGAGAGACAGAGAGAGAGAGAGAGACAGAGAGAGAGACAATGAGACACAGAGAGAGAACGGGGGAATGGGAGAATGTTTATAGCTCATCATAACTAACTTGGTTTTTGCTCCTCCTGAGGGCTGTTCATTAGCTTTTCTCCTTGAGAACCTCCCATTTCCCCCTTGTTCCTTGTTTTATTTTTAGTGACAGCTCCATGAATTCAGGAAACCCTAACTAGAATTTCTAGATAGAACCTTGATCATTACCTCTGCCACCTCATGAAAGGAAATTTAATCTCTGCCTGTCTTCCACACCAGCTTCAACCAACAGAGAAGGGGATCCTAGCATTTTTTTCTCCATGAGGGGAGATACTTGAGATAGAGATTTTTTGGCTTCTAATCCCTTGCTTAGTTTTCTATCCGAGAAGTTCAAATGGGTACTCTGATTGGTTAGGTGCTCATGTTGAGTAAGCCACATTTTTATTGTGGGGCAGTGTCTCCATGTGTAAGGCAAAAGTCACATTTGGTGTGTGTGGTTTTGGTCTCTCCTCTGCTTTCCTAATGCATGTTCTGGCATGGTAAGAGAGCTAGAGCCTCTTTTCCCAGTGTGAGAAGTAGCCCAGCCATGTTCTCACTGTGTTTTCTTTCCTCAGAATGGCAGTCTGACAGGCTGCTGGCCCATAAGCTCGCAAAGAACAAGACAGCTTGGCATCAGGCAAGGGGACAATGTGTTCTTCCTTGTTAAAACCTGTTCCTTCCTTTACCCTTGTACTGCAGGGGGTTTGTGCTAGACTCTTCTCTCATTGCATTGTAATAATCCCCCTCTGATACCAGAAGTGAAATGGATAGCAGTTTAGTTTGGAAGAGAATTGCTGAGGTCTTCTGGCCTAAGCTGTGTCCTCCAATTTAGTTTTCTTAAGAGATGTATCCCAGAGTACTGGCTACATGTCAAGATTTATCAGTCTGTACTTTACTTCCTAATCTGCATATATACATTTACTCTCTGGGTAGGAAATACCAAAGTAAGGGGCAGATAAGTGGTACCTGGGCCTTATAGTTAGCTTTCATTTCATTATTTCAAATAGAATTTAAATTTAAATGATAGCATTATTTTAGCTTTTTACATACTGGATGTTTTGTTCTAACTGTGAAAAACTATCATTAACTTTCATTTATGATATGAGACCTTTTTAAAAGTCTATCTTATTAGTTTAATTTCTGTTAGAGGGAAAAACAGAACACACACACACACACACACACACACACACACACACACGGTCACAATTAATTCCAGAATCTTGGGAGTATAGGAATGTCTAAACAAAATTCTAGGTCAGTGTAGTCTCCTCTCTTAAGAGAATATTGACTGAATTCCTGCTCTGAGCCAGGCAGAATGCTGGGGATGCAAGAAGACTTACCTGCATCATGAGCATTATTTATGCTAGATTGAAAGTTTGCAGTGCTTTATGGAATCACCGAAAAACCCTGTGACCAGCTAAATAGGATGAAATGAAATTTTGAGCCTTGTTTAAAGATTTTTTAAAATTTTTAAATGTTTATTTACTTTTGAGAGAGAGAGACAGAGCTCAAGCAGGGGAGAGGCAGAGACAGAGGGAGAAACAGGCTCTGAAGCAGGCTCCAGGCTCTGAGCTGTCAGCATAAAGCCTGAAACAGGGCTCGAATCCACAAACCGTGAGATCATGACCTGAGCCAAAGTCAGATGCTTAACTGCCTGAGCCACCAGGTGCCCCTGAGCCTTGTTTAAACATTTGATCATCTGTTTCAGCATGTTTTTTTTCCCTAAAACTCAAAGATGAGGCACAATCCAAAAGAAGAGTCAGGCACTGCCACTGTATCCTGCCTACAGGTTTCCTTACTCTTCTGCTTGGTTGGGTTTCTTGCCAATAACTATTCTGATAGAAATATCCATCTTCTCTCTGTAGTCTGTCACTCTTGTCTAAAATGGGTTTATTCATCTTTGTGGTCACCAGTGTTCCCAGGACTTAAAATATTTTCTCTTTCAAAGGGTGCCTCCTTTCTGATACTCATTTTTGACCTGCATTTCCTACCTTTATTGTTAGAAGTGTCTCTGGGGTGCCTGGGTGGCTCAGTCAGTTAAGTGTCCGACTTCAGCCCACGTCATGATCTCATAGTTGGTGGGTTCTAGTCCCGTATCTGGCTCTGTGATGACAGCTCAGAGCCTGGAACCTGCTTTGGATTCTGTCTCCCTCTCTCTCTGTTCCTACTGTGCTCATGCTCTGTCTCTCTTTTTCTCTCAAAACATTAAAAAAATTTTTAAAATAAAAAAAGTGTCTGTTTCTAGGTTATATCTTTTTTTATTTTAGTAGGTTTTTTTTTTTTTTAAGATAGTTTTCCCTCCTCAGAAGGTACAGGTTATAAAGCCACTTGTAACTAAAGCTTAATCATTTTGTTTCTAATTCAATACATAAAATAGTGTTCTAGCTCCCTACAGGCTGTTGCATTAGTTTTCTTTGTTTCATCCATGTGTGGCTTTGGTTTGGTAAGAATTTGAAGTACATGTGTGTGTAAAAGTACCTAATATAAGCAACTTACTCTTGGACAGGATTAAACAAAATGCCCCATGTGAGGTCACCAGTGCTATGTTTAATGGTCTTTCTCAGGAAGAATCATGGCATCTGTAGCTCAATATCATGAAATTCAGATGATAATTAGGAAAGACCACTTCTTACCAATTGGAGTTTAAAAATGTTTACAGGCGTCCTATTCTGAATTAGTCTACTATTGGAGCTTTTCATCTAGAAAATGAAGAGAGAAAATATTGAACATAAAAATGACCTGATATATATGTCTGTCATTTTCTACTCAAATATGTTTTGTTATGAAGACAACTGTATATGAGAATTTTTATGTATCTAGTCCTCAGATACTTGATATTGATCCATTTCCATTGACATTGTGAATGGATGAACTTTTTTGAACTTAAAAAAAATTTTTTTAAGTTTATTTTGAGAGACAGTATGCATGAGAATGGGGGAAGGGCTGAGAAAGAGGGAGAAAGAGAGAGAACCCCAAGCAGGCTCTGCACTGTCAGTGCAGAGTCCAACTTGGGGCTTGAACTCATGAACCATGAGATCATGACCTGAGCTGAAATCAAAGAGTCAGGAGCTTAACTGACTGAGCCACCCAGGAACCCTGTGAATGGATGAACTTCTGTGCAAACAGAACTTCATGCAGAGCAGACAAGCAGCAAGCATTTTGACTGTAAGATTGATTACATTTCTTTCTTTCTTTCTTTCTTTCTTTCTTTTAAGAGAGAAAAAGAGTGAGCATGAATGGGGGAGAAGCAGAAAGTGAAGTAGAGAGAGAATCTCAAGCAGGCTCCATGATCATCTTGGAGCCCAGTGTGGGGCTTGATCTTGTGACCCTGAGATCATGACCTGAGCTGATATCAAGAGTTGGACACTTAACTGACTGAGCCACCCAGGCACCTCTAGAAATTTTTCTTAATGAGGCTTATATCTAGTTGGATATATTGGAATTATATCTGATGGTTGCTAAGTGCTCAATAGATTATTTGATGAATATAAGAATGAATGTACAAATGAACTTGAAGGTAGAAAAATAAAACTAAATCTGTGCTTTGTAGACAATTTATATTAGCCTTAGAGGTTGAATCTAGTAAGGAGAGGGATAAGGTTTAAGCAATGCTAGAACAATGCATCTAGGGTGAGGATGAGGTCATGAGAAATGTACAGTGTGGTACTGAGGACTTATTCTACATCCACACTATGCTGCAAACTTCCACAGTTGTTATCCTCTCTAAATCACACAATACCCTATAGACAAGCATTACTAGTCTTATTTTATAAGGGAAGATATTAGCGGCTCCACAGGTTAGGTAACTATCCAAAATTACACAGCCTACAAGTGGTAGAACCCAGATTTAATCTTGAAAACCATAGCTAGTGATCTTATGAGGATGGTCTTGTCTGGATTTCAATATTGTTCTACTGAAACACAATGGAATCCCCACAGCTATAAGGTGAGATAAAGAAATACTGCATAAAGATTTCATTCATCAGGGAACTGTAGGGATTTAGAAATACAAAGTAGCCTAAAAGATATGAATTCCAGACCAATTCATTTCATTTATTTATTTATCATATGTTTATTCATTCAGTAAATATTGATTTGGTATTCTTCAAGTACCAGGAGCCCATGCTACCCACACCTGGCTTGTCTTGGGTGCCAGTCTGGTAACATTGTTGCATTTTCTTAGGCTTTCCAAAATGAAACTTTGGAAAAGTTTGCAGATTTTATCCTTGAATCCATCCGCTGAGACTTAGATGATAATTTCCTTCTTGATTTGCAGCCAGGGGCATCCCAGTTAGTGAGATAGGCTCGTGTAAAGGGGTATGAGGAGCCAAAGGAGGTAATATGTTTCCATTTCTGCTGATAAGGCCACCCAAGCAAGTTTTCCTGAGGCTATGGTAATCTGGAAGGCTGTCTCTCACTTATTATCTGCAGAATCTAGAAGCTCTGTGGCCATATTGCTAAGATAAGCTAATGAGAGTATATTACTCAATAACAGATGCTGATCTGTCTAATCTTTCTTTAGTATTGGAAGGTGGCCTAGAACACCAGGTGTTAGAGGTAGGTTTTCTTGTCACTTATGCAACCACCTGCGTGTGCATTAAGTGCATGAGGTAACAGGTGAAATACCTAAATCAGTTTAAAAGTCAACCAGTTAACTGTGAGTATAACAAATAAAATGTGCTTTGAAAATGCCAACGTGCTATAACATATTCATTGCTATTGGAAGTCCTTTATGATGATTTCAATAGATGATTATGTCGCAATTAGTAGATATTCAAATATCACAAAGACTTTCTTATGGACAGCCTAGTGGTATAAGGCAGTGTTTCTGAAACTTTAATATGCATATGAATCCCCTGGGGATTTCATTAAAATGCAGGTTCTGATTCAGCAGGTCTACACTGAAGCTTGAGATTCTGCATTTCTAAAAAGCTCCCAGCATTGCTGCTGCTGGTTCATGGACCACACTTTGTAGCATGGATGTAAACTTGAAAGTATTATCATCCTTCAATTCATGGCAATTTATGAAACATTCTATTTTAAAATATATACATATATGTGTTGCAGGATTCATGGTATGTCATCAAATTATTTTTGTCTTTTTGCCCCTTTAAAATTCATTCAGTAATCTCTGGGTGCTCTTGGATGAAAATTTCTCTAGACACTGTGACTTTTCCACCCGTGCTTAGGTCATAGATCATCCCACTGTCAATTAAGATCACAGTCCAGGCTCAATTCAATAATTAGATTTGGGGGCCCGTGATATTAACCAAGCTCTGTCCTTAATTTAACAGGAAAATCTCCTTTGGCCCAGCCTGGGCCTGGTTTCCCTGCAAGTCTGCCCTGGAAAGAGGCTCTCATTAGTCTTTCTCTATACAGCAATTTTGGACCTTTTGGTTTAAAGCAATTCTTTCCTCATGGAATACTTTTGTGGCATTTTCCCAGGCGCTGGAGAGCTCCTTCTTCTAGTTCCCCTGTTGCTGGCTGGCAGACCCATTTGGATTTCTGGTAGCCACTTGCTCCTCCTGCTTTGTAACCTGGGAATTTGTCCTCACATCCAGCTTCTTGCTGCTGGGCAGACTCTCATCAGCTGCCTACCTCTGATCCACAGGAAACATGCTAGTGTCCTGTGCCCTGAAGAACTCTGGGAATGCAGATGAATCTGCCTCCAGAGCAGCTATCCAGCCATCTCTGGACCTCTAGATCCCCTAGCAGAAAGCAAATGGCAGGCCTAAAGTCCCCAAAGCGCAGGGGTGAACCACTCAGGAGGGCCAAGTGAACCCATCTGAATCCTTAATACAGTGGGGTGGTAGACTCTAGCTCTTTTTAGAGTGCTCCCTTCACAGATATTCCTTCTCCTTTCTTTTCAATTCTTTCATACTCTCAAAGTAGGCCAGCGGGTTCAGAAGTCATGGAATATTATCAGAAGAAATTTCCTTTGAAATTCTTTATATGGTAGTTTTTAAATGTCACTCTTGTTATTATAACAGAATGTCAATGACCTAAGTTTCTCCAACACTACATACCCTCAGGTGGGGGTGGGAGGATACATTTCCCCCATTTTGCAGGTGAAGATACTGAGGCACAGAGATATTAAGTAAAAAAACGCTGGTGTAAACGTAAGAAATTTTACTCCTCAGTTGGTAGTCTTAATCCCTCTGGTAGAGCACTTTCAAATATTTGAAGGCAATATAATGTTATATCCAAATGTTTAAAAGCAAGTGGGAATGTAAGACCTACAGAGTAAAATCTTTGGATAACACTTCTAGCTCTAGGTCTTAATTATTAGTGTTTTAAGAGACACATACATGGATTGCATTTCCTAGAGTGTGTTCCATAAATCCATGATTCCTTCAATCATTCAACACACTCATTGCATGCTACAGAGGACAGGGCATTCTGTCCCTCCTGAAGATTTAAAGTCTATTACCAGTATAAATTCTAGGAAACCATATAGAAAAGTCTATTTAACCCCAAATTATTTGATATTAGGTTTTTTTAGTTTGACCTTTTTTTGGCAATGCCAAAATTGTTCTTTGGAAGTTCCAGAGAATTGGCTTTTGGTAATTTTGTAATGGATCCATTGATTAATTAAGAGATGCATGAAGGTGCATCTACTAATTCCGTGTTCTTCATTTGGTTGTAAAGAATGTTTAGTTTGCAGTCACCATTTTGCAGTAATTTTAAAAATTTTCCCAAGCACATTTTAAACCCAATTTGCAAACTAAGCCCCTTTATTAAATAACATTGAAAATAACAGAAGTGTTAACATTCATTGCATACAATGAAATTGGTACAGTGGCTGTCAACTTTGTCTGCACTTCATAGCCACCTGGGAAGTTTTTAAATATCTGATGCCCAGGCCACACCCTAGTTAAAGCAAGAATCTCTGGGAGTAGAAGCCAAGTATCTATCTAGGCTTTGACTTTTCTGTAGTCCATGTGTTAAATAACCAAGATACTTAGGCGAACCCTGATTAGTTCTCTGAAAGGGAGAGTAAAATAATCTACTACCAACAGATATAGTCTGGCTGAAATAAAATGGTTAAAACGTGTAATATTTTCTCATTTTTAAAAAACTAAATGCATGCTACTTAACACTTCTACATTATGGCAATTACAAGGATACTCCTTATTGAGGTTATGTAATTTATGATCTTTTGTGTTAGCCCCCTCCTCATTTGGCTCTCATTTGTCAATTTTATATTTCCAAACTGCACTCTACTGAAAATAATGAAATTAGATCAATATAGTTATGTTAATGGATGTAATACGCAGCTCATTTGAAAGAGAATGGCAATACATATTTTCATAAGTTCTACATTACTCAACTCATTGACCAGAAATGTGTTAATGATATAATGCTGGTATTTTGAATGTCTGAGAGTTCTGTTGATGGCACCTTAGAGATAAAAAGCTACTTAACGTGCATGAAACTGGAATGAATGACTGCACTGAATATATTTAAATTATCTTTAATGTCCTGTTTTTAGCAGCACATTTTATTCAAACTCATTGACTATTATTCCTGAAACTTAAATAAATCAACTGTGCATTTTTGTTCATCTTGGCTCACACAATTTCATGTCATTTTGTTTGAATAGTGAGTTTAATTTTGTTTGCCAAATAAAAGAAAAACAAAATCATGGAGCTATAAAAAACACAATGCCAGAATCATGTGATTTAATAAGAACAAGTCAGGGGTAAATTCCTACTTAGGATTTTCTTCCTTCCAATCTCAGGCACACACTTCTTTGCTTTCCCCATTGGGCTCTTGCTCTTATCATGTATTGTTTCTCATTTCAAAATTTACATTTGTAGTGGGGAAACCAATACTGATGGTTTCTATGTAGTGAGGAAATGCCAAGATATATTTGCAGTATCTTTAGGAAATAAAAATCTATCTGATGTTTTCTCCCTGAGAAGGTAGTAGTCATGAGATGGAATGAGGTAGGAATGTAAGGAATATGAGGTTGGAAGATTTGAATGAGGGTGAAATAAAAAATTCTTGCTGGAGAGAAAATGGATTTGTGTAAATGGTAGACTACGTGTCAATCTATAGAAAAATCAAGGATTAGCAACAAAAGATATTAACACTTAATCTTCAAATTATTCAAAAACTAGAGAAACTAAGGAATTAAGTAATTCTGGGTACACCCATGCATTGAAAAAATCATTTGTAAATTTCGGAAATATGAACTGCCTTCTTAGAGACTACTATTTAAATATCATTTGCCTAAAAAGAATACATTTTAAATGGACCTCGATTGGAAAGTTCTTCCCTACTTCTTTTCCCTTTGTGAAGAACTGTTTCAACGGGCGGTACGGGAGAGTGCAGTATTAAAAAGGGAAAAGGTGAGCAAACACTGTTACCTGGATCTGAGGCCTGTGACACAGACAACTGTTTTGGTATAATTCTTCCTATTGTAGTTTACTAGTTAAAAGGGCATCATTGAGCTAGTTTCATTTGTTTTTTCTATTTTTCTATTTAATAAAAATACATGAAAGCACTAGAAAGGAAGTTTGATGATGCTAGACTGAGTTCTAATTTCTTCATGAATAGATCAGAACTAACTAGAGCCTCTCTGTTTCATCAATTGTCCAGGTAAGATGCCATATAATGTCTCAGAGATCCAAAACTATGAATTAGCCTAGAGCTAGATAGAACACATTTGCTTAAACCAATGGTGACACCTGGTGGCTGGATATGCTAATGACGGCTTTAGATGTCTTCAAGTTTTCCCAGAGCCTCCTGAGGCTTGTTTTTCAAAATGGCTGCCTCTTCATTGAGGTAATGGTCCAAGGGCCAAACTTAAGTCTTTAAGTTCAGCTTCTGTCTCTCTAATTTATTTTTTATATTATGAGTTTTTCTAAAATTATGATTAAGTAGGTGAATAAACAACATGTTTTTCAGTGAATGATAATTTGGGAATCTTTTTCTTTTAAATGCAGTACTATATACCAAGCTCTGTCTTTCCCCTGTTGTGGAGCTACCTCTCTGAAGCAGATTATGCTGCTGCCATACAATTGCCTGGATTAGTTCAGGCTGGTAAAAAGCAAACTGAAGCATATTAAAAATTTTAAGAGTTTATTTGTGCAAAAATAAATTCGAATTGTCAGATTTCAGCCAGGACAAACAGTAACCATTCCTAGCAGTATTGAACAACGCTGTGGATGCAAAAGGTGTCCCCAAGGAGGGTACAAAAGATAATATGTTCTCAAGATCCTGAGTCACTACCAAAGATAACCCTAGGGGGAAAAGTCCCTTCTGTTCCACCAAGAACTAGCAGTGGGCAGTAGAATCCTAAAAGCAAGTGGAGTGCAACCCACATTTGTCAGCTATACCTAATTGCAAAAGGGGTGCAACATTTCTGTTTGGGATATTTTGGGGGCCCCCAACCTGATGGCTGACAAGCCAAATTTTCAGGACAGAAAGAAAATGAAGCAAATAAGAACATAATAGCTGCCTCTCCCCCTGCTGCACCTGGGCCGCCAGAGGCTGAGTCATCACTGCTGCGCTGCAGTGGCAGCGGGTGAGCAGGACTACCTCAAGAAACAAGCCAAAGTACACATGGTGGAGAGTCCCAAATACCGCGACGAGTAGGAAAACAAAATAACCAAACTCTCAACAAGAGAAACCAAGAGAAATCATTCAAAGAACACTTCCTGAATGGACAGGCCCTGAACAGTCAAAGAACCCTCTTTAATACAGCAGAAATCGAGGGGCAGAGGGTACAATAAGCTTTTAAAATTAACAAGAGATAGAAAACTAACCAAAATGATGAAACAGAAGAACTCTCCTCCAAAGAAATTCCAGGAAGAACTGACAGCTACAGAACTGCTCCAAACAGATATAAGCAACATAACTGAACAAGAATTTAGAACAATAGTCATAAAATTAATCACTGGGCTTGAAAAAAGCATGGAAGACTTCAGAGAAGCTATAGCTACAAAGACTATGGAGCCCAAAAATAGTTATGATGAATTAAAAAATGCTATAAATGAGATACATAATAAAATGGAGGTGCCCAATTCACGGACTGAAGAGGCAGAAAGAATAAGTGGTATAGAAGAAACAATTATAGAAAGAGAGGAAGCTGAGAAAAAAAGAGATAAACTGATCCAGGAATATGAAAGAAGACTTCGAGAGCTCAGCGATACAATCAAACAGAACAATATCCATATCATAGGAATCGTAGAAGAGGAAGAGAGAGGGAAAGGTGCTGAAGGAGTACTTGAGCAAATCATAGCAGAGAACTTCCCCAACCTGGGGAGGGAAGTAGATGTTGAAATTCAAGAGGCACAGAGAACTCCCCTCAGATGTAACTTGAATAGATCTTCTTCATGACATATCCTAGTGAAAATGGCAAAATATAAGGACAAAGAGAGAATTTTGAAAGCAGCTAGGGAGAAAAAGGCCCTAACATACAAAGAGAACCTATCAGAGTGGTGACAGACCTATCTACTGAAACTTGGCAGGCCAGAAAGGAATGGCAGGAGATCTTCAATGTGATGAACAGAAAAAATATTCTTGGCTGGATAGAGCCAAGAATCCTCTATCCAGCAAGCCTGTCATTCAGAATAGAAGGAGAGATAAAAGTCTTTCCAAACACACAAAAATTGAAAGAATTTGTCACCACTAAACCAGCCCTACAAGAAATCCTGAGGGAGACTCTATGAGGGAAATGTTGCAAGAAATGCAGATACTAGAGACACGACCACAAGCATGAATCCCACAAACGACATAATGACTCTAAACCCATATATTTCAATAATAACACTGAATGTAAATGGGCTGAATGCTCCAGTCAAAAGACATAGGGTAGCAGAATGGATAAAAAACCAAAAACCATCTATGTGCTGTCTACAAGAAATGCATTTTAGACTGGAGGACACCTTCAGATTAAAAGTAAGGGGATGGAGAAATATATAACATGCTACTGGACGTCAAAAGAAAGCTGGAGTAGCTATATTTATATCAGACAAACTGGACTTTAAAGTAAAGTCAGTAACAAGGGATTTAGAAGGGCATTATATAATAATTACAGAGTCTATCCATCAGGAAGAGCTAACAATTATAAATGTCTATGCACCAAATATGGAAGCACCCAAATACATAAAACAATTAATCACAAACAAACAATCTTAAGGACAAGAATGTCTGAATAGCAGAGGACTTTAACACTCCACTTACAGCAATGGATAGGTCAACTAGAAATCAGTAGAAAATCACTAGAGAAACAATGGACTTGAATGACACATTGGGCCAGATGGATCTGACAGATATATTTAGAACTTTACATCCTGAGGCCATGGAATGCACTTTCTTCTCAAGTGCGCATGACACATTCTCCAAGATAGATCACATACTGGGACATAAAGCAGCCCTCAATAAATACAAAAGAATTGAGATCATACGATGCGCACTTTCAGATCACAATGCTATGAAACTTGAAATCAATCACAGGAAGAAGTCTGGAAAACCTCCAAAAACATGGAGATTAAAGAATACCCTACTAAAGAATGAATGGGCCAATCAGGCAATTAGAGAAGAAATTAAAAAATATATGAAACAAATGAAAACGGAAATGCAACAATCCAAACTCTCTGGGATGCGGCAAAGGCAGGCTAAGAGGAAAGTACATAGCACTCCAGGCCTGTTTCAAGAAATTTAAAAAAGCGCAAGTGTAAAATCTAACAGCTCACCTAAAGGACCTAGAGGCAGAGCAACAAGAGCACCCCAAAACCAGTAGGAGAAGAGAAATAATAAAAATCAGAGCAGAAATAAACAATATAGATACCAAAGAAACAGTTAACAGATCAATGAAACCAAGACTTGTTTTTTTGAAAAAATAAACAAAATTGACAAACCTCTAGCCAGGCTTCTCAAAAAGAAAAGAGAGAGCACCCAAATAGACACAATTGTGAATGAAAATGGACTTATTAATACCAACCCCTCAGAAATACAAGCAATTATCAGCGAATACTATGAAAAATTATATGCCAACAAATTGGACAACTTAGAAGAAATGGACAAATTCCTAAACACACACTCACTACCAAAATTCACATGGGAAGAGAGAAAATCTGAACAGACCCATAACTAGTGAAGAAATTGAATCAGTTATCAAAAATCTCCCAACAAATAAGAGGCTTGGCCCAGATGGATTCCCTGGGGAATTCCACCAGACATTTAAAACAAATTAATACACATTCTTCTCAAGCTATTCCAAAAAATTGAAATCGAAGGAAAACTTCCAGACTCATTTTATGAAGCCAGCATCACTTTGATTCCCAAGCCAGACAGAGACCCAGGAAAAAAAGAGAACTACAGGCCAATATCCTTGATGAATACAGATGCAAAAATCCTCAACAAGAATCTTGCAAATCGAATCCAACAGCACCTAAAAAGAATTATCCACCAAGATGAAGTGGGATTCATTCCTGGGTTACAGGGCTGGTTCAGTATTCACAAATCAATCAATGTGATACATCACATCAACAAAAGAGAAGATAAAAACCATATGATCCTGTCGATAGATGCAGAAAAAGAATTTGACAAAATATAGCATCCCTTCTTAATAAAGACCCTTGAGAAAGTCGGGATAGAAGGAACTTACTTAAACATCATGAAAGCAATCTATGAGAAGCCCTCAACTAACATCATCCTCAATGGGGAAAACCTGAGAGCTTTCCCCCTGAGATCAGGAACAGGACAGGGATGTCCACTCTCACCACTGTTGTTTAACATAGTGCTGGAATTCCTAGCATCAGCAATCAGACAAAAAAAGGAAATCAAAGGCATCAGAATTGGCAAAGAAGAAGTCAAACTTTCACTTTTCGCAGATGACCTGATACTCTACATAGAAAACCTGACAGACTCCACCAGAAGCCTACCAGAACTGATCCATGAATTTAAGCAAAGTTGCAGGATACAAAATCAACGTCCAGAAATCGGTTGCATTTTTATACACCAACAATGAAGCAACAGAAAGAGAAATCAAGAAACTGATCCCATTCACAATTGCACAAAAAAACATAAAATACCTCGGAATAAACCTAACCAAGGATACAAGAGATCTGTATGATGAAAACTTATGAAGGAAATTGAAGAAGACACAAAGAAATGGACAAACATTCCATGCTCATGGATTGGAAGAATAAATATAGTTAAAATGTCATTACTACCCAAAGCAATCTACACCTTCAATGCAATCCAAATCAAAATTGCACCAGCATTCTTCTTAAAACTAGAACAAAATATCCTAAAATTTGTATGGAACCACAAAGACCCTGAATAGCTAAAGTAATATTGAAGAAGAAAACCAAAATGGGAGGCATCACCATCCCAGACTTTAGCCTCTACTACAAAGCTGTCATCATCAAGACAGTATGGTATTGACACAAAAACAGACACATTGACCAACGGAATAGAATAGAGAACTCAGATTTGGACCCAAAAATGTACAGCCAACTAATCTTTGAAAAAGCAGGAAAGAGTATCCAATGGAAAAAAAGACAGCCTCTTTAACAGATGGTGCTGGGAGAACTGGATAGCAAGATCCAGAAGAATGAAACCAGATCATTTTCTCACACCATACACAAAAATAAACTCAAAATGGATAAAGGACCTGAATGTGCGGCAGGAAACCATCAAAACCCTAGAGGAGAAAGCAGGAAACAACCTCCTTGACCTCCACCACAGCAATTTCTTACTTGACACATCCCCAAAGGCAAGGGAATCAAGAGCAAAAATGAACTATTGGAACCTCATCAAGATTAAAAGCTTCTGCACAACAAAGGAAACAATCCATAAAACTAATAGGCAACCTACAGAATGGGAAAAGATAGTTGCAAATAACATATCAGAGAAAGGGCTAGTATCCAAAATCTATAAGGAGCTCACCAAACTCCACACCTGAAAAACAAACAATCCAGTGAAGAAATGGGCAGAAGATATGAACAGATACTTCTCCAAAGAGGACATCCAGATGGCCAACAGACACATGAAATGATGCTCAGCATCCCTCCTCATCAGGGAAATACAAATCAAAACCACACTGAGATACCACCTCACACCAGTCAGAGTGGCTAATATGAACAAATCAGGAGACTCTAGTTCTGGCGAGGATGTGGAGAAAAGGGGACCCTCTTACACTGTTGGTGGGAATGTAAACTGGTGCAGCCCCTCTGGAAACAGTGTGGAGGTTCCTCAGGAAACTAACAATAGAACTCCCCTATCACCCAGCAATAGCACTGCTAGGAATTTACCCAAGGGATACAGAAATGTTGATGCATAGGAGCACATGTACCACAATGTTCATAGCAGCACTCTCCACAATAGCTAAAACATGGAAAGAGCCTAAGTGTCCATCAACAGATGAATGGGTCAAGAAGATGTGGTTTATCTATACCATGGAATACTCCATGGCAATGAGAAACAATGAAATCTGGCCATGTGTAGCAACATGGATGGACCTTGAAGGTGTTATGCTGAGTGAAATAAATCAGGCAGAGAAGGACAAATATCACATGTTTGCACGTATAGGAGGATTAGGAGGAACTTAATGGAGGACCATGGGGGAGAAGAAGGGGGAAAATAGTGGGGGAGAGAGAGAGAGGCAAACCATGAGAGACTCTTGAATGACGAGAACTGAGGGCAGATGGGGTGGCAGGAGGGGAAGGGGGAGATGGGCATGGAGGAGGGCACTTGTGGGGATGAGCACTGGGTGTTATATGGAAACCAATGTGACAATAAACTATTTTTTAAAAAAAGAAGATAATAGCTGTTCTGAGAGAGAAAGGATCAACAACCAAAGGGCAATAGAGAGCAAATTCGCCAGTCACAATCCAAAGATCTAAGCCTGATTTTTTTTGTCTGCCAATCTAAATTTGTAAAATAAGGCCATGAGGGGCACCTGGGTGGCTCAGTCAGTTAAGCAGCTGACTCAGCTCAGGTTATAATCTGGAGGGCTTCTTGGGTTCCAGCCCTGTGACGGGCTCTGTGATGACAGCTGAACCTGAAGCCTGTTTAGGGTTGTGTCTCCCCCTCTCTCTGCCCCTCCTCTGCTTGCACCCACTCTTTCTCTCTCTAAATAAATAGACATTAATAAAAAAATAAATAAGGACATGAAATTTTACCTTCCTCTCTCGATCAGGCACCACAGATAGAGGCCTGGGAGAGCTGACTGGTTAAGAATCCTTTCTCTTCTGCTAGCTTCTGCCAGTTTTCCAAGGATCCTGCCTGCAGGCTTTGGAGTGAGTGGGATGTCCCAGCCGGTCTCATCCCGGTCACCAGAACCTGTAGAGGAGGAAAAGTAATTTTTCCTCTACGTCTGAGACCCCTTTATGTCTATGGCACCTCAAAATAAGCTTATCTAGGTTTAAAGTTCTCCGCTGTGGCCACTGAATTTCAAGATAAAGGTTGGTAAGTTTACCTTGCTTGTTTAGCCTTAAGATTTTATTCACCTGAGGCCTCATACTAGACTCAGTTCAATTTACCTTGGATCCAGTCTGACCTTAAACCTAATCAGGTTTATAAGTCAAGGCCAGCCCGTGGATGTAACCAGTCCGTATTCCAGATCGGACCAAGTCGATCCCTGGACCCGGTCTGGCGTCCAGGTGGGACCCGGGCCATCCCTGGACCCGGTCCAGCTTCCAGATCGGACCCATGTCATGGCTGGACCCGTTCCGGTTTCCAGGTGGGACCCAGGCTGTGCTGACCCGGTCCAGTTTCCAGGTCGGACCCAGTCTGGGGCTGGATCCAGTCCGGCTTCCAGGTCGGGCCCACGCCGTCCCTGGACCCTGTCTGGTTTACAGGTCGGTTCCAGGTTGTGGCTGGACCCGGTCTGATTTCCAGGTCGGACCCATGCTGTCTCTGGACCCGGTCCAGCTTCCAGATTGGACCCAGTCCGGGGCTGGACCCGGTCCAGTTTCCAGGTCGGACCCAGTCAGTGGCTGGACCTGGTCCGGCTTCCAGGTCGGACCCAGGCCATGGCTGGACCTGGTCCGGCTTCCAAGTTTGATGCAGGCTGACTGCAGCTGGTTCTTGGCCCCAGTTTGGGGAAAAAAATGCTCAGAAGTCTGAAGGCTGACAGAAGGTGTCCTAGAGGGACTTACCCTTGTCCCGCAGAGACCGAAGAATGCTGTGCCTTCAAGGATCTCAACAGGTACCTGTGTCTGGTTGCTCCTGGGGCTGTTGGGAGTCTCTTTCAGGTCTCTCTTCTGACCCTGGAACTGGTAAAAGAAAATTGAGGCGCATTACAAATTTTAAGAGTTTATTTGAGCAAAAATTGATTCAAACCAGACAGCCTCCAATGTAGCAGATAGGAGTTCCGAGGAGCTGCACAAACTGAAAGATTTTTATAGGCGGAGGGCATGGGAACCAGAAATTTATACCAGGCAAAAAGGCTTTGGCTATTGCATGGTCACTTTCCCCAGTACTGATCAGGTAATTCCTGATTAATGTTTACTTTCAAGTTTAAGAATGCTTATCTGGGAGAGCCTAAAGTGTAAATAAATTAAATTTTGGTTTGGTTCCTTCCAGACAGCTCTTAGTTTCTACACAGGAATGAATGAGTGAGCAGTGCTTACTATTCCCGCCTACCTGCATTTAATAGCCACAGTTTATGGTGTGTGGAATCTTGAAGTGCAGAGTAACCATCATCTCCAGCTTTGTCCTTCTCTATGTTATCTGGCTTATTCTGAATTCCCTCCTTTTCCAGTCTCTGTCATAGTGCTCGATTATTTTTTCTTCTTCACACATTTAACATTTACAGTAGCATCTCTATTAATCTATTTATTTTTCCCTCCATGATCTAAGATGAGAAACTTGAAACTCAGCACATTTGAAAGTATTTCCCTGAAGTGTGGACTTTACAATACATCCAAGTGGTCTTAACTCTGGAGAGGTGAGACCCTCCCCTACCCAATTCCTCCCGTTCAGCTCCTTCTTTCTTAACTACTTACTGTCTGTAGCTTGGGGGTTGTTTGTGGACAAGAAAGCGTATCCAACAAGAGAGAAGGTCAAGAGAGCCTCTCTTTCCTCTATAACCTTGTCCACTGGGGCTTATGAAACAGAAAGTGGAGTTATAGGCAGGTGTGTATTCAGTTTAGTTTCCCCCAGGAACACTGACAGGTGGTTCAAACAGAAATCTGAATTATTTATGAGACTGTAGGAGAATATTTACTTTAGGAACTCTTACCATTTTAGGCCAGAATCATTAATAGTCTCTATTATTTAGAGCTGCAGTCATCTTTACTATCATTTATTCACTTGTAAGTTGAATCAGTGAGCTTCAATTCGGCAGATACTGTGGGAATGGACAGATTAGGTTATATTCTTAAGCAATTTAGAAGTCACGGTAAATTTGATAGACTTAACTGTGATACCTTTAAAATATTGCTTCCTCATCATGTTCCTCTATCTGGTCAAGGGAGAGGATGAATTCTGGAGCACGCAACAGTGGCTTAAAGGATGGCCTCTTACTGCTTCCCAAATTCTGGGGTATGGTATGCATGTGCCAGCACAGGTGCCTGTCACACAGTAGATGTTCTGTATATAGTTACATAATTGGCATATAATTGTTAGCTGACCGCCTCACTGAAAATAACGATCCATCAGCATGCTTAAAATCCACTAAGGGCCTCATGTTGTACAAACAATAAAGTTCCATCTTTGACTCTGAACTTCAAGCTTACCTTTTAAACCTCCCTCGTGTAGCCCTATCTGCAGTGTTTTTTTTTTAATTAATTTTTAAAAATGTTTATTTATTTTTGAGAGAGACAGAGAGAGACAGAGCATGAGCAGGGAAGGGACAGAGAGGGAGACACAGAGTCTGAAGCAGGCTCCAGGCTCCGAGCTGTCAGCACAGAGCCTGATGTGGGGCTTAAAGTCATGAACCATGAGATCATGACCTGAGTCGAAGTCAGACCTGTAACTGGCTGAGCCACCCAGGCATCCCTGCACTGGTGTTTTTAAAGTCTCTCCTATATGAGAACTTTTGCACATAATTTCCCTCTGCCCCGAATACTCTTTTCTCTGTCCTTCTTCGGGTTCCAGTTCAAATGTCTTGTTCTCAGAAAGGCCTTTACTGACTTCCCTATTTGATTTTTTTAAAGTTTATTTATTTTGAGAAAGAGAGTGAGCACAAATGAGCGAGTGGGGGAGGGACAGAGAGAGAGAGAGAGAGTGAGAGAGAGAGAGGATCCCAAGCAGGCTTCATGCTGTCAGCGCAGAGCCCTATGAGCCCGCAGTGGGGCTCAAACTTAACGAACCGTGAGTACATGACCTGAACTGAAATCAAGAGTCAGTTGCTTAGCTGACTGAGCCACCCAGGTGCCCCCTGACTTTCCTATTTAAGTCAGTTCCCTTACTATTCTCCATGTCAGAACCTTGTTTGTTACTCGTGTAGCATTTACCTCAATTTTCAATAATTTAACATTTAATATAGTTTAAAAATCCTATTTGCTTTTTTTCCCCAGACAGCTAGCTCAGGGCCTGGCTATAATAGATACTACAGAGATGGCAATACAGCTATAGGGCAATGCATAAGTAAACATGAAGTAAGGGTACTATGTGCCTTTTCCAAATGGAGAGAATATGTGGGTGAAACCATTTTTTTCTCTGCAGTATAAACCTCAGATTTTTCTCTAATCTTCTGAGATTAAGTGTTTTCTAATCTTCTAAAGGGTTAACAAAATTTTTTCTCAGTCTTCGGGTCACATATTTCTGGTTTCCTTTTTTATAGATAATCTCTCTGCTATTATAGACTTCACTTTGTAGATGCAAACATAGTGTTGCTTTGTTGTTGCACCTTGGATAGACTAAGGTACCTTGTCCTTACATGCTGCACTGACATCTCCAGCCCCCATCATTTCTGGCCTAGACTATTCCTGCCCTCCTATATTTTCTCCCTCACATTGCAGCCAAAGTGAACTTTATAAATAAATTTAGTTCTGTAGTCTGTCCTAGTTACTATCCTGGCCATGTTATGTACAGGCATGTGTGATGATATGTTGTTATGAAATCTCTCAATCTCCATTTCCTTATCCCAAAAATAGGGGTAGTAAAGGATCTATCTTACAGGCTTGTTTAAATTTTTTTTTAATGTTTGTTTATTTTTGAGAGAGAGACAGATAGAGTGTGAGTGGAGGAGGGCAGAGAGGGAGACCCAGAATCTGAAGGAGGCTCCAGGGTCTTAGCTGTTACCACAGAGTCTGACTCAGGGCTTACACTCACAGACTGCAGTATCATGACCTGAGCCAAAGTTGGATGCACAACCAACAGAACCACCCAGGTGCCCCTTGGCTTGTTTAAATGATTAAATGAGGGGCACCTGGGTGATACAGTCTGTTAAGTGTCCAACTCTTGATCTCGGCTCAGGTCATGCCGTTCGTGCATTCAAGCCTCACATTGGGCTCTGTGCTGATGATGTGGAACCTGCTTGGGGTTTTGTCTCTCTTTCTCTCTGACTCTTCCCTGCTTGCACACTCTATCTCAAAGTAAATAAGTAAACTTTAAGAAAATAATGATTAAATGAATATATATTTGTGAAGCACTTAGTCTAAGTACATAGCTCTATATCAGAACTTTTAAAATATAATTTAAAAAAACCCACTGCTTCTCATTACACTTAAGTAAAATCCAGACTCTTTACCATGAGTCTCTAAGGCTCTACGTTATCTTGTCTCCCGTCTCCCTCTTCACACTGGCTGCTTATGACTCCTTGCTCACTCTTCAGCCACATGGGCCTTTCTTCTGCCTTTTGGATTTAAAACTGCTTTTGCCATAGGCTGGAACATTCTTCCTCCAGATCTGTATTGAGTTCTGTCCTTGCCAATTGAGATCTCTGTTAAAACATGGCCTCTTCAGAGAAACCTTTCCTGACCACCTTATTCTTTATACACCCCTCATTGTACTCTATTTCTGTATTGCTATTGTTTTTTCCTTAACAGTTGCCATAATCTGTAATTATGTTATAAATAGGTTTATTTACCTGTTTTCTTCCTGTCCCCCAAACTCCCAAGATATCTCCATGATATCAACAAGCACTTTGTCTGATTTACCTTTGTTTTCCAGCATATGGAACAGTACCTGGCATCTAGTAGGTGCTTTGCCAATATTTGTTAGATAAATTGCTGAACAGTCTCATAAGTGCACTTCACCATATGGTGGAATTATTGCCATTTCATTCTTCTTGGCTAATGCATGAAATCTAAGGCATAAATTAATCTTCTTAAAATAACTATAAGCACTTAGCTGGGATTAAGCAAATTCTAAACTTACATGATTATAGTACAAGGAAGTGCTTTGACCTCTTATAGTTGCATTTTTAAGGGATTTTTTTGCATTTTCAATGCCCTGAGTTAATTAAATAGGTGTGTAATGTAAGTTTTTTCAATCAATACCACTTTTATTAAACCATTATGTAAAAATGCTATCTCTGGTCTTCCCTGATAGATGCAATTTAAATCCCTTGGAATAGTTGAAGAAGATAAAGAAGAAAGGAAATAAGGCTGGGATGTTCTCTCAAGACTTAGAGCCTAAAACACATTGACGGATGTAAATTCTGATTTATGTCACATCTTATCAATTTGTAAGAATGGAGGATAGTAATAGCCCACTGCGATGTTACATACAAAATTATAGAGGAATATGGAGGAGGAAGGCATTCATTCTGACTGGACAGGGCTTTGGATATGATAGTGGTGAGATTAATTAGAATAAATGAGATCCATATCAAATTCTATAGGGTGGCAATGAGATAGCAATATTGGCATCATGAATGTACTTGAAGGGCTGTCTGTAGCAAACTCTGTATTTCTGGAAAAAAAATCAATGCCTATAAATAGCCATAATCTCTTAGAGTTTTGCTTTGGTTCTAGTGCCTTCTTTTTATAGTTTTATACTTATTTATTTATTTATAGAAAGAGCGTGAGCAGGGGGAGGGGCAGAGGGAGAAAATGCCAGGTAGGCTCCATGCTGTCAGCTTAGAGCCCGACATGGGCTCGATCCCATGAACTGTGAGAACATCCCTTGAGCCGAAATCAAGAGTTGGCTGATTAAGTGACTGAGCCCTCCAGGTGGAATGAAGCTCATCACTTGGTGGAAAAAGTAAGGTGGAAATCTAATGGTTTGTTTTTAGGCAGTGTTACAATGTTCCTGTTTCAAACTCATCCCTTCAGATTGGTGTCATCATATTATTTTGGCATCAGAATGGCTGCGTCAAAGCAGCTTTATCAATAGATCATACACTCAAAATAAAGAGCAGGCACATTACTTCAATACAAGAGTAGTTGTTATGCCATCTGCCCTTGCAGATATGCCTCCGTGACATTCACGCCAATTAAATCAAGTCTATTAGAACTCAGCAATGACTTAATTCCACGTTTGGCACATCAACAGCTGTTTGTTTGTGTATCAGTTATGAGAACAGGGCTACTAAGCTATAGAAGTAATCTAGGCAGCACTTTCTAAACAATGTAGATCAGTTTAAAGTGGATTCACTGGAGCAAATGACGCTTAGTGGAATAATAACATCAAACCTATAATTAATAATGTCCACAAAAGGAAGGGAACATGACAAGAGTAAAATATCATGATTGAATTATTAAAATTCTTTAGGCGAATCAATTCAGTTAACATTTATTTGAGTGCCTGCTGTGTATCAGGCATTGGGGGGAGAGCATGAACAAAGCAGAGAACAAATTTCTCCACCTTCATGGAGCTCTCCTTTCTGCGAGAGGCTCAGTTAAAACACTGAGGTTAAATGTGTCCTGTGTTAGAAAGTGGTAAGTTCTAGGAAGAAACATAATGCAGGAAAGGAGATTTCACTTCTGTCAGCAAATTCTGACAGTTTTATTTGTAAAATATATTCAGAATCCAAGCACTTTTGCCACTTCCACCTGCTCAGGCCAACCCACTAAGAATATATCAAGGACAGACTAATGCAGTAGCCTCCAGATTGGTCACTCTGTTTTAATGTGGCCCCTTTCAGTTTATTGTTAATACAGCTTCTAGAATCATCCTGTTAAAAAGAAAGTTAGATAATTTATCTTCTCTAAACTTTGCATTGGTCACCCACAGTAAATGGTCAGGTCTTTATAATAGCTGTCAAAGCTCTGAATTATCTGGCCTTTGCTTTCTCTTTATGTTCATCTCTTCTTAATCTTCCCTCTTCTCCAGCCCTACTGGCCTGCTTGCCGTTACTTGGACACTGCATCTCCTGCTTCGGGGCCTTTGTTCTTGCTGTCCTTCTGCCTAGAAATCATTGCATTTATTGCTTTTGCTTTGGACATCATGGCTCCCAAATCACCTTTGGTCCTGACAGGAAACAGCCTGTCCAAATTGGGTAAGGTGAAGAGAGTTTTGCAGATGTATGAGCAGGGTGTGGGAAAAGCACTGGGTCTAGTGCCATAGAGAACCAGGCGTGATGTAATGGGATCGAGTTATCGGGACTTAATGCAGCCAGCCTGTGGGGACCTTTCAGGGAAGGAGGTGGAGGAATAACTACCCTGACCTCACTCTATCTAATCTGCTTGTGTTCAGCATTGGAACCCACTGGAAGCCTCATTAGCTTTCTGGGAACACGGTAAACAACAATATCCTTTTTCATCTCTCACACAAGGAAAGATGCAAAGATTAACAACATACAAAACAAAACAGAACTTCTGCAAAGAAGATTATAGGGGCTTCCCTGTATGGTTTTGTGTTTGTACCCTCCTTTCCCTCTACCTGTTTTGATTTTCTATGGATGGGCCACATGGTGATTTAAGATGTGTTTAGCATTTGGTAGTTTTTGCAGCAACCTAGTTAATTCAGACATTCTTTTTCCTATATTGTCATCCTCTCTCAACAAGCTTATTAGGTGCCAAGAACTATGTTAGACAGGCTTATCTTGGAAGAACTTACAATGTAGTTAGGGACATAGGATAAACCCATGATAGTGAGCAAATTAAGATGGTATATGATTATGCATGTGGTAGGATGGAGTTCCAAAGATGGCTGTCAATGAGGACTTGGTGCAGAGGGAAGTTTTTGTGGAGGGGACAGCATAGGGGAGCTGTACTTTGAGGTTGGGTGTGGCAGAAAGGAAAGCCTTCTGGGTGACCAGACGAAGCCTAGAATTGATACTTGGAGTTCAGATATTTGGGGCACTGGCCAGAACACATATTACCCAGTAAGCAAGATGGAACCAGAGATGATCTGAAATCTTATTTAGGGAAACATGTTATAGAGCAGGTCACCGGGGAATGAGGTAGGTTTACTTTTTCATTTGTTACCTTAACAAATCTGGAAGAAATATCATGGAAGAAATAAGAAAAATTCCTAATGTTGACTTTCTCAATTAACATAGAATCTTTAAATGTGACCAAGTTAATCTAATCATTTTTGTTAGTTTTTCTAACTGCTGAAATGCAAAAAGGTGCAGACTTAGGATCTTGAAATAATGAGATTGGTGGATTTACATAAATTAATATGGTTACAGGAATTTAATTGATTCAAAAACCTTTCTGAGACTGAATAATGAACTGACAGCTAAAATAAAAATAGAAATTCATAGTATCACTGCATTCAGGGATATGAAAACAATTGTGATTGTTAGAAGGGTGGGACTTTTAGATGAGTCTTTACAATTGTATGTATCAATAGCACATTTTATTTATGTAAAATAAGTTTTCTTATTTAAGAAAAGTTTTCTACTTCTTTTTGGATTTTTGTGTTCTCAGGGTTTCTATAAAGAAATTTCAGTGCTCTTACTTTGTGCTTTCTTAAATTCCTTTTTGGCTGAATTCAAAATGCTTCTTTTTTTCCATCTGTACCATGAATTGATTTACCAAGTCTACCAGCCTGTGTTTTGAAGAAAGAACGAAGGTTACAAACTGGGGGTTAACCCCATTACAATCTCCAATAAATTCAGAGGGTGTAAAGAAAAGAGCCTTTGTTTAGAGCCTTCTATCCACCAAGTCCTTTTATATGTGCGATCTTACTGCTATTCATAGCAACCTAGATGGAGAGTTAATATCATCTCCATTTTAAAATTTGAGGAAACTGAGGCTCAGAGAGGATAATCGACTAATGTCAGACAATTATGAAGAGATGGATCTGTGGTCTGGACCAGGGATCATCCAGTTCTTTATCCCAAATCTCACTATCTTTATTTTAATATAATCTAACTTTGTTGAATTAATTCTTAGAAACTCACAACACTTTTTTAAAATGTTTTATTATTTTTGAGAGAGAGAGATCCCAGGAGGGGCAGAGGAAGAGGGAGAGATAACCCAAGTAGGCTCTGTGCTGTCAGTGCAGCCCCAACATGGGGTTCGTTCTCCCAAACTGTGAGATCATGACCCGAGCGGAAATCAAGAGATGGCTACTTTAACTGACAGAGCTACCCAGGCACCCCCTACAATGCTTTTTATTAGAGTGTAACAAATACTTCATAGACAGTGATGCCTCTTATCTCAGGGAATACCAAAGCCATGCAAAAATGTAGAATTACACATATTCCCTACTCTCTTATACTCAGAAAGGAATTAGAGCTAATGCCTAGGTTTTCTGAAATCACCTAGAAAGTGAAAGGAAATTATAGAATACAATAAGGGTAAATTCACCTTCTTCCATTCTTTTTCTCAATTTATTTTTCCTTTGAGAGCCTGAATTTGGTTTTTTTGGTTATGATTAATAAACTTATTAGTTTCTGTGTGTGTTATAAATTTTTGATATGGGAAGGGTGAGGCAGGTAAAAGAGAGTTTCAGCTTTACTTGGGAAGAGATTCATTCTGGTCAGCCAGTAAATCAAGTCTCTCTAAATCTTTTCATGTTTGAGTACTGAATGCCTGGTCTGAGCTGACCACAGTGCAGAGGCTCTGGAAGATACTAGGGAAGATAAAGACATGGACCCTGCCCTCAAGTTGTTTCATGCTAGGTAAGGCTTAAGACAGTGCACATGAACACCCTCAAATTTTTGTGTGTGTGTTTGGAAACATGGTATTATAAAAAATAAAAAGAAACAACATCAAGTGTTACTAGAGAAGAAAGGGAAATAAATAGGATGGTATAGGATGCTGAGGTTTTTCCTCTTTTTCTTTTTTGCTCTTTATTACTTTTTTTTAAATTGTCAAATATATCGAGTAAACAATAAGTAAAGCGTAAGCATGTAGCTTAATGAATTACTATAAAACAATATTCACATGAAAACTATCCAGATCAAGAAATATGTACAACATGCCTCATTCTTATTAAAAACCCTTTTCCTGCTCCAGAGGTGATCCTTACCCTGATCTTTGTAGTTAGCACCTCCTTGCTTAATTTTACTTGACAGTGTTATCTATGAAGAATTGTTACCAAAAACTATGAAGCCTTACATATTTTAACCCACTTTTGAGCTTTATATAAATCATACAGTAGGTACTCTTTTGTGTCTGTTTTCTTTCAACGGTATGTTTCTGAGGTTCATCTATGATGATGGGTACGGTGGTTCACTAGTTTTCATTGCTGTATAATATTCCACAGTCTTTTGTGCTGTTGATGGGCACTTTAAAATATTTTGGAATTATTATGAATAATGATGTTATAGAACATTCATGTACATGTATTTGAACCCAGAGTGCACATTTTTGTTGTGTATGTATCTAGCAGTATATGTCTAGGTCATAGGATATTTATATTGTCAACTTTATTAACAATGTTGTTATTTGCCAGTTGTACTCAGCATCCTTATAAACACTTGATATTAAATTTTAAAGAAAATTTAGCCATTCCATTGGCAAGTTAGTCGTATTACATTGTGGATTTCATCTACATGTCCAAAGTTACATAATGAGGTAGGGGTGTTTTCCAATATTTGGTTTATTCATTTGGATTTTCTTTTTTTATACAGTGTTTTTAAGTCTTTTGTGCATTTTTTTTTTTAAATGTTTTATTTATTTCTAGGAGAGAGAGACAGAGACAGCGTGAGCAGGGGAGGGTCAGAGAGAGAGGGAGTCACAGACTGAAACAGGCTCCAGGCTCTGAGCTGGCAGTCAGCACAGAGCCCGATGCGGGGCTCGAACCCACGAACCGCGAGATCATGACCTAAGCGAAAGTCGGACGCTTAACCGACTAAGCCACCCAGGCGCCCCCTTTTGTGCATTTTTAAGCAGGTCGTAAAAATGTCTTTTTCTTACTGATTTATAAAAGTTGTTTTTATATAATATGAATCTTATGTTTACTGATTATAGTTGCTACAGTTAGTGTTTTCCCTCATCCCATGACTTGCCTTTCACTTACTTAAGGCATCTTTAGAAGAATAGAGTTAGTAATTGAATACAGTAAGATTTATTAAGATTTTTGGTTCTCTTTTCTCTCTTTTTTAAAATTCTTTTGTTATTTCTGTCCTTTATATAATAATTTTGTATCCACAATCATAAGGATATTCTGCTATATTCTTCTAAAAACATTATTATTTTGCCTTTACATTTAGGTCTGTAACAGATTTGAAATCGTTTTTTTTTTGTGTGGTGTGAGATAGGGTCCAATTTTATTTCTTCCCTGATGTTTAATTATTCAAACATCATTTATGGAAAACATGGTCCCATTCTCACTGTTCTGCAATAGTACTTTTGTCATAGTATTTATTTAGTATATAGTATTTATAGTAAATAGTATTTATTTATGTATGAGGGTCTGTTTCTGTTCTCTCTGTTCTCTTTCATTTGTTGATTTGGGCATTCTTCCATCAATGTAACAATCCCTTCATTACCTTAGCTTTATGTCAAGTGTTGATATCCAGCAGAACAAATCTTCCCACACCTTGTTCTTTCCTTTTTGAAATGTCTAGAATATAGACTATTCTTAGACTTTGGCTTTTCTGTATAAATCTTTGAATCAGCCTGTCAGACCATACACACAGACACACACATAGACACAGACACAGACACACACACACACACACACACACACACACACACACACACAGAGGAACTGTTGTTGTTTTGATTGAGGTTGTGTTGAGCCTATAGATAATTTTGAAAATTAAATCTATACAACATTGATTCTTCTAAGCTATGAATGTAGTAGATAATCTCTGTTTCTTTAGGTCTTCTTTCATTTTGTTCAGCAAAGTTTCATAGTTTCTTCCAGGGAGATTTTCATATCTCTAATTAGTTTTTTTTCCTTAGGTACTTGATATTTTTTGTTGCTTTTTCAATTATATTTAAATAATTGTTTTAAATAAATATTTTTAGCAAACTATGACATCTAAACAGAAAAGTGCCCAAAACACAAGTATGCAACTGAATGACTGAACACAAAAACATACCCTGGTTACTATTACTGGATCAAGAAATAGAACATTACCCATACCTCAAAAGCCATCCACATGCCCTTCCCAGTTAGATCTTCTCTCTTCCCTAAAGGTATCTGCTAATCTGATTTCTGACACCATAGGTTAGTTTTGCACGTTTTTGAGTTTTATATAAACAGAAGTATGCGGTATACATTCTTTTTTGTTTGGCTTTGCCTCAACAATATATTTGTGATATTCATCCATGTTCTTGCACGTAGCAATAGTTTCTCTTTGCTTGTGATTCAGAGTTACCCTACCTAATAACGGTTCGGCTAACAACTCTTCATTACAGTAGGCTCATGAAAATTCGTTCCACTTTTTCTGAATAACTCCTTTTTATTCAGGATAATGACTTTTTCAATTCCCCACATACAAAATGAATATGCTGTGGGGAGTGATATTTTAACATTATAGTTTCAGGCAGATATTTTCACCCAAATTCTCAAGCAATTGTTCAGACTCAAAGAATGTCATATGGAACAGATTCTAATTGTGTGATATATTTGCATGAAGCCAAAATGTGTCATTTTGTTTGGCACACCCTGACTACTCATACTTCTGTGTGAATGTTGTTGTCTCCACTTGCTTTCAAGAGATCTCATGTTTAGCCTTTATTTTCTTCTCTGTTTTATTGTGCTATTATTTTGTTTATAGTTGCAGTTTGAGTGTAAAATCCCATAATCTCCCCAATTTAAAAAGTTGTTATGAAAAATGGTACAGAAAGAAGAAAGACCATGAATACAATAAGCTTTATATCACATTACGTTTTACATGCAAACAATTTGCTTTTAAACTATTGGTCATTGGGGCGCCTGGATGGCTCAGTCAGTTAAGCACCTGACTTTTCATTTTGGCTTAGGTCATGATCCCAGAGTTGTGAGATCAACCCCTGTGTAGGGCTCCGTGCTGTGAATCCCAGGAGCCAGCTTGGGATTCTCTCTCTCCCTCTTTCTCTCTGCCCCTCCACTGCTTGTGCTGGCTCTCTCTCAAAACAAATAATCATTTAAAAAAAATTGAAAATGTTGATTATCAAGTTTTATAAATTTGTTTTCTTTATTCATTTGATATATTTTTCATCTATAAATATTATTTGAATCTTTATGATTGGAATAAAATGAATCAGTTTTTAAAATTACGACTAATAAAAAATATTTTTCTTTGAATGTTTTTGATTTAGTAGCTGTGATAGTGTATATAAGAAATATATTTGGTCTTCTTCCACTGCTCTTGGCCCAAAGCTCCTAAAGCCCTTGGAATTTCCTAACTAATGGCAGCCATAAAGGTGTCTTTTGTTATGTTAATGAGGTGAGTTTTAGACCTCCTGGAAGTATGGGGCTGGTTGCCAAGAGAACCATCCAGGTGACTGGAGGGTTGGAACTTTAAGTCTCATCCCTTTGACCTCTGGGGAACAGAGAGGGGTTGATTTGATGGGCAATGGCCAATTATTTAATTGATGATGACTCTAATGAAGCCTCCACAAAAATCCAAAGGACAGGGTTTGGAGAGCTTTAAGACTAGTAAATATATGGAGACTGGGGGAGAGAGACTTGTCTGGAGAGGGCATAGACGACTCCATATTCTCCCCCCGTACCTTGTTCTGTGCCTCTCTTCCATCTGGAATTCAGGATAGAATTCCATCCTGAATTTTACCCTTTTATAGTAAACTGGTAATCTGGTTAGTAAGCTTTCTCTGAGTTCTGTGAGCCACTCTAGCACATTAATGGAACCCAAAGAGGAGGTCTTTGGAACCTCCAATCTATACCCAGTGTGGTGCAGAAGCATTGGTGGTAACCTGGACATGTAACTGGTATCTGAAGGTGATGGGCATGTATGTTGTGTGTGGTCTTGTAGGACTGAGCCTTAAATCTGTGGGATCTGATGAGATCTCCAGGTAGGTAGTATCACAGCTGAGTTGAATTATAGAACACCCAGCCAGCTGATATCTGAGAATTGCTTGGTGGTGTGGAGAAACTCTCCTCCACACATTGGAATTGGTGATCAGAGTCAGTAATAGCAGTGTTTTCAGGAAGAAATTAGAGTCATTGAGCAAAGGATAGGTATATTTAATGGTATGATTATACCACAAATTATTTACCAATTCTCTTGTTGATAAATATTTTGCGTGTTTTCCTGTTTCTGGGATTTAAGACTAATGCTTCTTCTATCCTGTAAAAGTTGTTTGGTGTACATATACTTATATTTCTTTTTTTAAAAAAATTTTTAAACATTTTTTATTTTATTTTTGAGAGAGAGAGACAGAATGTGAGCTGGGGAGGGGCAGAGACAGAGGGAGATACAGAATCCGAAGTAGGCCCCAGCCTCTGAGCTTTCAGCACAGATCCCGACGCGGGGCTCTAACCCACGAACTGTGAGATCATGACCTGAACTGAAGTCAGCTGCTTAACTGATTGAGCCACCCAGGCACCCCCATATACTCATATTTCTGTTTGGTTTAAACTTAGGAGTCATTTTTCTGGCCCACATGCATATGTGCAACTTTGATAGATGATGCCAAAAAGTTTTCAAAACTGCTTTTGCCAAATTACATTACCACAACCAATGTGTGAGAATTATGGTTGCTTCGATCTTTGCAAACACGAGTTACTGTCGGTCTTAAATTTTATCCATTTCTGTAGAGTCATGATACTCCATTGTGGTTTTAACTTGCATTTCCCTGATTATTAAAAAGTTGAGCACCTTTTCATATGCTTATTGGCCATTTGGTATTCTGTTTAGTGAAGTATCTGTTTGAGTCTGTTGCCATTTGTCTGGCATATATATTGACTTGTCCGCATTTCTTATGCATTCTGGATACTGGCCCTTTGTCTGTTGTGATGTTGCAAATGTGCGCTCTTATCATATGACTTGTCTTTTCGTTTGATTAGTGGCATCTTTTGATAAACAGAAATGGTTAATTTTATTGAATTCCAGTGTATCAATCTTCACTTTGTGGCTAGTATTTTTTGTGTTGTTAAATAAATCTTTGCCTACCTCAAGGTCACAAAGTTGTTTTCTATGTTGTCTTTGGGATGCTTGATTGTCTCACCTTTCTCATTTAGATCTACAATCCACCCGGAATTGATTTTTTTGTATGATGTGAAATAAGGGTCAAGTTTCATTGTTTTCCATATGGATATCCAATTGACTCAGCACCATTTTTTGAAAGTATAACCCTTTCCCACTGCTCTACAGTGGCAGATTTGTCATAAATCAAGTGAGCATATATACATTTTTTTTCTGGGCTCTTTACACCTCCATAGATCTATTTATTGTTTTATCAGTAGCACACTGGCTTAATTTCAGTAGCTTTATAATAAGCCTTGATAGTCAGTAGAGTGAATCCTCCAACTTTGTCTTCTTTATGCTTGTTTTAGTTATTCTTTGTTGCATTTTATAAAAACTTGAGCATCAGGTTGTCAGCTCTTTATCTCAAACACACACACAGACACACAGATACATGCACACAGTTGGACTTTTCATGGAGATTGCACTGAAAATATAGTTTAATTTGAGGATTAATATGGTATGTTCTTTCACTTATTTATATGTTTAATTTCTTTCAATAGTATATTATCATTTTCTGTATAAGTTATATATATATATATTATTAGATTTATTTCTAAATATTTGACCTGTAGATGCTGTTATAGATGCTATTGTTTCAAAAACTTCATTTTCCAGTTGTTTGATGCTGGCATAAGGAAATATAACTGATTTTGGTTTGATAGCCAGTGACCTTGCTAAATTCACTTTTTAAATCAAAGAAATTATTTGTAGATTCTTTTGAATTCTCTACATTCTCAAATATATTGTCTGTGAATAATGACAGCTTTATTTCTTTGAAATTTTCCTTATTCCAAGGCTGGAGGTTTTTGAGGTTCCAGCTTTAAACAGAGGGTGGTTTAACAAGTTTCCTGACCTTGATGGGCCTTGAACTCTACTTTTGTCTCTCTAGCCCCTCTGTGAGGGCTGCTGTTCATTGTGCAGCCTCTCAGCTACCCCTTCCAGTTAGACAAAAGTTTACAGGTAAAAGAGCAGCCCACTATCTCTGGATTCTCTCCCCTTTGGTTTGGTTATTCCTCACTCTCTTGTTAGCTCTTTGATGCTTTTAAGAATCTGTTTTAAAAACATTTCATCCAGCATTTCCCAATTTGTCTTCAATGAAAATATTGATATTTATTACCACATCTGCTATTATTTAAAGCAATGGTTCATTAGATTTCTTTCTAAGCTAGCCTTGGGAGAGAAAGAGTGCTGAGCCTGAAAACTAAATTACGATGTTTGTTTAGGAGGAGACGGGTGAGTCATGGGTGCAGGGGGCTGACAGAACAAGGTCGGAATGACCTACTGGCTTTGGCTGTGCTCTGAGATTGCAATGATCATGGACAAAGACAAAATTGTAGAACTCTGCGTCCTGGGGACGGGTATAAGGAATACTCCCAGGTGCACATGGAAAGTTCTTTCCTATTTGTGCCAAATACAGTGATTTGTGTTTATCCAGAGCTGCTTCTCTCTCAAGCATCCATTTTTATTTTCAACTTCTGGGACTATAATAGCATGTGGGAATCAGTTAAAGGAAGTAAATTGGGTTCTAAATTGATTAGTTTAGACAAGTAGGTGTGGTCATGGTAGAGAAAGCCTTTTACATGTTCAAGAACCAGGGATGCCATTTTTTGAGTAGGTTTATTTGTTGTAAAGCATTTGCTAAGTCAGATCCACAGATATTGGCATATAGAAATATATTTGTTCTGTAGAGGGTTTACTTGAGGTGGTATTACACTGAATTTTTTTTTTTAAGGTTTTATTTATTTCTAGGAGACACAGAGAGAGAGACAGCGTGAGCAGGGGAGGGTCAGAGAGAGAGAGAGTCACAGACTGAAACAGGCCCTAGGCTCTGAGCTGGCAGTCAGCACAGAGCCCGACGCAGGGCTTGAACCCACGAACCGTGAGATCATGACCCAAGCAAAAGTTGGACGCTTAACCGACTAAGCCACCCAGGCGCCCCTATTACACTGAATTTTAACTATAATAATTCTAGGCTGGATTTTCCCTGTATAATATACATTCCAGTGAGATTCCATCTGAAAACTGATATAAATCCTTGAGGTAAGGAGCCTGCTCTAGGAGAGGGCTGAACTTGGATGCACACTGTTACTGAGCTTTCTTGAAATGTTTCTCCTTTTGCCTTCCATGTTTTGCCTGTTGGAACAATATACTATTACATTAGGATGTGTTACCTCTTATAAAAAATTCCATACCAAAAAAAAAAAAAAAAAAGATAAAAATCTATCCTTCACTGGTTATAGAGCTGAAGGATCAGCAATCAATTTAAATTTTCACATGAAAATGGCTGAAGGCCTCTGGGAGTCTCTGGTTCCAACATTCATGCAGCTTTAGTTGATTCAGGGACACTGGAATGCTGAAGAGTCAGCTTTTTCTATTTCTTTGTTTTTTAAAGAGTCTGGGACTTTATATGTTCTTCATTAGCTGTTATGAAAACATAGTTTTTAACTACATAAGCATTTCACATAAGGTGGTGTTTGGCAATGTTATTTGAGGCAGAATTTTAAGAAAAATGAGCATTTTTAATAAAACTTACCTTTTGTAAAGTAAGAAACAGTCTGGCTTGGTTTACACTAATCCCACAGACAAAAATATTGGGATGAACTGCCACAGCTAATATATATATATACATATATTTATAAATAAATTATATATAAACATTTATTTATTTTTGAGAGACAGAGAGAGACAGATCATGAGCAGGGGAGGGTCAGAGAGAGAGGGACACACAGAATCAGAAGCAGACTGAAGGCTCTGAGCTGTTAGCACAGAGCCTGACGCGGGGCTCAAACCCATGAACTGTGAGATCATGACCTGAGCCGAAGTCGGACACTCAACCGACTGAGCCACCCAGGCACCACCACAGCTAGTATTTTTAAAGTGAGATCCAAGCTGGGATGCCTGGATGGCTCAGTTGATTAAGCATCGTATTTCTGCTTAGGTCACGATCTCATGGCTCATGAGTTTGGGCACCGCATTGGGCTCTGTGGTGACAGCTCAGAGCCTGAGGCCTGCTTTGGATTCTGTGTCTCCCTCTCTCTCTACGCCTCTCCTGCTCGTGCTCTGTCTGTCTGTCTGTCTGTCTCTCAAAAGTCAGTAAACATTAATAAAAAGGTGAGATCCAAGTTGAAGTCCATCCTTTTAGGACTCTTGACTAGAACCTATCCTTTGTACCCAATTATTGGAAATGAATCATTAATCAGTAGTTATCAATGGAATATAAAATAGCACATCAAGAATGTAGAAAAAATTCTTTCAGGCCATAAGAACAATTTTAATTAAATTAAACTGTCAGGTATAAGTTGTAGGTATACTGCAGTAGCAGCAATTAAAAAAGCCACAAAGCACCCAGACACATAACTTGTAAAAGTATCCCCTTTCCTTCCCCCCACAAAAATTACTGAAATGGGCAAAACCTTAAATGAGGTTGATTTTGTGCACAGCACTGCTGACTGAGAGAGACCTCTCTATTTTATGTGGTGGAGAATACACATAAGTAACACTGGAGCACAGAGGAAAAAGAATGCACTTATATTTCTAATTGGTTGCAAAGTGTTTAACATGTTGTGGGCCTGAAAAACAATAGTCATTGTACAGTCACATTTTATGCTCTTGGGTTGATATTTCAGTATAAGTGAAAAATCCTGGATGTACTTTTTGTTTTCTATTACTACTTGCAGAGAGTATTCCCAAATATGGGTTTTTGGCAAAGAAGTCTGGACTGATGTCATCATAAGGGAAGGAGGCATGTTTGTCAGACTAAAGTGACTTAAGTGGCAATCAAAAGAATAAAAAGCATTGGCATAACACCTTGAAAATCAAAGGGTAGAGAAATTTGAATAAGGCACAAAGTAGTAGTGAAAAATTCTGAATTATGGTTTCTTTAGAATGGCACTATGTACAGTGTCAAAATATGACAAGCATTACTGCTGTCCTACTCTGAGATACCTTGAGGCAGTACATTGGGATAGGTTCATTTTATTTATTTATTAAAAAAATTTTTTTTACTTGACTGTTTTTGAATTTTTTTGAATAGTTTATTGTCAAGTTGGTTTCCATATAACACCCAGTTTTTTAAATGTTTTATTTATTTCTGAGAGAGAAAGAGCATAAGCAGGGGAGGGTCAGAGAGAGATGGAGACACAGAATCTGAAACAGGCTCCAGGCTCTGAGCTGGCTGTCAGCAGAGAGCCTGACGCGGGTCTCAAACCCATGAACCGTGAGTTCATGACCTGAGCCGAAGTTGGATGCTTAACTGACTGAGACACCTAGGCACCCCAGCATTGATTTTAATTGAAACCAATTTTTTAAGGTTTATATCCCCTGTAATGTATGGAGACATAATTCTTCAACACATGATTAAATCAACTCCATTTGAAAGGAAAGAAGAAGGAGGAAGACCAGGATTGGACATTCAGGTACTAAGTAAGGAAAATAAGGAAACAGCTCCAAGACCCATATAACTGCCAATAGTTTTCAAGAACAGAAACCATTACTTCAGACACTTAGACAACTAACTAGTATTTCCATCACTTCACACTGCCATCCAACTGTTTCTTGGCTAGTACTGGACGAAGTGAACTTTGGACACCGAAATTCTTCCATCACCATGAAATTCCCACTTGCTTGAGGTATACCTTACTATGTAAGATTAGAATAGGGGCGAGGAGGCTTGAGGGACTGTTCTTTGAGGGTTCCTGGGGATAGATGACCAAGGCATAGATCTTGTCTTCAAAATTTCCATCATGGCAGGGGGAAGCTAAATAATGTTAGGAATAATTCTAAACACATGATACTGGTCACTCACTACAAAAGAGATTTATACTAAATAGAGACGTGGGATAGAGAGGGAATAGGATAATGTTAGGGATCTAACAGAGAAGTAATAGGGAGAACCCAGAAAGTACTGCCCGTGAGTTAAATACCTAAGGATGAATGGGAGTTCAGCGGGTGAGGAGGTAAGAGAGGATGCTCTGAGAGGCAAGTACATGCATGGACCTGGGAGTGGTTAATGGATTCAAGCGACACGTGAAGCACCAAGTGAGAGGACTGGAGAGAATGCAGACTAAGGATGGTGGGCTCAGGATTCACATGTTGTCCTTGTTAGTCGAGGAAGGCACATGGAAGCCTTCTGAATAGGAGCATAAAATGATTCCATTTGCTCTTCAGGAAGACCATCCAGTCTGCTTTGTTGTCAGCTGATTGGAGGAAGCAAGACCAGAGGAAGGAATGCTGATTTGGAAGCCATTGCTGGAAACCAGGATTTAAACCAGGACTGAGCTGTAGCACAAAAATGTATGAAGATAACTCTGAGATTGTAGACTGGAGTTATGGCAGTTTGGGTCACTAGGACAGGGAGCATAGGTTTGGAAAGGAAGATAACTGAGTTTTGTACTTGCTGTATTTGTGATAAATGATAGTGTAGAGGACAGGTAGGGAATGACATCTCTTGACATTGACCTCAATGGCAGAGGAATATTCATCCAGGGCTGGCAAAGTACCTCTCTGGGAGGTGTTCATCTCTTGTATTCAAACCCTTTCCACTCTGTGGCCAGTACCGACCTCCTCCTATAGTACTGCACCGAATGTGGATTTTAAGAGAAAAATGTCCCTTGGAAGTTTAATGGCTGGCAGTCACTCTTAACCTCATGGCAAATAATAATTAGTAATTAGCTAAGCTGATCTTAGATTTGGAGGAAATGGGAGGAACTGGTTTGGGGACATGGGGAAATCGCAATTAATGGGGTAATGGTCACTGGGCATTTGGGGGTGCATGATGCCACCCACATTAGGAGATTAGGGTGAAGCAGTACCACCTTCCAGGAGAAGCAAGTCCAGATATAGAGGTAGGAGAGCCCAGTTATAACACTTAAGAATTTTTTCCCTACAGAGTCCTGTTTGTGCTGCTGCTTACAATCTCCATCAACTGGAGTGCTGTTGAAGGAACCTGACATATATGTCCTAACTGCTTTTAATTTTAAGATGTTTAGTCTTTATTTTTGAGAGAGAGAGAGAGAGAGAGAGAGAGAGAGAGAGAGCACACATGCATGAGCAGGGGAGGAACAGAGAGGGAGACACAGAATCCAAAGCAGGTTCCAGGCTCTGAGCTGTCAGCACAGAGCCTAAGGCAGGGCTCGAACTCACAAACTGTGAGATCATGACCTGAGCTGGAGTCAGACACTTAACCAAGTGAGCCACCCAGGTGTCCCCTAATTTAAAATAGATATCATCAGGGGCATCTGGGTGGCTCAGTTGGCCAAGCATCTGGCTTCGCCTCATGTCATGATCTCGCGGTTCTTGGGTTCGAGCCCTGCCTTGGGCTCGGTGCTGACAGCTCAGAGCCTGGAGCCTGCTTCTGATTCTGTGTCTCCCTCTCTCTCTCTCTGCCTCTCCCCCACTAGTGCTCTGTCTCTCTCTGTCTTTCAAAAATAAATGTTAAAAAAAAAAAAGATGTCATCATATCCATGAGCCCATTTTACCGATTAAAAACCTGAGGCTTAGAAAGTTGGATACTTGGTAAATAGCAGAACCAGATCTATGCCTACAAAGTCCAAAATACTCTTTCTACTCTATCCTATTGGATCCTGAGAGAAAGAGGAAAGAAAATTAATAGGATGAGCATGTTGTTAAAGGGAAAGAATGGGTAACATTATTCTAATGTATTAAATGGATGTAGGTCCTCAGAGAAGATGTTCTCATGACTTCTTGTTGCAGTGCCTGTAAGCCTTTTCCCAGATCTTCAGATCTCTAAGCAGGGCCCTGAAGATTGCCTTTGAAATAAGCCATGTCTGAAAATCATTATTTTACTTTCTCAAGATCTCAATTAATCACTGGTTATAAGCTTTCCATCCAGTGTCTTTGCTTCCCAAATTATCTAACATGGTGGGAACATATTGACAGCACTGTGTTTTGAGAATCTGTAGACAAGAGTTTTATAATTTTAAATGTGCTTAAATTTCATGATCTCATTTAGTTTTTAAATGAATCCTACAAGACAACTTTGTTGTCCTGGTGTCAGAGTTGAGGAAATGGAAGATCAGAGAGGTTGCGTGACTTATTCGGACCTGCACAGCTAGTAAGAGTTGATGCCATTACTGGAAAATGAGAGAGTCTTTTGGCTTATTAGCAATATTCTTTCCACAATACCATACAAATGTGGGTGTGTGTGTATAAATTTATAGAGATAGAGAGAAAAGGAAGGGGGAAGGGGAGGATATATAATAGAGAAGAGGAATGCAAAGTAAGATTCAATAAAAATCTAGGGAATAGGGAACTGACCTTTTCTTTGCTTCAAATGCATCATTTATGTCTTTCAGATATCCATCCTTCTGTTTTGTCTTTTTTCAAAGATCCTTAGGTGCTTGCGAGATTTCTGTGAAGCACCCCTTGATGTAGCTACATAAGACTGTCACTGAAGTGTCCTGAGTTTGAGGAGTTAATGCCCAGACGCCCACTGCAGGGCAGTCAAGCACAGTGCCAGAGTTACAGTGTCCTTGCTAGTAGTGAGCGGAGCTTGCTTGCTCCATTGTCTGAAACAGACCCAGGGTGCGGTTCTATTTGATGCAAATGACAGCAACCATAAATGGCATACCTCTAAGGGTGACTCTGGGTTGGGGATCCACTTTGGCACAAGCATCACTGATTAGCTTTGAGTTTTCCCTTTGAGGCCACCACTGTTCAGCACAGGATGCGGGCAGAACTTAGTAACCCTTGGATCATAATTCACCCATTAGCTTTTGTGGGTAGCAGTCAAAGTGTCTCAGTTTTCAAAGTGCAGGGCTGAATCTTTACTGAGTAATAGAGCCACCAGACCTGTCCAGGACTCTCCTACGGCACTTCCGCACTTCTCAGGAAATATTTATGTCTCCTGCTTGACCATTATTGAGCAAAGATTAAGTGGTTGTTGTTCTCTCTTTGGAGAGGAGCAAAGATGGCATCCAGGCCTACTGAGAAAGCTCACTTATACTTTTTTCTTGGTTGTTTGCCTGCCCTTTCTGTTGATGGCAAACTAATTAGTTCCATCCAGAAATATCTGTCTGTATCTATACTAGCCAAGTCAAAATACTTTCATAATACAGCTTTCATAGTACAGAGAGAACACTGATCTTAATATCTCTTTCCCCTTGAGTACCATGATTTAAAAAAGAAAAAGCTTTCAGTCAAATATACAAAGCAGATTTTTCACAAAGTCTGTCAGAGTATTAAATGCATAAGTAATGGCAAAATAGCTAAAACTCTGCACTTGCAGCAGACTCAGGGTCATTATTTTTGATGAATATTTGCCTTTTTAAGAGACAGTGATAATATAAGTAAGTAGACCAAAGAGGATATTTAAAATATATTCATATATTGCCTTTTGTTAAGATCTTTAACCCTGGAAAATCATGCCCATAATCATAGCTCATTATCTTAATTAGATCTGTCCTACATTATCTCACAAATTTATTCTCATTACTTTATAGGTGATCAGCCTTTCGAAAAGAATGTGAGCAGAATTTTCTGATTTTTATTGTTGATAGTGTCTGTCTTCTCTTTCAAACTCTATTTAGATCTTTGGGGTGTTATTATGGTGATGCTATATTTAATTAAAAATTACATTAGAAAGATATTAATATTCATTCTGATGAATGAACATGGGATTAACTCAAGAATTAAAATTTCTATAATGGCTAATGAGGTGAACTATGCTGTGTTGCCCATAAAAACAGAGATGAATCATCTAAATGACTGAAAATATGGTTTTTCTTCCTGTTATGCTTTGTGTACAAGCAACAGACCTCTTCAGTAACAAGTTACTTCAACATGTGCTTGTCTTTAAACGTATAGATGCAGCCTCATATTCTTGACCTACCATCCTACCCTTAAGCTCCAACACCGTATGGGATCAGGATTACATTGCCAGAAAGCTATACCTTTCCTCTTCCTCTATCCCTCACATTCAAGTTGGAAGCAAAAGAATTAGCTGTGTTTCTAACAGCTTGTCAGTTAAATGGGGTTATAATCTCTTGAGATGCAAAATAAGGACTGCACTTTGAATTTTCTGGTTTATAGTATAGATTCTGGAGAAGAACTACAGCTGAGAAAGGCAGAATTGTAGATGGTTATGCAAAATAGGAATGGCACATTGCAAAATTAAGATTATTACCAACTGTTTGTTGATAGCAGTTCTCTTAAGACCATACACTGTTAAGGCAAACATAGATGTTGTTGGGCAAGTGCTGGAATTCTCTGGGGCAGGTTGGTTTTGTAGGGGTGGATTGTCATGTGACAGGGTAGATAATGAGACTTATGGAAGTCCATTGTGAGAGAGGTCTTAGGCACTATTCTCATGGGCAGAAGGCAGATCTCAGCACAGCAGGACAAGGTTTCAGTCTCAGTGAGGTATCACAGCTAAAAAACCAACAGCCTTCCTTGGCTGCTGTTGATGTTTTTCTAGATAATCATTTCATGGCATATGTGGTGGGTGAAAAAATGAACAGACCCAAAATTTTTTGTGTGTCCTTGCAAGAGAAGGTAATACAGTGTAGTTGAAAGAACTCTGAGCTGAATGAAAAGTAATTTCTAGTCCTCCTTTGCCTATGAGAAATTAATCCAATTGCATAACCTCTCTGGACCTCAGATTTCTTCTCTCAGAAGTTAGGAGGTTGGAATAGACAATGATCACCGAGGTCCTTCCAACTTTAGCATTCTGGGAAGTTTATGGAGAGCATAGAACTAAGTTTGTCTCATATGAACCATATAATGATAAAAACAGTAACAAAGATGCTGTAGATTGATTGCAAAAATGGCCCCAGTCATTTCTGTCTCAGAATTTGCCACCCTTGCAATTGATTTTGCAGATTTTCCAACAAGAGGTGGAATCTATATCTGCACCACTTGAATAGGACCCGACCTTGTGATTTGCTTTGACATGTAGAAAGGGTGGTATTGATGGTGTTCCAAGTCAATGCCTAGGCCTCAAGAAATTTTGTGCTCTTCGGGCATCTGAGTGGCTCAGTGGGTTAAGCATCTAACTTCAGCTCAGATCATGATCTCATGGTTCATGACTTCCAGCCCTGTATCCAGCTCTCTGCTGTCAGTGCAGCACCTCTTCGAATCCTCTTTCTCCTTCTCTCTCTGCCCCTCCCCTCCCACATACACACACAGTCTAAAAAAATAAACATAAACATAAAAAAAAAGTTTTGTGTGCTTTTTTGCGCACGCACTCTCTCTGTCTCTCATTCTTTCTGAACCCTACCTCCACAATGGGGACAAGTCTGGGTTAATTCCCTGGGGGGCTGTGAGAAACATGGAATAAATCTGAGGCATTTCAGCCAAGGCCAACTAGTTTAGCATATCCGCAGCTGACCTGTTAGCTGACTACAGGCAAATGAGTGAGCCTAGACGAGGTAAACCAAGCCCAGCCCAGTTTACCAGAGCTGCTCAATCCACCTGGACTTGTGAGAAATAATAATGGTTCTTACATTATGCCAGTAAGTTTTGGGTGTTTTTATACAATAAAAGCTAACTGATACATGAGGCTTCCTAGCTCTACCCTCCACTCATTCACACAAGACAGTTCTTGGTAAAGAACTTTTTAGCCAGTGTTTTATAAGTGTTCATGAAATGTCTGGTGATCAGCCAAAGAGCATCCACAGGACCCCACCCGTATTTCAACACCCACTGCTGTCCCATGTGGGTAGGTTGAAACTGCACTGGGGGCAGCTCTTGCTTCTACCTTCTACTGCCTGGTGCTCAGGCTTCAACAAGATGTGCTTCAAGGTGCCAAGGCTTTGTTGAGGGGAGAGCGGCAAAGTTGCAGAAATGTCTTTCGCCTCTTTTTGTGTTATTCTCTGTTACATGGTTATCAAAGCTATGTCAATATACATATTATCTTAAGTTTAAATTAAATAAATTTCAGGTTTTATTTATAGCCTTCTGTCTACTTAGAGCTCAGAAACCGGGACAGGAAAGAAATGAGTGAAGATGCCATGTTATACCCAGAAAGCGTCTCCTCTTCAACAATGAAGACTTTGCTGTTTGAGGAACTTTGTCATGCCCAACTCTTCCTTACTCAAGGATGAGTTCCTTTCTGGGAGGCTCCTTTGAACTCCCCAGAAATACACTTCTGTAAGTTTGCCACAACATTATATGAGACATACTCAGATGTGTTCAAATCCTGCCCTGGATGAAGCTGGGATATTTCATTGCAATTGTTTTGAAATTTGCCTCCTGTATCCAGAGAGAGGAGCACTGGGAGCTAACAGGTAGTTAAGTGTAACTTACACATCAGGTGGTTCTCATTGCAGTGCATCTGTGTTTGCACATGTCTTAATATTTCCAGTTCACTTTAACCCAGACACAACATCTTCCCAAACCCATCCTCCTCTGTTCAATTACACCAAATTGGTCATCGACATGTCAACATCTGTTAAAAGTGTTGTGGGAGAATGACGATGGGGTTTCTGTTACATAATATGTTAGTTAATCTAATTTAGGCCATGCTGGGATAATAAGCCTTGAATCCTAGTGACCCTTCACAAATAATACATATTTCTCTCTCATGTAGAATCTGATGCTCTCTTTTTTCAGATTATTGTGATATAATTGACATATACCATTGTATAACTTTAAGATATATGTCAATTTGATATATTTATATATTGGAAAATGATTACCATTAAAGCTAACACCTTCACCATATCATATCATTACCAGTTTTTTTATATATTTACTCTCTTAATGACTTTCAAGTATATATATAGTATTATTAACTATAATCACTATACTGCTCCTCTATTGTATAGCTATACCATTTGGATCATATAACCTCTCCAAGGTCACCAGAGCAGAGACAGGGAAAGAACTAGAGACAATTGTGTTGAGAAGTTACCTTTCACTGGCATAATCTGGTTGTATGATCCCACTTAGGTGGATGGGGACTTGGAATGTAGAGAAACACAGGAATATTAAGTAGGCACTCATAATTTCTTCCCCATCTGCTCTTCTAGTCATCAAATTTCCAATTACTACCTTTTTCACATACATAGAACATCTTAACCCAGACTCAGGGGAGACACCTCAAATTCCAGCCCAGTTACTACATTAGCCTCTATGGAATATATGGGCTTCTTGGCCTTGTCCATGTGAAGCTCATCTTGATTAGGTGACCTATGAAATGAAAAGATCATATAAACTTCCACCCTCCCCTGGATATACACTGGTGGAAAGGGACAGGATAACTATGGTACACATTCTCCCTTGGAAAAGAAAAGATAGGGTACACACGGCAAAAGGATGAAAACCCACCAGGAAGACACGATGAAGTCATCTCTATCCTGAGGGTGGTGAATATTCCTGAGTTAGGCCTTAGTTCTGAGTCTTGGAGTTCTTTCATTCATTGTATTTCAAGGCTGCAAGCTGCACCCTTTGAGATGTTCTTTTTTATTATTTCTCTTCAGCCACCTGTGAAATAGGTATTGGGGAACATGGCCTCCTTGAGAGCTGCACAATTTTCTCAGTGACTTTCTTTTTTTAAAAAAAATGTTTTATGTACTTCTGAGAGAGAGAGAGGGAGGGAGAGAGAGAAAGAGAGAGATAGGGTGAGCAGGGAAGGGTCAGAGATAGAGGGAGACACAGAATCCGAAGCAGGCTCCAGGCTCTGAGCTGGCCGTCAGCACAGAGCCCGACGCGGGGCTCGAACCCACGAACCGTGAGATCATGACCTGAGCCGAAGTCAGACACTTAACTGACTGAGCCACACTGGCGCCCCTCTCAGTGACTTTCTTATGGAATGTGGGAACCCAAGAGTTGCAAGTCTCAAAATATCAATGCTTTTTTTAAATGCAGATATGTAGTTTGACAGTATAGCTTCCTCACAAACATAGTAGGCTTCTGATGTACTTACTTCCAATATGCTCCATGTGTTACTTATTAATCACACCTAAACTTCTAGATAGAATTCTAAAATCTGCTGTTTCAGTGCTTCCCACTTCTCTGTCAATTGTATGGTGACTATCATGAGGATGTCTGAATTGGTAGGAAACTCACATACTTAATCATATTTTTGTCCTGAGTCATTTCATCTGAGAGGAAATTTTTGCAGTAATTTTGTTGTCTGTTTTCTGAGATTCCTAGTTTTACTGTTTGGGTTCTTGAAGTAGTCTTTTTTTTTTTCAATTTGCAAATCTCAGAATTCCTCAACTATTCCCATCTCTTTCATTTGTTTGCAACCAGCCAGAGTTTTCCTGAGTATATTTTGTCCTTGTCATCTTTTGTCAAATATAGCCAACATTTGCTTTTAACATTGTTCCCCTAAATCAGTGGACTCAAAGCACATGGTATACCTCTCAAATTACCACAGGAAATAATTTTACCAAATGCTTTTCCACTGCATAAAGTGGATTAGCATTTTCCCACCTCCAACATTGGCTTCCTTACTGTCCTCAGTCTAACTGCTAAGCCATTGCTACATATTTTAAGTTTCCTTGCTATGACCTAGATATATCACTGGCACAATTTCTGGAGTTGTTGCTTAGAATATGCAAGAAGATTCTAGAGTATGTTAGGCTAGAATATGCTGTGGAAACAAATATCCCCACAAAAACCTAGTTGTTGGACACTGTGAAGTTTTATTTCTTCTTCATCTCATGTCTTCAGGATCCTGTCTTAATTTGCTATACACCATGGTTGTAAGCTACCATCACATCAGATAGGTATACATTGTGAGGAAAATGGAAAAGAAAGATCAGGATGATATTTTACTTAGCAAACTTAGATTACATGTCCGTATTATTGTTTATGTATATTTATTTGTATGTTCATTCACTGTGATTAAGAAAGTTTATAGTGCTTAAATCATTGGTTTCCCTCCATTGTGAAGAGCAATGGATAAGAACAGGGAGAGGAAGATATTTATCAGATTTACCAGATTGAATTTGGAGAACATTTGGGCTAGTGGACACATAAAATTAAATCTCCTTGAAGTTATAATGATATTCAGATTTTTGCAAGGGTAACTAAGTTGCCATTGCACTTTCTTCTGGTGGCTTACTGATGGAAAACAAACACAGATGTTGTTATTTGTTCTATGGGGCCTTTTGTTTTATAGTTTATTTGTTTTATAGTTTTCAGCAGCCTTGAGAAGTAGGCATGGCGGGTATAACTATTCTCTTCATTTAATGATATGGGGACAGAGACAACGGCCACAGGTCCCGGCACATCGAGGGTCTTATGAAATGGAGTTCTAGACTGGTTAGTAAGTGACATAATCTAACCAAGTTTTCTGGTGTTCCATTAACATTGCTGCAAAGCAGCTTCAGAATGGAGGCTTACATTTCTGCTATAAATATTTTCTTTAAAGTTTTGCTGATGAATTAAAGTTTCATAACAAAAAGAAAGCAGATGGCTTTGGGGAGGGGCTTCTACTTGCTTTTTGAACTGTGTTTCTGTTTTGCTTGTTTATGCCACGTGTGCACAAAGGTTGCCAGAGCCTTAATTTCAAACTGCATCATTTAATAAAATACAATAAGGAGAATTAAGAAGAAAGGCTGCAGGGGAACATCCTGCTTATTATCTCTGTAATGAGAGGACTATTTTTTCTCCCATCAGTTGCCAATGATGGGGTTTTTTGTTTCCATCCGTCCGGACACAATTGTGATATTCAATGAAAGGAGTGCGAAGTGCCACTTTAAAGCCAAACATTCAATTCCTCCTAATTCACAAGGGAGAGAAGGATCAAGTTGTGCAGCTGGGAGGTGATGTTTCTTCCCAGCAGCTGTCATTGAAGAGACACGTGCAAACCATAGAAGTCATTTGTCACAAGAACCCATCCAGAATTTGCTACACGTGTCTCTCTTGCTAACGTGACATGAAATAGTGAAGCTTTAAAAATCAAGTACGGTGACTTCGTTGTGTTGACACGGGCAAAATGAAATGGAGAGCTGAGGCAATTATGTGGATAAATCAGGCCAAAAATATCCAACCACTGAGAGAAAAAGTTCCTTTAGCTCAAATTATTCAGAGTGACTGTCCATGTTCATCAATTTATCAGGATAATGAATTTTATCCTATATTTTACTTTGTCACTACAGATATATCTTTAGTCCATGAATTTGAATGACTTTGTGGTATTTTATTTCACTGGAAATTATAATAGGAGTTGAATGAGAAAGCACTATGTTAAAAGATTGCTGCTGTAGCTATGATAATAGCCCAAGAGAATTTAAACTTTATTATTCAATAGCTAGCAGATATGGCTATTGGAATGGGGGTAGAGAGAGAAGTATGAAATCTGTTGAGAATCAAATACTTGTAACTAATCTGTCTCTTCCACTCAGCATCCCATTATCCTAAAATATCTTGGTCTGTAGCTCCTGGCTGCTTTTCTGGTCATTTGAAAACTGGTTAAATGAGCCTGAAAATTCCATCAGGATTCATGTAAATAATAATATATTATTACATTATACACACAAGTATATTCTTTTGTGTATTTTTAATATCCCTTATTTATATACAGAAAAAAATGCTTCAAATAAGGGAAGGATAAGGAAGGTCAGGTCTTATGTCTGCCCTTGTATTGGCATTGAACTTCCTACCTGGACTCATCCAGCATGCTCCACCTTTATCTATCCTTCCTGTTTTTTTCATGGCTTGCAGAGCTAACAGAATCGTGGTGAGCAGGCCCAGGGCCTCCCAGGGGACAGAGGGAGAACTTTTTTTTTTAATTTTTTTTTAATGTTTTATTTATTTCTAGGAGAGAGAGAGAGACAGCGTTTGCAGGGGAGGGTCAGAGAGGGAGTCACAGACTGAAACAGCCTCCAGGCTCTGAGCTGGCAGTCAGCACAGAGCCCGACGCGGGGCTCGAACCCACGAACCGCGAGATCATGACCCAAGCAAAGTCGGACGCTTAACCGACTAAGCCACCCAGGCGCCCCAGAGGGAGAACTTTTGAGTGTCCACGTTTCTGCCTCAGGTGGTCTCACCCTGCTAGAGTCTCTTACATATTAGGGGCAATTCAGCACTCAAAAGTTACAAATAATGGACATATTCACTGAAATAATAATATACTGTATAAGCAAGAGATACCTAGTATTGATGAACTTTTAATTTTTATCATAAAATAATAACATCAGGAAGGACCGAGATGAATGATACTGTTGCTTCCAGTCACAATAACATTGTAAAATTTCATTTTGCAAAATGGAAAATGCATGTACTCTCTGATTGAAAGAGGAAAATATTGTATAAAATTATGAGGAAAATAAGAATCCCCTAGAATTCAATTATCCAGAAATAACCACTTGTTATTGAATGTTTGTGACCCCTCTGTGAAAGTTGGAAAGTTTGAAGCCCTAACTCCAGTGTGCTGGTATTTGGAGACAGGGCCTTTCGGGGAGAATAAAGGTAATAAAACTGTAATCCAGTAGGACTGGAGCCCTTAAAAGAAGAGGAAGAGACACCAGACGTCTCTCTCTCCCTGCCATGTGAGGACATGGGAAGAAGGAAGTCGTTAGAAAGCCAGGAGGAGCACTCAGCCAGAAACCATTCTGGCACCTTCATCCAGCTCCAGAACTGTGAGAAAATAAATTTCTGTTATTTAAGCCCTCTATTCTAATGTATTGTTATGGCAACCAAAATAGACTAATGCAGACTAATATTTTACATCCTTTTATTCTTTAATATTCTCCTAGTCTAAAAAATGCATACATTTACATACATAGACAAATACATACAGATTCAGCACTATACCCAGTGGTTTAGAGGAGCACTATCAGTAGAAATATATGGCAAATCGTATACATCGGTCAGTGCATCCGACTTCCACTCAGGTCATGATCTCATGTTGAGTTAGAGCCCCACATCAGGCTCACTGCTGTCAGCACAGAGCCTGCTTTGGATCCTCTGTCCCCCTCTGTCTGCCGCTCCCCTGCTTGTGTGTGTGTGTGTGTGAGTGCGCACATGCGTGCGCATTCTCAAAAAAAAATTAAAAAAATTTTTAGTGGCTACATTAAAAATTTAAGAAAATGATAAAAATTATTTTGATGTTTTTATTTAATCCATTATATCCAGAATATTGTCATTTCAACATGTAATCAATTTAAAAATTACTTTTTAGATAACTTACTTTTTTCTTCTATTCTAAATCCTTAAAATCTGGTGTATATTTTACACATACAGTACATTTGAGTTTCTACTGGCTACTTTCAAGTGCTGTGGCCACCTTATTGGACAGGGCAGGTTTAGATCAAGGGCTTTCAATACTGGGTTTGGATTAGGACTCAGGCCTTTTTGCCAAATGGCCTTGAGCGATTTAATTAACTCTGTCAGCCCTGGGTTCCTTGTGTTTAAAATGGAAGTAATCAAAGTATCTAAAGGGTTGTCCTGATGCCTAATTGATAGGATATGGAAAACACGAACATTGTGTGGTGGATAGCACTTTATAAATTTTGGCAAAAATTATTCTTGTAGTTATAGAATATGAATCCTTATTTTATAATAAATGCTGATTTGTATATTTGAAACTGTTTTCTCATAATATTTTTTCCATATAGTCTAAATTTATAGACACATGCCAGAAAGCAAAATGTGTTACCATCAAAGGTCATGTCAGTTGCAGTGCAGTCTATAGGTGTGTATGTGTGCGTGTGTGTGTGTGTCTGTACGTGCTTTCAGAAAAGTGCATAGGTGAGAACATGTTGCCACAGAAATGTTTCAGAGCAGAGATGTACCTTTATTGAACTGAATTTCAGGGTATAATGAGGTGCCTTATGTTGAGAGCTCAGACAAATATTTGTAATGGTGAATTGGGAAGCATCTTTTAATTTCTATATTGATAGGCACCATATTACCCCAAACACTGCCACATTAAATAGCCATTTCATGTATTGACAGTCTCAGCAAAAAGGCTAGGAAAATCAATTCTGAACATGAATTATGGCATGACTTTGAATAGCAACAATTTCTGGTGTTTCTAAAATCTGTACCATGGTACCCTCTGTTTCTGAGTGGAAGGTTATTAATGAATTCTAGTTTCACCTTTTTCTGTGCTTGTTATAATTTTTGTCAGAAAGATAATAGCAGTTTCTGGCACAATAACCTTTCCAACACTGTGTAACTTGATTTGCTGACAATTCTTATCCTCAGTTCTTATAACTAGAGCAGAAGAGGTGAAGTGGAAGGGTCAATCAAGGGACAGAAATTATCAAAAAAGTTTAAATAACTAAATCATTAAAATGCTGATATCTTCCCACATGACAAAGATATTAACAAGAAGAGGAAACAGTGTAAGGTATGAAAGCATTTTTCATGAAATGAATATAGTGGGATTGGAGAATGGGAAATGGTACCAACCTACTTGCATTCATTGTAGTGTAAATATTGGCCTTTCATACATCTTCATGAGTCATAGGTCCTGCTCTCATTCTCTGTCAAGAATGGCAAATCAATATGGCGTTTTTGGTGAGGACTTGAACTAGTATCAAAACTATGTCCTTTTAAAATTAGAACTGTTAGGGGCACCTGGGTGGCTCAGTCAGTTGAGTGTCCGACTTCAGCTCAGGTCATGATCCCCATGGTTCGTGGGTTTGAGCCCCACATCGGGCTCTGTGCTGACAGCTCAGACAAAGCCTGGAGCCTGCTTCAGATTCTTTGTCTTCCTTTCTCTCTGTCCCTCCCCAACTCACGCTCTGTCCCTCTCTCTCTCTCTCTTTCAAAAATAAACAAACATTAAAAAAAATTAGAACTGTTACACTAGTCATTTTTATTTACTTATATTTTAATAGTGTATTTATTGATTTAGAGTGTGCAAATGGGGGAGGGGTATAGGGAGAGCAAGAGCAAGCATGAGAGAGAGAGAGAGGGAGAAAGAATTCTAAGTAGGCTCTATGCTGGTCATGGAACCTGATGTGGAGCTTTATCTCATGACCATGAGAACATGACCTCAGCTGAAATCAGGAGTCAGATGCTTAACTGATCGAGGCAGCCAGGGGCCCTGCACTAGTCATTTTTAAATGTATCCAGTAGAAGCTGTTACCAAAGTGGTATGATATCCATTAGCATAGATTTGAAATTACTAGAACAAATTCTTCTTAAAGAGTCATTTTACATAGTTTTTTTCTCACTTCCCTCACAGAATTTTGCCCCAATGAAATATGTATATTTTTGAGAGGTTTTTTTAAATTGATCATCCTGTTGTATTTCTGTGCTACGAAATCATGTTTATAGGTTGAAATTATTTTCTTCGTAATTTTGTAAAGCTCTGTGGGTTAAAATGTTTTTCTCTATTGTCTTAACATTTTTATTAACTAATAATTTACAAAACCAAAGTAAACATACTAAATTTTTGGTACATTAGTATTGCAAAAACATAAAAGCCCATTTCTTAATGAGAAGAATGGTGATTTTGTGTGTGTCTCCTGGGAAGAGGAACTTAGGCTATCTCAAGGGGAGCAATATTTCACATTATCCCCTGAGACAGTGTGCAATAAGGAGGTAAGGTATGAATGGGATGTGTGCTTTTCTTTTGTAAAATGGGAAAGCCCAGCAGGTATAACTACAGGTGTATTCTTCCTCATATCAATTTTAGGAAAGACTATGCTGTATGCTGATGCTGAGGATCAGATTGGGAAATTGAGTTTCTTAAAATTTCTGTGCCCATTTTCTCTTTTGGAATAATCTTGAGCCCATAGGGGTCAGCAGTGCCTCTTGGAGGACATGGAATATAAATATAACTTTCCCATAATTCTCAGTAGGACACACTGATGAATGGAAAAGGTTTGAAAGAGAAAACCACTTGTCAAGTTCTCTGTCATATTTTTAGTGCAGGGGCTGTATTTGACAAGGAGCAAGCTCAGTGTGATCTAGTGGAAAGACCCTGGGTTTAGGAGGCTGGCTTGGATTTGTAGTTTTCTTATTAACAATTAAAGCACCCTTTTTGTCATAAGTGATATTGGATGATCTTTAAATAGATGTTATAAATATCTGCAAAGATTCAATGAAATAACATAGCTAAAGCACCTGAGTCATAAAACATATAGTACGTGTTCAGTAAACAACATTTTAAAAAATGTATACACATGTACAGTATTTGCTTTTAGCAAAACTCTTCAGAGGAAGGATGAGCTCAAAAATACACTCATATTGGTCTCAGGTATACTCCTGAGGCAACCAGTTACAGGTATTCACCTGCTGATTCAGGGATAATCTCAGTCATCATTTTTTGTTTTTGTTTTTGTTTTATTTTGTTTTTGAGAAAAGAAGAAGAAGCCACAACCTACTGCTCTCTCAAACAGTGCCCAGAGAATTGATGGAATTTTGTGAGCCATCTTGGAGCACAGAGTAATATATGCAAAAGCCACTCACAGAGAAGGCCTCTTATTCTAGACACTTAACAGCTGAATACAATGCCCAACAAACAGCTAGAAGGTTTCATTTCACCAGAAAAGAGCTCCTGCTTTGAAATGTGTTCAAAGTTTCCATGACAAAATATTCTTCCAGTCTCTGCATCACTGAGCTGCTTTGTATTTCTAGCACAGCTAAGCAATTAAAAGAAGATGAATAGATGTATTCCGGCATGTGTGATAACAAATGGCATACTTAAGGTGACAAGGTTTTCTGTGTTAACTGGCTTTGCAGTCACTTGCAAGTTTTTGAAAAATTTTCCTTTTTATCGAGAGTTTTTCCCTGCTTAATCTCAGTTTAAAGGCTATTTTTTCTCAAAGCAAATTGGAGGAGGGCTTTTCAAGTCATCTTTGATGGGACAAAATATATGTACATATTTCCTCTGTGCAAAGGAGCTGCTGCTGTTTTTTTTTTTTTATGACAGCTCAAAATTGACTCAAGTTTTAAGCATCAAGCTGTTCACCATCACAAAAGATGGCTCATCTTGGCTAGGAATGATGAGACATCCACAGGAAACGGAGTCCATTTAAATTGCTTCTCTGTGGCTCATGCTTTTAGTAAAGGTTAGTGCAAACAAGGGAGGCTCTCCAAGGATCTTGGACTCAGGATATTTTTGGATCTAGACCATTTCCAGGAGAGGGATGAGAGAATTTAGATCCTATTTGGTTGTGAACTGGTGGAAAGAGAAGCAGATGGCATTAAAGCCCTCTTAATTTAACCTTCAGGTCTCATCAAATGTCTTTCATTTTTGCTTGCTCTTTTGTAAACTGTCCTTCAGTTCGGTCTCTCTAGTTATTTGAATTTATGTTTATTAAATCTGATAATTATAATCAAAGAGAGTGCTAGCCTGGTTGTTTATGAACTGTTCTGTGGCTTCTGAAAACAGGTAATGTAGGGCAGCTGGGTGGCCGAGTCCATTAAGCTTCTAACTCTTGATTTCAGCTTAGGTCATGATGTCCTGGTTCATGACATTGAGCCCCATCTTAAGCTCTGTGCTGACAGTGAAGAGCCTGCTTGGGATTTTCTCTCTCCCTCTTTTTGCACCTCCCCCCCCCATCATACATACACACTCTCTCTCAAAATAATAAACAAAAAAAGAAAGCAGGTAATGTGATATAACTTCATATAGGCTGACTTGGAGGAAAACAAACTTGGATTCAGGTTCTGAATCTGACACCTTTGGCTCTGTGACCCTAGGCAAGTTACTTGATTTGTGTAGCTACCAGCTGCCAATATATAATGAGGCCCTGGAATCAGTCACATTTCCAGTGGCTGACATAATGGCCTGGTGGTTAAGAACCTGCTTTTCCCATCAGGTGGACCTAGATTTGACAGACGTCTTCTACTTCGTAACTGTGAAACCTTGAGAACTTTATTTAATCTTTCTAGACTTGTTTCCTTTCCTTACTTAAACAATAGTTCAAATGGTAAAATCATAATAACAACCTTGTAAGGTTGTTGTGGGGAATGAAAGAATGCATGTGCGTGGTAAAGAGTAGTTCATATGATCTAAGAACTCTCTTAACTCCAAAAAAGTTATGTTCCATTGTAAGTTCATTAATAAAGACACAAATCACAGAACACTGGAATGGGACTTAGATGATCTAATCTAAATTCATTATTTTATAGATGGAAACAACAAAACTCAAGTGGAGATTAAGTAACTTACTCCAAATCTCAAACCAACATCCCACACCTGACTCTGTCTCCATAATACTAAGGCATGTTCAACAAATATGCTGTTCACTCCAAGAATTTCCAAATATACTATTTCACCCCTAAATCAGTGAATTCACCAAAACCTTCTCCCTTGTGGGGGAAATAGAGATCTTTTTGATCACTGTATTCTATGTTTTCTACCTAAAATAGCAATTTTTTCATGACGAAAGAAATGGACAAATAAGAGTGTTCAACCTTCAGCAGGAGAGTTAAGACATTTATCAAGACAGTCTTGTCTGGTGCAGATCCATCTGTGTCTTTGAGTAAATGAAAAAAATTCTGCAAACCACTCATAAGAGTTTTGACAAAATTTTTACACTGGATGTTTAAATTTTGTATTCCAGTTCTCATCTTTTCCGTGGAAGATGTTTCTAGACTTCTCCAACCACAGTTCCTTCAAGAATTATTTTTATTGTATTTTCACAGAAACATTTTGTGCCTTCATTCCATTTTAAACAATTTCATTTCATTTGGCTGAAACTAAGTAAGGTTCCCAGTGGAATAAAGGGAAAATGTGAATATTCAACCATAAAGCAAATGCGTATTTTATGACCTACACTTTGTGAAGTTACCTTGCTATGTGTTCTGGCTAACTGATGTCATTAGACATAATGAATCTTACTGCCTGATAGACTGCTTGAAGAGGTTAGAGCATTTATCAGCTATTTAAAACTCTAAATTGGGGACATTAAATGACAGAATGCCTTCCAGTGTTGTTATGGCCTGCATGGCAAACACATGTTGGCATTTCACAGTTTTGTGCATGGTGCCTTTTAAAGATATCCCTTTCACTGTTCCCTTCATGGCACACTCTTTTCTTCTACACTGCAAAAGAAATGTATGCAAAGACATAGAGAACAAATACTGTACAGGATTTATCTACAAAACATGTTGTGGCTGGAGCTGTAATGTTTACCCATATTCTCCAATCTCCATCTGAATAAACAAAGTGGTATCATGGGATAGGCTGCTCTACAGATAACGAGTTTTAAACTCATTCATCCTGAGAAATTTCAACTGATATAGTTTGCCTATCAAATGGATTTAAAATTGTATTGTCATCGCACTGCTTTCCATGGTGATTGCTTCTGCTCTGTGGTTCCATGCCTCAATAGACGGTTTGATTGCATATATCTGCTGCTTTGTTCATATGATTCTGTTTGTAATGGTCTGTAATGTACAATCCTGCTATCCAGTAATAAAGCTGAACATTACCCCTTCTGTGATTTTAACTAAGGAGTTTATCTGTTTCTAGTGCTATTTTCTGACCATAAATGAGGATATCCTTTTTGCTGAAATGAGGATATCCTTTTTGGTGATGACTGATTTTCTTTCTTTTTCTTTTGTTCTTTATTTTATCCCTCTCCTTTCTCTTCTTCCCTTTTCTCTCCTTTCCTTGCTTCTTTCCTTCCTTCCTTCCTTTCATCTATGTATGCTTCTTTCACAATTTGGGTTTGATGAATATTTTTGCTCAATTTCTGTGAAAAAAAGGTAAGTTATCAATGTATTTTTTCCTTGCTAATGGTTTCAGTAGCCTATCATTTATTATCCAAGTGTTGGATGCCTTGAATAGACAGTGGGGTAGATGAGGCAGGCTTTCACTTGATGATCTGCCCCCAACTGTCAGAGAATAGTCTTGGATCTTTGATCGAAATCAAGGACTGTCATTTGCCTCATACTTTGCTGGTTCCAGGAAGGAAGCCAGGATTATTTTCCCCTGGAAAGAGAATCAGCTATATTTCCTTCAAAATGCCTAGATTTCACTCTCAGGTTCAATTATCTATAAAAAGGGCTTTTATAGCAAGGAGACTTCACCACAGAGAAATGATGTTAAGTCAAATGGAATATAAAGAAAACCATATTCCAAACTCCCTCTGATAAGTAATTTAATATTAACTGAAATCTGCAGTTGCAGAATATAAAAAAAAGAAATAAAAAATAACTCTGCTGGTTTCTCCAGGGAAAGATTACTAAGCCGCCTGGCTGAAGTTGGCCCCTGTGTCCTTTCCACAAAATCACCCTCTTAACCACTCTCTCTGACTAAAATCCTTAAAACATCAATATAAGCATTACAATTTTATTAAATTTGATGTTGTCTCAAAATGACTAGGTGTAGAACATCACTGAATTTCAAACTGACCTTGGCATGTGGAAGAAATGGGCAGCTATAAACAGGTTCAACTGGTTTAGTCTAGATAGAGGTGAGGAAGAAAGGCTTTGTGTACAGAAAACAGAGGGGCAGATCCACTGATGGACAAACAGCAGAAAACAAATCAGGATATACAAGAGCCACTTCATTCCAGATTCTCCTTAAGTATTACCTCCTCATCAAAAACTTCTCTGAACACCGAATTAAATACAGAACACTTCATCACACTCCATTCCTCATTCAGCTTTATTTTTTATCATATATATGTTATATAAAAAGTATAGTATATGTTATATATACTAAATGTGTGTTAAATATATTATAGATAAATAAATACAGTGCCTGGGTGGCTCAGTCAGTTAGTTGAGCACCTGATTCTTGATTTTGGCTCATGTTATGATCTCATGGTCATGGGATTCAGTCTCACATTGGGCCCCATGTGGAGCCTGCTTGAGATTCTCTTTTTCACTTTACCCCTCTCTTGCATGCATGCATGCACACACTGTCTCCCTGTCTCTCAAAAAAAAAAAAAAAGAATAGAATAAACTGCTTAAAAATGTGATTATTGTCTGAATTTCCCACTAGAATACAAGCTCAACGAAGGCAATAACTTTGGTTCACTGTTATAGACTCAGCACCTAGAATAGTACCTGGTACTAAATAAATATTTGTTGAAAGAAAATATAAATGAGTTATCTTACATTATAGCAGGAAGTTTTAATTAGGAACACTGATTGCTAGTAATTATTCCAGTCACTCAACAGTTTTTAGGCTTTCTATAAAAACCATGCTCTATTTGATACATGATCATACTATATTAGAAATCTGTCACAGATCTTGAAAAGGTAGATGAAAAATACATACAGTTCAGCCTTAGCAAGAATTTCCTATGGGGTCTATTACATTTGGAGAAGTCAAGGGAGAAAAACATAGTAGGAATATGAGATTTAGTAATACTGATTGTATGTAGGAACATCTAATATTTAGTGAACAAAAGTAGCTAACATTTCTGTAGTGTCATTCAGTGTTGTAAGTCCATTTGTTAGCTCTTTTAATCCTTAAAACAACCCTTTGAGGTAGGTTTTGTCATTAGGCCCAGTCACATAATGAAGACTTTGACTGTCCTTCTTCTTGGTTCTGGGGAGGGAGCCTCCAAATTTTTGGAATTTTCTCAGTTATAGGAGTGTCTTTGTTATTCTTGGTAGGCTCTGATAGTTTATGGTAACTAGATCACTCATAGTAGGTTCCTATATAGTAGGAGCATGGGGGCTAACTGCCATAAAGAGCAATGTATGATTACAGAGTTGAGTCCTTGAGCCAAGTAACATCAGGTCAGCCTCCTGGGAGCGGAGAGAGGGCTGGAGGTTGAGTTCAGTCATGTGGCCGATGATTCAACCAATCATACCTACATAATGAAACCCTAAGGAAAATTCTATACATTAAAGCTTGAGTGAGTTGGGTGATGTGTCCTGAATCCATAGGGATAAGACATGGAAGTTTTGCATTTGATACCCATAGATCATGCCCTGTGTGTCTCTTCTTTTCACTGGTTTTGAGCTGTATTCTTTTGCTATGGCACAATTGTAATAGCATAGCATTCTACTGAGTTCTATACATTGAGTTAGCAAATTATCAGACCTGGTAATGGGAACTCCCAGATTTTTAGCCAGCTGGTCAGAAGTGGAGGTGGCCTGGGAACCCTTAGCTTATTGCCAATGTTTGAAGTGAGACTAGTCTTGTGAAAGCCTGAGCCCTTAATCTGTGAAGTTGTGCCTCAATCCTAAGTAGCTAGTGTCACAATTGCATTGTAGCCCCACTTTGCTACAGGTCAAGAAATGGAAGCATTTAAAGGCCATATAGTTTGTCCAGAGTTTCCCATCTAGTAAGTAGCAGCATCAGGATTTAAATGCAAGCTATCTACCTGTCAAAAATATTATACTTTTAATCACTATGCTATTGGTTAATCAAAGAGATCTTTTCAGCTTTCTATAGATGTAGGATTGGAATGAATCAGTTAGAACTTATTACCCTGTCCATACTTTGATTTTAAACTTCGGGCATCCAGAACTGTGAGAGAATAAATTTCTGTTGTGCTAAGCCATCCCATCTGTGGTAGTTTGTTACAACACCCCTAGGAAACTAATACAATATCTCAAACTTGTTATAACCAAAACAGAACTCTTGATCTGTTTGTACCTGGAACCTAATTCCTCTTGGTCTTGCTTTCTTGGCAAGTGGCAACCACATCCATCTAGTTACTACAACCAAAATTGGAGGATTCATTCTTGATTCTTCTTTTCCTCACCTCCTACTGCTACCCCTCTAACAGACCAACCTGTTTCCTTTATCTTCAACACAGATTGAACTTTACCCACTTTTCTTCAGCTCTGTTGCTACTACCCACGTTAGACCCACCATCATCTCTGGCCTGGACTACTGTGGCACGTTCGTCACCAGTTTCCCTCCTTACATTCTTGCCCCATCACACTTAGAATAAAGTCCAGAGTTCTTACCTTAGCTTACAAAACCCTAACTGATCTAGCTGGTGCCTACCCACCTGAATTGATGTCCACTCACTTTCACTTCCTGTGCTTTAGCCACATAGCTATTCTTTAAGTTTCTCAAAAAGACCAACTCATTCTTACCCAAGGCCTTTGCACTAGTTTTTCCTCTGCCTGATATGCACTCCCCCTGCTCTTGTTGCAACAGGTTTCTCCTTGTAAATTAAATCTCAATTTTAGTATCACCTCCTATATGAGCCTTTTTTCTGATCCCTTGTTTTCTGATCCCCAGAACTAATCTTTCTAGTATTTATTCTCAGTCACATTAAATTCTTTGCACTAAAATTCTAATAAAATTCTTTGCATTGCACCCACATCTAACATTTTTCTTCTTTATTTATCTATCTTCCATCACTAGAATATAAGTCCTGTTGAGAATAGGGAGTTTGCTTGATTGGTTGACCACTGCTTTGCTAATGCCCTTGCCATATAAGGGGAACACAGTATGTATTTGTTAAATGAATAACTCCCATATCCCCACCCCATGTGATACCATGTAAAAAGGTAAATGACACAAGTTTTCAGTCATAGAGCCTTGAAGTCTTGGGCAAATCAGTAAGAGAGGAGTAGACAATCATTCTAACATGCTCCCTTTTCCTTTATGAGTTTTTCATACATTTAAATTCTCTAACTTGGTTCCTAGATTTGTCCTTGCTGTTGACAAATACCAAACACCTAATTGGAATGTTTACATGTGAAAGAAAAGAACCCCACATAATTCTTAAGTTGTTTGTGTTAGGGGATCATTGTGTAAAATGAATGAGTAAATGTGCTGTTAAATGGTACCTATAAGTCATCAAGGCCTATTGAGTCAGGTCTAATTTAATCACTTTTGAATTACTTACACACAGTGAAAATAATTTTTACACTTCACTGATAGCTTTAGAAATTTTTATTGTCATTATAAAATAGTGAAAAACAAATAAATAAATTTCTGAAAAAGAATTGCCTTTTAAGGAAACATTTATGTTCGTCTTCACTCTTCTCCAACTTAACAATAAAATATGAAAGAAAAAAAATAAAAAATAAATAAAAAGGTTTTCCTCAAAAAAAATTTCAATTCAATATCTATTTAACTCATGATTTCAGAAGTTGAATTTTAGGTTGACATAAAAATGCATGATAAATTCATGTATTATCTTAGCACACATAATATCCTGACACAAAAATGTCCACTTTTGTGTGTTCTTAGGTCAGTGAAATATTTCTAATTGTTTGAATAAAAAATTTAAAGAATATTTGAGATACATGAAAATTATGTGAAATTCATATATCAGTATCCATAAAACAGCCATGCTCATTCATTTAAGTATTGTCTACGATGTTTCCCTATTACAGTGACAACACTGAGTAGTTGTGACAGAGACTACATAGCCTGCAAAACTTAGCTATTTATTATTGGCTTTTTACAGATAAAATTTGCTGACCCTTCTTACATATGAAAATATTTGAATAATATTTTTCTCATTCAGTTCATCTTAAGCATCTAATTAGACAGCAATATGCTAAACTCAAGTCAGTATTTTGTGGTACCTAAGAACTGCTGGGGTTCAGTGTAAGAATAGCAACACAAACAGATATTAAAAATGGGCCTACTTGCATCAACTGTAATGTTATATATCTCTAGAACAAATTAGTCAAAATGTTCTTCCCTAGTCTACATGGGAACAGGGGACTGTCTTTAGTAAGGCATCTATACTCAGGCATACCATTCAACCCAGCATGTTTTTAAAGTTTTTGATGCTGTGACACAAATATGAATGAGGAATCCCCTACTCTCTAGAAGCTCCTGATTAAGCAAAAGTTTATAGTTTCATTCCCCATACAACTCAATGAGATACTTATTTTCACTATTTTAGAGGTAAGGCAACAGAAATGCAGAGAGATCAGGTAATTTGTCTAACACCATGAAACACTGGGACTTCCTGTTTTTTCTGGATTTGGGTTAGTATAGTAGTGAAAAATAAAGATACACTTTTACAAATGGCATACTGCTGAGAAAGTACATAGGAGAAAGGAAGAATTTAAAGACGGTCTAGACCCAGCAGGGGAAATCTGTCAGGAAAGTCCATGCCAGAATGAATTCCCAGCCCATGTTGTTTCTTTCAGTATCTAACAGATTCCAGTATATGTTTCGGTTTAACATGGTTGAGGGTCAAGCATAAGGGACAGTGGGAGTGGGAGGGCATCAGACCGGAGTCTGTCCTTTAGCAAATATATTTCAGTGGATCACAGACACCATACCAACTTCTCCATTAGAAAAAAAATCTCAAAATAGACTTGGTGGAGCCCTGCAAAGTGTAATAACACAGGGAAGAACAGCTTGGGTGCTGAGAGAGGCTATGAAGTCTGACCTTTCTCAGATATAGATGTGATGACCCACTTCCATTCCAGGTGGAGAATAAATTCACATAAAGATATGTGCTGCTGTCCTGTGGAGCCCACATGTGGCCTTACAAATGAGCATGCTGCCAGAGCTCAGAGCAGCCAGGTTTACACATGCACTGATAGTCACTCCTCTAGCTCCAACTGGAAAGGCAAAGCAAAAAACTACAGGTTTAGACTGTAGACTATGCCGTTAGAGAGAAGTGGCTCCTCCCTCTGGCTTCAACTACATACATGAAATTGTATATACCTAAATAATTATACATATACACTTTTTCTTTCTTTCCCTGAACAATTTGAGAGTTAGGTGTAGGCTTGCTGGATTCATGATACTTCCCCTTTCAGCCTACATCTTCTAAGAAATTGACATTCCTTGACATAACCCAATATTATTTTCATATTCAAGACATCTAACACTAACATAACACTATGATATGATATATGATCCATATTCAGAATTCCACAATTGTCCCAATAATGTTTTCATTATTTTTTTTCAAACCTGAACGTCAGGAATTAGTCAAGGATCTTGCATTGCATTTACATGTCATGCTTCTTTAGGGTCTTTCGCAGACAGTTCCCTATTGCTTTTTTGGCATTTTTGAAGACTCAAGATCAGTTACTTTGTAGATAATCCTTTAATTGGTATTTGTCTGACCTTTTTATTACGATCCAAGTGAAATGGTTTTTTTTTTTTTCTTTTGCAGGAATACTACCGACTTGATGTTGTACCCTTCTCAGTACCTCTAGTTAGGAGACACGTTAGCTCATTTTATCCTTCATTGATGAAGTTAAGTTTGATCATTTAATTAAGGTAGAGTCCATCAGGTTTTCTCAATATCAAACATACCTTTTCCTCTTTGAAATTAATAAGTTATTAGTAAACTGAGACTTTCACACTGTGGAATATCCTCTCCAGCAATCTTCCACCCTTGTTTTGGCATTTATTTCTGATTCTTAGTAGAATCAGTTATTACTGTGGTGGTTTCCCGTTGGTGATTCTCTAATTCTATCGACTCTTCTCGACATTTATTAGTTAGAATTCTTCTGTAAAGAAAAGCTTTTTTTCTTCTCCACCCCACTTAAAAATATTATTTATAATTATAATACACATGCATGTAAGATATATTTTACATCTGTATGGACTGATGGATTAAAAAAATCATTGTGTTATAATTGGTTTCTGCCATCCTTCATTATGACACTCAAGTTAGAAGCAGTTTGATGTAGATCCACACTAACTTAGTCCTTCTCTTGATAACCTGAGAGCTGTGTGGCTTTGAATCTAACATGGATCAGAGCTCTCTTGAGAAATGTTAAGACTATAGCTATTAAGAGTTGAAAGAGGTCTTAAACATTACCTTTTCATGGACGGTAGGAGTTGTCTATATAGTGTCTTATGCCCATCTGTGGAAAGTGTCCATACTATTTGTTTTCTCTGGAATGCGTATCTTCTTCCCAGTCAAGATGCCTTTATTGCAGCTGATTCATTACACACCTTCTGCCATCTGGTGGTAGGTTACTGAGCCTATATGAGGAGACCAGTCACATACAGCCTTTTGATATTTGGAAACCAAAGCAGGACCTATGCTCTCCAATACTGTCCCCACATCAATGGACAGTGCCTAATTAGCAGGTTATTTCTTTGTTGGTAAGAATCTTTCATTTTAAATGCTTACAAAATTTTGGAGGAGGAAAGAAGATGAGAAATATTTACTGGTCTATGTGTTGGGAACTGTTACAACTGCTAAGTTAAACTGCTAGAAGTTCTACAGGGTAGACACTATTATGCTTATTTTATATATCACAGAACAGAAAGGTAAATATTCTGTCAAGGTCATGCAGCTTGTAAGTAAGTGGTAGAGCCAAAATATGAAACAAATTTAGCTGACTTGAAGGCTGTGCTGTTTCCATTCACTACATTGACTCTAAAGAGTGGGGGGGGGGAAGGGGAGCAAGTGACTTATTTATGTGTAAATCACTGGAGGCCTCCCCAATGTCAGACTGAAATTAACTGGGTTATAAACAACTAAGATATATTAAGACATGATATTATATATACTTTTTTAGATGAATGCTGTTCTGATATCAGATTTCCTCATTTCTACCATAAATTTAAGGATTCAGTAGGGTCAAGTATTTGAGACAGCCTGGATTTAGTAATCACAGACCTGATTTTGTTCAAGTTTGTTTCTGTCTCTTAAATGTATGAATCTGGACATGTCAGTAGGTGTCCCTAAGACTTAGTTTTCTCATACTATAAAATGGTAATGTGTATATAGTATTTGGTCTATAGAGTAATAAACATTAAATTAAATATATAGACAAAGTGCTTAGTTCAGAGCCTGACAGAATTTGTGCTCAATAGCTGACAAGGATTGTCATTACTAATTATGAGAGGAATGAGTGGGAATCTTTTTTGGCCCTGTAAATATTCCTCAGATGAAGATATCCCTGATGCATCTTCTTAGAGATGGAACAGTAAGTTATTCTTAATTTCTATCCTTGGCCCTACTTAACATTTAAATGAAAGTAGTTCTTAGCCAAACATTTCAGAGTCTTAGTACTTAACCTGTGATAGTTTTAAATCACTGGCGAATAAACATTTTTTGGTAATATTTGTAAGGTAGATTTTGATATTTATATCAGTGTTGTTGAGGCAAAGAAATGGAGTACCATCCTCAAATATTCTTAATGTAACTTTTTTGTGTATATAAGCATGTTCAATTCTCCCTTGACTTATTGAAATAGAAATACATGACATTTTAATTAATTTGATACATTTATTGTCTTGTTATATATAGTTCATCATTTTGTAGAATACTTTGCAATGAATTCACTTAAAAATATTTGTTATTTATTATATGCCAGGTGAGAAGTTACTTTACAAGTCCTAAGACATAAGAAAAAAGTTAGTAAATATAAAAATATCAAGTATTAAGTAAAAATATCAAGTATAAATATATCAAGTATCAAGCACTATGCCTCATATAGGAGATATAAAAATTAATAAAGTACTGTCTTTTTACTCAATGAGGTTAAAGTCTGGTTTATCATCATAATTTAATGAAATTAGTATTATTAAGTACATTCATTGAGAGATGAGGAGACTGAAGTTAAGAGAAGTTGAAATAATTCACATAAGTTCATACAGAGAGTAAGAAGTACAGTCGCAGTTTGGGTTAATCAAATATTTTTATAATATTGTTTTATTTCTTATATTGACTTTGTAACTATATCTAGTTATTTATTATTTATTTATTTTTAAAAGTTTTATTTTAATTTTTGAGAGAGACGGAACACAAGCAGAGGAGGGGCAGAGAGAGAGGGAGACACAGAATCTGAAGCAGACTCCAGGCTCTGAGCTGTCAGCACAGAGCCTGATGCAGGGCTCAAACCCACAAACTGTGAGACCGTGACCTGAGCTAAAGTCAGATGCTTAACCCACTGAGCCATCCAGGTGCCCCCAGTATAGTGGTCTTTACAAATGTATACTGGGGGCGCCTGGGTGGCTCAGTCGGTTAAGCATCCAACTTCAGCTCAGGTCATAATCTCGCAGTTTGTGGGTTTGAGCCCTGCATCAGGCTCTGTGCTAACAGCTTGGAGCCTAGAGCCTGTCTTCAGATTCTGTCTCCCTCTTTCTCTGACCCTCCCTTGCTCATGCTGTCTCTATCTCTCTCTCTCAAAAATAAATAAAACATTTTTAAAAATGTATACTTGATGTTGTGGGTGAGACATAATTTATGGATTATGCTGTTTTCTTTGCTGAATTCTGAGTTTTTCTGGATGACAGTCAATTCATAGTGATCCCTTAGATCTTGTAGAGAGGTGTTTCTCAACCAGGAGTAATTTCTCCCATCCTAGGAGATATTTGGCAATGTATGGTGATATTTTTGGTTGTCACAACTTGAAGGTAATGATAGTATATGGTAGGTAGCGATCAGGAATGCTTCTAAACATCTTCAATTCAAAGTAAAGCACCCTACAACAAAGAAAGATCTGATCCAATATTTCAATAGTGTTGAGGTTGAGAAAGCCTATTGTAGATGTTTTAAACGTTGTTAGAAAGGGTATAGTACAGTTCCCCACTGTCCCCCCCACCCTCAGAGTATTTCCCTTATTCTAGGACACAGTCCTCATTTCTAATGTGTGGCCTTTGTAGGGTCTTAACTAAATGCCCAAGGTACTAAGTGAGGTCTCTCTATTCCACTGAGACTGGCTAGAACTCTAAAGTCTCACAGCACTTTATAACCACCTATATCTTTATTCAGGAATCACTTCACAGCAGCTGTTCTCTAGATGGACTCAGTTTTACCCTGCTCAAGTGCAGTCTAGTGCCTGGCCAAAGTCATGAAGGGCACCTCCATGCAGAGTTCTGGGGACCCAACTTTTCACATCTTCCCCATCTCAACTGTCTTTCCCTTTAAATTATAGCCTCTTAAGCAACCCTAAATTCTAAACTTTGTCTCCTCTGACTAATGAGACTTCCACTTTCTGTACTTAGATAGATAGAAATATGTGGTCAATATGAAGCTCACCCTACATGTTTCCCTTCTGTCAAGGATTATAGCCCGGTATAGTTCTTCGTCCAGTGCTTGTAAACAATTGCCCCATATACTTTGTACAGTTTTATAGTTTGCAGTGAGAATATTTCCCATACTAGTCATTCAATCAAGGCCAGAGTTAGATATTTCATACTGGAATTGAATGTCAAGTCTAAATCTTAGGTATCCTTATCATTCTTTGAGATTAACAAGATATTCTTTTAATCAGAAGTAATTCTTTGGTAATAGATGAAGATATCATTGTAGCTTCCTTCTCTAGAAAATACTAGAGAGGAGCATTTCTGATTGACCTTCTTATTCCATTCTCCAAGGAGCCATTTAAATGTTGGCTAATGAGAACATACAAATAATGCCTTCTCTCTACCAGTGATAATAATAGCTATCTTGTATTGTAGCTTTCTATTGCCAGCACTGTGCCAGTAGACTTACATATATTTTATTTTATTTAATGCTCACAGCAGCCCTATTTCTTTTATTTTACTTTTAAGGGAACTGAGGCTCTATCAGGTTGAGTAACTTGCTCAAGTTTTTAGAGCTAGTGAAGTGACAGAGCTGAAACAAAGGCTTACGTTTGTCTGACTCTAAAGCCTTAAATGTATATCAGACAGAGCAGGACAAATGATGTTTCAAGCAACCCCTAAAACTCAGTGGCTAACCACAGTAACAGTTTATGAAAGTGTTCTTCTCATTCCCAATACATTCCAGTAAGGGTTTGTTGTCAATGCCTCCTCATGCCATCCTTCTTTCCTGTGGCCCCATCATTCCCTGTGGACTTGGAGTTCTTTGCTCCTACTTCATCAGAAGACAAAAAGAGAATGTAGAGGAGCAAGCTGGAGGCTTTTCAGGCTGGTAAGTGGAGAACATCATTTGTGATCACATCCTGTTGGGCAGAAGTCAGTTATAGAATCTGTCTCGAGGCCAGGAAATATAATCTGGCTATGTCCTCAAGAAAAAAAAAAAAAGGGTTTTGTTAAAGAACTAGCTAGTCATTAAGCCAGATTCTCCCCTAAGTTGCTAGTTGGGAAGCATTTATACACTTTTCTCTAAATGCCGTTTTTTTTTGTTTGTTTGTTTTTAATGTGGAGTTTAAGAAGCAAAACAAATGAACACAGGGAGAAAAGTAGAGATGAAACCAAGAGATAAACTCTTAACTAGAGAGAACAAACTGATGATTACTTGAGAGGTGGGGGAGGGGAATGGGTTAAACAGGAGATGGGCATTAAGGAGGGCACTTGTGTTAAGCACGAGGTGTTGTATGTAAATGATAAGTCACTAAATTCTGTACCTGAGACTGGTGTTGCACTGTATGTTAACTAGCTGGAATTTAAATAAGGATTTAGGGAAAAAATAAAACACTTGTATCTTAAAATAAACAAATTTTTCTAGGCTGAGACTTGGTTTAGTATCACACATTATTATCCTTGAGGTTAGTGAAAGTTAACACGAATCATGTCTTGAGACAATTAGGATCTTCAGAGATCATGTATCATATTGTCTCTCAGAGGGGCAATAATAATTATCAATATCCCCAATTTTAAGGTATACATTTTGATTCCTCATTTTTAATACTTTAATCGATAGATGGTATCTACATTATTTTAGTTAGGACACCACTTGCTCTCCTATCATTCCCTTCTCTCATATGCTGCTTTGACCTGGGCTACTGAGGAGTCAGTGCCCTTTTTTCTTGGCCTTTATCTTGTCCGCATATCAGGATTTCAGAATGGTATCTTCCAGTGAAAGCTGAGAGTCTATAAACACAAAATGGGTGTCAGGAACTTTCTAACTGTCCTAAAACCAATATCAGTGCTAAATTAAGAGCCAAAAAATAATTACTATTGCTTCTCAGCTTTTTGGCTAAGATAAAGTATAGTATTTGTTCTTATCAGTTTGATATTTGAATGTCCTCTATCCTAGGACAATATATTAAATGGATTTTTGGAGCAGGGAGATGGATACACGAGCTGGCTCTATACACTCCGTGCATCAACCTGGTGTCATGATACTTCTAGGAAAGGTGTACCCATTGTGGTTATAAACGACAAATTTGAGGAAGACACTTCCAGAAAAGGCTGTGTAGGTTCCTTTGGGAAATGGTGGCAACGCAAGGGACACCAACAGTTAACTTAGAAAGAGGCAAATGGACAAAGCACTTTGATCAGGTTGCTTTGCTCGCCCACCTTTCTTTTGATTTGAGAACATCCATACCATTTGTTTGTTTGGAGTGTTTGTTTGGAGTGTTTGAGCAAATTCCCTGAATTTCATTACAACTGCACTTGCCCTAAACCTGGACCTCCTTTGCCCTCCTTATGCCAACACATCTAACATTTCCCCGTCTTTAATATCTTTCCTCCTCATTCATCCTGCAGAGGACTGCCATTATCTTTTGAAAGTGCAATTCACATTAGGTCTTATTCTCGCTCAGACACTTTTGGCACCAGTGGCACATTTCTGTCTCCAAATCACAGCTCTCCCTTACATCTCTAACTTTGTGTGTGGGTTCTTCCCTCATTCACCCTCTGATCCAGTCAGACTGGTGCCCTTTGTGTTCCCAGAACTTGTTCCATGCTGTTTCACATCTATGACTTTATGAATGGAGTTCTCTGTATCTGGGAACCTCGTCTCTCCTCCTCAAAATCCTGCCCAGTTTTCAGGGCCCAAGTAAAACCTGATCTCTTTCATGAAGACTGCACCCACATTTCTGGTTAAATAAATCTCTCTCTTACCTGTGTTTGTGTAGCACTTTTTACTGGTCATAGTCAGCTTTGTGTCTCATCTTCTCTGCTAGGCCACAAGAGTCTAGGAATTAGGTATTTTGTGAACCTTCCTATCCACCTCCTGCAGTGCCCAGTATCACTCCTTGCTCAGCAAAGATGCTTAGAAATGCTTATTGGGCAAAATTAAAAGCAGACGGTGATATCAACTGTACAAAGACTTTTTCCTCAAGTTAATCTGGAAACTGAAAATAGACTATCCTCAAAATGATTAGTAATGTACTTGAGATAAATTACTTATGTACAACCTAAAAGTGCATTTAAATGGACTCTCTTTAAAAAAAAAAAACAGAAACAATTCCTTCAAAAAGTTAATTTTCTAATAGATCTTTAGTATTTTATTTTTAATGTTTATTTTTGAGACAGAGAGACAGGGAGGGGCAGAGAGAGAGTGAGACACAGGATCCTAAGTAGGCTCCAGGCTCTGAGCTGTCAGCACAGAGCTCGACGTGAGGCTTGAACTCCCAAACTGCGAGATAGTGACCTGAGCCAAAGTCAGACGCTCAAGGGACTGAGACACCCAGGTGCCCCTATGATATCTTTTAATGGTCTGCATTTTCTCAAAGATAATATTAAATACTCTAATTAGGTAGGAAGAAAGGTTGGAATTATCCCCATAAAATGTATTCTGATTTCCAGTTTCCAAAAAGGCATCTGAAATGATAGGTATCAAGTGTGCCTGCAGTGCGCTACTGCCCGTGGCTTCGTTGGCAGTGTTCTAGATACAGTTCTGCTTGTAGATTGGTTCTGTCCAGGAGAAGCACAACTTTTGTTGGAAAGCACAGCCGCTGGTGCAGCATCTAAACGAGTCATCTATAGGAGAGAGATCCTTCAGAGAGGATGTGTATCTTCATCAAAATTCTAACTGCGTTGAAACTGTCACTCAAAGAGTTAACATCTTTGCAGAATAAAAAATGCAATGGAGAGGTTTCAGGCAAAGCATGGGGAGCCTGATAAAATTATCAGTGAATTAAATTCAGACAGATGGCTTTGGAAAGAAATGAAGTACACAAACCTTATGTAGAGTATAATGACTCTCACTCTGACAGGGGCTTTGTCAACAGGGTAAGCGCTTTTTTTTTTAAACTGGATTTTAAAGCAGTTGGAAGTCAAATTCTTCTCTATTTCTGAAGGTGTTATTTAGTACTTAAACAACAAAAACTACAATAGTTTGTAAAGCCACCTGGACAGCCTCAGACTCCAAAGCTCTGGGTGGAGGTGCACAGCGTGACCGAAGGCACAGGGTAGGCGTCAACTGCTGCTGCTTCTTACTCTTCTCAGACTCACTGCCCACATCAATAGGTCCTTGGCAGCTAAAGTATTTCTACAGAACAGAGGCCAGTCATTAGCTCTGCTTACAACAGCAGGATAGCAAGGGAAGCTTCCTGCCATTTAAACACACACATGCTGACGAAAGACACAAATAGACTGATTTCTGTTTTTTAAAATTTCAGTTTTTACCGTTGTTTGTGGTCGTATTAAAAAAAAAAACCTCTTAGAAAGAGCATCCCATTCAATACTCTCGCTTTATATTTAGACAGAAATGACAGGAAAATAATATGTTATTTCTCTCTCAGGAATTCTTTTTCCTTATAGTTTTTATTTTATCTTCACGCATTTGGCTCCAGGAGCCCCCTCTTTCTGGTGACTAGCCCTGCCATCTTCATGCTTGCACGCCGAGGCCCAGGCTGCCTCTTAGCAATGGACTTTGCCTTTGTTCCAGACCAGATGTTCTGTTTCTCCCTGGTAACAGTTTGCATTGTGGTACCTTATTATACGGTGCTCTCTGGAACTGGTGCCAGGGTAGCCTCCGAATCAGCCAAGAGCAGCGCCGAATCAATGAGACAGCTGGCGGCCTCCCGAGGGAGGGAACGTTTTTACCTTTTTGATTCATGCAGTCTCCGCTAGTTCAGATCCAGGATGCCATGAATGATTTTTCTTAGCGACAGGTGAGAACAAAAAAGCTTTGTAAACCTAACTCAATAGAAGCTGGAGACTCGGTGTGCTATTGATTAAAGGGAGAAGACGATGAAGAGGAAGTGTACACACAGTCCAGTTGCATTTTCCCCGTAATCGACTTCTGTGCTCTGGCCTGTGTTGGAGCTGTCAGCCTTGCTGGGAGGAGAGGCTTGAAAATCAAAAGTATTGTGTTTATTGACCTAGAGTCCTAGAGTTAGGATTTTAATCATGTCTCTAAGATTGCATGTTATCTACAAAAACAAGGAGATTACTCCTTTTTAAAAAAAATTTCTAGCTATAAAATTCACTGACCTATTGCTAACCTTGCTAAAAATTCAAGGTGGCTTTAATGGGCTTGTTGATATTTAATATTTGGCTTTAATATTTGGGATGTGTTTATTTATCAGGGCTATGGATTTGGGTAAAAGTCATCCCCATTTTCACTCAAGGATTACAACTCAGTTTGAGTTCTTGTCCTAGGTCCTACTCATCAGCATACTTTTTGAGTGAACAAGAATGCCAGTCCTGCCCTGCCTTGTCTCCCACTGCTCTGTAAAAACAGGCCAGTTCTTGAGCCATTGTAATCAGAGGACCATTAGATGACATGGCACAGTACCTGAGATCTCCAGTCCTAGTGTGGCGGAGAGGAGAAAATGTGACAGTAACAGAAGTCAGGGACCCTGTAGTACATCATCCCCATCAATCATGGCAGATGTGTTGGCAACATGATGGATGACACCCAAATACTGACCTTGGTGGGTCAGCCTTTGTCACATAAGTAACAGAATAAGTCAATGCAGTGGGTCTACCTACCATCAAATAGGAGCGATAAGCTGTGACTGCAGCAGAGGGAAAACGAACATTAGTGTCAAATGTTGTCTATATTTCTGAGCCAGAAGTAGCTGCTATCTTATTGTTCAACCATTGAATGGGATGGGAAATTTCAGGAAGGAGAAAAAAATCAATGTTATCAAGGCATGCTTGTAGCATTATGAGTTTTTCTTTTAACTAAGCTCTTACTTAGACAGTAGTGAGTCTGTACAATAGACATTATCTTAGGGTGAAAACTATTATAACACAGATTACTTTAAACCTGAGTATTTGCTCATATACATGCAGTTCAACACTTAGTTGGTGACAGATGGTTTGGCTTGGGGATAGACATAATTTAGTCTGGGAATTCTGGTGATTTTTCCCATGGTAGTCTTAGAATTTGTCTCTCAAAAAATCTCCCAAAGTTTCATAGTTATAAATGACCTATCCCAAATCCCTTCTCTGAATTTAAATATTACTTGATTGGTTATAGAATGTAAGGAGAAATTCTCAACAATGAGCAGCGGGACATGTGGAGGGCTTGATGGCTACTGAGGATAAAAGAAATGAAGAAAAGATTATGATCCACTTGATTTTCATAGGAAAGTGATATTGGAATAGATTGAAGCAAGATCTACCCATTTATTTTCCAGATGGCTGTATGCCATGTTTTAAGAAATTCAGTCAGCTTTATCATTGAGAACCACTTCCCTAAGCTGATGGAATCACTGAAAATCCTGTCTCCTCTCTTTTGGAATCAATATTAAAATCTCAAGAGACTCAGATATCAAGTTCTTGTCTCCTCTCCAAGGTAAAAAACTCAGGTTGGCATCCCTGAGGCATCCAGTCAAGGGGAGCCAATCAGGTGGTGCATTTACTTTTAGGGGTCAGAACTTGCATACTTCCAATCCAGTCTGTTTGAGTTGGTATGTACCTTTCTCAAGACATCTTCTGTGTCCTTACCACTGTGCCAGCTATCAGTAAAGAGTTTTTTGTTTGTTGAGAGAGAGAGAGAGAGAGAGAATCTTAAACAGGCTTCACACTTAACGTGGAGCCTGATGAGGGGCTTGATCCCATGATCCTGAGATCATGGCCTGAGCTGAAATCAAGAGTTGGACACTCAGTCAACTGAGCCACCCATGTGCCCCTAAAAAGAGGTTGTTTTAAGGCAAGCAATGAAATGTTATCATAACAAGCTTTTTGGAACTTCAAGAGGTAGGTGAAAACTGAACATGCCTATGAAGTCAGGAAGGATTTAGAGAGAAAAGGGGCAATATTATATGCATATTAGCTTTGTAAAGGTAAAGAAATCTAGGGGTGTTTCAGAGTCAACCTTCCCTCTTTTGAGATTGGTATCAGGGAGGGTGACTATATCTTCTCATGGATGGCCTGATGATATAAACTATTTGTCTGATGCAGAAAGACATTTCTTATGTTCTCCAGTTCTTGCAATTGGAGTAGATGCTGAGCATCCAAAGCATATGGATGGGTTGTGTTTGGCTGTGGGGACTACTCTCTAGAGATAGAAGATAAGGCATAAGTGCTGATGGTATTCTGGATGTGTTTCTTTCCGTTCTGGATGAAGCCAAAGATTCTAGTAGACGAAAACTAAGTTGTCTTCGTAATCTTTCCCATTCTTCTTGACTGCAGGATTTATTAGGCATTGCTCTTTGGGTCTAGATATCATTTTTGGATCATATCATCATAATTCTATGTGTGTGTGCTGGGAGGGCAAAGTTGCAGAGCAGTTACTCAGCTGTACTGAGGAAAGAGGCAATTATGAGAACACATTTTAGCCCCACTTGTCAGAGTGAGTTTCACCCAGGCACAAGGGAAGCATTAACTTGGGCAGTGTCCCTTTTTGGAGGCTTAATTCAGTTTTTTCTTCCCTTTAATTGTGTGATTTCAGTATTTTAGCCACAATCCCTAGGCTGTAAGAGCCTTTAAACAGCTCTTTATTATGAAGCAGGGCATGGGTTTTTGAAGAAGAATGAACAGGGAACTGCATAATTTATAGGAAAACTGCACGATAGACTTTTTCTTTACAAAGAACATTGGGGTTACGTTGGCACTAGCCAGGTACCTTTTTAATGAATAGTCAGTAATCAGCAACAGCTACAGTAAATGCTTGAATTTTTTTCTTTTATGTGCTATAAGTCCATAAATTAAGCATCTGATTCTGATTGCTGTCATGAAAACATATGCCTTTTGCTACCTACCCCCACTGCTCAGATCCCCTGCATCAGCTCATGCTCAGTTTAGAGCAGTATGAAAAATGAAGGGCAAATCTCTTTTAATATGTTCAAATTTCATTTACTTTAAATACTCTAACAGAAAAAGGATGTTGACAATACACTCTGCTTTCTTTTTTGGATCTAGATCACAGTTTGGGTTTTAAGACAGCAGTATTATGTTCTAGAATATAAGAAAACAAGTTTTTACTCTTTTTTTTAATATTCAGGAGCCATTAAAATAAATTGAATTGCCAAGGTGTCTTTTTTTTAAGCAGAGCTTTATCTGAATTGTAAGCTTTCCATTTGCTCATTCCTCTAAGATTTTGCACATGCTATTTTCATCACTTGGAATGTATCCTTCTTTTTTCTATTCTCTGCTTCTCAATATTTCTAATTTTAACAAAACCCCAAACAAATGCTTCAGGAAATTATTCTTTTCTAATGTCATCTGCAGTCAATCATGTTCACTTCCCTCTCAGTGGTTCCTTAGCCTCTGTGAAGTTAGTGCGAACAGATGGTTATTAATTTATAACCAAGATCCTTTCTGAAAGTTTAAGAATATTTTTAAAAATCTAAACATTTTTTTTCTAATTTCAACAATGTCATATGTGGTAGTTATGGCTCCAGGCCCAGCAACAAAGTCTATTTATCCCAAAGTATATATTAAGTACAAATATTTAAAAAGCATCATCAGAAAATATTTTGTAATATTGACAATAAAAGAAAATCTTAGAGTTTCATATATTCCAGGTACTGTTTTTAGTCCCTTACAAGTGCTAATTCATTTACTTTTCACAATATTCCTGTAAGGCAAGTACTATAAGTTTGCTTATTTTACAGAGGTGGAAACTGAGGCACATGGAGTAACTTCTCAGGTTTGCAGAGCTAAGTGGTAGAGCTGAAATTCGAGTCCAAGAGTATTCAGAAGATAACTTTGGGGCCCTGTTAAGTGCTTTAGATGGCAAGAAACAAAAACAACTTCATAAATTTGGTATCTGATAGTTTCCTCAAAGGCTTACTAGGTGTCAGTGTTGTCCGATACAGCTTTGTGGCTAAAGGGGCTAAACTAGGACGTAGGGTTTGTAGGGGGAGGTGAACGTGAGAAATATGTGTGGAGTGTTTATTATTCAATTATCATAACTTGGAGAATGCCTTATTAATGGTTGTCACTTGCTGTTATACTTAACTTTTCTGAGTTTATGTTTTTCCTTTAGCTCAGTAAATTATAGTATTTTAGGGACAGACAATATTGTGTCTTTCCACAGCTCCTGCAACTGACTTTCTCATATTTGGAAAATGGCAGAAGTCATTCCAACAGAGTACAGAAGTAAACCTTGCCATGGGAGAAACAGCTTCCTGTTCAAAGTACTTCCTCAGCAAGGTAAGTTTCTTACTGCATCTCAGGCAGTGATCTGAACATCAAATTCACACACTTAGTATTGTTGAATACATGTCATACAGCATTTTGAATCTTGACTTTTGCATAAGTACAGTGATTTCGTAGTGTAAGTGTGAAAAGTACCCCTTGTGTCATTCTGTTAGCTGAAGAGAGTGACTTTTGCTGCTGTCTTTTGTATTTCCCTGTGACTGCCTGAGGAGGGAGTGACATGGAATGGAGGAAGCCCAGGAGAAGATTTGGGTAGGATATAAACACTGTGGAGAAGTGAGGTGTTTTGCTTTGTATTAGATAAGAAGAATTTCCGCAAGTCAGGATCAGCAAATTTGTACACTGTTCTGGTAAGCCGCTTCCCTTCTCCAGCCCACTTATTAATTTTCAGAAGCCTGACAGAATGGCTAAAAGGATGATCAATTTCGAGTGTCACTCCTGGCATGTTTTTAGCCTCATGTAAAAGGAATTCCTGACAAGTAACCCTGTTAGTGCCCTCAAAATGTCTCCTATTATTAAATATTGGAAATAAGCTGAAATAATGAAATGAGCTTTTTGATTTTTTTGGTCACCAGTGTGGTTGGGCTAGGAGATGATGAGATTAGTGTCTATTATGGACTATTAGGTGGGCTTACTTAAGACTCAGACCAGGAAAACTTTGAGAGAAATGAACACATTTCAGGAAAACTACTTTTCTTTAGTAGATTTGTTTGGAACAAATGGCATATCTTTACTCATTTTCCAAGTGATTGTATAACATTGTTACCTAGCAGATAAAATCCTCTTTCTCTTCCTCCCCCTCCTTATGCATTTTTATTCTAATATGTTGCTTTAATCCTGGGTAGGTAACTGGTGTCACTGGGGCCCTGAGCTGTCCCTGAGAGAGTTGTGGGTGGCACTGTGGATGTCTTTCTACCAGAGGGACACAGTATCTTTCTCTCTTTGGGTTTTATTTTCTCTTTCTCCTCACTAAGGTATTTTTTTTTCTTTCCTGGATGTCACATTTTCTTCCTTTTTCTTTTGATAACACCTTCTATCCTTAAATCTTTAGGCCAAATCGTAGGTGATGTTGAACATTTAGATGCGTATTGGCACTAAAGCATATGCTGATGTTGGTCTTAATTCCATTTTTATCTTAATACTTGGTGAACTGATTTTATTTCCAATGTGCTTGGTGAAAAAAGGGGAGAAGGTTATTGCAGAACCTAGTTGCAGAATTTCTACTGCAAAGATGTGGAAAATTCTAAGAAAGATAAAGCCTTAAGGTCAGACAAACATTGCATGGCCCTATGTGGATAGGTAGTGGCAAACAGGAGTGCCTGCCCATGGGAGCCAGATATTTAACACAAGTAAATGGCATAGACCTAGTAAGAATGGAAAAGAATGGAAGAGCATGTCGGCCATTCAAAGGGGGCCAAGGGGATGCAGCTGCTGTTCAATTCTATAGCTTCAGTCCTTAACAATTTGCAACCTACATGACTTTAACTTGGGGTGATGGTAACTAATCTAGCTATATCTGTATCTGTGTGTGTGTGTGTGTAGTTCTGGGGAAGACAGAAAGAAAGATAGGGAGGGTTCCTGGGTGGCTCAGCCAATTGAGCGTCTGACTTTGGCTCAACTTATGTGAGTTTGAACCCCACATTGGGCTCACTGCTGTTAGCATGGAGCCTGCTTCAGATCCTCTGTCCCCTGCTCTCGGCCCCTCCTCCACTCATGTTCTCTCTCTCTCTCAAATATAAAAATAAACATTAAAAAATAAAAAGAAAGAAAGATAGGGAGAAGGAAAGAAAGAAAAAGAAAAAAACTGTCTGCAGGCCAAGAGCACCATAGGCAGCTTATTTGTGATTTCTGCCATAAATACTATGAGTTCTAGAGATAGATTATTGTAATTTTGTTACACCTGGGAATCTTAATGTTACCAGAGTGTTCTGACAGAAGTTTGAGCCCAGTTTTCTAGATGAATGTTCATCCACTCCGTTAAAACTCTGTAACTCATCAGAATGTGAAATTCTGAACTAAGACTGGAAATAATAAACTGACTAATTAAATGACATCACCTACTGTAAAAGACAAAGAGTTATTAATTTATAAAGCTAATTGGATTGGAATCCAGCTAAACTTAAACCAGAGTTACATCCTAATTGCTCTTTTACTTTAGAAAATATGAAAGACCATGAGATGATATTTTTATGGTGACAGTTCTTAACAATCCATGCAGGCCTTCAGTAGAAGTCTTTATTAGAGGAGTGGTATTTGAAAGAATAAAGTGTTACAGCCCAACCTTATAGAACTGACTTGGGGTGCATTAGAGAAAAAAGAAAAGAATTTATAAAGATTGTTAAAAAGTGCAACCTCCTTTCTATATGTACTAATATCTAATACCCTCATAATGTGTTCTTTAAAAATTTTGTTTTCTGAAATGTTGTCTGAAATACAGATTCTACAAACGGAGTTGTTTTCAATACTTTAAACCAGTTAAGAATTGTTTCCTTTGTGTTAATAGAGCTGTCAGGTTGCTTATACTCATGTTGGCTTTGATGTCTGTCAAGAATGGACAACCAAAGAGAAGGTTGGAGGCCTGTTTGATGCGGCACTCCCGTAGATGCAAAGTGACTGACTTTACCAAGTGGAAGAGTGTGCACACACAGTGTGACAGGAGTAGAGGGTGCTCGGTTGTCTGGTCCGAACGCCCACTGATGTTTGAGCATTGCATCGTGAACGATTCCGTTCAGACATGTTTCTCAGACGTTTGCCTCAGACTGCAGGGGCTCTTCCTTTCAAAACTGAAGTTAGAACAACCTCAGACAGATCAGTTTTCCTCCTCGGTGAGTTTCCTCTAGCTGTTACCCAGCCTCCCGAACCTGTGCGGCCTGCTGAGCTTCTAGGGAGTCCTGACCACACCCACATCTCCTGTTCCTTACAGTCCGGTCAGGAAGTATCAACTGCAGCTTAATCCCTAATACCGGGGACTGTCAGAACGCTCATCCCCACCCACTGTGGGCTCCCAGGAGAGGTGCTGAGTCCTTACACAGGATGCTGGAGGCCTGTTTGTGTCAAGGTTTGTCTCCTGTGGCAGCTGCCTGGGGAATCCAGACCCTGCCTGGTGGCCGCAGCTGTGGGGAGCCAGGCCATGCAGGGCATCCCCACTTTCCCAGCTTCCTGCTGCTGCTTGCCTTGCACAGATGCCTCTCAGGGCTGGTGACTTTTACCTCTTTGGGCTCTTTCAGTCGTGCATTCCACCTAGTGACCTGTCCTTCATGTCTCTTTACTGGGTGCCCATTTACAGGTGCAAACAGTGTCTCATTATCAGCTCCCTCGTTCTGTCATTTGCCAGCCTTGTATCAGGCTGCCGTCTGTCAGCAGCCTGTCTCCTGCAGTTCAGAACCAATGTTCCTGCTCGTTGTTGCCTGCACACATCTCCCCTCTCCCCTCTGTCTGCCATCGGACGGAGTCTCAGCGCCACGCTCAAGGTGCCATTGTGTGGCACAGGGTTAGGAGAGACTCTGAACTCAACCACTTGTCAAAGATTATGTCTTTATGAGGCACTTTTAATTAGGCTTTGTTACTTGGCTCCTAGTTTTTCCCTACATCCCTCTCACTCTTCTTATCACTTGACCACATGCCCACCAGAGAGAACCATAATAATGATGAAGAGGGATTTTAGCTTGAACAACTATAGGACTTGAAAGGTGAATGAAGGTCAGGGGCAATGGCAATGCAATGAGTGGGAAGAACAAACCATTGTAATTCAGTCGCCACTCATACACCTTGTGGAGAAGACTATCGATAAAGGATCATAAGGCCTCTTTAAGGTTTTACATAAGAGAAGAAATCATCTATTTTGTTTTAGATAAGGCACATTGCTTCTGAAGCTGCTTTGTCTTGTCATATGACTATACTTTCTTCTTTTCAAATGTTTCATTTCTCTCTCTCTCTCTCTCTCTTTTTTTTTTTTTACTAGATGTAGAAAACTACTTCCTACCATAATTACACTGAAATGAATAGAACTGCATTTTGTTAACAGTACAAAAGAATGCAGTCTAGCATGTTGTAAGCCAATATGTGTATGATGTGTACATATTTCTCCCTGGACTTCTCTTCCAGTGAGCAGTGAGTGAACACACACACACACACACACACACACCTCTATAACAATCTCCTGTCATATCTGCCTAGATGGTAATGTCTTATGTAAATAAAGTCTCTAATTAATTTTTATAACCCATGTAGGCTTCTGCAATTCCTTTTCTCAGCACCATTGTGTACAGACTTAGCATAATATTAAAGTTCTTTTTATCAATTTTTATTCTTTAATCTGCTATCCTATTTCTAATCGGTAGCACTTTAAAAATCTATTTTTTTCTTTTGAAATCTTTTTTTCCATTGAACAGGAAAATTTTATAATTAGATGGTGTGATAAAATCAGCAAAATAAAAAAGAATCTCTCAAGATTTAACTTCCTGTGTGCTATCATTGGACAGCAACTTGCAAGGTGCCTGAGAATGCATGGCCTGAGAATTTGTTTGGACTGCACTTTTTCCAATAATTGAAGTAATAGTTCATGTGTGGATGCAGATTATAAAGTTCTGTAATAGTTCCCATTTGTTCATATTTTTATCCTTGCTGCCAGCATCTGCTTTATTTTCTGAATGCATGTGTAAGTACTTCCTAGAAGCTGTATGAGAACTTAACCTTCTCTCTTCCAGAGGATGAGAAAAGAATAAAAGATGAGGCTTTAAGACATCATTTTGCATCTTCCCATATTTTTCCAAACTGTGGAATTTATCCTATTTTGGTTTTATGATTCACACAGTGTAAGGACATAATTTCATTCATATTATCTCAGTCAGGTATGTACAACAACAGGCATGTACTTTATACACTGAGAGGAATTCTCACTATTCATTGCAGAGAACTTCTTTTTAAAATTTCCTGGTAGTAGGATTTTTATTATATTTTAGTCTGGAAACACAAGCATTCCTCTGGGGTCTTTCTTTTTCTGTGTGTGGAACCAAAGAAAGTCTCTAGAAGTCAGGAGCTGTGTCTTCCCTTTGCTTTGTTATGGGCAAATTGTAGAGGTTTCTCATTACAGATTGTGCACTTGGCGTCCTCTTACAGGTGCAACAGACCTTTCCACTTAGTTACAGGATGTGTTTCTGAAGACAAATTTTTTCCACTGAGAGAGGAGAGATCTTTTCTTTTTCCCCAGCCAGAAAATATCTGGTTAGCTTATGTTAATAACAGAATCCTCTATATTATGGCATAATTCTCTCCCTGTGCATCATCTGAAACGCTGCTCACATGGCTGGGTGTAATCAGGAAGTGGGTGGTGTGATTAAATAGCCCTAGTTTATGTTGGGGGCAGCTTGGAGCTAGAAACTTCAGAAAATATGTATAAGAACGTCTTACATTTCTGTTTCTTTAATTAAACAGTTTAAAATGCACATTTCCCCAGAATTTGATACCTTATCCCACCCACTAAATATTCTACATTGTAGATACATTGAATTCTCATAATCAGAACTTCTTGATAAATTATACCCCAACTGCCAGGATGTTGCGGACGAAATGACACAGAGGACAAGACACACACAAAAGACAGACACAGACACAACTCCGGCCGGAGGAACAATTCTACGCAAGCCCCTCTTGCGGTTTATTTTATACCCGGTAACTGGATACAAACTGAAATCTACAAGATGCATTCCTTTACCAATTAAGGGCAAGTAGCCAAACACCTTTCAAGGACAGGGGGGAGCAAAGGGAGGAAGCGACCACAACTTGTTTACTAAGAGGCCTGCTCACAATTCCAGCCTCCTCCTTATTTCTAAGGAGGGCATGTTCCCTCGTTTGCGAGCGGACCATTAAACTTGGATATTGTGTGCAGGCCTCCTGGCAGAGCATCCTGTTTGCAGGCATGCTTTGCCCAGGCAGGGAGCCCCGTGTGCAGGCGCATCCCCACGTCCCTAACCGCGCTTTCTTGTGGTCACTGTCGGGCTCCTACACAGGAGAATAGTGTAGTTAAAGCATCCAGAAGGTGAGGTTGAAGCAAGGTCAAATTAGAGGCAAAGGCGTGGTGTGATCATCCCCATACACGTCTTAGGTTGGGTGCCTCAGAAGCAAGTCCCCAAGATGAGAATTAGTGTATTAGTGTTTTTCTAAAGAAATGTTCCCTGGACAAACACAAGGGAATGAAGGAACCAAGGGTGTTATTCTGTGCTGAGATCCAGAGGCTTTGATCTATCCCACAGGGAAATACTTGAGGCAAGAAAACTGGGCTTCTCTAATTCTGCACTCCATGAGTCATTAGTTAAATACTCTGATGGTGAAGCAAGCTGACCCAGTAGCTTGAGGTCTGTATTTCATAGAAGAGTAACAAGTGTTATCCAATGGAGGTTAAGGTACACTGCAGCCAGAAGAGGCCACAGAAATAGCAAAGGGCAGGTAGGCAGAGCATAACACAACTACATGCTATAATTCCTGTGAGAGCTGGTTTCAGCTTCATAGTACCACCTCAAAGGTGGTTTCCTCAAAGGTCAATTGTTTTCCCTTTAGTTAAGCCTACTAGGATACTAGACCATTAACAGGAAGCTTGGGTACTAAAGAGAAGAGATATTCTGGAGCTCAATTCAATTTACTTGCAAGGTCTGACTGTGCACATCTCTTCCTAACTCCTTCAGTGGTGCACTGGTAACTTGCAATCACCTATGGTGGGAGTGTTTCTATAAGGATATTTGAAATCACCACATATTAGGGCTTAATTGGGGGGGGTAGGGATGGTAGCCAGTTAAATGATTACCATCATACCAGTCTGATAGCAAGCAAAAATGTTAATATAAAAAGATATTATTCAAATTGAACATTTATTCTATTAAATACACCAAATAATGTATATATTAATCACATAATGTATGGGAAAACATTTTGTAATCATCAAGTGCTATACACATGTAATTCTTGAAATTGCCTATTACAGCATAAGACACATACAACACTTCTCTCCAGTGCAATTAAACTGGCAAAATACTATAAAAATAATTGTGAAAAGGTGATTCTTTGGTTGTTCTGAAAAAACTGTTGCTGCTATCAGGCAAAAGCTATCCCACAAGAGAGTATAGTTATCACTTTCTTCTTTTATTTATTTTCCCAAGATGCCTAGTTAATTGCATATGACTCATGTCTTATACTTTGCTTCTCTCATAGGCAGATAGAACATGTTTGTTGGGAGAGGTCACCACATAAATGTGTAATACTCTCTTTTCTGGTAGATATTGTGAGGAAAGTAGACTAGTCCAATAGAAAGAAGCCACAACAAAAAAACCCAAGAATTTCCAGTCTGCCTGAACATTTTAGTATATGTGCTGCTGAAGTGAGCACTGCCTGAAGATTTTAAATGAACACAGTGCTCTTCAAACTTAAAAAAAAAAAGTAAAAAATATATATTTGTATATATTTATATATTTTATATATATTTTTAAGTGCTATGTCATGAAATCTTGTTTGAGGGATGGGAGGGTCACTTCAGTTCTTTTTGCAGCCCTCGATGTGCCATGGCCAGTACCCAGGCCCTGGGAAAGGCAGTGAAGAAAATTGCCCTGAAAAGATACATTCATACCCTTCTTCCATTCTAGAAAGGCAGTGAGTCCTATTTTATAGTTGAAGTTTTGAAAGCTCAAATATGGTAGGAGAATCAAACCCTACTGCTCAAAGGATGTTCATATCGTAATTTTGAAACATGGGAATATGTCATTTTATGTAACAAAAGAGACTTTGCAGATCAGATTAAATCAAGGATTTTTTAAAAAAATTTTAACATTTTATTTATTTTTGAGAGAGAGAGAGACAGAGTGAGCAGGGGAGGGTCAGGGAGAGAGGGAGACACAGAATCTGAAGCAGGCACCAGACAGGCTCTGTGCTGACAGCTCAGAGCCCGATGTGGGGCTTGAACCCACAAACCGTGAGATCATGACCTGAGCAGAAGTCAGATGCCCAACCGACTGAGCTACCCAGGTGCCCCTAAATCAAGGATTTTGAGTTGAGGAGATTGTCCTGACCCATTTGGATTCATCTAATGTAATTACAAAGATCCTTGTAAGACATATTCAGGAGGGTCAGAGCCAGGGAAGGAGTGATAGGGAAGCAGAGTGAGTGATCTCAGAGGGCGATGGACCAAGAAGGTGGCCTGGAGAAACTGGGGGTGGAGGGGGTGAGGATTCTTCCCCAGGGCTTAGGGAATCAGTATAATCTGGCCAATATCTGTTTTAGACTATTGCCCTTCAGAAGAACAAAATGATAAATTTGTGTTGTTTTAAGCACTAAGTTTGTGATACTTTGTTACAGTGGCAATGGGAAACAAATACACCAAGGTTCTAGACTTTAATCTCTCCTCTGAAGGTACCCGTTAGACCTCCTTTTTCATAGCGCTGTTTAGTGATTCCCGTGAGCTAAGCAGGGACAGTAATAAATGCAACTCTAGAGAGGAATGCTACATGTGACTTTTAATGAGCTCAAAAAATTTTTTCTGCCTTGACTCATTTATCCCAACAGATTTTTTTATATTAGAAAGGATTTTATTCTAACTTAGCATACAAAAACATTAATAGTTTCTAATATTTGAAGTCTTTTCAAATTTTATTATCTTCCTGCTAATCTGATTTTTACAAGCATTTTCTATTATAAATGAATTAGGCATTCATTATAGAAAATTGGAAATAGAAGGAAAAAGAAAAAGCATCCATTTTTCCATTATCAGAGAAAACCATTCAATGTTTTTTCTTCCAGTGTTTTATGCATAGTTTTTATATTTATTGTACTTATTTATGTAATAACATTTTGCATCCTGCTATTTTCACTTAATACTAAATAAATATTCACTCTATGCTTGTGAACTTATTGTAACTATAACTTTTTTTTCTGTTCTCTAATTTGTATTGTTGAATAAACCCAAACCCAATAATTAGGGTTCTTGGATACAAATATAAAAAAATATAAACTCTGGGGCGCCTGGGTGGCTTAGTCGGTTAAACGTCAGACTTTCACTTAGGTCATGATCTCGCGGTTTGTGGGTTTGAGCCCCGCATCGGGCTCTGTGCTGACTGCCAGCTCGGAGCCTGGAGCCTGTTTCAGAGTCTGTGACTCCCTCTCTCTCTGACCCTCCCCTGCTCACGCTGTCTCTCTCTCTCTCTCTCCTAGAAATAAATAAAGCATTAAAAAAATTAAAAAAATATATAAACTCTGGCTAATGGAAAGAGGAAAACATATTATATTGAAAGGGTATTTGGGTAACTTATGGAACTAATGGGCAGACAGGAGAATCAAGGGAGATGAAATGTAGCCAAGGTCACGCTGCCTAGGACACAGGATTCTGGTCATCAGGCTCTCCCTTCTGACTGTGCCATCTTTAAGAAATTATTTTTTATTTTTATTTTTTATAAGAAATTATTTTTAAAATGTTTTTATTTATTTATTTTGAGAGAGACAGAGAGCTCAAGCAGGGGAGTGGCAGAGAGAGAGGGAGAAAGAGAATCCCAAGCAGGTTCCTAGCTGACAGCGGAGAGCTCGAGGAGGGGCTTGATCCCACAAACCTGAGCAGACATCAAGAGTCAGATGCTTAACTGATTGAGCCACCCAGGCATCCCTGACTGTGCCATCCTTAAATGTTCCATACAATACACAAAGAGAACCAAGAAGCCTGTCTTTATGGTAGGAGGCTCCTTGCATAGCATAGAAACCATGGAGCGAATGTTCTGATATTACCCTCCTTAAATTGTCAGGTATTTTTTATGTTTAAATTTTTTTTAATGTTTATTTATTTTTGAGAGACATAGAGAGACAGAGCATGAGAAGGGGAGGGGCAGGGAGAGAGGGAGACACAGAACCTGAAGCAGGTTCCAGGCTGTGAGCTGTCAGCACAGAGCCCACTGTGGGGCTTGAACTCATGAAATGTAAGATCACGACCTGAGCTGAAGCTGGACGCTCAACCAACTGAGCCATTCAGGCGCCCTGAATTTTTTATATTTTTAAGGGATTTAAATGCTACTTTGTGATATGTAGGTATCTACCCAAGATTTCTAGGATAACTCCTTTCTTGGTTTACAGAACATATTAAGATATCATCTATATAAGGGCAAATATGATGCCTTGTGGAAGGATGTGATTTTGAAAAAAAATTTTTTTGTACCAAATAGTGGCATGGAGCTAGAGATTTCATAAGATTCTGAGGCAGGTTAGTAAAAATATACTATGCTTCTTCCCAGGTTATAGCAAACTGCTTACGGACTTTTCTGCTTTTAGTGATACAGAGAGAGAAAAACACTTACAAATTGAAATCTGTGTTTATTTGCTTCAGGAAGGACAGCACATCTGGAACAGCGCTTTCACATGGCACAATCAATTGATGAAGTGAGCATGTTGTTATTCCCTTAAATTCCTTAAGACCCTAATGTCTCCTGTGTGGGCTAAACTGAAAGGTTAAATGGGATTTTCCATTTTTGTTCCACAAATATGTATTCAGTGCCTAGTGAGTGCCACATCTATTCTATATCTTTGAGATACATCGGTAAAGAAAACAAAGGTTCCTGCCATAATGTAGCATATATTCTAGTGGGAATCACCTCCTCCGCATTTGTCATGATTAGAGGAAGACAACGGATCCTGGAGATTTACCCTGTGGGCAGAGAGGGAGGGTGCCAAGAGCTTCCAGGCAGCCCTCCCTGCTGTATGGCACTCACTTTTTTTTTTTTTTTTTTTTTTTACAAATAGTTTATTGTCAAGTTGGTTTCCATATAACACCCAGTGCTCATCCCCACAAGTGCCCCTCTCCGTGCCCATTCCCCTCCCCCCCCCAACATCCATCAGTCCTCAGTTTGTTCCCAGCTTTCAAGAGTCTCTCATGGTTTGCCTCTCCCCCTTCCCCCCACCATTTCCCCCCTTCTTCTCCCCCATGGTCCTCCATTAAGTTCCTCCTAATCCTCCTATACGTGCAAACATATGATATTTGTCCTTCTCTGCCGGACTTATTTCGCTCAGCATAACACCCTCAAGGTCCATCCATGTTGCTACACATGGCCAGACTTCATTGTTTCTCATTGCCATGTAGTATTCCATCGTACAGATAAACCACATCTTCTTGGTCCATTCGTCCGTTGATGGACACTTAGGCTCTTTCCATGTTTTGGCTATTGTGGAGAGTGCTGCTATGAACATTGGGGTACATGTGCCCCTATGCCTCAGCATTTCTATATCCCTTGGGTAAATTCCTAGCAGTGCTATTGCTGGGTCCTAGGGGAGTTCTATTGTTAATTTTTTGAGGAGCCTCCACACTGTTTTCCAGAGGGGCTGCACCAGTTTACATTCCCACCAACAGTATAGGAGGGTGGCACTCACTTTCTACCCTTGTCCTCAACATGGGTAGTACTGCCTTCAGGGACATTTTGAAAATTTGTGGGAACATTTTTGATTGTTACATGATTGATCAGTGCTACCAGATTTAGCAGATGAGGGCTGGGAATGTTAGTCACCCTGCGTGCAAGGCAGATTTCTACAAGAGAGAATTGTCCTATTCCTGCACAAATTGCAAATGATAGTCCAGATATTCTAATAGCCTAAACTAATTATATTCTTCACCAAAGCACTAATTATGCTTGGACACTTTTGATACCCTTTGAATCTCCCAGGAGTGTAAATTGGGAGTAGATTTTTCTTTGGAACTTTTTAAGAGGTGCACACAATTTTTCAAAATCAAATCCATGATGGCAATGCTGCTTCTGTCTCTTGAGTTATCAACATGACACACATATGTCACCCTTCACTGACAGCTGTTACATTCACAGTGATTCTTTGTATGGGACAAGCATCTGACCAATTCATTATTACTTCTAATGCAGTCATGCAATTGTGTAATTATAAATTAATTTCCTTTTATTTCTTCTTCATATTATAGGTAGGCCATTCTGATTGTTCTCTGTGTGTGTATGTATTTGTGTAAATTGGTTATATTTATGAATTTAATTCCAGGGAAGTAAAGGAGGCTTTTAAAAATATTTCATGGGGCCCCTGGGTGGCTCAGTCGGTTAAGTGCCTGACTTCAGCTCAAGTCATGATGTCATGATTTGTGGGTTCGAGCCCTACATTGGGCTCTCTGCTGTCAGTGCAGAGCCTGCTTTGGATCCTCTGTCCTCCTCTCTTTTTCTTCCCTCCCCTGCTCTCTCTCTCTCTCTCAAATAAATAAACATTAATACTTTTTAAAAAATATTTCTCAAGTTTTTTGACTTGAGATTCACCACTTCACTAGCTCCACAAATCAAGGAACCAGGAAGAGGATCTGTCAGCTGATGAGTTGGCAATTGTATCCCAGAATATAGGGAAACAACCCATGTAATTATGTTATTTATTGCATTATTATACTCATAATATTTTTGGGGTTCCACCAGGGCTATTTTGATATGCTCTTTGTTTGGAATTTATTGGTATTTATCAGAAGACCCAATAAGCCCTTATCTAACAGGTGAACTCCAGTGGTGCTCTGAGTAGCCAAGATTCAAAGTTAGCTTTAACGTGTGACTAAAAGTCCCCAGTGCCTCAGATTCCCTTTGAAGGCTAGGGGGAGGTTCATAGAAAGTGCCTGTATTGAGTCCTCCTCAAGGAAACCCCACTTCTCCTCCAGTGAAGAAGCTCTTCATCCATGAGGTATTGGAATCGTTGATGCTTGTGGCTCAGATTAGGCCTCTTTTCACCAGCCTGGAGTCTTACCAGTTATACAAACTAAGAAGCACTTTGATGATCTGCTCATACACTGTGGTGCCATAGACTTCATGGTCAGTTGTTCTCTGTCAGAATAACTGCAAGTCAGCCACTCCAGTTTTCACCCTGGCCCTCCTTTTGGTTTGTGATAGCCACTCTTATCTTGTGTTAGGTGGTTCAGCAGTGCTCCTGAACCTCTCTCATCTCAGGATCCTTCCATCCTCAGGGAGTTCAGGGTCTCCGTTTGCTGCAGTATCCCAGCCTTAGGCAAGAGCCATTTAAGTGCTTTTCAGCAGAGATACTAACTCTCCTCACCAATGTATTTCTCAAGGCCTTGGTGAGTGGTGTCAGAGCCACTTGACTGATACAGAGGATGGATGACGGCAGAAGAGTTGGATATGATTAATTCATTCCATCATTCATATTCATGAGCTCTTTGTATACTGTCCTGTTTATAAACCAAGTTTATTTTTTCCCTGGCATCTCATTTAGTGTTACCTACTGTTATGTCTTAAGTTTCAGGAAAAGCCTCCCAACACCAATTAAAACAGCTTGTAACTGCTTGAATTAGTTTCTCAAATCTAGAGTCTCTGGAAAATGTACTTGTGCTAAGTACACTTGTTTGATAACCTTCAGGATTCTTTCTACACATATTCATCAGATTTTTCTGACTTAAAATTATACTTTCCAGCAATCCTTTTTGGTGTAGACACCTTTCCTGCAAGTGTTTGACTTTGTAATTGTATTTCCAAAACATGCTGGGATCTGATGCTAGTTATAAGACTAGGTGGTAGCAAGAGGCAAGGGATAAAGAGAAATGGCTTTTTTCTTTCAAAACAACTTCTTTATATGAGGTTACTAGAGGGCTTTCTCATTCAGTAGGGACAGCTTCATCACACAAGAGTGGCAATTGACTGTTCAAAGTACTTAGCGACCTCCAAATCTTCCCTTATGCATGAGTCAGCTTAGGTTGTTATGACAAAATACCATACACTGAGTGGCTTAAACAACACGAATTTATTTATTACAGTTCAGGAGACTGGAAATCTAAGACTGAAATGCTAGCTGACTTGGTTCCTAGGTAAAGGTGAAGGCTTTCTTCCTGGCTTTGGACAGCTGCTTTCTTGCTGTTTCCTCACATGGCAGAGAGATAGCAAGCCCTCTGGTGTCTCTTTCTATAAGGGCACTAATTCCATTGTGAGGACACCACTCTCATGAACTCATCCAAAGTTAATTACCCCGCAAAGGCCCCATCTCCAAATACCATCACACTACGGGTTAGAACTTCAACATACGAGTTTTGGAGGGAAATGATTCAGTCTATAGCACCATATATCCTAAGGATAATTTTCAATGTCCAATTACTTTCCAACTAATGTTCTGACTTTCACATATGACACATGGTGAACATATGAATTTAAATGATGTGACTCAGGGGAACCTGGGTGCCTCAGTTGGTTAAACGTCCAACTCTTGCTTTGAGCTCAGGTCATGGTCTCATGGTCAAACCCAATGTTGGGCTCCATGCTAGCTGTACAGACTACTTAAAAAAAATAATGTGATTCAAGAATCCCCAGGATAAACATTCTCAATTGTTGTTGATTTCCAGCTGTCCCCTAGCATGACTTTGTGTGACACTTTCAATATTCGAAATTCCAAGTGAGTATCGGATTGACTGAGCCTGTGTTCCAGGCACATGGCCCACTTGTCTTCCATAGAGGGAGGCTAGGCCTGGAATTCTTTACCTCTTGGGATTTCCCCTAAGTCAAAGGGATGCTCATGTGCTAAATCTCAAGTGCTTCCTCTAAAGATATTCAGATATTTTTTTTTCAGTGTTCTTGCTATTTTAAATGACACAAGTTTTCAGTTATTTCCTAGAGAGATTTTCCAAAGTAAAGTTTGAGGAGGGGATGGGGGGGTCAAAGGTTTTGTTTTAAAAATGTAGGATTTTTTATATATACTGTCAAATTGCTTTTTATAATTTTGTACCAATTTATTCTCACTCCAGCATTGTTTGAGTGATCCTGTTTCACTGTGTTGTCTCTTGTCTCTCCCACTGACATAAGACATTTCCTTTTCTGTCAACAAGTCCATTATATTTTTCTTGAAAACATCAACTTTTTGTCTTTTAAAGAAACTTAGCATTTCCCATGCCAAAAAAAAAAAAAAAGAAAACAGAAAGGAAAAAAAGAAAAGCAGAAGAAAACAAAAACCTTCCTCAATCCAAATAATACTCATGTAAATTTACTCTTGGCAGAGCTACTCACAGCATCAGACCAATTTCGATATTTCTAGATTTTCCAGATTGAGCCAAGGTACACCCTTGCATCTCTTTATGTCTAACTTGGTACCATTATTTATTTTTTTAAGCATGATTAAAAGTTCTGAAATGTTCTTTCTTTTGGATTGCGTGGGTTTTGTCTCTGAGGAGATGCCTCTCATAGCCAATAATGGGCATATCTGCTAAATGCCTGCTGTATGCACAATGTCACAGAAGACACAACAGTGGATGAAGTTGCTAATTGTATTCAGTAACAGGATGGCTTTTCACTTCCAGATGTTTTTTATAGTCCTGTTTTTGTCAAGATCTTTATTCATCCATATGTGGTGGGCTTGGCCATTTCCCTTATGCCTGTGACCAAGCCATAAACTGTCAAAGCCCTTTATGAAATCCGTCAGTGAAACTCTCCAGCCCGAGTACACTCTCCCCTCTGGAGTCATTCTCTATTAGGCTTCTGCTTGTTCCTTATGTCCTTCTCTTCTCCAACACATCTCCACCCATTAGCCCCACCCTTTTTAGGATGGCTCCTCAGTGTTACCAAGAAAATGGATAAAGGTCCTTATAAAGCATATTTGATTATATTTTTTTTGTTGACCGTTAACGTCTTCTTTGAAGAAATTAAACACACTTCTCACTGTGGGAGACTTTCATGCACTATGTTTCTGACATACTACATCAGTTTGCTTTATCAGTGCCTCAGGTCAGGACTGCTTTCACTTCTCTGTCTGCTGACATGGACAAGGACAGCCTTGCATGTGAGCCCAGTGCTTCCTGGGCCCTCCTGTCTAAGGAGGACATGCTTATTGATGACGATGCTTGTATGCCCTTGGACATAACTATCAATATAATCACTATAAGACAATTGGTCAGCATTAGGCTTACTGTCTGTAGTAAGATTGAAAGAAGAATTACCATATGATCTAGTAATTCCACTTCTGGGAATGTATCTGAAGAAAATGGAATGAAAAGAAAATGAAAACAGTAACTTGAAAAGATATGTGCACCCTTGTGTTCATTGCAGCATTATTTATAATAGCCGAGAGATGGAAACAACCTAAGTGTTCATCAATGGATGATTGGATAAAGAAAATGTGGTCTATATAAATATGTCATACAGAGAAAGACAACTACTGTTTGACATCATTTCTCTCATTTTGGATTGAAAGTTTTTCTGAATATATAATTGAAAGCTGGAAATATTGTTTTGTCAGAATTTGAAGAAAATGTTTGATGACAAGAATTTCCTGGGAGAGCTCTTTCTCTCTAAACTTGAAACTGCAATTGGAGAGACAGAAAGTTTGAATCATAATCTCTTGATATGAAAGCAAAGAATCTGTATTTTCAATAAGAATTTCATATTTTTATTATGTTTGATTTTGTCTTTAACCAAAATTACTTCTCTCTGTATTTTATTTTTCTGGACTTTTTTCACACCTCTATTTCATGGAAAGGATAGTTGGTTTGTTCTTTTAACAAATATTTTTTCACTGAGAATTAACTTTGAATTATCCATGGATACAAAGAAGAGTCAAGGTTCCTGCTTTCAAGGAATGAACATTCAGAGTGGGGAGACAGGCAAGTAAATCAGTTACACGCAGCTTGAGGAGGACTGTAGTAGAGGAGGATGTCAAGTAGAGGTGAGCCTTGGGTTAGGTGGGGCTTACTGCAAGTACTAACACCTGTGCAGGCAAGGATCGAGGGCACAGGTGTGTCTGTGGTTTCTGCTCTGTGTGCACATGCATGCATCTCTTTTGGTGTTAGTCTGACTTTAGCCATTTCCTTTCTACTATTTTCAGTTCTATAGTTAAATTCCATTCATTTCTTACATCCCTCTCCACCTTATTTTATCTTCCCTGTTTGTTTGTGTATTCGTTCATTCATTCATTCATTCATATTGTCAAGGGTCCAGTTGAGTAGCCCCAGTTGAGGCTAGGCTTGGACCCCCCCTCATTTTCTTTTTTAACTAAACCATTCTGAAACGCTAATGTTCTTCTATCCATTGGCCTTGACCTGCCCAATTTGTTGTTGTTCAACCACTTATTCCTTCTGCCTCTATTTCTTCTTCTTCTCCCTTGTTCTTGTTAGAACTTGAACTAATAAATGGATGTGTTCCTTAGAATCCCTGCATTCCCGCACCCTGTGCTGTGGGCCCCATAAGTGACTGAAATGGCTGATTTCTGACGCTGAATGAGGAGTTATGACTGGCCCAAAACATGTGCAATGATTTCTCTCCACTCTCTCCTGAGACTCAGGAGCAGGTGGTTTACCACTGCCCTCTCCTGCCACAGTCCTGTCTGACATCAGTTTTCCCAGAGTACATGCTGCCTTACTTGGATGAGTGAAGGCTGTGATATTGCCAGCCCTCCAGAAAGACTTTAAAGACTTTGTTCAAAAAGTATCTCTGGATCGAGTTTCTTGGAGCACCTAAGGTAACAGTAATTTGGGTTCATTTTTGTGTCAGTTGCTGCCTTCTCCAGAGTGTGCTTATCCCAGTGACAAATTATCTATTGATTGGGCCTCTTCATCCCTTGTTTATCTTTTAGAAACTGTATAGATCTCAATTTTCTTCTCATTTTCTTCCTTTAAGATGGCCTTCAAGGTTGGACAAAGGTAAGGTGGTGAAACATTGAATATTTTGAAGGTTTTGAGCTAAGCAAGGATTCAAATATGGCCAGGAAGAGGGCTTTAAGTATGTGCTGAGAACCTGTGTAGGACACCTTTCCTGAATCCCTTGCATCCTTTTAGCCATGTTTCAATGACTGGTTCCATGCATCATTCAGGTAGTTTCTCACAGATGTTGTCTGTTAGCACCTTACCTCAGGTGCTAACATCTGCCTTGCTTCCACTCCTGAGCTTCTCTAGTGTGAAAACCTTGACCTCCATGCATGTGAATCCTGAAAGTGCATCTGTGGAGTCATCCTTGACCACTGGAAATAGAAATAGAATGGATAAAGTACATCTATGTCCCTTTTGTCTCCTGGAAGAACAGTTATGACATTTCCTAAGGCTGCTGAGAAGGTTACACCAGGATCAAGCACAATTGCCATATAGTAGTGGCAAACTCTGTAATGCATCCTTGTATTATTCTTTCCTCTTTCTCTGTTTGTTTCACTCTCACTGCTGATCCATGAATCATTTTCCCTAAAGAAACTACCTGTGATTGAGATGTTATATTAATCTCTGCTTTCAGGGGAAACCCAGACTGTGACATCAAGATTGGAGGGAAGAAATCCAGCCAACACTGTTCACCAAAGCCTATGCCCTGTTGCAGGGCTTCATCCTTCCAGAGGAAGGGGTGACCTCTTCTTTGTACAAAAGTGGTATCTGCTTGTCCATCCCTACATGAGGCTCTGCATCTTCCTAGAGAGGAGCTTTTCTAATTTGTCTGCTGAGAGGGAGGAGAATTTAAAAAATGTATATAGGTACCTTAGAGGCTAGTGTTGGCTCTCATTCCAAATCAGGTTATCAGATTAAATGATTGGCCAAGATTTAGTTCACACTAAAAATTCAAAAGTATTTTTCAAGATGTTGGGTAGGGGTGGGTGGGGGGCAGAGGGAAGAAGGGACACTGAGATGGATAATGGTTGAAAGAAATGGTGGTAGAGAAGGTGGAGGGCAGGGTGCCTGATGTACTAATGATGTGCCTAGTTGACATACCTAGTCATGAGCATGGTTTCATTCTCAAGTCATTATTATGATCCCACATGGGATGAGATTTTGAATGGGTGTAAAAATACTTCAAAATGCTCTCACACACTGATTGACATTTTTATCATTCCTTTCTTCCAAGGCTTCCCTACTGGGCCCTTAAATTGTACCCCAAATTTAGAGAGTACACAATTATGTGGATTCGTTTTTGAAGGAAGTCTATGACATTAAAAAATTCTCAAAAGGATCCAAGACCCAGGGCAGGTCAAAAACCAGAGTAGACCTGGCCTTGTGCCTCTGAGTCTCTGCAGTCCAGACACGTGTCCTATCTTATTCTGTATCTCCCTGTATCCCAGCATGGCCTGTGGCTCCTGGAGCTCTGATGGATGCACTCCCACAGACCAAACACCCTTCCAGCTCTCAAGGACACCACTTCACATTGGTAAAGTGGGTACAGTGATTCTTTCCTTTCTACCAAATTGGTCTTAAAAGTTTTTGCTTGCATTCTCCTAAAAGGAATTTTGAAAAATTGTTTACATCCTCCCATCTAAAAATGGATATATAAAGATTTTATCAAGTTTAAATAATTACAGAAGATGTATATTCTGGCATATTTTATGTACTTTAAATATATTTGAATCAAAACTTTAGAGTTTCAAATTTAGCTCATTCACTATATTCAAATGTCTGACACATAATATAATTAGCAAAGTCAGCCCTTGCAGTTGAACTTATCAGCCAGATCAAAGTTATTTGTCTCCAAGAAAAAAAGTTAGACTTTAATTCCTTTTTAGTGTTTATTTATTTATTTTGAAAGTGAGAGAGAGGGAAAGAGAAAGAGAAAGGCAGAGAGAGAGGGAGAGGAAGAATCCCAAGCAGTTTATGTGCTATCAAGGGAGAGCCCTATGCAGGGCTCAATCTCATGAACCAGGAGATCAAGACCTGAGCTGAAATCAAGAGTCAGACACTTACCTGACTGAGCTACCTAGGCACCCCTAGGCTTTAATTCTGAAAAATTCACATGAATATATTACCACATTCCTGTGATAACCTACTTAGTTCTTAGTTAAAATTCTTAGGCTGGTAGGCAAGGAAATAGGCAAGAGAGAGAGATAGAGATTGGCTACAGGTTAAAAAAAACGCTAGCTCTGGTCATTATTCCTTCCTGCACACTCTTTGCTTTCCTCCCACTAAACTCACCCTCAGAGGCATTTGAGGTGTGTCATCTGGTGTGCCGAGGGCAGTTTACCACAGCAAAATGAAGTATGGAGAAGAGGTGTTTTGTCAAATGGGAGAAGAGTTGCTGTGAAGGGAAGAAGGAAACCGGAAAATGATTAGAAGGAGAAGCATTCTCAAGCATGTCAATTAAAATTTTTTTAAATTTTGAAATAATTTGAGGTTTATAGAAGAGTGGCAAACGTAGTTCAGAGAGGTTCTGTACACCTGTCACCCAGCGTAAGAAAGCTGAACACTCGTTCCAGCTCTGCCTGTAGCTCCAGAGTCCTGTCTCACTGTGATCTTCAGATCTGCTTTGCAGGGGAGAGGGCCCCAGGATCCCTGAGTCTTGCCAGGAAGCTAGGGCATCCCTGTTCCCAACAGAGAATATGGGGCTTGTGGCCTGGCAACTGTTTTGGGACCAAATCAGACAAGAGATTCTCCTCCTCATAGGAAGCACATCTCAAAGTTAATAGCCTGGATCTATTCTAAACCAATAATTGATCTCTAGGCAGCTACTGTTATGTACTACTGCTAACTTGAGAGCAGATCACTATTCTGTGGGCCAGCCGCCACCAAAAAGGGGGCAAAGGAAAGGAAGGATCAGTTTAGCCCTTGGGTACATCGGGTAATACTAAATCTTTCCCTATGCCACTTAGTCTCAGAGCAAGCATACCATTGAGGTTAATCTTTGTATAATTTCTCATCTTACTATCACCTTTACTCTATTTCCTGGCTTCTTGTCTTTTCGAGTAAGTGGTTTCTACAAGTTTATAAGCATTTTTATCTCTGATGAAAATAAAGGTGTTTCTTCTTCTAAAACAACAACAAAAAAAATCCAGCTTTCACTAATGTTAACATCTCAACACAACCATGGTGTATTTATCAAAGCAGAAATTAACATTGGTATAGACTTTCCTGAATGGTACACATTTCAACAGTTTCCTGGTGTCTTCTTAAACTCTCTAGTCTGTGACTGTTTGGGTCTTTTCTTGTCTTTCAAGACCCAGACACTTTTGAGGCATACTTGTCAGGTATTTTGTAGAATCTCTATCATTTTGGGTCTGTCTGATGCTTTCTCATGGTTACATTGGGGTTATGCGTGTTTAGGAAGAACACCCCAGAGGTGAAGTGTTCTCATTGCATCATACCAAGGATACATGATATCAACATGACTTACTACTGGTGACATTAACCTTAATTGCTAGGGTAAGTAGTGTATGCAGGTTTCTCCAGAGAAAAGTTACTATTTTTCCCATTTGCATTTTGTATTTGATGGAGTCACTAAGTACAACCTACACTCAAGTAGAGAGAAATTAAGCTCCAATCCATTTCCTTGAGGGAGGAGTATTAAAGACTGTGGATATATGTTAAAACCTCCACAGTAATTAATACATATTTTGGGAGAGATTTTTTGAGACTATTCAACGATCCTGTTTCTCATTACAGTTTGCCCACTAATTTTAGCATGTGTCAGTGGATCTTCTCCACGGCAAGTTTCACCGTGGCATTCTAATGGTGAATTTCTAGTTCACTCATTCCTCTTTGGCTTCACTCCTATCCAAGCAACTATATAAGGAATATTTGTCCTTTTTCACTTATTTATTCGGTCATTTGTTTATATCACAACAGGGCCATGGATATTTATTTTATTCTTTGGGTGATAAAGCAATACTATTGTTAGGTATTTTGTTGCTCAGTTTCTTCCAGCTCCCTGAGCAAATAAGTTTTAAGAAGGAGTATAAGTGGAAGCTGAGGATCTGGAAATGGATTTCCTTAAAGCTATCTATTTACCCATATGCCCTGAACATTCTTATGTGTTAAATATTATTATAAGGCTTAAAGATACCATGTGTATAGCACAGCCTGAATACCTGAGAAATAAGTTTTATAAGATGCTAAAGCAGAGACTATAAGTTTATAACCTATGTTATATGTGATAGCTACCGTGCTTTCTTAGAAATCAGAACAATGGCAGATCAGAGCTGGTGAAGAAAAATGAAGCCGGCTAACTAAAAGCTATGGATTAACCCTATTCGCTTGTTCATAAAATTCCTTAAAGCTAATTGAGCTCAACTCTATAATTAATTAAGTGGCATTTTACTTCTTCAATTCTTACTCTGAACTTTTCAGCTTCTGTTGTAGGGGCTTTAGGTAGGTATTAAAATCTCTGCATCTTCTCCTGGTATCTTGATGTTTCCTCTCTTCCAAATACGTTGCATTAGCAATTTCCTGCTTCACTGCTCTTCCCTATAAAACAAGCTGTAAGGTTTCGTGGTCTTACAGCAGAGTTGAGTAACGGTACTTCCACTCCTTTTTATGGAAATCAGCCTTCTTTTTCTTGCCTGGTGTTTGCCTTAGCATGGTCACTCAGGCTTTGAAGGTATGTAAATTGGAGCAAAGGGATCTAAGAAAACCACCCCATCAGCTGATAATGGCTGAGCTTCCCTGTAATTTCTCTTGACCCTGTGCTGACTACACATGGCCCTGATCTACACTGTGGGAAATGTCTGAGATCAGTAGCTGAGACTGAGTACACACATAAAGTAACTGAGGAAAAAATTTGGCTGTGGGTGACTTTCACCCTGAATACTGTGGCTTAAAAAGGAAACGTTCAGCTTTGAAAGTGGGTACTGTTGCCACTTGTTTCTTTTCTGGATTGTTGCAACACCCTCCTTGAAGCAGACAATGCTTAAACATCTCAGAAGGGGGTAAGGTAATTAATTTTTTACCCACTGTAGAACACTGGCTAAACAGGGATCATCTGAACTAGATTTCGATTAACGTGTCCAGTAAGTGAATACCTTGCCTAACACCACCAAATTTACATGTGTATACCTATTTAAGTAATTTTCAACCTTTTTGAGTACAAAGAAATGTTTTTAATGTCCCCTCATCTTTAAAATCTTCATAATAGCAGTTGTATTTTTAGGATGCTCTGAGAAAATACTTGAAGACAAAAGCTGTTATGAATTTAGCAATGCTCTGAAATAAATTTGTATTTTTCACCACTACACACACACACACACACACACACACACACACACACACACTGGAAAAATAGTTGTCTATGTTTCTATAATACCTAATATTTATTCACTCTATAAGTAACTCTTGGTTCACATACTCATTCTGGGACTCACCATAATAAGCTTGGGGCCAGGATCAGAGCATGGTAGTCTGGCATCTGCAGATATAAAAGAAAGTTGATATATTTAATTGTTATTACCAAGAGTTCTTACTTAATTAAGGATGGTAAGCAAAACAAGATTAAGCCTTAAGGACAGAAGCATATTCTCTCAGAAGGTTAATTGATAAAAACAGTACTTTATAACATCAAGTGACACACACTTTTTCAATGTGTAATCAGAATCCTGCCAGGGAGCTTAACTCTTTTTGGAATCACTTGATACCTGGAAGTAGAGGGTTGAGTAAATTAAACTGTAGTTGGTCATGATAAGAACAAGACTCATAATGGCCATTTGTAGAACAGAGATTGCTCTGAAACAATAATACTAAAATGTGGCAGTAAAACTACTCTGATAATATTAGAGAAAATTAAATGAGTACAATTTCCTATGATAGCAATTTGGCAAAATTCATTGAAAACTTTAAATACCTTGGCAGAGTAATTCTATCTCTTGGAGATATGAAATAACTTCAGCATTCTTTATGTTCTTAAGGAGTATAAAACAGTCTGCACTTTCAACAATAGAGACATAGTTAAGCTGATAATCATCTATTGACTGGATGGAACATTAAGCAGTCATTAAAATTATATTTACAAAGTATTCATTAGATATAGAAATGTTATTCAAGAAGAAAATAGTATACCAAGCTATACATATAATATGACTGTGTAAATAAGTTTCCTCAGGTTTTTATAATAACCCTGAATGTCTTTTACAGTGAAAACTCAGCATGCCACAACTAAAGAACATCGGTGTATTCCTATGACAATTGTACTGTAGCAATGTATCTTTGCTGCACCCTAGCAAGAGGCCAAAAAGTTCCTTTTTGAACCTTCCAATGCACAAATTGAGGAAGCTTGTTCTAGCTTTGGTCAGCTCAGAAGATTAGATTGTTCACTCTTCATTCTGATTCATCCATTCAGTTAAGGCCCCGTGCTAGGGCATTAAGGTACATGGGTGAAGAAAATCAATGTGGCCTCTTCTTTGCAGGGTTGACTGGAAAGTGCATCCCTGCAGTAGGCAGACATCTGTTTCCATGCAGTGTTCAACCAGTGATCCTACATCTACCTGTTTTGATGCCACAAAGCATATAGAAAATCTCTTGCTCAAAATAATTTTCAAATTTAGGAAAGCAATGACCTTACCTCCCCTGGGCTTCCTCCAGACAAAACGCCCTCTTTCCCTTCAATATTTCCTCAAATATATAGTTTTGGTTTCTCTTTGAATCCTGTTTGTCTTTCAGTTTTTCCGTATTCTTGCTGGGGTATGGAGTTCAAAATAATTTTAAAACGACTATTTACCTATTTTGCCCATTGTGTGACATACTTTCATGAACTGTTTGTTTTGTTAACAACAACAACAAAAAACCACAGTTGATATTATTACCTTACCTTACCAGTGAGACACTGATACAATGGTCAATGCATTAATTCATTCTGCACATGTTTAAGGACCTACATTGTATCAGGCCTTCTTAAAAGTGTTGGGGCTAAAATAGTGAATAACGTAGATAGCATCCTTGCCTAATGGAGTTTATTATTCTAGAGCAGAAGCTAATGAACTGTCACCCATGAGCCAAACTCAGCACCTGTCACCTGTTTTTGTAAATAAAGTTCTGTTGGAACACAGCCACACCCATTTGTTTACATATCATCAGTGGCTCATTTTCCCCATAATAGCAGAGTTGAGAAGTTCTGACAGAGACCCATCTGCTCCATAAAACCAAAAATATTTACCATACACCTACAAAGCCAAAAATATTTACTATTCGGCCTTTTAAAAAAAGTTTGCTCACTCACGTTCTAGAAGATTGAGGACGTGGGGAATGGTGGTTAGGCACTGAAGGAGATTTTTCCAAAAGTTAAGTAAAAAGTTATTTTTTAAAAAAAAATTTAAGACATTTATTTATTTTTGAGAGTGAGGGAGACAGAGCATGAGCAGGGGAGGGGTAGAGAGAGAGGGAGACAAGAATCTGAAGCTGGTTCCAGGCTCTGAGCTGTCGGCATAGAGCCCAATGTGGGGCTCGAACTCACAAACCCTGAGATCATGATCCAAGTTGAAGTTGGACACTTAACTGACTGAGCCACCCAGTCACCCCGTGTAAAGAGTTCTTTATGTCAGGTAATGATGGATGCAATGGAGCAATAAAGGGAGACAAGGTGTGCAACAGTGAGATATGCAGGTGTAGGTGATGGAGAAGAGGACTCTCTGAAATGGTGACCTGGGAGTAGAGACCTGAAGGCACCTGGGGAGTAGACTGGAAACTGCAAAGACTTCTCAGGAAAATGTCCCTAGGTTTGAGAAGAGAAGCGGAGGGAAGTGAGTGGGAGGAGATGATGTCTGAGAAGAGAGGGTCTGAGAGGAAGTGGTGTGGGGTCTGCATGCCTTGGAGGCCATTTTACTTCTTCAGCTTTCCTGCTGCCTGGTGTGAGAAGTCCTGAGAAAATTGGGGAGTGAGGTGATCCCCCCCCCCCCCCCCGCCCCCACCCTGTAGTGATGCTCTGGTGGCTGCATTAAGGACAAACTGAGGAAGGGCAAAGACAGAAGTACCTAGTGGGCTACTGCTGGCTACTGCTGCAATGCAGGCTGCAAGCAATGGTGGTTCAAACCAGTTACACAAGGTAACAAAAGCTGATACTGCACTTCCAGGTCTTCCTCATTCCAGAGTCCAGGCCTGTCAAACATGGGTTTTAATCACAGAATCTGAAACTTTAACACTGGGTCATGCAAGGCAGCATATACCTGCAAAAGATCTAAATTCCCCATGGATTTTCCACAACGTATCAGGAGAGTTGGGTAACTCTGATAGATAAATCTGTAATAATAAGATAATTGCAGGGGCTGGTTAAATCCTGTGGGCAGTGCTCATTAGCTCTTTGAGTCAGAGCAGGGACACTCTTGAACAGCTAAATAAAGCTGTGAAACACACTTCCCAGAAAAAAAGGGGGTAATATATACAAATACACAACATTTTACATATACTTTTAGGGTGTTTCCAACCTGTGACTCTAGGTTTAACTCTAAGAACTGATTCCTTTAGGTTTGTCTACATCAGAGCACTGATTTTAAAGATTTTTTTTTTTTAAATTTATTTCTAGGAGAGAGATAGAAAGACAGCATGAGCAGGGGAGGGTCAGAGAGAGAGGGAGTCACAGACTGAAACAGGCTCCAGGCTCTGAGCTGGCAGTCAGCACAGAGCCCGACGCGGGGCTCGAACCCACTAACCGCGAGATCATGACCTAAGAGAAAGTCGGACGCTTAACCGACTAAGCCACCCAGGCGCCCCCAGAGCACTGATTTTAAAGTTGAGAGTTTGAGCTTTAGAAATAAAGGAAGATGGCACTTCACTGAGCAAGTGGGGAGATAGTTAGGCACATGTGAACCTTGGGGCAGCCCTTAAGTCACATGAAGCAAGTCACCTACAGGACTATTTGAACCTGAATGTATCTCCTATTGTACTGAAATAAAATGATATATTTAGAATCATTTTTCAAAATGGAAATTTAATTTTATAAAATATTGTAAAATTTCTTTGATGCTAAAGTTAAAACAAATGTCTCTGTTGAATTATTTTTTAAAAATTGAGTACAAGGTGATGTTACAGCTTCTTCTGAGCATCAAATGCCTTTGTTACATTTCTGCTCTCATTTATAGTTTGTAAATGAAGAAATTGAAGCTGTTCTATAGGGAATCTAGATTCTTCTCCATTTACGGACTTGGCTAGAAATGGAAAAAAAAAAAAAAAAAGCCAGTCAGGCCTAAATGATGAACTTTCTCCTTTCTCCTTTATTACCTGACTAGAGTTGTACATCAGTGTTTGGCTTTTCCATGAGCAGATCAAATTAGTTTATTACCCTGGTGTGTATCTGGATTAGAAAGATCCAGATTGTAATTCTATTTCCTTAGACAATGCTTTTTATCTGACCCAATCCTAGCACTTCCTATCTAGAAGCAAGGACGGTTTCTCCTGGTTGTTGGATTACTTTGATAAGGAGATTTGAGGAAGAGAAAACTAGAACAAGAATAATAGGATATTTCCTTGAGGCATGTATAAAAACTGTCTCATTTTTATGCATGTTTAAGAACAAGGGGATAATTTTTTTTTCTTAGTTGGTGCTATTCTGTGACATACCAAACATATTTGACACTTGGAGTAGATTATTTTTTAACAAAAGCTTTTCTTTGTATGACAAAATTATTTTCATTAATTACCATGAAATAAAATTAGAGACCTATGGCTTTCATCCATAAGGATGGTGAAATAAGGGTTTACCTCTAAGTGGCCTTATGTCCAGCTATTGGTTTGGAATGGTTTCTGGTTGCCTGATGTTGATCGTAATATAACAAGATTCTGCCTGAAGAATGTTGCCACATTTGCCTCTAATGAATCTATCATACAAGATAGTTTTGTCAGCACTAAAAATGAGGGAACCAAGACTTTGTTAAACTTATAGAAGAGACTGTACCAACAGTTTTGTATGTGCTAGCTACTGAACATTTACTTAATATATGCCTGTATGTGCGGCATAATTTGATGAGACATGCTTTCCTTATCATTTGGTAATGAGGTTGTAGGGGAGTAGATGTCACCCACCTTAACATCCTTTTGTGACCACTACTTCTGATAACAAGTTCTGGAGTGTTCTCAGCCAAGTCAGTCCACAAACATTAGGTATTCGATGGTCACCCTTTGTTTCCATATTTCCTTGTCTGTTTCTATAAATCCAGCATGCATATGTATAGGTCTTCCACTCTAAAATGCTCAACTGAATCAATTATAAAGTCATTTAACTTTATCAGAAAACAGGGTCAACATTATAATTGCATCAGTTTGCCAGGAAGCAGTGATTGATTAAGACTTTATCAATGGAAATGAACTACAAAGATAAAAAAGACTTTTAGTTCAACAAAAATAAGAGCCCTTCAGCAATTTGGAGGTATTAAAAGAAGGTAATAGTAAATATATTGACTATAATATTTCAGAATCAAGCTATGAAGTTCCCGTACCTTTTATTTAGGATGTATGTCTACTTTTGTAAGAAATTGTTAGTTTGGTTGAATAGGTGAGCTGGACAACAGAAATATGTGAAAACCGCTAGGTGGCGCTGGAGGACTGTAATAATTGACCACAATTAGAGTCCTTTACAAATCACACCATTGTCAGAATCATGGAGAGTGTGAAATTTTACATTAAAAGTGATGCAAATGATCAGATTTCCTTCTCTTCTGACTATGGCTTCACTCACTAAAAATCTAAGTGCAGTTTTGTCATGAGTGAAATAGAGTTTTTGCAGTGCTCACTGGGCAATAACTTTCCAAAACAAATTACACTAGAGAGACAACATCTCTTTGTTTTTGATGCTCCCATTTTCAAATGTTGTCCTCAAAGTAATGGTCTTAGTTTGGTTAACAGTCTTAAATTCTTTGTAATCTACATGAAAATGTACTTGATATTTACCTCTCCAGTGACTGACAGTTTTCTTATTTTGTGCATTTTTTTTTTTTTTTAAGTTTAGAGGGTCACTGTAAATCTTGGAGCATAGCAGAGCACATGATGAAAGGTGAAGGCTGTTCCTTCACCCTCCATTTGCTCACGTTGTAAAAAAGAAAGAAAAATGTCTGCTCCATAAGCTGATCTTTTTCATGTTTCATCTTCACTCTTCAACAGGAAAATCCACTTTATAATCATTCCATTGAGGGTTATTTTTGTCCATTTTCATTGAAAGGTGTCCACATTCTGGCAGTCAGTTAAGATTTGGCAAAAGAGAAAAATAGTATGCAGAGTTAATTAACATTAAGTTTTTCTTCTCATTTTAAAAATGATAAAAGAAAGCATATACCCAGATTTTCAATCAGCTTATTTGTCAAATTCCTCCACAATATCTGGAAAGGTTCTATCTCATTAACTAATGCTAAAACCTTAAGACACAAGTTAGAAGCAGTAAACTTGCGATTTAAACTATAAAATTACATAATCTAAAGATAAAGAGCATCTTAGTTAATTGGAAGATCATTTTTCACAAAATTAACGTGTGTCTAATATAATTCTTTTCTTTTTTTTTGAGAGAAAGAGTGTGCACGAGCAGTGGGGGAAGGGGCAGAGGGAGAGAGAGAATCTTCAGCAGGCTCCATGCCCAGCACAGAGCCTGACTTGGGGCTCAATCTCATGACCGTAGATCATAACCTGAGCTGAAATCAAGAGTCTAAAGTTTAACTAAGTGAGGCACGCAGGTGCCCCTAGTTCATCTTATTTTGAATTATAGCGGCTAAAATCCAATATGTTTACATTGCATATTCACAATTTGCCATGAAAACAACTGAAAGGCATTTAGTGTTATATAAAATGAGAGAAGTAATGACTAATATACAGTTAAATTTAACTTATCCCAACTTCATACTTATCAAAGGTGATTTTAAATATTAAAGCACTTTGGTTTTACACATAAATCCTCTGAATATTTCAACCTGGCTTCAAGTTTTGGGACAGATGATTTAGGTTATAGGCTGCAGCCTGAGGGCACCCTGCCTGGGCACTTGGCGTGCTGAATGAACTACTTGGCTGCTTTAACTAGTTGATTCTTCTTTAAAAAATTGTTTTTATTTTTAATGTTTATTTATTTTTGAGAGAGAAAGAGAGAGTGAGCTAGAGTAGGGTAGGGACAGAGAGAGAGGGAGACACAGAATCTGAAGCAGGCTTCAGCACAGAGCCTGACACAGGGCTACAACCCTTGAAACATGAGATCATGACCTGAGCTGAAGTTGGATGCTTAACCAAGCCACCCAGGCTCCCCTCTAGTTGGTACTTCTTATTAGAGAATATATTTCTTTTATAGCATCATGTGTTGCCATGTAACTTTACTTTCTTAATTTTTTTTTCTTAGAGCCCATGATCAAAATTAAAGCAAATAGGATTGCCAGACTTTTGTTGTTAACTTTAAAAGATTCTATCATGTTGGGATACCTATTACTAAATTATTCACTCAGATCTCTCATGGTGCCCCAGTGACCATGAGGGTTAGGAAAGCTTTCAAAATTCACAAGAATTTCCATACTGAGGAAGTAAACAGAACGTCTTTTTAAAATATCTGAGGTATAGAGTTCATATAGGCCAAGAAAGCATTTGCTTAATAAACTATTCTTTGTTTTGTTTTCTTAATATCAGAAACTGAGAGGAAGGTCTTGTGGTAGAAGAAAGTCTAGTCCAAAGAAGAAATGTATTCCCAGAGAATATTTTTATCTTGATTTTCAGAAAATCAAACTTATAAACCATTACTGTTAGAGTTAATGATAATTTGACAAATCCTTGGAGATGTGAAGGGATCAAAACCAAAGAGAGTTGTTTAAGAATGGTGCACTTTGTTTTGCTGATATTTTGTTAAGTTAGATGATCAAATCAATTGTGACACTAGTAATTCACATGTTATTAAAGAGCAAAAGAATAGAATTAAAGAACTACAATTTCATTGAAAAACAAATTCAGTAAAACCTCATCAATTCTGAGTGAAGAAGCTGCAAAACAACTTTGCATTAGGTTTTGAGTGGGTCTATATTTTGACCCAGCAAGCAGCTATGAAGGAAACAGAAAAGGGATAAATTCTAGAGTCAGAGATTTAGATTCCAGCTTTCTGGCATACACTTGGGTAGGTCAGCCTCTTCAGGAATATTTTATCACAGTCTTAGAAAAAGTATCCTACCCACATCGTATGGCTCTTGAGAGAATCAAAGATGATAATGTGTGATATATGAAACAATTGTAGTATAAAGTTCTTTTCATCTATTCCTCCATCCCTTCATCATTTTTTTATTCACTCTATCATATAGTCATCTTTCATTAAATGTCCTCATGTGTGGTGATATTTGTTTCTCATCTGATTTTTCATTGGTTCTAATGTTACTTGATAGGATAAACAGAAAACTAAAAATGCTAATCTTGGTCTAAGATAGTTTTTAGAACATGGAGTATACATAAAAGTACAGTTTTTGAAGCCAATAGAAAATGTAAGAGAGGCCATGATATTGAAGTATAGATGATAAGCCTAAAATCTAGAGTAACTATATATTTAAAGAGAGAGAGAGAGAGAGAGAGCGCACCAAAAGTTGAGATTAGGATTCTTTCTTGATTAGTTTCTGAGACGAGAAAAGCCCTTGGGTTACAGAAGAAATTTCCAGAGAAGGATAATATTACAATTAAAATGACAGGTAAAAATAAGAAATATCTTCTTTTCAAGAAATGGTCAATAAACTGTCTTAACTAAAGCAGAGGGCTATATAAGAAAATACTAAAAGATACATTTTGGGTAGGACCATTTCATGAAGATTCTTAAAGTTTAAAATGTATTTAGAAATTTGACGTATAATTGAAATTATAATCAGGCAGAAGAGCTAGAAAAAGGGGTAGAGAATGGGTAAATATTAATCCATCATGTATTTTCAAATACTGTAGGTGAAGAATTGTATAGAAGCACCGATGGTGTTTTGCAGATGGAGAAGGGGATGTTGATTCTCTCTATTAAGACCTTTCAAAGTAGTTAGGAAGAAGATTTAAACATAATAAGTATCACTGAGGGCAAAATATGATAAAATGCCCAAATGAGTAAACTGGTACTCATAGATGGTACAGAGACTCCGGTAGAAGGAAATTAAAAGAGATGAAAGAACATCCTGAAAGACTGTGTACACACTCTTGCTTTCTACATTTCTTTCTTGAATCTGCTCCATTCAGCTTCCCCCATATCCGCCCACTGCAACTCCTCTTGTTAAGGTCACCAAAGACTTCCTGATTTCTAAATTCAGTTGGCATTTTCAATCTCACCTGACTCAACAAAGTGTTTAATTGGGTTGCCTTCTCCTCCTTCTGGCTTTCTCCTACACCAGTGAGTAGTCCTTCTCAGTCTGATTTTCTGGGTCCACTCCACTCCTGACCTCTTAACAACAAAGTGCTCAAGGCCTCTTTTCTTCATCTACACTGATTCTCTTGAGAAGCTTATATCTTCAAATACCTTTTTATGTGCTGCTCATATCTAAGTAATATCCAATTTTTTATTTTCATCTCAAACACTTTCCCTGAATTCTTGACTCCTAATATTAATGTATTTACATGGATGTCTAATATACATCTCGAAGTTAACATGTTAACATGTCTCAGACTCAGCTTTTGGTTTCTCCTTTCCCTCAGCCTATCTTCTCTCACAGTCTTCCTAATATTAATCTGGATACTCAGGGCAAAAACCTTGGAGAGAGCAGTGTCTCTCACATTCTACATTCAATCTATCAGCACATTATGTCATCTCCCTTCAAAATACGTCCACAATTTGTTCACACCTCACCACTTCTACCACAATCCATGTCACCAAGCCATCACTGCCTCTTGCTTCGATTATTCCACTAATTCTTAACTATTCTATTCCTGCTTCAGGCTGGTTTTGGTGTGGTATCTTCTGGTATCATAGCAGAATAATGCGGTTAAAATGTGAGTCAGCTATGCCACTCTTGTTCAATGTAAGGGCATTCTGTCGGGACTTAAGAAGCAAGTCCTTCCAATGACCTTCAGATGCTATTCCGTATGCCACCTCTGACCTTATCATTTTGCCATATCTTCCTACTCACTTTTCCCTAGGTACACTGGCATTCTTGTTATTCCTAATATATGAGGTGTACTCCTGTCACAGCTTTTTCACTTGTCATTCCTTCTGCTTGGATAGCCCTTAGTCCAAATATCCACATGGCTCCTTCTGTTACCTCCTTCCCTCTATTCAATTGTCACCTCCTCATGAAGCTTTGATCTTAATTGCTACCACAAGTGGTTCAGATGTCATCCTGTGAGATAGGGTTTTTACATTCCAATCCACCACTTTCTAAAGTAAAGTTTATCAAAGTGCATTTTTCTGACAGTGTTAATCAGAATCATCTAGATGCTTATTAAAATGCATCATTTTCAGCATCAAAACTTAGGCCAATAAATTGTAATAGAAAGTGGGGCCTGGTGATATGTATTTTAATAAACCCTCTAGGTGAAAATTAAGCAAACTAAGGTTTAAAAATTACTGTCTTAGGGTACCCTAGATAGATAATAGCTCAAGGATTGCTTTTGGGGATGGGGCAGAGGAAGGAAGGTGGCTTAGAGAAGTCTATAAGTGTGGTTCCAGCATTATACCCCAGATTCAACCAGAGAAGCTTTATGTTTCTGTTTTGCTTACCATGTTTCTGAGTGAGGGCTCTCTTGAAGAAACAGTTTCTTGGAAAAAATATGTAAAAATAGCCCTGCTAATGGATGTTGTAAGATAAAAGAAGGGGTGTGTGTGTACATAATGTAATAATAGAGCAGGTATGTTATTTATGAAATAATCTGGAGGTAGTATAGAGAATTGATCCATGTATCAGGCAAATATTTATTAAGTATCTGCTATATCCTGGAAGTACCCAGGTGAATAAGACATGGTCCATACCATTATGGTACTCACAGTAATGAAGTTAATTGGGGAAGACTATAGCCAAGGAAACCAGTTGGAAAGTAGCTTTCCAGATATGAGATGATAGAGACATGGTCTACAGTAGCAAGGAGGTGAATGAAATGGATATTCTGAAGGATGACTTGACAAGGCAGTATGCCTGACTGGTCCATGAGATACATACAAGAACAATGAGAGCCAATTGTAAGGTTTAAAGGTTGTGTACAGAGAAAATTTGGGTGCCACTAATAAATTAGGTTATGTGAGTAGGGACATGTGTCTTTGTTGGGGGGCGGGGGTGTGAGGAGTATTGGTGAGTTCATTCTTGAACATTGTGTGTCAGACATTTGAATGAAGATGCCGTCCGGTAGCTGAAGATATTGGAGTGCAGTTCAGTCAAAGGGGAGGACCTGAAAGGGAACACCGACAGCCTGGGGAGAGTTGGTAGGAATAGCCAGCACTGGAGACAAGAAAGAACTGCCAAAGACATAGGACAAAAACTCTGAAAGGAGGGTTTGTGGAGAATTGGTAATATGAAAATTGAGAAAGGCCATTGAATCCAGTGATATGTAGGCTACAGCTTACCCTAGGGTCCAATTAATGAAAGGAGGGAGACACAGTTCAAGGGTGTTTAGTGAGGCCTCAGAGATCATGAATGAAGAGCCATTGGTGTCTGTCCTTTCAGGAGATTAACTGTGACAAGAAAAGTGGTAGAGGTTTTCCTTGACCAAAAGTCTCACAGTTCTACTTTCTGCCAAAATGATTAATTCACAATTCCAGAACCACAGGCCTGGTGTCCTGTTTTTCTATGGGTTAACCCCACTTACTAGGTCCAGAATTGATAGTATAATGATGAAGGTGTTTATGTTCTTTCTTGAACCCTCATCTCTCCATCTGCTGCTGTCTTTCACCTGGTCCTAAAAGCAGAGTGGATAAGGAAAGGTCTGATCATAATAAATTTTGGGGTAAATTAGTAATAAGAGGTGAAGCAACAGAAATGTGAGATAGGGTTTGGGGTATACCTGTGCAAGGATGAAACTAGAATTTAGGGACATCTGGGGACATTTTGGTACCAAGGCTCACTTGGCCCTGAAAGTGAGGGGGGTTAATAAATCAGTCACTGAGTCACACATTCAGGCCAGATGATTCATTCAGCCCCTGATTCTGAGAAAAGTCTTTGAGTGTTCTTCGGGTGAAGCAGCTTATGCCTTCTGGCCTAAGCCTCCCACACTGGTTTTCCTTTTGCTCATTTCACTGCACTGAGCTTTGCCTCAAAACCTTCTCCAATTATGCACTGTTTGCATACTTCATAGAGAAAGACTTGTTATTCCAGAATCTCCAGTATGCTTTTTTGTAAGAAGTGCACTAGGCTGTTTTCTGGACACTATGTTTTCTAAGTGTGGTTCAACATTCAACTTAATCCAGTCCAGGGTAAGGCAAGGAGTACAAAACTGAATGACACAGCCCACTAGAAAAGACAAATGTATAAACAGCATGATGTAATTGATTTAATAATATGTTTTAGTGCACAGATCTCTGAGAAAAGTGGAGAGGATGGGAGGTGATCTATGAGCAGAGGTTTATAGGAAGATTGGGAGTTCATCTAGAGGTTGGGTTGAGAGGATTCAAAACAAAGGAAGGAAGGTGCAGAGGCCCCAAGTTGAGACATATAGTTGTGTGTTGGCAGCTCTAAGGATCTTGTAACTGATGAATGTGAGGTATGCAGTCAGGCAGGGGCCAGGAGGCCAGAGATGAGGATGAAGGAGTGAACAGAGGCAAGCTCAAAGCAGCCTTCTGTGCCTAGCTAAGGAATTTGACTTGATGCTTTAAGCAGTGAGAGGCCGTGAAGAGATTTAAACAAGCATGTGATATGCACACATTTTTGTTTTAGCTCTGTCATCTGGGTGGCACTGAGGAGGATATATGTACAGAGGTTGAAGCTGAGAAGAGAGAGGTCAGTTAGAAGACCATTGCCATAGACCAGTTGACTGACAATATGAGCCTCAGTGAGTAGCAGAACAGAGGAGAGAGGAGATATAATCAGGCAAAAAGTTGAGAGGTGTTAGTAATTTTATTTTTGATATGTAGGAAAGAAAGAAGGCTTAAGGGAATCTGATACCTTTATTTTTCAGTATGTTAATGGTGTCACTGATTAGTCAACTTTGCCTGTAAAACAAATAACCCCAATACTTTGATAGTTAAATAATAAACAATTATTGCTCACTTTGGGATTTGTGGGACTGCAAGTCAGCTTTGGTGGCTGTAGTCCAGATCACAGGTCAGGTTCCAGTCTGCTCCATGTGGTTTTTCATTTTAGGACCCACACTGAAGGATGCAGTTTCTACCTGGCATGTACTGTTCTCCTATTGCCTGGAGGAACAAGTTGCAGACATGCTATACCTCTTGAAGACTCTGATTAGGATTGAAAGGAATCCTAAAGAAGGATTTCCTAGGAAGTAAGGAGAGGAAGGAAGGAAGGAGGAAGAAAGGAAGAAAGAAAGAAAGAAGGGAAAGAGAAGATAGGAAGAGAGGGAGCAAACGAGGGAGGGAGGAGGAAAGAAAGAAGGAAATAAATTTTGCATATATGGGGACGAAAACTCTGCCATTCCACTGTGAGATCACTTGGCAAAGGGCATGGGCTTAATCCTATTATAAGTAGAGAACTCCAGAATCTGTCACATCAGCCAACAGAATATGTGTATAATGTAATGGTATAATGGATTCAGTTTTAGGCATATTCTTTTTTTTTTTAATGTTTTCTTTATTTCTGAGAGAGAGACAGCATGAGAAGGGGAGGCTCAGAGAGAGAGGGAGACACAGAATCTGAAACAGGCTCTGAGCTAGCTGTCAGCACAGAGCCTGACGTGGGGCCTGAACCCACAAACCGTGAGATCATGACCTGAGCCGAAGTCAAACGCTTAACCGACTGAGCCACTCAGGCACCCCATAGACATATTAATTCTTAGGGTCTGTAGGACATCTAAGTGGACATACAAACAACCAGACAGTTGGGTCAAGAAAAATATTAGAGCTAGATTTATGAACTAGTTGGTCAATGGGTGGGAGTAGTAAATAAAACCATGGAAATAGATAGGGTTGCCTGGTCAGAGTGAAAAGAGAAAAAGAGTTACTGATGGAGTCTGAGAAGCACCAGTGTTTAATGTATGTAGATGAGCATGTAGATGATCTGAGAAGGAATGATCAAAGGATTAGTTAGAAGGATCTGGAGAGAGAATGGTGATACTGAATCAGAAATAGAGAAGAGAGTTATAGAAGGAGGAAGTGAGAATGAATGGTCCAGGGACTCTCAGGTTTATTTTAAGTCAGCTTTGATGGAGGATGGAGTGTGAGGAAGTAGATCTTGCTTAACCTGGGAAGTTTCCTTTCAAAACAAAATTGCAAATAGATGCTTGCAGAATCACTAGGGAAACAGTGGGATAACATAAAACCTAGGGCATGGTTCCTGGCATGTACCTAGCACTCCCTCAATGGGTAGTCATTATTATCCTATTGAAATCTGTAGACCTTTGAGAAACTACCCCCACCCCCAGTTTAATACAAAATTTGATGTTACACCATTTTGCTTTGAGTTTTATTAAAAGCATCTTATCAGAGCTAGAAGCAGCATAAAAACGTAAGAGTATATAAGTTTTATGGCATCACCCTTGAAGTTAATTATGGTGAAATTCTGGTGTAGTTATTTTCATTAATTTGATGGTAAAAAGGGAAATTGAAGGGGTTGTTGCATCCCTGTGTTATCTCTTATTTAAAAGATGTCTAATCTAAGACATTCTTATCATAATGATATTTGGTTGAAGCAGCTTTGCTCCCTACCTGTATAAATCATATTATTTTAAGTTCTGTTTTCATATTTCCAGATCAGGATAAAAGGTGGAAAGTTGTGTGTTTCAAAATGAAATATGCATTTGCAGACTCATTTCAGTGTTCAGGTAACCACAGGGTTTGCAGCCTTTGTCCTCATAATTTCTTCCATCTCTATGTGGTTCAGAGCCCCAGTGTTCTTTCTGGCTGAAAGCATATACTGTGTTTCACTTTGTTAACAGAACGTTGGTTATCAAGTTCTTTGGCTTTAACAATTCTGCTTTAGGGAACTGTCAATTAATAATCCCTGGAGGGACCACCATGAATAATTTTTGTAATTAGATTATAATGCAAAGGTTTGCTTAGTCACAATATTTTTAAAAATTTTAGTTGCGGTTTTTGGGGAATGACCCCAATCTTCCCATCTTTTACACTCAACTGCCTTTTTAATGCTGACTTTCTTCAATTTATTTTATTGTATTCATTCTCTTTTTAAAGTTTGTGAGTATAATTAAAATTACCCTACCTTTGAGAACCCTCTGTTCTCACCTAGCAGAATAAATGAAATATGGATACAAAGACTGAGCATATAAATTACCTCTAAAAAAGAAAATGCCTTCTACATAAAGCTTTTTGATTCTCTTTAATTTTTTTTTATTTCAGAGCTTGACGGCTATTTTTTCTCTCTAGTCCAGTGATCCTGTTATTAAAGCATTCTTGTAAAGGTAATTTAGCACACATGCCTCGTAGTTATTAACCAAGTTCTACTCCATTCAAATACCAAATCATTTTGTAAATGATAGTTCTTTCCTTCCACTAACAAAATAGCTTGGGGTGTGGAAGGGACAGGGAGTTTCTTAGTTGTCCTAAGTGACATTTAAAAATTCTACAAAAGTTAGTAGAAATGGTTTTTGGGTCTTTTAAACAAATAATGGTAAGTCTAATAGAGATGCCATTTTGAGTGTACATTATTATAAATCAATGACATTAAAAACATGCAGAACAATTTATTTGAAAAAAATGATATAATTAATACAATAACATCAACCTTGACTTAGAAAAAATGTTGAGAACGGGCACAGAAGAGATGCACAAAATGCTCTCAAAACCACAAACACACTTGCTCAAAATCTTTGCAATGCACTGAACAAAATATATTCTTTTAAATTGTTAGTAGTTTTGAAAATCATAATGCTGTATACAGTTGTTATTTGTGAAATAAGTTTTTAAAGCCAGAGATGACTTTTCATTTATTTAATCATACAAAAATAGAATAAATGCATTTTACACATCATCTAATCCTACTTCTTCATTATATAGGAAAGGGTATTGATGCCATAGGAATCTTCAGGCATTTGCCCAAGGTCATCAACATGCAAATACCAGGTTATACTGAGGTCGAGGAAGAAGGATAATGCATACTTTAGAAGTGTTTTGGCACTGTTAGGGAAAAAATAGATACAATGCAGTTACTATGTACAAAGAGATATAATTTGGCCTGAAGCTTAAGCAAGACCACAGCTGGGTGCTTCATAACAACAGTATTCTGTTTTTATTTGGATTTGGGGTAAATGATGATGATATTTATGCATTTTAAGACAGGTTCATTTTAGGACAGAGTTTTGTAGAACTCAGAGTTAATGTTTTCCTTTTCCCTAACTGCAAGATAATTCAAACTTTCAACTCCTGCCCTTTCTTTCCACCTTAGAAAAGGAGGCATACAGGGGCGCCTGGTGGCTCAGTCGGTTAAGCGTCCGACTTCGGCTCAGGTCATGATCTCACAGTTTGTGGGTTTGAGCCCTGCTTCAGGCTCTATGCTGACAGCTAGCTCAGAGCCTGGAGCCTGTCATCAGATTCTGTATCTCTCTCTTTCTCTGGCCCTCCCCTGCTCAGGCTCTCTCAAAAATGAATGAATGAATGAATGAATGAATGAATGAATGAATGAATAACAAAAAGAAAAACGAAAAAGTCATACAGATGAACGAAACCAAATCAACCAAAACAACTAATTACACGTTAACAGAATTATCAGTATATATCAGGTGAATTCTAATTTTAATTTCTTCTGTTATTCATTATCAGGAAAAAAATTTCATATCACTGTTTCTTTTTATTAGCTCATTTTAATTCTTTTATGTGTATTAAATTGCATTACACACAAAATTGTGAGAGTGATTTTGAAAGGATTCTCAATGTAAACTTTTCAGAGTAAAAGCTGAAAAACTTGGCACAAATACTATACTCTTTAAAGATAATCACACTTTTGTTCTATCTAGGGCTGATTGTAGATGTATTCTAAGACTGCAGTTCAGAGTAGGGTAATCCTTTAGACAGAATAATGTATGCAAATCATGTCCTTATCATTTTTACTTCTTTTTAAAGCTAATGATTAGGAGAGAAGGAGGGTGAATGAGCCATCCTTGTCTCCTGTTGCCTCCCCATCACCCCAATATTATGCCATTAAAATTGGAGAGGTTTAGCAGAAACAATAGTAAGTTTTATTTGGCTTAGTATCCTTTTCTAATTGAATACTACAGGAAATGAAGACTCTAGCAAAGACACAAAAAAAATGGCAGTCCACTGCTATTTCATATCTCAGGCCAAGCGTCTCATAGGATCCGGTAAGAGTTGAATGTCCAGGCAGAAGGTCTCAGGTCATTACCATAAAAAGCTCTTTGGTTCCCTCTGTCACAGAACAAAGTGTCAGACCAGTTCCCATTACTAGGTGCCTGTGGTGCTTTTCTTAAATAATCAGTCCCATTCAGACAGAGATTTTAAGGTCCTTGATCATCTATTTCATAGGCAGTAATTTTTAAAGCTAAATGGCACTAGAGGCCGAATGTTTTTGAAGTGAGGTTTAGGAAAAGAATTAGGTGTATCCCAAAGCTGGCCTGATTATCGCTTTTCCCAAAGGTCATATTCCAAGTTCAGCTCTGACAGCATTATACCTGGGCATCTAGGGAGAGACACACAACTTTCACTCCAGCTCCATACTCCCACCTGGGAGCTTATGTACAAGTGGGGATGAATTTTAGGGTGGCCCCTTGAATCTCAGAGGCTGGAGGCAGACAAAGCTTCAGCCTCAGATATGGGTGCCCTAAAGTTTATTTTTCTTCTTTAAACATTATAAGAACGTGGAAAATCAGGTAAATGAAGAGAGCCAAGATAACATTGCAACTATGCTATATATAAATGTGCATTTTTTTTCCGAAGTGCATTTTCAGAGTCCCACTTAGAAAATGTGCTTCACTGCCTTACTCTGCATATGCCCCAGTGAATTCCAAGAGGTCAGGGCCGCAGAGTACAACTCTTGAGATTAGAAGCGTTTGCTCTTTAAAGAGCTCTTTTTAGCTGGAAAGGAAAGTGTAGGCCTCAAAGTGCCTAGGAGTATGTCCTCCAGGACCTAAATTGGAGGTCTGATTCCGGGGGAAGGTGTCAGTAGGGCTCTTTCTGCCTTTGCTCCAGAAAAGGGTGGTTCTGCTGATGGGCAGTGTTAGGGGCTGGGGTGGGGGGTTAGCAGCTTCTCTAGGGGAACTCAACCTGTAGCCCTCCGGGACCTGCTGTGTCTGGGCCTCCAACCAGCTGGACCCAGCGGAGCATGAGATGTCCAATAGCTGCCCTGGAGGAAAAGACCCCCCAAGACTTATTAAACAATCACGATTCTGTTTTCATGCCATCAACTAGGGGTCCTGAGATAAATTTCAGCCCAACACTTACAGATGATTATCGAGTTTTCATTGTGCAGAGGGCATCATTCCAGGTCAAGCTCTGATGCAGGAAGGGCTTGGAGAGGTAACCAGGGCATGGGGGGCGGTGTGTGTGTGTGTGTGTGTGTGTGTGTGTGTGTGGAGAAGGATGGTTTTAGCCTTGCTCAGGCTTGTGGCCTGAGTATGGGCACCCTGAGGAGGTGCTGGTGGCCCGGTCCGCACTAGAAGGGCCTGGTCCTGGGATCTCACCCCAGCCATGGGCAACGCTGGCCTGAGGGTGCGCGCTGGAGAGAGTGAAGGGAAGAAGAAAAGGACAGGGTTCGAGAGGGAATGGCCCGGTGAGGTAAAGAGAGAGAAATCCAGAGCTGGAGAGAGTCGGAAATCCTGAAAGAGAGAGAGGTAGAATATGCCGCTGAAGGACAGGCACAGAGCGCGAGGAAGAGAAAGGAGAGCGAAAGAGAGGGATACCGAGAGAGAGAGAGAGAGAGAGAGAGAGACAGTAAGAGAGAGATGGAGAAAAACAGCGAGAGGCAGAGCGAGGAGGCCGAGAGTGGGAGACGCTGGTTGGAAGGAGGTGTCAGGAACAAGGGAGGTGGCAAAGGCTCAAGGCATCCGCCGGCGCCCCCCACCCCCCGCACCCCTCTCCTCCCCTCACTCGCCCAGCCCGCGGCGAGAAGTCGAACGCGCAAGGTCGCCCAGTCCTCGCAGCTGCCGCGCGCTGAATGGCTGGCGGCCCGCAGCGTCCCCGCACCGGGCCCGCAGCCACAGGTCGGCGGCGCCCCGCGTCGGCGCCCCAGGAGGGCTGGGGGGCCCCGAGCCCGCCCGCGCCGCCCCACCGCGCTCCCCGCCGCTCCTCTGGCTGTCGCAGTTCTCGACCCGGTGCTGGGGCCGCCGGAGGCGCTGCAGGAGCCGCTTCTCCCTGCGGGTCCGGCGCTCCGAGAGCCGAGGAGCGCGATCTGTTTACTCGGGGTAGTAGCTAGTCTCTGAGGAATCGTCCACCCGCGCGCCGAGGTAATTGCCAGTGTCGGGAAGGTAGGCGCCGCGAGCTGCGGACCTGCGGAGAAGGCACCGCCTCGTGGGCGCCCCGAGCCCCGGCGCGCGCCGGCGCGTCCCCCAGCGGCCGGGCAGGGCCGTGCACAGCGCCCGAGACTGCGCCCCGCGGGGGCTCCGTGGCTTCCCGGGGTCGCGGTTTTCGTGCAGCTGCTCGGTGCGCCGGGAGCCTTCGCGTCTGGCCAACTCACCCCTCCCTCAGAAACTCGGACCGTTTGCGCCCGCCGTGTGGCTTTTTTTTCTACTGAACGGCCAGTGTTTGTCTCTCGAGTTCAAGTCCAGTCTCCTCCCCTTAAGTCATTTGCACCATCCTTCGGCAGCCTCGCAAGGCGAGGAGACCTCGGCTGCTCGTCCCAGAGCCTGGGCTGGCAGTCCCAGTCGGTCCGGTGCATTCGCGTCTCCCTCCCTCCTCCTCCCTCCCTTTCTCTCTTCCTCCCTTTTCCCCGCTGCTTCCCCCTCCCTCTCTTGCCTCTTAAGTTTCCTGCACCGTGAACCCAACTGTGCCGAGCCGAGGCTCCCGCGGAACCAAGCCTGAGCGCCACCGGGGCGCGGAGACGCGGACTCGCCAAGGCTGAACGGGGCGGCGGGACCTGTCCCCGCCTGAGCATGGAGATGAAGCGCCAGGGAGGGCATGTCCGGGGCTCCGGAGACGCCAGGCCCGAGTAGCTCCTCCATGGAGCCTGCCCAGAGCGGCCCCTGCTCGCCGAATTCGCCCCCAGTCCTGCGCGGTACGTACACTTCGCCTCCACCGTCCCGGAGAGGGTATCATCTCGGGGCGGGATGACGGGACAGCAGAGAGGGGCGGCGGGAGGGCCCCTGGTTGGGGAACAGAGTGAGCCTGGCGGGTGACCTCACAGACCCGGGCAGGCTCCCACTCCAGAAGTTAGCGACTGACTGTGCCCCGTGGCTCGAAAAGAAGTCGTGCCAAAGACGTGCCTGTATGCGCGCGTATCTCTGGGCAGGGGGCTCCAGTGGGTACACTGAGCCCGGCTTCGCTGTATGCAAATTGCATTCCCTTTCACCACCCCGACTCCATCCAACGGGTGAAGATGCCCAGCGCCTAATCCTGGTCAGCTCTACGTACCCCTTCCCCTTCACGCGCTCCCCCCCCCCCCGCCCCAGTCTCTCTAGCTCGCTTTCCCTCTTCCCCTCTCTCTCCATCTCTCTCTCTCTGCTGGTGTGTACGCGTGTGAGCACTGCCAGCGCTGGCGAAGAACCAGCCGCCGCTTTAAGTCCGAGCCGCCTGGACATCAAACACTAGGGCAGGTCTCGCTGCCAGAGACGTTTGGGCTCCGAACCAGCGTGCACGCGGCTCTGGGTGCCCCGCCACCTCCTGTCTTCACCGCCCGGGGAACACGCACCCGAGGAGCGCAGGGCGCAAGGAGCCCTTCAGCCTCCTACCCTTCGGCCCGCCCGCCTGCGGACAGCGCGCTCTCTGGTTTCAGGCGCTGGATTTACTCGCTTTTCAATTTTTCCGGCCCCCACCCCCTTCGGGTGTTTGGTCCACCCCTCCCTTCCACGACCCCCTTTTCCCGCTTGGTTGCCAAGCCTAACCTTGCCCGCGTGGTCATGGGATGTCTAATTTCATTTGTATCTAGGCTGCTGAGAGCGCTCCTGGCTCTGTAAAGTGGATGTCAGGTGGATCTATGTTTCTGAAGGAACAAAGACTCAGCGAAAGCACCGCGGAGGAAGTTTGAGACGCGGGAGGATGCAGGCTGCGTGCTGGTACGTGCTTCTCCTCCTGCAGCCCACCGTCTACTTGGTAAGTCGCTGTGGATCCGGCGCCCCCGCAATCCCACCCTGGTCGAGAGGCCAGGCACCCAGGGGCGCGCGGGAGGAGGGTGAGACTGCCCGTTCGGCGAGAGCAGCGTCCTAGCGACAGTGGTGGAACAACTTTGGCAAGCTGGTGTCTGCATCCCTGCGGGATTTTCCGGGGTTCCCACCGTCATTTCGTGCTCCGGTCCTCCCTCTCCTGTGCGTGACTCTGAACACCGTACAGGGCGCCCTAGACCCCCCCAGAAACCGAGGAGATAGCGGGACAGGATGCTTTTGTGGGGACAGAGAAAGGGTGGAAGACGTGGAACTCTCATTAGTCCATCCACAGAGTTAAAACGAAAGGAAATGGAGGTATAGAGTCGGGAGCTCGAATCTGCCCAGGTCTGTGACTTTGAGAGTGAACCCACCTCAGCCCCCCAGTTTTGAGATCTGGCACAGAAAGAAGTAGAGGTAACTTTGTTCGACTTGTAGGGTTCACCCAGGACAAGCTAATCAGACAGGAGCAGCACAAGCGATCATATCAGATAGAGTTAAGTCAGGGGCGCCCCGGCAAAACAAGTAGTGGCTCTCCTCCGTCCCCTCCCACTCCCACCTTTCCACCAAGTAACGGAACCCCCGGTCCAGCGCCGAGCCCCTTACTGGGAATGGCGGGCCTTGTGGTCAGGAAGGGAATACTGAACAGCCAGCCGCTGCCGGAGTCTTTCCGGAATGGAGTTTCGGGGGTCTGGACTTTGCACACAGTTGGAACTGGGGGTGGAGGTGAATTGGTAGCTCTGAGTACCGCGTGGAGCCAAGACGCAGGGAGCGGTTTCTCCTGTCTGGCCTCAGGGCGGGCCAGGGACACTCCCATCCTGCTGTTAAAGTTGTGCTCAGTGCACCGACTCCCCATAGCTTATTTCTGGGCCACAAGAGCGCACTGTGGGCTCAGTGAGATCTGACCAGGGGCGAGGAGTGCTGGGGCGGCTGGAGCTCTCCGACGGGGCTGGATAAACCGGATGGGGCGGCGGGGGGCGGTTTGGTCCCTCAATCCCAAGGGTTTCAGGACCCACAAGCCTGGGAGTAAGTGTTGCTAACCTGAGAACATTTCCCAGCTGTTGCCCTGGTGCATGTGACTGAGGGGCTGCTAGTTGCGTGAACTCTGTGCATGTTAATGAGTGTGTATGTATACGCGTGTGTGAATATGTATGTGAGGGCGTGTGCATTTCAGGGGTTTCAGCTTCAATCGGAGAACCCTCAGTGTTGCCGGTCTTTGCATTTTTATCGCCTGACTATCATAGCCGTGGACGCCAGAGGGCGCTGCGCGTCAGTGTCCTCGCCTACAGGACACCTTGGGGTAAACAGGTGAAAGCCAGGGCAGCCAATCCAAAAGAACAGCCTTTCTGACTCTGTCACCGAAGTCTGTGCCTTCCTAGACTGGAACGCAGACAGAATGCAAAAATTGTCCTTCCCATTTACCATCTTCAATCATTCTTGCCCCCACCTGTGTCCGGTCAACCTACTGACATTGAGAGCCCAAAGACGGAGGGCAGAAAGTTTGGCCAGAGGAAATACAGAAATTGTTGATTGAGAGAAGGGAAGGATGGCAAAATGAAGGCTACAGAGAGGGATATTAACGATTCCTTTGACCATGGAAAACCTTCTGCCCCTTTCCTCTGCATACCTTTACGCATGACCTGAACCTCAAGACTGTTCTTATGTCCTTGGACTGTGCTCACATACACACACGGCAAAGGCTCCCAGCCGTGGTTCAGTTTATTGCTTGGAGCAAGTATTTCGATAGTCTGTAAAATAATCTATCAAAAGCAGAAGTGAAATCAATACGTTGTGTTAAATTTTAAATGTGTTTGTTGGCAGTTAAACCGTTTTCCACTCATTACAACAACAGTGCTGGATTTATTCTAATGCGCTGCGTTCTCAACAACAAGCTCATTAATTCTCCTTTAATTGTAAACTGGGAGCATTTGAAAACCATTCAGTGTGCAAATTATGCTGATTCAATTACCGTTTAGTTACAGACTTCATTACCTGAATGCCTTTTGGCAATACGGAGAAAGGAGACAATTTTTCCAATTTCACTCAAAACAATACGAAATGTGAACAATAAAATAGAGAAGGTGATTTAGAAGTCCATTCTTTTCTTTCCGATCTAAAGTTGTTTTGTGTGTCGGGGATTAGAAACCACCAAAACAAAAGGCTGGTCGCTGTGACCCCAGGTAGTATTTCCAGGGATTGTAATCCCCTGGTTATTTGCCCACAGAATTCCAAGAGGTTTTCCTGGAGGAGCAGGGAGCTGGTTTTTACCATGGAAAGGAACTTAAAAGAGTGCACTGGCAGTCAGGATAGGTTGGTTCTAGGCATTTAAGGAAGTGGAGAGCCTTGATTAAAGCTCTAGGGCAACAAGAAATGGTCAAAGCTTACTTCCCCATCTGTTTTTATCAAACACCACATACTCATTTATTTGTAGTTGTATCTTAGAACATCCTAGATCTTTGCCAGAAACTGCAATAGATGCATGCAGTTTGTCAGGAGCTGCTTCAAGTTACACTCCAAGAAGACAGGAGTGGCAAAACCATTATTTTATTTTATTTTTCTCCTTGAGTTGCCATAGCCAAGAAGGAGTTTAATGACTAATTTTATGTCTTGATGAGCTCACACCACAAGTTAAGAGACAGGGTGCTCTATTTATGCATCGCCTTCTACCTGATAACACAGTGTACCCTCTTTTCCCTTTTATGCCCCTGCAATCCCAGTTATGTTCTCCAAGGAGCGATCACCACATTATATCCAGGGACCAAGATTTGTTTGGGTATTTCTTACACAAAAATATTTCTGCTTCTGCTTATAGAGAAATAACTTAAATATTCCCAAATTCTGGATTTTTTTTTTTTTTTAATGAAAAGCAGTTCTCTGTAGAGAGCAGGTCAGTGCTCTATTCTTAAGCCACAGTCTCCTGCCTGTAATTGGGTGAATGTTCTCAAAGTATGTCTCTTGGCCCAGAGTTCTTTGAATGCCTGTTCTAGGTTGAGGATTTTGAGTGGTTTTGTGTTTATGAGAGATGAGTCCTATTTCAAACTGGAAGCTTATTTAGTACTGCAAAGGGAAGTTAATTAGAAATGTGTCTACAAAGTAACCTTCTGAAGCTTATTAGCTGGCGTACTCAAAAATCACCACAGGGCTAACTCCATCCAGTAAACGCAAGGGAATTGGAAACCATTAAAAAAATAAAGGCAAGGAAAATTTCTGTCTATTGAATTTTATGTATTGTAGATTTAAAAGTCTCAGTTCAGCAGGAGAGGAACCTATGGCATAACAATACTTGCTCAAAAAAAAGTCCTGCAATCTTTATTCTCCAGTCAGTTCTGGACTGATTCCAGGATGTTTTCAGTATGATAGAATGAGTAACAGGACGATAGCATTTTAACTGAATTGAAGCACACACTGGATAAACTAGGAAAATGTGCTTTTTGGTTCTGAAGAAAGGGAGACCTAAATTGGGTTATTCTCAGTGGATCAAACTGAAGGATAGGCCAGGGCACTCAGGGAGAGCACCTCCCTGCAGAAGGCAGGGGTGTCTTGTTGGGGCTCACCTGTGGCAATTTCTGCATTTAGCACTGAGTCTAATGAGCACTCCCTGGGCATGTCAACAAAAATGTTTATTAGAAATTGAGTCCAGAGAATGTGACAAAGGGTTGAATGATGTTATTGTGGTCAGTCACACGTCCACAGTTCTCTTCTCATGAGAAGAGGCTCTTCACTTTCCCAATTTAGGCCCCACCAGTTCTGCTAGAAATTAAAATTGCTAATAATCTGGTTGCTTTTTAACAAACATGGGCAAGAATTGAAAAATTCTTTCCAAGCCTTGTCTGTAAAAAAAAGATTTTGAGTCAGTTATTCCCTCAAAATTAGAGTGTCCTTAAAATGTGAATTCCACACCAGTTTTTAATACAGACAAAAGAGTGATTAATACATCCATGGAATACTACCTCCTCACTATTAGGAGCCAGACCATTTGGGTGAACTTCACTCAGTACGAAGGTGGCTGTTAAGAACTGAGGAAGCTGAGGAAGAGCAGCAGGAGAGAGACCACCAATCTCTATCCTTTGGACTAGGTCTGAACACTTTACATCCTTGGAAGATTAAACCACTGCCCACTGAAAATTTTACAATTTGAGTTTACTTCTGAAAAGAAAAGTACAATAACGACCTAACAATGGCCATTCAGTGTTTTTTTTTATTAAGTCCAGTTCTTTTGGAGATAGTCCTGAAAGTTCCCCGCCCCCACTGCATTTCCTGAGTTTTCTACTCTGGATCAGACTTTGTGATCTAGGATTAAATCTAGATTTTTGAAGGAGACTATGCCCCAGCAGCACAATTTGGGAACTAATCAGTCCCAAGACATATTCCAGGACTCTGCGGGAGGAAAAGTTGTTATTATTCCAGGTATTTTCCTGAAATGTTCAACTATCCGTTGACCAAGAAAGCAGCTCCCTGGGTGGTAGGAAGCACTTGGGTGGGTTGTCCTTCTGCCACCCTGCAGAAGGATTATTGTGGTCTGGGGCCTTCTAGTAACAGCTTCTGGGGGAGACTGCCTTCAGTATAAGAAGGGGAGAACCAGAATTACTCCAACTTTCTCAGCTGTTTTCCCGGAAAGCCATTAAGTTCGTGGCTCCTCTTTGTGTGAAGTTGATTTCTATTTGGCTTTGAATTGTTGACGGCTATTTCCTCCTTAATGAAAGTGTTGTCTGGGTGAAAAATATATCTGGTGGCAGGGAAATTGGTTGATTTTTTTGAGATAGGTGCCCAATGTCCTACTTTTTTATCTGAGGGAAAATTTTCTGCAGAGTACAGAAATTGACAGCATTGTCCAGGTAATAACCACCGTGGACAATATTTTCAAAAGGACATTTGAGTGATGAAAGCATTTGGATATTGCTTTTTCAAATAAGCAATTTTCTGACTTGGCCTTCTTTGATTTTATAGTGGGTGAGGGAGAAGGGACCACGGATTGGCAAAGGGATGCCTTCCTGGTTTCTCCCAGTCCTGAATTATCAAGGCGCTAATCAGCTTCCCTTGGGTTTCCAGGGTCTGAAGAGCCTAGAATTAGTTTGGCTTTGCCGGCATTTGTTTAAAGAGTTAAAAGGGAATCTTGAGAATGAGAAATAACACGTTTCTTGCACCCCTCCGCCCAGAAAGAAAGCCCTTGGAGGCTCTGAAAGTTTGCTTACTCTCCAGTGGCGACTTAGGAAGTGTGGATTCTTTCTGAGTTTTTTGTTTGTTTTTAAATAAGATGCCTACCTTTGATTCGATTCTGGAAAGTTCGCTTAAAGCAACCAAGTCCTGTAGGATCTTCAGATCTTTTTCTAAGACTCTAACAGTCTTGGCTATTTTAATTAATAGAGAGAGGTGGGCTAGTCAGAGAGGCGAGGCGCGGCTGGGTCAGCTGCGTGCAGAAGCAACCGGGTGGTGGGTCGGGTTTACTCTCTCGCCTCCTCCTGCAATCTACTCGCCACCATAGCTCAATTCCCGACCCGCGTTTGCAGAAAGTTGCGGTCTTGATTTATCCGCTACTTAAGCTTCCGACCAGCTCTTTTTCTCTATGTCAGCACTAACCCCTCCCCGGAGCTTGGTAAACAAGACGCGCACATTTTTTTTATTCTGCTGTCGATTGGCATGTTGACGACTCTGCTTGAAGGAATGTGACAATAAAGTGGGAAACCAAAGCTTGGCAAGCACTTAATCAAGGATAAAAAGGTTCCGCTGTAAGGATGCCACTCAATTTATTGTGAAAGTCGAATGAATTACGTTTAATGAAAGTGCTCCCCAGATGAATATTACCAGCAATTTCCTGAGTTGGCTCTGTCAGCTCGAGATGAGGAAATGCCAACCCAGATCAGAAAAGAGCGCCCATCTCAATTACTATGCAAGCTTTCCAAGAGCGGCTTTTTATTGAGATGATATATATTGGCGGCTTCTTCGCGCCCCTCCGCGCGCCTAGGAGCACGTTTGCGCCTTCTCCAACTTCGCAGTCTGCCCTCGAGGGTTGCTGGCTGTTTGTGGAAACTTCTAATGAGCTCGCCGCGTTTCTGCTGCTGGCTGAAAACCTAATTACCCCGTCTGTAAACAGCTTTTTCTGGTGTATTTTGTTTACTACGGAGGCGAGGACTGGCCGGGGAGAGGTGGGGGTGGGAGGGAGAAAAATCTTTTGCTCAGGTGCCCTTCGTTACAGAAAGTTCCTTCGGCGTTGAGTCGGGTGCCCAGGGTGGCGGAAAGCGAGGAGGCGAGCGGGGGCTTTGGGACGGTGAGCGCCGTGGGGTCCCAGGAGCCGCGAGAGTGCACAACTTGCCTCTCCAGCAGGCGCGAGCAGCCAAACGCCTTCCGACGCTCCAACTTCCTTTAAATTGATGAAGGTATTTTACTTGCTCAAGCCGGAAATACAATGGGGAGGGGGATACTCAGGCCGCAGCCGGAGCGCGTCACGTCATCGGCATGAGCATGGAGGACCGAAAGGCTTTTCCCGTACTGCTTCTTTCTCCTACAAAAAGACGAACTGCTGCTTAGACATACCGAGGGTTTCCTTAGAAACTGGCTCGTGGGGCCTCTGCGCGCCTCCGCTGAACCCGACCCCGGCCAGGCCTCGCCCGTCACCCTCGCAAGCTGAATGGATTCCGACGGGAAGGCTCCGAGGCAGAGGCGGCGAAGGCCGCCGACGGAGGCTGGGCGCCCTCGCCCCACCGGGGGGCAGGGGCGCCCTCCTGACACACCCCGCCCCGGGCCTCGGAACCCCTCCCCGTCCACTGATTGTAAAGGCCGTATCGAGTCGTCTTCTGCAGTTTAGGGGCCAGAAACGTTCTTCGACGTAGGCTGCATCCCCGAGACTCGGCAGCACCGCTCTCTCAGCAAAGCCGCAGGGTTCGGGGCCCGGGAAGTTTCCGGGCAGGAGTCGCCGCCGCCACAGCTACGCGCGCCCTGCGGTCCTGCTTTTCGCCTCAGGGGACCTCGAGCAATGCCAACCGATTCGGGAAAACGCAGGTGCAGCCCTCTGGCGTCTGGACCCCGAGCCTTCCCACGAAAGCGTCACTTCTGGGGAACTCTCCTGTCGACGCCGCGGAGTTTCGGCGGCTCTGGGGCAGCAGGCAGGGCTGCGGGCCGTTCTCCGAAGGGAGGGCGCGGGTGCGGGACGGAACGGCCTGCAGAGCGGCAGTTCAGGACCACGGACAGAGCCACAGGCCCCGCCCCGCCCGGAGGCCGCCGCGCAGCCCTCCTCCCCCGCGGCCGCGCGCGCCGGGCTTTTCCGCGCGCGGAGCCGGCGCTTCCCGCGGACACGTCTTCACCGTCCGGTCGCCACTCTTAACGACCTGCCTCCCGTTCCCAGCCGTTCAGAGCGCTGAGCTCGGACAGTTAGGTCCCAGTGTTTTCTGCGGCCAGATCGGCTCGTTTGCACCCTTGCACCCCCACCCCCCCGACATCGGCGGTTGAGGCGTCACGTGATTGCCACAGAGTTTAGGCTGAGGGGTAGTGACTCCTTCTGCCCCCCTCCACTTTCTCCTCCCCCGTCCGCATTCCCCCCCCCCCACAGTTCGTTAAGTATCCCTCTCCTTCTAAACAAGACCTGACTCAAGTGATGTAGAGTTGTGTCTAACAGCGTAAAAGCCCCATTTGACACACAAGGAAATTGAGGTATGGAGGGAGAATCAACTTTCTTTCCACAGTAAACCCAAGTCTGTGTGTGGGAGGGGAAGGGGGTGGGGGGAGATGACCTGCAGGTGCCCTCTCTCCCACCTGCAGGGAACACGATTTATGCCACCGAGACGCCCTCCAGGATCAGCGCCTTTAAAAAGCGGCGCGGGCGCAGGGTGGGAGTCCTAATTATTATGAATTTCTAAAGGAGCAGCAATTATTCACGGGAAACAGGACAAACCACGGCCCGGGCAAAGGAATCGATATATTTCCTATCGAAAGTGCCCGGCTCGCCTTTAATGCAGACGAATTGGGATGCAGCCTCATTATTTTCCGTGTGGTTAGGCCCCCCGGCGTGGGGCCTGATGCAGCTTGGAATCTATCATCATTAGAACAGGGATGGGGTGGGGGGGAATTTTTCCTTATTTACTTAACAAAACAAACAAAAAGCTCCAACCCCCCCCCCAACAAACCCCAAAACCTTCCTACACATTCACTGGCCCTCCTCCCAGTTTCCTTCCTCCGCCTCCCTTCTTCGGCTGCTGTTGCACACCCTCCCTGGGCCTTTCTGAGCCCTCTGGAGTCGTCACTGCGGTCGTTTAAAGTGTGTGCAGTTCCTCCTTGGCGGTGGTCACACGCTTGATTTGGTCCAGAAATAAGCCGGGGAGTACCCAGAGTTGGCGCTAGGGGTTCTCTGTGTCAAAGGCGAAGGTTGGCTGGGAAGTTCTGTCCGTTTCTCTTGCCTTATTGGAAGAGGTAATCCTTTCAGAATACCCGATTCTGTAAATCCCTGCGGTATTAAAGGAGCAGAGGTTGGCAGGCAGTGCTCCATCAACCTGTGTGAGAAGGCGGCTTGGGAAAAGGCAAACCCGGGAGAAGAGAACCAATCTGGAGGTGGAGACAGACCGAGAATTGAATAGGAATGGAAGGAAAGGTTCAGGCGCAACGCCTCCAAGGTATTCTTGAAGGCCTGGCTGAGATTAGCCTTCCTCTTCCCTGAGAGAAGCTGGTCTTTTGCCTTCAGGGCCAGCCTGCTGCAGTTTTTAAAGACTGGGAATGGTTCCCAACGTTAACCCACTGAAGTCACTGCAGTGTTCAGCGTCCTGCCTAGTGAATTGCACAGCATTTTCCTGTTTCTCCCCATTTGTGCAGCCTGCACTCCTGGGCACAGTCTATCTTACTGTTAGAAGTTGCCTGCTGCCACTGGGATGAAAGTTGTATTTCCTATACCGGTGTCTTCACTATTTCCTGCAATACCAATGCTTTTAAGATCAACCGAGGGGTGTGTGTGTATGTTGTATTTTTGAGTGCTTGGCCTTCATCTGCCACACACCTTACCAGATCAGTCTAGCAGAGAACAAAGGGTGTGGCATTTAAAATAGTCAACAACTCCTTCTTAATTGCATTAAAATGATCATAATTATAATAACATATGTAATAACATTAATGAAAACAAAGTTGAAAATTCTGGACTTCCAAGCACTAAAGTAGAAATCATAATCTTTACCCCTTGGATTTTCTTTTCCTCTGAGCCCAGCCTTTCATGGTATATTGTGATTACCTGAGTGTCTTTGTTCTGTGCTGTCAGAGACAGCCAGCTAACTCAATACCAGAACTGTATGATCTACTGACATCATTTCCTCCCACCAACTTCATTTTTAGAGGCTTTATAATTAAACTCCGTGAGATATATGTAACATGCATCCAGTGGAGAGCCTTTTTATTTATATTTATGTAGCATGCTGAGGAAGGAAAATTAAAGAAGTGCTTATATTGAAGTAATAAGCCTGCTTTGATATTAGCAGGAATGTCCTTTTAATTTACTTTTCTCAAGTCTAAAAGACTATCTGTGTAAGACCAGACCTCACAGTCATGCCTTTTTAAGAAGAGGTCCCAATAAACTGAAAAGACATATATTAGCTTGTACTAACTTAGTGGAACAAAAGGCCAGGCTAACCACTCACTGAAAATGTACACTGAGCTAAGCATGGCAAAGTTGCGTTATGCAGGAGGCTGAGCAGAAAGAGCTAGCTGGAAACAGCTGCAAAGCCCTGCATTTTTCTGCCTCTCTCTGTACCTAACCGATCACAGTGCACACATTTATACGTGGCCTTCCAGAGCCAACACAAAGACATTACACTGTAAATCGGGAAGAATTTTAATAAAATTGAAAGTCACAGCCTAAAAGGAAGGAGGCACAGATTTCCTTTTCTAAATGAGATTATTACGAGAAAAATTATGATAGAAAGGCTTGGAGAAGATTTCCTCATTTAGAAGAGGCTTTTTCATTTACAAGTTAAATGCAAGCGCGCGCGTGCACACACACACACACACACACACACACGAGGAAGATTAGATACATACCCTGTACATCTCCTCTTTGAAGGATTCCATGGGAAATTACAGTGGGGAATCCTTTTGTTTTCTAAGTTGCTGGCCTTGAAATTTCAACTTGAGTTTGACAGTAACATTTCTTTGATTGGAATCTGGTAACTGACACTATACTACTGTCCTGTTTATGTCAGTATTTTCAGCTATGGAATGAAAGCAATTTTGGTAAAGAGAAACTACTGGCATGACAGCTAGAATTTTAGTTATGTATATGTATGCCAACCTCTCCAACTGAACTTTAGAAAATGTTCTTCTCCTTGTAACCTTGTAGCTGAATGTTATTAGAGGCCCACAGGTATATAAAACAGCTTATATAAAATTAATGGACTGCTTTACATTCACAATCTCTTACTTGGGAAGCCCTTGTAAAATATCACTTCTAGAAGAATATAAAGTCAGGTTTTGTGTGCAATCAATAGTTGTAAATGGTTCAGTGAAATATTTGATTGTTTTGAGTGAGTTTGACAATATAATGGAAATTTATTGTCCTTCTTTGTGAACTGATGTGCTAATCATAAGGCTGCCCCTCCTTTTATGTACTTGACCAGTTTTGAAACTGATTGTAAGACTCCAAGGCAACATTTAGGTACACAGTCAAAATTTTAGGAAAGATGCATTTGTTTGATTTACCAGACTATAGGAAGATCCATGGGCTACTATAAAGAAAATTTTTAAAAAACCCTCCAGTATTGTTTTTATTTTGTTTAAAATCATCAACAGTGTACTTACTGAAGTTGTGTACTGTGACTATTTAATATGAGTTTTTGAAGAAGAAAATAAGTAGAGGTTTTAATTTAGCCTCAAACTTCTTATAAATGAGACTTTCTGAATATAATGATGTTATTAAATCTCTTCAGCTACTTTCCATAAATGTGGGCAAAATTTAGAAAAATTGGTGGTTCTTTCTTTTCTTCTCTTCAAACATACTTTTAAAACTATGTTTTTCTTTATTTTGTCACTTGGTTTATGGATCTCATAAACCCCACTGTGAATTTCTTTCTTCTCTTTTCTTTCTTTTTTTAACGTGTATTTTCATTTAGAGAATGAAGATTTTTTTTTTTTCTTTTGCCTGATTGGATTGAAAATTATAATGGCCAAAAACCATAATGACATTTTCAAAACCTTCTTCTCCCCTGTTTCATTCAAAGACTACCTAGAATAGTCAAACTCTTTTTTTGTCCTCTTTGTAAAAATGAACCCCGAACTATTGTGTTAACATCTTCTTTAAATAAGAAACAATGCCCTAAGTTGCCAACTGGTATATTCATTCCTGATGCTGCTCAATGCTTGATAGAAAATTCTTAAAAACATGGACTGGATTACATGAATTCCATTACACTTTCTGTTTGAGAAGCTTTCAATGAAAATACTATAATTATCCCAGGTTTGATTCTAAATCTCTTCGTAAAATGATGAGTTGTCATTTGTTGTTGTGGCAGCTGTCATCCTGGTAATAGGGCTGACTATATGATCTCTAAAATTGAAAATATAAAATACCTTTACTAACATATCTTTTTTTCAGTTATTTGTGTATAGTTTCTTTCACCAGAGTACCATCATTTATTGTTTTCCAGAATTAAATGCAGAGAAAGATGCAAACCACTGCATATGAAAGGAAGTTATTCATGCGTAGTCAGTGTAGTATTTCTCCGGTCTTGATGTGAAACTTAATTGCTATTGATGTCGAGATTTTGAGAACATGACAAGAGTTTTTGCCTCTTTCACAAGAAATACATAATTGAATGATGACTGCCTCATGTTAGATTTTCAACCTTATTTCTTTTGGTTTAATAAGGCAGAGTTATGAACAGCTGCACCAAAGAGCCAGCCACAATCTCTGGCCATTATCAAACTAATGCAGATCTGGCATTAACATAGGTTTGCTGAACTGCCGCTTTTGGATCTGCAGCTCTGCTCTCTGAAATGTGCTGGAGAGTGGAAACATGAGAAGTGAGTGATTTGGCCTGAGATGTTTAATCCTGCCTTGCATTCTTGACTGAAGTCCTTCACAATTAGAAGGGGTCTAATTAATGTGTGGCTAGATATATATGCACCTCTCTCAGATTGATGTATGCCTCCCCCTGCCTACAGCCGCACACAGTCCGCTTCTGTTCTTTGATCAAATGGTGAAGAAAACAAGAGGCTTTAAAGGCAAATGCACATGTGGGAAGATGGCTGATATCCTACCAAGACTACTTCTACCATTACTTCTACTAAGTGGGTAATGTCATGGCCCCTGTGCAATTGTCAACACTGAATTCATGATGGAAATAGAAGAGTTATGATGAAAAAGTGGACAACTTGTTGACTTCAATGTGGACCTGGCCACAGGAGGGAGAAAACAGGCCCCTTTTCAGTCATTTTAGGCTCTCTTTCTCTCTCTCTCAGATCACTCACTTCCATTCCTAAGGGAAGCAACACTAAAAAATACTTGTTAAGAGAAAGAAGGGGAAGAGAATGTCAGTGTATTTTCTTAATTATGTGACCTTTGGCAAACTTTTTAACCTCTCAGAACCCAGTTTCCGTATCTGTAAAATGGAGCTAACAATTCTTCCTACCCCATAGAGTTATTATTGAAGATTAACTGAGTTAATGTGCTATAATGAGCTTTGGAAGGTGCCTGGCACATAAAAGTAGTGAACCAGTAGAGAAAAAAGTCTTGATACTATTTAGGCAGGAAGGTTCCTGGGCCAGTTTTCCCTGCTCCCAGCACAGCCCTTATATGGATGAAATGCAAAGGCTGACTCTACCCTAGGACCATCCTATCTTTTCTTTCCCACTGGTTTATTGCCCAGTGTTGCCCAGAGAGTCATATGTACTTAATGTGAATACTAAGCATTGTGTAAGGCCAGAAGAAAATGGCCATTTCCATAGCAACCAATCAAGTGCTTATTGAAATGAAGACACAAGTCATTGACAGGCCTACTGAACAGATTGAATAGTTAAGTGAGAATTTTTGTGATGTTTTAATTGTAGGTGGCAAACAGTGTGAACATTTATTAAGATCTGATTTAAAATATTGATATTTGTGTGGTGCCTGTGTGGCTCAGTTGGTTAAACATGTGACTTCATCTCAGGTCATGATCTCAGAGTCTGTGGGTTCAAGCCCCGTGTTGGGCTGTGTGCTGACAGCTCAGAGCCTGGAGCCTGCTTCAGATTCTGTGTTTCCCTCTCTCTCTGCCGCTCCCCTGCTCATGCTGTGTCTGTCTATCTCAAAATAAATAAACATTAAAAAAAGAAATAAAATATATTTGTGAGCAATATTTCCTTTTAATTACTGTTGACACTTGAAATTCTCTTAAAATTTATATACAAAGTAATCAAAACATCTAGCCTACTGAGTTTTGAAGTCCAGAGACCTTTGGCCATGGTATAGACTACTTTTCTCCACTGAAGTTCATACTAGCTGAATTCCTAGATGTGGCAACACCTTAAGCCCCTAGCAGGGCTAGATGCAGTAATTTAAAAGGTGAAAGCCACAGCACACCTCTCCTATACAGCTCAAAATATCTCTTGTCTGCCACCATATGCCTCCTTCCTAGGCATTGCTTTGGATACCCAAGAAGAGTTCCTACAAAGAACTTTTTTTGTGTCTTGGATTTAACATGAGAATTGGGAAAGGTATGGGATAACTACAGAGGATAAAATGTTCTACATTCCTATTTATACCCAGAGCCAAGCATTGTGCCAGGACTTTAGCAACTTTAGCATGGATTAATTTTTCATTTTCGTTTTATTTTTCTCAGTCCTTTGGAATGATAGGTACTATTAGTATCAGTATTGTTAATATCATTAGTGTTAATATATAACTATGCCCATTGTAGTCATATCATTAACAATACACCATTTTGTAAATGAGGGAACTAAGGCATTGAGAATGTATCTAGCACAAGGTGGCTATATTCTATCCCAGGCAGTCTAATTCTTGAGTCAGTGATTTTAATGACTACATCATATTGTGTGTGTGTGTGTGTGTGTGCATGCGCGCATGTACATACATGCATACATGGGTGCCTATAATGGAGGGGGAGGAGAATGTGCCTTATTTTTAAAAGTTTTTGAAAGAAGTAACTGTTGCTTTTGGCTTTAATGCAGAGTTCTTTTCCACTGCTCTGGGTAGACCTTATTTAGGTAACTGGAGTGTGCATAAAATTGCTGTGGTGTTACTGTAATGTAGTTTTCAATCATTAGATGTAGTTATTCTGGAGGGACTTCCCAACAAATTGGGGGGAGGGTACAAGGGTAACAAATGCCAGTTTGATATTAATGGCTGTGACTCAAGCTTATGCTGATCGCATGTGGGACACTGTCTCTTTAGGAAGTCTGTATCTATTGACTTGACTGATATAAAAATGATCCCTGGGCCTCAGGGTCAGGTAATAAGTGAGACCAGGGCATAAAGCACAACCCCACAGTCATCTGTGATGGGAGTTTAAAATGATCCATAATATCTGTATCTCTACTAGCAAATCATACACCTGTATTTTGAATTACTTGCCATGTCTGGACAGGAGGAGGAGGGGAGAGAAGAGGAGAGTTTACTTGTAAGGGAATAACCACATGTAAGAGGCATAAACTCTTAGTTTCTTCCGTGGCATTTATTCTCATGAGTCCTGTGTTCTGATAGCTTACCAGATATAAAACAGAGATGCAAATTCATATTCTTTTATTTATTTATTTAAAAAATTTTTTAATGTTTTATTTATTTCTGAGAGAGAGAGAGAGGCAGCATGAGCAGGGGAGGGTCAGAGGGAGAGGGAGACACAGAATCCAAAGCAGTCTCCAGGCTCTGAGCTAGCTGTCAGCACAGAGTCCGATGCAGGGCTCGAACCCATGAACCGTGAGATCATGACCTGAGCTGAAGTTAGACACTTAACCAACTGAGCCACCTGCAAATTCATATTCTTTATAAGTAAAATCTTTGTGTGATGATACAAACTAAGAACTTTAAAATATCTGTTTAGTTTAATACCTTATTGTCAAAATAGTACCAAACATTCAACTAGTTTAGCTGAGGCATTTTTATCATAGTCTAGATATATGATTTAAAAAATAAAATAGAAAAATGCTCACAAAATATTCTATGGAATTACTCATGTTGGATTTAGGAATTTTTCTATTTCTGAAGAATAAAAGTAGATCCAACATACATCTGCCCAAAGTGGCACGGGATGGTGGGGGGAGAGTCTGGTTTCATTTCAGTCTTGTGCTACATTTGACCTTGGGAGAGCTTAGTTATGCCTTGGGGCAAAAAATTAAATGTTCCATTTTGCAGCAGTATCATCTTTCACCTTTATGTGGATTTAAAAATGTAAATAAAATTGCTTTCTGTAAATGGTATACATGAAGGTCATATTCATATTCTCTGCAAGAATTCAAAATGCCATTTGACCCATCATTGGCTCAATAGATAATAATGTGTTCTATTAGTTTCTAGTAATCTACTTTTTAAGCATTTTATGACTCAATATTTTTATGCCTAGTTCCTAGTTTGTGAAATAAGAAATCAGAAATAAACCTTTTAGCACTTCATTGTAGATTTATTTATAGAATGTATGCTTTCAACTTTGAACTTTTAAAAATGCCACATCTTCTTGGAATACATTTCCTTAGCATGAAAGTGGTTTGGCTGAAAATCTACAATGAGAGAGGAGTGTACTCTTAAAAGATTTTGAGGACTCAAGCTATTCCAGTTACAATCTGAAAAGCAGAGTGCAACCGATGGATTGAAAAACTAAAGTAACTGCTCTTCTTTTTGGGGGAGAGGGTGTTTGAATTCTTTTCACTGAAATTTGGATAATAAGACCCTAATAGATACTTGTATTTAATTGTCATGATTCTGATTGTTAATGACTTTTGATTGCTTCTTCTGGAGACACCTGTCAGCCGTCTCTGAAGCACAGATGGCTTCATCAGCAGCCGTAGGAGTTTCTTTTTCTTACTAACCTTGAGCTGAACACATGTTTTGGTTAAGATGAACAGAACAATGTCGTCCTAAGTTTTTCTGTGTTTGGGAATAATGTGTTTTGGGAATTTCTCTGTTTATGGAATAATGAATTGAGATCACTCTGTTTCAAAAGCTTCTAGTTGTGTTTTTAATTGTAAAGAATATTATTCCTCTCTCTAAGTAGGTATGTAATGAACATTCAGTGATCAAGGCCAAAAGGCTAAGATAATAATATACCTATGTTTGCTTAAGACAATCCTATTTTATGCCTGTTGTTTATATAAACAAAATTTGTCTTACTTTCAAAAGTGTCTTGGTGTAGATGATATATTGTATGGTTATCTTACATTCAACGCAGCGTTCAAATGGCTGACTGAGAAAGGTTGATTATAAGTCTTTTTGTAAAAGTCTTATGATTATGGAAGATTGTTGGACAGGCAAGAATAGCATTGCCATCTCTTATGTTCTCTTTCTTATGAAGTATTCAGGTTCTTCATGAAAACTTGTGTAACTCGGCTCCATTACCATGATGTGCTACTCCGCCCCTCACTCTTTTATTTACAAATCTGGAAAAAAATTTTAACTATATATTCTGCATTATATAATCAAGAGAAAACCTGATAGAAAACTGATTAGCTGAGGTCCTGCAGGGTGGCATCAGCTTGGTGAAACTGCTTTAGTCCAAGACTCAGAAACTAAACTTTGCCAGTGCTTCCAGAGTTAACATAAATAGACTCACTGTAACTAGATTATTTTGATAATGCCCTTTTCCTATGAGAATACCTAAAACACTTATCAGAGCACATTTCTTTCAATATAGTAGCTATGGAGAGCCCAATTAGTAATCAAAACTTGATATAGATCCGTATATTGATGTATCTATCTCTCTCTATATATATACTAAGCTTTGAGGTTGTTTCATAAGAGGACATGGCAGGATCCAAAGTAGAGTAAAGGTTCTCTTTGTGTCTTCTGCTTTCCTATCTTTGAGAGCAGTGAGCATGCATCATCTTGCTTGCTTCTCTGAATCCTATTTTCTATGCTAACAGACCCTGTCAGTGCTTTTGATCCATTCTTTCTCTGAATATGTTCCTATCACTGATGAAACTTCAAACAATAGTTCCTATTGGATAGTCTTCCTATCCCTACTTTGTGTTCTTTTTATTAGATTCCCCGAAGGCGTTGTTTTCTCCTTTAATATCATGGTTCTTTATGGGCTGGAACTTCATTGACACTGTTGACTCTCTACCATCTTTTATATCTCCCTCTTTTTAGGGCTCTTCAAGGCCTTGAGGCTAGGATATGTGAATACGTGATATTGATTTAATAAGTTTTTATTTCATACCTTTACTCAAGAGTTATTAATGGTGAGTAGTATAAGCAGATAGGTAGACAGACACCTATGCAAAGCCAGGTGTGATGTGTAATGGGAAGAGGGGAGAAGAAAATATTTTCTATGCCTTTGTTTAAATGCTTGATCTGTTTTTACAGTAGGCATTCTGTAGACATGTCTTGATTTTTCCAAATTTCTTGGGATTGTAGAAGTTGATACCTGGTAAAGCATTAAAAAGGGTGGTGGAGGAAGAGGGGTGGAGTGAGGTGGCTATGGGGAATTAATGCTGAAACCACTTCACAAATTCTCCTCTGGTTTGAAAATGCACCAGCAAAAATTAACTGGATCCTCCCTGGTAGGAAATATCAATGTGGATTGCTCCTTCTGATAGCTCAGGAGATGAGTGTGTTTCCTTCTTTGCTTTTTTGGGAAGAATCTCATGTAGGATTTTTCCCTAGAAATCTAATTTGCACAGGTCTCTGGTAAGGTCAGAGCTTAAAATTAATTTTTAAAAATGAATTTTTATTTTTAATTATGGTAAAATATGTTAGCACATAAAGTTTACCACCTTAATCATTTTTTAAAAAGCTTATTTCTTTTACAAAAGAGAGAGAGAGACAGAGAGAATGAGCAGGGGAGAGGCAGAGAGGGAAAGAGAGAATCCAAAGCAGGCTTCACACTGTCAATGCTGAGCCCGACATGGGGCTTGAACTCACGAATTGTGAGATCATGACCTGACCCAAAACCAAGAGTCAGATGCTCAACTGACTTTTAATCATTTTTAAGTGCACAGTTCAGTTGCAAATGCATTGATATTGTTGTGCAACCAATTTCCAGAACTCTTGTCATCTTGTAAAATTAAAACTCTGTACCCATTAAATGGCAACTTCCCCATTTCCTTTTCCCTCCACCCCTAACAGCCACCATTCTACTTTTTGTCTCTACTTATACAACCTCATATAAATGGATCATACAACATTTATTCTTTTGTGACTGGATTACTTCTCTTAGCATAATGTCCTTAAGCTTTATCCAAGTTGTAGCATATGTTTGAATTTCCTTCCTTTTTAATTAAAAATATTTTTAGTGTGGTCATATTTATTGACCTTTTTATTGTCTGTTGAATTTGAGTCATAGAGAACTTTAGCTTACATCTCATTAATATAGGAATTCATCCACATTTTCTTGTACACATATGGTTTTATTTTTTTACAGTTAGAACCCTGATCCATTTGGATTTTATGTCTTGTATATGGTGTAAAGTATTAGCTCAATTTTATGTTTTCAAATGGCTAACCAGACATCCTAGCGTCATTTATTTTTATTTATTTATTCTTTCATAGTTTATTGTCAAGTTGGTTTCCATATAACACTCAGTGCTCATCCCAACAAGTGCCCTCCTCCATGCCCATCACCCCACTTCCCCTCTCCACCTCCCCCATCAGCCCTCAGTTTGTTCTCAGTATTCAAGAGTCTCTCATGGTTTGCCTTCCTCCCTCTCCCAAACTAATTTTCCCCTTCTCCTCCCCCATGGTCCTCCGTTAAGTTTCTCCTAATCCACCTATAAGGGAAAACATATGGTATTTGTCTTTCTGTGCCTGACTTATTCACACCCTCCAGTTCCATCCACGTTGCTACAAATGACCAGATTTCATTCTTTCTCATTGCCATGTAGTATTCCATGGTATAGATAAACCACATCTTCTTGGTCCATTGGTCAGTTGATGGACATTTAGGCTCTTTCCATGATTTGGCTATTGCCTAGCATCATTTACTTAATGTCCATGTTTGCTTCAGTGATTTGAGATGATTCTTAATTTATCACATACTAAATATCCTTACATCTGTTTCTATTCAATTGGTCTGTATGCACCAGAAACACCATATTCATTAGAATGCCTGTCTAGCTTTATTTAATAGTTTTTGAAGTCAATCCCCTCTCGTAGCTTTTTCCCAGCTTTATTGAGGTATAATTGATATACAACATTGTGTAAGTTTAAAGTGCACATGTGACTATTTGATACACATATATGTTGGGAAATGTTTACCATAATTAAGTTCATTGACATATTTCTCACCTCACACAATTACCAATTTGTTGTCATTTTTGTTATGGCGAGAACATTAAAGCTCTGCTCTCATAATAAATTTCAAGTGGACAACACGGCATTGTTAGCTATAGTCACCGTGTTGTACATATAGTTCCTATGCTGTGCTTTATATCCTCAGAACTTATTCATCTTATGACTGCAAGTTTGTACCCTTTGACCAACATATCCCTAATTCCTCCACCCCTAGCCCCTGGCAGTCATCATTCTCCTCTGTTTCTATGAGTTCGATGTTTTTATATTCCACATATCAGTGAGATCATACAGTACTTGTTTGTCTTGGACTTATTTCACTTAGCATATGGCCCTCAGTGTTTATCTATGTTGTCACAAGTGGCAGGATTTTCTTCTTTTTTATTATGGCTAAATAATACTTAGGTTGTTTCCATGTCCTGACTATTGTAAATAATGTTTCAGTGAACGTGAGAGTGCAGGTATATATCTCTTTGGGATAGTGATTTTGTCTCTTTTGGATATATACCCAGGACTGGGATTGCTGGATCATGTGATGATTCTATTTTTAATTTTTTGAAGAACTTGCATACTATTTTCTGTAGAGACTGTACTAATTTACATTTCTGCTAGCAGTGTACCAGTATTCTCTCTTTTCCACAAACCCACCAGCATCATTTTCTTTTTTGATAATAGCCATCTTAACAGGTGTGAGGTGATATATCTCACTGAGATTTTGATTTACATTTCCCTTATGATTAGTGATTTTGAGCACCTTTTCATGTGCTTGTTAGCCATTTGTATGTCTTCTTTAGGAAAATATCTATGCAAGTTTTCTGCCTATTTTTAAATTAGATATTTCTTTTTGCGATTGAGTTGTAGGAGTTCCTTAAATATTTTAAATATTAACTTCTTATAGGATATATGATTTGCAAACGTTTATTCCCATTCCATAGGTTGCCTTTTTATTTTGTTGGTTGTTTCTTTTGCTCTGAAGAAGCTTTTAAATTGAATGTGGTTCCACCTGTGGACTTTTGCTTTTGTTGCTAGTTCTTTTGGTGCCATATTCAAGAACACCCCTACGAACCACAAAAACAAAAACAAAACATTGGCAAGATCAATGTTGAGAAGGAAGGAAAGATTTAAGAGTTAATATCACATGCCAGGAATATCCAACCTGGAATTTCCAACCTGGAAACTAAAATGGAACCAACCTGGAAACTAAAAGAAATCATCAGATTTGTTTTCAAAGTTACTTTGTTCCTCCTATATAATTAGAAGGAGAGAGACAAGGGGTAGGAAGGGAAGAAAGAAAGGGAAAGAAAAATCTTTAGCACTTGCAGTTATTCTGTATTTAGAAACTATCATCATAAAAATATTGCCCTCTCCAACGAGCTGAATAGTTGACAAGAGCTTCTTCCTTCTTAGTCACTCAATATCTGAAAATGATTCTAAATCTTTTAATCAGCAAAAAAGAGAGCAAAGGAGAAACACTCCAAATAAACAAACAAAAAACAGACAAGCAAACAAATACCATGTGCAACCACCAAAAAATTTTATGGAAATGTCTCATTGATTTCCAAGACAGCTATGTATCCCAAGTGGCATTTTGCAATGGAGTTGTTTTTCTAAATATAGTAAATGGGCAAATATGCTCTTAAGCAAAACATTTGCCTTAAGAAAATTCAGTGTTTTATTTATCAAATTTCCTTTGCTGAGGAATTTCTGAACTGCGTGTCTAATTGCTCTGAAGACTATCACGATATTTTTACTAGTAAATTCCAGAAGTGCATGACTTTTCTGACATGTGCTTTCTACATAATTTTGAAACAAAAAGTTAGAGGATTGCCTTTGGGACTTGGCAGATTGCCAGTGAACAATAAACTATGACTGAAATCATCCATTATTTTCTATGTCTTAGGTGTTTAGAGTTTAAAGATGATGAGTTTTAACTACCACAGGTAAGGGACAGAGCACTCTCCCCTGCGTTGTGCACCATGCTTCCCCTGTTACACAATAGATCTTTTCTATTCTTGGCTTCTAATGACTGGGGAAGTAATAGAATTGGGACAAGAAGGATGTAAAAGATCCTCCGATGATGGTTTTTGGTCACTAGCTGCTTTTTTTTCCCCCTTAATTAAGTAGGCTCCACACCCAATGTGGGTCTTAAACTCAATAACCCTGAGATCAAGAGTTGCATGCTCAACAGACTGAACCAGCCTGGCACCACACTAGCTCCTCTTTTTGACTCCTATTATGTCTTTCCTCCCTCTATTTAGGATATCCTCAAAGTTAGGAATGAGTGCAAAAGGGTTCTCTAAAAAGGAAAACATGGTTCTAGAGACACATTGGGGGTTCATGGTTAAGGTAGAAATCAGTCAATTTTTGTAGTCATCAGTGTTCACTGGAGTCCCAACATTGAAATCAGAGTTTACATCTCCATGGGGCAATGTGACACTTTTTGTATATCATGAATTTCTCTATTCTTGTTATGGTACATTGTGTTTCAGACAGGAAATAGAGATATGAAGAGGTTATATAGAAGTCTTTTTTTCTTTGGTAAATGTAAAAGACAGGGCAATTAAAAAAATTAATGTTTATTTTTGAGAGAGAGAGAGAAAAGAATGCGAGTGGGGAAGGGGCAGAGAGAGAGGGAGACACAGAATCTGAAGAAGGTTCTAGGCTTTGAGCTGTCAGTACAGAGCCTGGCACAGTACTCAAACTCAAGAACCAAGGAGATCATGACCTGAGCCACCCGGATGCCCCTACAAGGGCAATTTTTTTATTTTTTTATTTTTACAAATAGTTTATTGTCAAATTAGTTTCCATATAACACCCAGTCAAGGGCAATTTTTAAAAAACAGAATCTAGAAATCTAACTTATGCTACTGGTGCTATCATTTGAGTTGCTACTTACTGTGGAGTAAACCCTGGGCCAGAAGGGGCGGGTGTTTGTGTCACATTATTATCACCAGTAACCTTGTAATGATATGTTTTGCCATTACTTTCCATAAGACCTCAAATGAATCAATGAATTATTCCATGAACTATATAGTGTTAGTTCTCCTATATGTAAATTTCACAAAAGAAGACTAAAGCCAGTTTTGCAGAACTGTAGTATAGGGATGCAAAGAAAATGAATTGGCTTAAAGATCAACTTGTGGTCACTTTAAAAGACTAATCCTGAGACTTTAATCAGTTAGTGTAATATTCCATGCATGAAGAAAATTGATGTACTGTACATTGTGTCTTGGTGAATAATCTCTGGTCCTATTTCCCTTTGTGGTGCTATTGAAAAAAGAAATGAGTGGATCTTTTAATGGAAATCAGGGCTGTTACAGCTTTAATGGAAGGGTGAAAGGTAAAGCTTCGTTTCCCAGCCAGGCATTTCAGCTCACAATGAGAACAGACTTCCCTCTTTTTGTACACCATCTGCATGCACTGCCTTGTGGCCTGGGTTGCCATTTATTGTCCAGAGAGAATGGCACTTCCCAGAAAGGATCAGAATTCGAGCCTGGGATTTTAACATTCACAAGCCGCCTGTGAGCACAGGTTGGGAGGAAATTGCCTGATGCTTATCAGCGTCCACTTTTTGCCACTTCTTCCAAAAATGTTTGGGCCAATATTTGATATCAGATGCTGTTGCAAGTCACTAACCTATGAAATATTAAGTGGCTTATTACAATGCACATTGATGTGCTTGTCACTTGGTCAAACCAAATATGAGAAGCAGGGTTTTTTTTCCTCCTTGTGCCCTAAGGACTTATTTTTTCCCCCAATCATCTATTTGCTGACCCTTACCGAAAAGGATAATTCTTTTGTACCGTTCTTGTGAAGTCATCAGGCACTTTTCTATATGTAACCTCTGCTCTAAAATGAGAAGCTAGGGAAGCTAGGTGTTGATAAGTTATTTTATAAGTGTTAAGGCAGAGGCACAGGATAGTTAATAACTGTCTCACTTGAGTATTATATGTTGGAGTTAGAACTGAAGTTTACTGACTTCCATTTTGGCAGCAAGAGAAATTTAGAGCTACAAGATTTTGTTCTATACCCCTCCCTGTCTAGATAAGGGTAAAAGCTTAATGTATTGACTTAGGGGGAATCTTACCTAAAAGCACAATATTTGTAAGGAAGATAAAGAATTCTGGTTTATACTGTTGGTAGCTGATTACAATTTATTGATTGCTGGGTTAGGAATAATAAATAAGGAATAAGTGTTGTGTTTTCATTATCTGTTGATTCCAAGGTTGCTGTAGTTTGAGCAATTCCAAGAAATAATATGCCCCATCTCTTTAGAATTCACAGAGGCTGTGGGACCTTGAGTCTGGTCCAAGTGGCTATGTGTGCTCAGCATGTGACAAAAATGATGAATGGAGATGTAGGTCCAAGGAAACAGAGGTCTTATTGGAATGACATCTGCTTCTCTTCTAGGCCAGACACGTCATAGCAGGGTTCAGTGAATCATGGTGGAAGAGGAATTCGACAGGCTTAAAAACATAACTTCTTTTTTTCTGGTCTATTTGATTTTGAGCAGAAAATGAACAAAAACTAAAGTAATTGATTTTTCTTTATCTATACTTTTTATATCCAAATTCATAAAGCTATATTAAATTAATTACAGAAGTAAATAGATTTTGGCTATATAACACTTTTAATTTAAGACATGGTAGCCCTTTTATATCTATCTATTTATTAAAGTCCAGCTTGAGGAAAACAGTGCTTTGCTTTTGATTTGTATTTTCATTTTTTTAAGTTTACTTACTTATTTTGAGAAAGAGAGTGGGGGAGATGCAGAGAGAGAGAGAGAGAGAGAGAGAATCCTAAGCAGGTCTATGCTGCCAGCACAGAGCAGGATATGGGGCTCCAACTTAAAAACCATGAGGTCACGGGGCACTTGGGTGGCTCAGTTGGTTAAGTGTCCGACTTAGGCTCAGGTCATGATCTTGCGGTCCGTGGGTTTGAGCCCCGCATTGGGCTCTGTGCTGACAGCTAGCTCAGAGCCTGGAGCCTATTTCAGATTCTGTATCTCCCTCTCTCTCTGCCCCTCCCCTGCTCATGCTCTCTCTGTCTCAAAAATAAATAAACATTAAAAATTTTTTTTCTAAAACCCATGAGGTCATGACCTGAGCCAAAACCAAAAGTCAGATGCTTAACCAACTTAGCTACTCAAGAGCCCCTTATTCGTATTTTTAAACTATTTCTTTGCCAATGATTTCTAACTGTCCATTCACATTACTCTACCTACCACTATCTAAATAGACTCTCCATATTTCAAATTATATTAAATTGTCAGAATGGTAGCACATTATTCTAGGTAGACTTCTGAATGCTACCTCACATCTAGAACAGAGAATCTCTTATTCCCATAAAGATCAACTAAGTATTTATGCTTAACAGGTGGACATTTAACAACACTTTGTGGGAGCAATGGGTTCTTCACATTTTAAAATGGCTTTTATTTTTACTTTATTTAAAAATTGTTTTATAATTTTTTTAACATTTTATTTATTTTTGAGAGAGATATAGAGACAGTGTGAGCAGAGGAGGATGAGAGAGAGAGGGAGACACAGAATCCGAAGGAGGCTCCAGGCTCTGAGCTAGCTGTCAGCACAGAGCCCAATGGGGGACTCGAACCCACGGACCATGAGATCATGACCTGAGCCGAAGTTGGACACTTCACTGACTGAGCCACCCAGGCACCCCTTTAAAAATGTTAAGTTTATTTATTTTGAGAGAGAAAGAGACAATGCGAGTATTGTCAAACTTTTTAGTTACGGAAAAGACATTACTTCTTGACTTTTTCACTTAATTTCTTGTGGCATTAAAGAAATGCTCTGTTGTACAACTATTTTACCATAGTTCCCAACTAATGCAAATGAAACAAATCTCTACTTCTTTAATGAAGTAGTTTCATTTTCTCAGGCAGTTCCAGAGCCTCTTCCTAAATGGGGGAAAGAAAGTACCTACAGATGCAATCTGTGACTGGTATATGCTGGATCAGAATTGGTACACCAATGAAGAAGACAACATTTGTCAAGCTGTACAGCTAAGAATCATGGTACTTGTGACAGCCCTGGCCTAGAGGCCCACATTCTTAACATAGTTGAGAAACTGAGGGTCTAGTCACACACCATATTTTTCATTGGTAGGATGCTTTTCATTGCCCTAATTTTCATGGACTTAAGAAAAAAAACAGTTGAAAGCAGCCTCAAAAGGCAGGTAAGCCAATTTCATTGGTCCATTAGGTCTTATAGCTACTGGCACTCTCTTCCATTGTTGATACTTGGCCTAAGTATTTGCTTTGGATTGAGCTTTAGTGAAGATCACAGAAAGTACTCATGTATCTACCCTTTGCTTCTTAGCCCTCTGGCAAAGACTAGGTGCAGTCTATTTTTCTCCCCTTTCTCACTGTGTGTGTATGGGGTGGGGGTGGGGGAGGCGGTGCCTTTCTTTGAAGTCTATGGTAGGTATTTCTATCATTTTTGTTGTCACTCATCAAAATAATTTAAAACATTTAGAACTATAAGAAAATTAGAAGTTTTTATGCTTACTTGCTTAAGGTCAGCCAGCCAGTCAAATGACAGAGCCAGGTTCCTGGAATATTTCTTGATGATGTCATATTAAAGGTCCACTAATTCTTTGAGACCTTCAGTTAAATTGAAATATTTTTTAAAATTGTGAAAATAAGTGCTGGTCCATAAAAATAATACAGTGGTCCTAACAAATTGATGTCTAACTAGACTGCATATAGTCTGCTCCTTTTCTTTCATAGTTTGTAGGGCTATGCTGACATAAAATGATGAACAAGGGAATTCCAAGGAGATACGAGGGATCTTTTACTTTTAGGTTTATTGACTTAAGCAGTGGAGAGAGAACCAGATGAATAATCAGAGACTTGTATCCTAAAATCTGACCCTCAGTCTTAGGCAAGACTTAGAATTCAGATCTGAAATGCATCTCGGAGTTAATTTACACTAGCACCTCATCTTACTGGTAAGGAAAATCAGCAGAAAGATGACATGACTAATTCAGGAATACATAGCTAGTTACAGGAGGAACAAAGGATAGGATTCTGGTCTCCTGACTTTAAATCCTTTAGTATTTTTCCTACAGTAAACTGCTATCAAAGTCATTCAGCTTCTCCATGTCTCCATTTTCTCATCTGTGAAGTGATGATTGTAGTAGTTTTGCTTAACTATTAATAATAGCATTGTTGCAAAGAGTAACCTGTGATAAATGAGAAAGAGGTAGAGAATAGTAGATATATTTAGATATATATTTATATAGTAGATATATTTAGTAGATTTAATGGATTAGGAATTTAGTGGAGTAGGAATTATAAATGGAACATTGTGAATTTAATAGGGTGAAATAATCTTGATGGAAAGGACCACTGAACACAAATATTTGAAAAGATGCTTTCTGACCAGGAAATAGAATTTTAGGTTAAGGTTAAGAGAGAACAAATGACCCCCTCCTTTTCTTAAACTAAATTTATAAATTGATTATTATCTTAGGGGCATTCTTAGCCATAAACTTAAAATTACGTAACACAGCTCCATTCCATATGGTAGCTTTTTGATGATGATCTGTTAGTGATTTTTCTTTGATTTTTTTTTCCAAGTAGGAAGAAGTTAACTTAATGAGCATCTTGAGTTGTCTCTGTGGTCTAATAATTTAATGCTTATCTAAGAATTTTAGTATTTTGAAGGCAAATTGTTCATGAGGACATAAAATTATTCATTTTTTACCTGAATTCTAGATGAAATGATACAAAAGAAGGATGATTAATTTCATCATGTGGAGACTTTACTGGATTTTACAAATTAAAGCCAAATACCCTTCATGAAAATTCTTGGAGATGTGACAAACTGATTTATATTCGATTAATTTAACTCTACTTAGGCAGAATCATGGACTTTTGTACTAAAACACAAAATTAATTAAATTGCCCAGTAGTATAATTACAGTTTCATCAACAGAGAAAACAACTTTGAGTGCCAGAGTTTTGAAATGTTAAGCTGCATTTTCAGTTTAATTTGGGAAAATGTGTAATTGTGCACTGCCCTGCCATTTTCTTCCATCTAGAAATATTAATGCAAATGTATGCATGACTTTCCTCTACTTACAACTTCAGCTTTGATTTCAGTTTGTTAAACTTGTCCACGGTGGGTCCTCAAGGCTGGAAGAAACTGTGAGGTTGGGGAGACAAAAGCATCAAAATGGAGTGGAAAAGGTAAGGGAAATTTAAGGGGAAAGAAGTAAGGATGGGTAGTAGATACAGAGCATTAGAAAGTCTGTGTGTCTGTAAAGAGAATGACAGAAAGCAATACAGAGCTAGGTAGGCAATAAATATTTGTTGCATGAATGAATTCATGAATGAATGATATAGGGCAGGAGACCCCTTGGAAATGAAAGCAGCCGTGAGGTATATAAAATATGGATGCTTAGCCAGACTGAGCTATGCCATGATGACACACAACATTTAATAAAATAACTGGCTTTCCTCAGGATTACAGTTCAGTTTGTGACATTTCTTGTTTTCATATTAGGTTCTCTGTTAGTTTTGTTCACATAAGTAAATAAAAAGCTTCCTTGCATGTAAAAAGTACTTAATAAATATTTTATTTACAAATAGAAGAATTATATATCATTTTTTAACCAGGATGAGTTTTTGAAGTCAATCTTTTATTAATGTTACATGAAAATTGTCATTTATCAATTTTGTATCTCAGTTCTTTTTCATTTATTTTCCCTAATGGCCCCAGACTCTCCACTCCAAAGGAAGATGAAATTAAAGAGGGGCTCTCTTTATATCTTTTCTTATCCATCTAGTCATTGTTTTATACTAGATTCCATTAAATATCAATTTTTAAAAATTAAGTGGCAGTGTGCATTCAAATTTAGGTGTTTGAACCTTAATAGTAAAATTGATTCCTCTTTGCATGATACTTTGCTTAGGAGGCATATCTCTTTCATTAATAATAGAATGGGATCAATGGGAAGGTTATCAGTGGGAAGGCTAACTTTCAAACCTTGCATTGCTTTGGACATGCCAAGCTCTGATCTTCCCAGATAAGTAGTAGGTTAGGGGAAATAAGTCCACAAGGTTTTAAATGGTTTTTGCTTCTTGCATTCAAGTTTTTGTCCCCTGGCAAAATGGGGAGTGGGAAATAAAACAGCAGAAGCCTTGGGCCAGACATACTTGAGTTTGAATTTCAGCACTCCTAATTATTGGCTGTTTGTCTTTGTCAAAATTTCTTAATAACAGCCAAAGCCTCTGTTACCATATCCGTAAATAGGGCTATAAATAGTAACCATCTTCCAGAGCTTTGTGAAGAATAAATGAAATAGTACTATGAAATATCTGGCACATAATAATAGGGCTTCATTACATTTCTTTATCTTCTGCTTTCTTTCCTTTTGGCTCTTTGTGTCTGCAACTTTGCAATATTAGGTATTAAAAATGACTGGATTACACTGTTGACAGAGTACTGGACTTGGGAGAAATGTGGTAGCTATTATCTATTGGGAACATTGGGAAAACACAAGGATCTTTGTGAGGGCTGCTGGGAGAGGATGCCAGCATTGGGTGGCAGAGGAGGAGGGCATTTGGAGAGTGGACCCTGTCCCCCAGCATTTGCTCTGTTAAGTGTTTAGCTTTCAGTTCTCCATCCTCCCTCCCACATTACATGATCAGGGAGAGATACTAGTTTGCACAAATCCCTTTCTTGCTCTCCTTTTCTCTCCCTCTCTTTCAGTCTCTGTCACTTTGTTTAAAACCCCAGTTGTGCAAAGAGTAACTTTAGCTACTACCATGCTCTATGGAAGAAGAAAAGAAGAAGAGAAAAGGTAAGGGAAAAAAATTAAGGAGCCTAGAAGACAAAGGAAGGCCTTGTAGAGACTCTGGACAGTAGTATTAATTTAAAGCAGATAGTATTATCCAGGTCACTGAACTTCCCTCAAATCCAAGACTTTGTTGCAAACTAACTATAAGAATAACATATACACACATGCACACACACCCATACACACACACATGCATGCACACATGCTTTCATGTGCAAATGTACCAATATTTTACATTCTTAGAAGTGGAATTGTTGGGCCAGTAGGTGTGCAAAATTAAATCTATGGTAGAGAAAACAAAGAAACAAACAAAAACTGTGGTAGAAATTTCCAAATTGCCCTCCTAAAGTTTTGTCCCAAATTGTATCTCCAACAATGTACATGTGAGGAAACATTTCTCATATCTTCCTCATGTTTTTCATCATTAGCTCTCTCATAGAAGAAATAGAGTAATGTTTTCATTATTTGCACTTACTTAATTTTGACCGAGTTCAAGAAACTTTCATATGCTTAAAGGCATTTGTATTTCTTTTTCTGTGAACTGTTCATGTCAGGTTAGTCACTCAAGCTTTCTGAACCTGAGTTCCCTCATCTGTAAGCTGAGGGCTCTGACGGCTGAGAGAATCTAAGGGGGTTTTGCACAGCACCTGCAAAAAATAGGCAGTTAGTAAATGTTGATTGGCTTTGTTGTTTTCTTATTTCTACTACTCTGTATCAGTACCTTTTCTTCTCTGTCATTTGGATCTTTCTTTAGAATTCCAGATTTATATTTCTGTCTTTCTCTTGTTAAATTAAACAGTATCTGTCAGGAAACTTTTCTTCTCATTCTCCTTCTCCTCCTTTTTGTTTTCTACCTTAGTGGCTCTTTCTGCTCCTTTATAATCATGTTTGACAATTCTTGGAGGTTTTCACTCCTCCCTTTTCCTCCTTCCTCTCCCATATCTAATTAGCTGCTAAATCTTATCAATTCCACCTCAATAATCAATCCATTTAGTCTCCTTCTTTCTTAGCCCTTCCTAGACATCTTTATATCCATTGATAGAGCCTTTACTACAGACACTAACCATGAACTTGCTTCTTTAATCCATCCTTCTCACTGTTTTGGTAATTTTTCTTTCTAAAAACCAAATGAGTTATTTTGTATCTTCTACAAGTTATTTGATAGCTGCCTAATGCCCACAGGCTGAAGTCCAAACTCCTCAACCAGGTCTTGAAAGCACTTCTCAATTTCAGTCTCCCCGACTTTTAGCCCACTATCCTAATCCTCTCAATGACCCCAGAGGCTTCCTGACATTTAGCTATTCAAACCCTTCTGTTCCCTGAACATTCTTAAATAGTTCTTTCCACATTTATCAATTGCTTGTTGGAGCCTCATTGTCTTTAGGGACAATTTCTTTAGGGACAATTCAAATTCCCGTCCTTTAAGTGGTATTCTTACATGTTATGGCCAGAATCGATCACTTTTTATGAAAACAGCACTTTGTATCTATGAGACATTTTGAAATAACATGACTTGTTTTAGAGCAGGAGTCAAGCTGATTTGAATTTGAATCCCTCTTCTGTTTGATTTGGAAAAGTTATTGAGTCTGTTTCCTCATTTATTAGACCCAGGGTAATAAAAATTAATGATGATTATCAAAGAGTTTAGTAGGGAGAGAGGCACACAGTAGACATGTAATGCATGAGGTTTGTTTTTCTTATCTTTGAAGACTGTCCTTGACAGCTCACCAGAAATCTGAGAATTCATATAGCGAGTATACTGCTCACTGGGCTGGCGCCATTTATGGCCAAGGATTCATATACACATACTCTGGGTGGCCTTAAAGTCAGCCTAAGTAGTTTAGACTTTGGACTTTTGATGTGTTTTGAGTAAAGGAAGGATGTGATCAAAGTATACTTTGGAAATTTAATCTGGCAGTGTGATAGGCCAAATGAGAAAGAAAGACATGAAGAGACCAATTAGGAAGAAATGGATGTAGGGGTGGCTGGGTGTCTCAGTCGGTTGAAGTTCTGACTTTGGCTCAGGTCACCATGCAGCAGTTTGCAAGTTTGAGTCTTGCTTTGGGCTCTGTGCTGACAGCAGATTCTGTTTCTCCCTCTTTCTGCCCCTCCCCCACTCATTCTCTGTCTGTCTCTCTCAAAAATAAATAAACATTAAAAAAAAAAAAAGATGAGGTGGATGTAGATACTAGAATTGAGGAGTCTGGGGCAAGGGAAGCAGATCTAACTAGGAATGATTTTACTTATAGCTGAAAGGACAAAAGTAAAAGATACAGCAAAGGAGATCTTCCCAAAGTCAAAAAGAAAGAAACCTTTCAACTGCATGAGGAGGTCTTGGTTTAATGGAAAAGCAGGAGTAAAATCCAGTTAAGACATCCAGAAGATTAAAATGGCAACCTTAAAGAAACAGTTGGTTTACCTCTAGAATTTCTGATGTAGCCCTCTTTCAGTGTGATCTATATAAAGAATTTAGAATAATAGAATTTCCTACTCGCTGCTCTATCCTCAGGTGACTTTGGGGATTGTGCATCCCGGAGCATTAAGTACCATGAAAGGCCCCTCACCTCCGAAAGGCTTCTTTTTAGGTCATGGTCTACCTCAGCCTGGGTCGAGCTGGGAAGGCTCGTATGTAGGATGCCTGCAGTGCCCTTGACAAGTAGATAGATGAGCTCTCATTTCCTGTATCGTGCTATTAGATTCCAGAACCAGTGTAGCGCAGGATACTGGGAAAGTATTGCAAAGCAGGGGGCATTGTCACAGTCCCTTTCCAGCTGTTGGCTGTTAGCAACAACATCCATTCTGCTGCTGACACCCTGCTCTCCCCAGCGGCACTTATGCTTAGGAATTATTTAAACCACTTAAAGACAGTAGAATATTTAAAAGTCAAAATGCCTGCTTTCTAATTATTCCCTAGACCTCACTTAGCAATAGCTGGCTTCATGTCACACAATGTGACTCTCATGGGGACTTCAGCAGCCCCCTGAGCAGAAGTGGCTGCGTTGGCATGCTGTTAACAAAACAGAGACTGCTCTGCCCACAGCCTTGAAGAGGAAGGTGAGAAGTCTCTCCCTCTCCCCCATTCTCTCCAGACTCTAATCCAGTGGACAGGGCAATTTCAATGGGCTGCTCTTGGGCGTTCAGAGGGAATCTTGAGGCTATTCCTTGATTTGCTTTAATTCACTCAGGTCATTTCTCATGAAATGATCTGTGAAAAATGGGAAGTAGTGAAAAGGGGATTTGGTATTGTTGGCCTCTCTTGACCCTCCCTGACTTGTGTTAATGTCTTGAAAAGTGGTGACAAAATACAAAAGAATTAATGAGTTATAGGAAGTCAGGACCAGGACCATCATATTGTCAGGAAGTTTGCTGAATGGCTTTTGAATTTGCTTTGTTAAATCTTGAAAATAGCATTAAGCAGCTAATGGAGTTGGTATATTAAATACAGGCCTAGTCTGTACACAAAATGGGCCCTAGCTAATCATTGGTTTGGTACATCAATTGATATGGGAAAGATGAGCTCTTTTTATTAGGTCAGCAGAACCAGTGATGTATGGAGGCACTAAAATGAGGGAGAGATTAGGCTGCTCTTTGCAATTTTAATTATGAATTTTTATGAACAGAAAAATAAAATGTAGACATCTTTGACTGGGAGAATAAAGGTGTCTGTAACGTTTGCTGGAGTTCTGATCTATTCGTGTTCCATTTTTCTTTAGTCTCACATCTAGATAAAGATTTGAAGGTACATTATAAATTTACATATTCTTAGTTTTTAATATATTACTAAGGGAAGATGAGGTGTGAAAAATCCTTTTATCTGATTTCCTCTGATATTACTCATATTACGCATTTGAAAAAAAGAAAGAGAAAGAATTTTAGACCAGAGAAAAATGTAGGAGAGGATGAGTTCTAGTCTTTTGTTCCCTAGTCCTGAAAATTCACTTCTCTTTCCATTTGTTTCTCCCAGTGATGTGCATGGGAGGTGGTATAAGGTAGTGAGGATAAGCCCAGCACCTGGAGTCATTAGGGTTGATGCAATTAATGGGCTTTGCCACTTGCTAATTCTGTAACCTGGGACCCTTTCCTTAATTTTTTTAGACTATAGTAGTTTCTACATCTATAAGGTGGAGATAATAACTCCCGTATGGCTGTTTTAAGGATGAATAACATAAATGAGAGAAATATAAAACACTTAACACATTGACTGCTTTTTAATGTTAAGTGAATATTTTTTACTATTTGAGTCCTACAAAATCCTCCTACTGTAGAGCATCTTTTACTATATAGAAATCTGTGACTGCTTTGGGCCATTTCTAGTATGGCCAAGTTTAACTCAAATCTGGTTTAAAAGGTCAATGTATTTTATAGGACTATGAAAGGCTATTAATAGCTAAATACTGCTAAATGAGGAATCATAGAAGCATCAGGTGATGAGGCCTCTTCTTAGAATCTCCCTAAGGCCATATCATGCACATTTGCATATAGTTGGCATATGATTTACAGACGCTTCCTATCTGTTCTGAGATATTTTCAACTTAGACTTTTATTATGGCTCCCCTCAGGACACTAATTTCCTGAGCTTCCCTAATCTTCTTGCAGAGTTTCTCATGTCTTACACTCTTTATGTTGTTAATTTTCTAAAATCATGAGCCTGAGATGGCAGATAGATAAACTAAATGAGGGGTAGAGAATAGGAGACTGGCATAAACCTTTGCCGTCATTTTAGCCTGGGTATGAAAATGTATTTTCAATCTAGTATCTTTAGATCTTGCTAGAGTATCTTCTTGGAAGTTCACTGGTATCAGGTTGTAATTAGGACAAGTTGGTTAATATGATGATCAGTAACAAGATAACAGCCATTTTCAATTTAGAACTTTTTGATTTAAAGTGAATAATCATGAATAGACATTTTCTTGGAAAAAAGGAGTTACTGGATATTCTGCCTTTTTTTCCTAGAAATTTATTACCAAGCACTGCTATTTATTTTGAGGCCAATTCCAAGTTTTTGGGGGGGTATCTCAGGATATCAGTGTAATTGATTGCCCTCTGTAGGGATGCCTGTAATTTGTATGCAGTTAATTAATAAAGTTTATTGAGCATTTAGTTGGGAAGTAAATTGCACAAAATGAAAAAGAGAAAAAAATTGTAATCAGTACATACACTATTTAAATAAAGCAGAAAAAAAATAAGGGAACTGTTATGGACCATGTTTTAATAAGCTTTTCCCAAAATTTCTAAAACAGATATATCAGATTATAGGAAAAATGACAAAGATAAATATTTCAAGAGTGTAATATATAGGATGCTATATGAAATCAAATCTAGAGGTTGACTAGAACATGAAAAATAAAACTCAGATAAATGTCTTAGCAAATGGTTAAGAATAATCTTTTCTTCTATAATTTCTTTTAAATTATATGAGTATGTAGATGACTTTAGGGAAGTTGAAGAGGATTTAAAATCAATTAAAAAATTTAAAGCCTATTTGCATGTTATTTTTGAAAACCTCTTTCCTGAAAATGAGTTTTCTTTAGTGACTCATAGACTCTCCACGATAAAGCCATTCAAAGATAAGTATCTTTGTCAATACACTTTTGTTTTTATTAAAAATTTTTAAAAAATGTTTATTTATTTTGAGAGACAGAGCAAGAGCACAAGACAGAGAGGGGTAGAGAGAGAGGAAGAGAGGGAATCCCAAGCAGGCTCCACACTGTCAGCACAGAGCACTGGGCTCAGTGTTACCAACTGCAAGGTCATGACCTGAGCTAAAATTAAGAGTCAAAAGCTCAACTGGCTGAGCCACAAAGGCACCCCTGTGAAAACATTTTTACTGAGTACTTATCAGGTGGCAGACAGGATAAGATAAGCTAAATCAACCAGATAATGAGTTGATTTAGCTCTAGTTTAGGAGCTCTCGGTTTTAGGAGAACAATGATGTAGGGCATAATGATCAGAGGAACAAATATGTCTTTGTGCTCTCATCTGTTTTTTTTTTTTTTTTTTTTTCCTGAGTCCTCTTTCCTCCAGTAACAACTCCGTCTCCCCTTACTCTTTCGTGCAACTACTGGTCTTTTTCTTTTTCAAAGTATGGTCTCAGAAAATAATCAGAGTCAGATAATCTTGCATCGTACATAAGTTACACTTTATCCTGAATAAGTTAACTATGAATAGGTAGAATAAATTCACTGTGAACTCTCTCTCAGAGATTTTTACACTTCAGTCTAATTGTAGATAGAAATGTACACTATGTTTAGGGTAAAATACATACCATTACTATTATTGTTAGCTATAGAAGTCTACCATAGGTAGAGTGTTTACTATAGGCTAGATATTATGGTGAAAATTTTGTATACATTATCTGTAATCCACGTGATGGTCTCCGTGAAATATCATTATTATTACTTTAATTTTGGATGAGGAAGCTGCACTGTGTTGTTAGACTTGCTCAGGTCCCTGTAGTCTGTGACTGGAAAAGCTGTGGTTACATCTGAGCTCTGACTGCTTCCAAAGCCCAAGTCCCTCACACTCTGAATATATCTTAATGATAAAGATATTAGACAATGGAGACTGTGTGTCTTGTCTTTATAGTTAAATTGCATGTGTAATAGAAAGCTAACTCAGGTGCAGTCAAATTGCTTGAAAATCCTTTTAGGTTGAGTTTAGCTTAAGAATCTGGAGTTGACTGGGGCACCTGGGTGGCTTAGTCGGTTGCGCGTCCGACTTTCGCTCAGGTCATGATCTCACGGTTCGTGGGTTTGAGCCCCGCGTCGGGCTCTGTGCTGACTGCCAGCTCGGAGCCTGGAGCCTGTTTCAGTCTGTGACTCCCTCTCTCTCTGACCCTCCCCTGCTCACGCTGTCTCTCTCTCTCTCTCCTAGAAATAAATTAAAAAAAAATATTAAAAAAAAAAAAAAAAAGAATCTGGAGTTGACCATAGCTGAACCTGCCAGGCTTTCAGAAAAGACGCTATTTGCAATGAATGCTGTGCTTGCATTGCCGGATGGATCATGTAGAGAATCACATTGACCACTAAGATGGTTAAAATGTAGATTCCAATTGTTTCATGCATGTATAAGTGATGTTAGTATATATCATCTAAGGATTTATGGAGTTGAAGTTTTTGATATGTGATTAAGAGTAATAGGCAAACATTCCTAAGAAATCTTGAGTCTGGAAATAATTTTCCTATAAAGGGAAACATCTCACTTTATTCAAGATGTGTGCCGTTTTAAAAATTCTCAGAGAATGCATATTTTGTTTAAAGTTGAACCACTTTTGAAGTTTAGACCATTTAAGGCCAACTTCAGCTTTACTGGAGGAAATGGAGAGTAGGAATAGAGATAGATCTCAGGGAGGGAAACCTGGTGTCTCGCTCGGCCTTTAGGGAAGGAGCAAGCTGTACTGAAGGTTAATGAGGGGTTGAATATAAAATGAGCACCCACCTTTAAGATCCATGTTTGACAGGTGTTTCACAGTCTTGTTTTCACATGGATTTTTATAATGGCTCTTTATCAAGCTCTTTCAAATGTGAAATAACCATAAAAAGCTTGTTGCAAGTTGCTACTTTTGTACAATGTTTACAAAGCCAATGATTGTGAGCTCTGCTCCTTCCCACCACCTCTGCTTCTGGGGTGATGAAAAATGGCTTTTTATTTTTAATTATTTTTTTAGAGAGAGAGATTAAGAGTGAGTGGGGGAGAGGGGCAGAGGGAGAGAGAGAATCTTAAGCAGTTGCCATGCTCAGTACACAGACCCATGTGGGGTTCGAATCCATGACCCTTGGATCATGACCTGAGCCAAAATCAAGAGTTGGATGCTCAACCAACTGAGACACCCTGAAAAATGACTTTTTAAATTAAAACTTTTAAAAAATGTCTGTTTGTGTATGTATGTATGTATGTATGTATGTACGTATGTATGTATTTGAGAGAGAGAAGGAGATAGAAAGACAGAGAGACAGAACGTGAGCAGGGGAGTGTCCGAGAGAGAGAGACACACACAGAATCTGAAGCAGGCTCCAGGCTCTGAGCTGTCAGCACAGAGCCAGATATAGGGTTTGAACCCACAAACTATGAGATCATGACCTGAGCCAAAGTTGGACGTGTAACCAACTGAGCCATCCAGGAGCCCCAAAAATGACTTTTTAAATAAAAAAACCCCACAGAAATGGCAGAAAAGGCTGGACATGGGGATGGGGTCTTATAGAAATCTGTGGTGCAGAAAGATAACTGGAGGTTAGGACAAGGCTAGGGAAGGAAGTAACGACTTGAAAATTCTTGGGTCTCATTTTTTAGACAGTCAGGTACTGGGCAGATACAAAATGATGGCATTTGGGTTTCCAAGGGTTTTGTAACTGAAAATTAGAGCTACTTCTGCAGGCCTGGTTTTATCCGAATTGTATTTGAAAAACTTATGTGAAACTGCCAAGTTTAGCATCTCAGGATTAAAAAGAACAAGCCGTGAGACATGGTCATCTTTGAATTTCACTTTTTTTTTTTTTAAGTTTCTTTATTTATTTTGAGGTGGGGAGGAACAGAGAGAGAGAGAGAGAGAGAGAGAGAATTCCAAGCAGGTTCTGCACTCTCAGTGTGGAGCCTCACGTGGGCCTTGAACTCATGAACTGAACTGTGAGATCATGATTTGAGCGGAAACCAAGAGCCCAGTGCTTAATTGACTGAGCCAGGCAGGTGTTCCTGAATTTCACTTTTTTTTTTTTTAATATTATTTATTTATTTCTAGGAGAGAGAGAGACAGCATGAGCAGGGGAGGGTCAGAGAGAGAGGGAGTCACAGACCGAAACAGGCTCCAGGCCCTGAGCTGGCAGTCAGCACAGAGCCCGACGCGGGGCTTGAACCCACAAACCGCGAGATCATGACCCAAGCGAAAGTCGGACGCTTAACCGACTAAGCCACCCAAGCGCCCCCTGAATTTCACTTTTTAAGATGGGTATCAGGTCAGTGAGGCAGCACACTACAGTTAAGTTTGCATTTAAGGGAAATTATAAGCAGAATGAACCCTCGCTCTGTGAGGAAGTATTGTGAGGAGTAAAACTTCTGGGTCAGTCATATCATTAACAGAAAAGATACATTCTTGTAAAGCTTTTGTTTGGTAACAGTCTTTTGTTTAGAAGAGAAGTGGAAGGACAAAGGACGAAGAAGGATGACTATTAAAAGTCACAATATTCTGGTTTTGTTAGGGTAGGAGCTGCTGAGTCAGGGATTGCTTTGGAAATAGCTTGTAAATACAATTGAAGTGACTTCTCTTAGGAACTCATTATCTTGCTTACTATCCAACAGATCTTGACTTACCATGGAACATTAGTAGGATGGATTTGTCCATAGCCTTCAACTAACTGGAGAAACCACTTTTTAACTTTTTAAATTCTCGAGCTATCTATAGTCTTTTGTTCCCTGGAGAACACGTCAAGATCTTTGTAGCGGTTTTCTCTTATGAAAACAAGTGCCCTATTTTTCTTTCATATTTTTCATTATTAATATGTTTCACAGGTATTACTTTGTTAGAAAATACAGAATAGCATTTTTAAAACTTTATTTATTTTGAGAGAGAGGGGGAGAGAGCATGAGCAGGGAAGGGGCAGAGAGAGAGAGAGAGAGAGAGAGAAAATCCCAACTAGGCTCTGCACTATCCCATGAACTGTGAGATCATGACCTGAGCCAAAACCAAGAATCCTATGCTTAACTTACTGAGTCACCCAGGTGTCCTCAGAATCACATTTTTAATTATTCTAATTCAAAATATCAGATCACAAAATGGTATGTAGAGTATAATGTCATGGTATATGATATTTACCATAATCGTAACACCAACATTTTTTTCCTGAGAGAAGGATTATAGATAATTTTATTTATTATTTACTTTCTGCTAACCTGTAGTGTGGCCATAAAAACTGAAAATGTAAATAATTTTACCATGTTTACAGTGTCATAACAATAAGCCATTTATTATGTATTCTGAACTTGGATCACTCACTGACCATTTCATTTTATTTCTATAGGCGATATGTCTTTGTGTGGAGAAGAAAGAAAAATAAGTTATTAATATATATGTGGTCACATTGGAATTGCACAAATTTGGAATAATTGTGCTTTGACTTGTACAGAAGCTGTGCTTCTGTTTGACATTGTTCAAGTCATTTAAGCACTGGGGGACTGTTTCCTTTTCTGTTTGTAATAAGGGGCTGCACTAAATGATCTCTAAGGTCTTTCAAAATTTTTTTAATTTTATGAGTGAACATTTTTCAAAGTAATTTAATATTCATGATTTCATTTGATTCCCATATTGTCCAGGGAGGGAGATAAGATCAATGCTATTTTACAGGTGAGGGACTGAGCCACAGAGGGGTTGGGCGCATTGTCCAAAGTCACCCTGAACCAGTATCAGAGCTTGTGTGAAGGCTGTGGCTGTCCTTCTCTGAGTCCATGTTTCTGTCCCTGGGCTGCCTGCCTCATTGCCTCAGTTATTTCAGATGCTTGGGCTTCTGGAGATGCTATGGATGCCATTCTCCTGGCTGGGCCACTATGTGGTAGGAAAGAGACTCTGGCTGGGATACCACATTCCAAGAGTGCTCCCATGACAAGAGATAGAAGAAATCACCAGGCCAAGGCAGAGGATTGCAAATCATCCCTCTCAGCCTAATAATGAGTGAAACTAGCTTGTGGAAGAAATCTGCCTATTAGCCACAGTAGATTCCCTTTTCCCTAGTAGAGGCAGAAAGCTTGAATACAAGGATTTGAACTAGAAGATGGAAACTTGCTTGTATTAGCACCTTGTCCCAGCTTTCCAACAGGCTTCTAGGAAAAGCCATTAGTGCTCTGATGCTCCAGTTTCTCTATCGTTTAACAACAGAGCCAATCTACCTTCTCACTGAGACATTACCTTGCGGTCCTTACATAAAAGGGTAGATTATAATTATTGCTATGTGCTGCCCTCCAATTAATTCCAGAAGCAGAGAATGATCTGGGGCCAAGAGCCACTTTTCCCAGTTATGGTGTTTAGACATGGCATAACCGATGCTCCTTTCCACTCTTTCTTTCTACTACTATACCTGGAATTCTCGGGGAACAAACTTTCGGATTAATTCTTCCATGTGGGAAAATGGTCACTGTCATGTGCCTAGAACTGTAAATACGTTAGCAGTGCATCTGCTCCCAACCAAGGCTTGAAAATCATTGACTGAATCAGTTTGCATCATCTAAGTTAGTTGCTCCAGTGCATTACACCCAAGCTGTGTTATCCATCATAAATGTACAAGAAAGCCTTTTCCCCACTGCTATTGATTTTTGCGTGGTGTGTATTTGTCTGTACTCTTGACAGGATGACAGTTGGCTGACATTGCTAAGCTTGGGTGTCCTTTTATACCTCCTGTAATCTAAAACTGGCATGTGGGTGGGAAGATTCAGATTAAACCCTCTTAAATAATTGCTCCCTTATTGGCTTTTCCCGTATCACTTGTTAGTGTATTGTACTGTCAGTTCTAACATCTCGTGTCCTTCCACCAAACTTTAGTCCCATTTTTTCAGTGTTCCTTATCCTTATGCTGGGTTTTCTATATAAATAAGGTCATATTCTCATTTACTAGATTCTAAAGTCATTCTGAGGCAGTAGACAGTGACTTGAGGTAGATACTAAAATCCCACACTTTTCTAAGAGAGAAGGCAAGTTGCCAAACCCCAGCAATGATAGACCTTCTATTTTGTTAACTTCTTAGTCTAATTTGAGTAGTCTAGATGAATCTAACCCAAAAGAACAGACATTTTCAGTTTGGGCAGGATGTCATTTCCCGCTTATAGGCTACTCAGATTTCATTTCCCACTTGAACTGCTTGCAGGTATCCTGAGCTCCCTTCAAATTACCCAGGGGCTTGATGAGTAGCTGGATTCACCAGTGAGTGGACAGCTCATTAGCCAATCTGCAAGGGCCTGCTGTGACTATTTTGAATCAAGAAGCCAGGTTTCTAATGGTGAATGGCCAATTAACAGCAAAATGTACCCTCATGAATTTTAACTGTTGCTTTGTCAGAAGGCTGAGTTTGATGTTCTTTTTCGTGATGTTTATTTGCATTATGATAATTGGGACCATGGGAGGACTTTGAATTAAGAATCAGGTGAGTGAAGACAGTTTTAGGGGTCATGATGATTGTCATGAAATGCTTTCCATTATTTTTTCTTTCTCTTCAATTGGTACAAATAATTTTGGTCACAAGTGTTCATCAGATGGGTGTTGGGAAAAAGGATGTAGAAAAAGAAATAGTAGCAGAGCTTTCTCATTTTTTAAAAAAATTACATAGGCTCTGTAGAGACCCATCACTTACATACAATACCCAGTGCTCATCACAAATATTCTCCTTGATACCCACCACCTATTTAAACCCATCTCCCTTCCTACCTTACCTCCAGTATCCCTCAGTTTATTCTCTATAGTTGAGGGTCTGTTTTCTGGTTTGCCTCTCTTTTTGTCTCCCTATATTCATCTGTTTTGTTCCTTAAACTCCACATTGGAGTGAAATATTGTATTTGTCTTTCTCTGATGAACCTCACTTAACACAATATGCTCTAGCTCTATCCATGTCATTGCAAATGGCAAGATACTATTCTTTTTTATGGCTGAGTAATATTCCAGTGTGTGTGTGTGTGTGTGTGTGTGTGTGTACCACATCTTCTTTATCAACTCATTAGTTTATGGACATTTGGGCTATTTCCATAATTTGGTTATTGTTGATAATGTTGCTATAACCATCATGTTATAGAGGAAAAAAGTATCTTGCTGTCCTTTTAGGCCTAGGTTTGTGTCTTCATGTCCCCAGCACAGATATGCCCTCTGGCTCTCTACCTACAGAACCATCTTACCCTAAATCATTTCTTATATGAGATCATACTAAATTCATTTTCTTCCCTTTCTAACAGTATTCAGATGTTCACTTATTTTCTTTCCCCTCAAGACTTGCTAATTCATATTTGATATTATTAGTGTTATTATTGGTGATATTAACAATCAGTATTATTTTAGTTACTTTTAAATGAATTTTTATATTAAAGTTCCTCAATCTGACATCCTTAAATGCAACTCTATGCATTTGGGTTTTTTTATACCTTAGCTATGAAGTGTGTCACTAACTTTCTGTTAGTAAATATATTAATATGCTTTCACTTAATAAACATAATAAATCTATCATTGAATTTAAAATCTAACAACAGTGTAGAACAGTTCCAAGAGGTGATTTCTAGAGCAGGTTACAAATGTCTTCCTTTTTTATGCTCAATCTACCTTTATTTCAAATTGATAATTGACTGGGAATTTTAGCTAAAGGAAGATATCCAAGTTCAAAAATAGTCACATTTTTGTGAGACTCCGGCTTGTCTATATGTCAAATAATACCCCAAAATGTATTGTGTCTGCATAGTTGGGAGAGTGAGCAGATAAAGAATTTCTCCTTTTCTTCTTCTTGGTTCTAAAATGAAGACAACAGTTTGAGATACAACTCTAAAGAGGCACTCCCCTGGTAGATGACCTGGTACAACAAACTCCCACAGTTCTTCTAAAAAAAAGAGAGAGAAAATTCTGGGCTTCCCAAAGATTTGTATATTTGTCTACCTTGAGTTTACTTACCCTTTCTTGTTTTTTCATAATTATGTTGCTGGAGTGCAAGTGACTGATGGCTATAGGTTGTAACTTCAGCTTAATGAATAAATATATATTTCCTTGAGATGAAGATGACTGAGGAAATAGCAGTAACTCTCTTTCTTATCCTGTTGTGTAGATGCACATATTGATGTTCTGTAGGACAGAGTGAAGTATATAATTTAAAAAGGAGATATGCAAATGTACCTGATTTTATCACATCTCTAATGGATCTCCTAATGTAATTCTACATTTAAAGGCATATTACTACTTGAGTTACACCAGTGATTTTGTTTTCAAGTTTAAGCTGTACAGCATGATGGCTTGATTTACATAGATTGTGAAATGATTACCATGATAGGTTTAGATAATATCCTTCATGTCATATAGATACAATAAAAAGACACAAATTTTTCTCCTTGTGATGAAAACTCATAGGATCTACTCCCTGAATATCTTTCCTCTCTATCACACAGCAACATTAGCTATTGTCCTTATGTTGTATATAAATTATTTATATGTACTTATTTATCTTATAACTGGAAGTTTGTACTTTTTGATCACCTCCTCAAATTTCCCTTTCCTCTATCCCCCACCTCTGGTAACTACAAATCTGATCTCTTTTTCTATGAGTTTGGTAGTGTTTTTGTTTTATTTCATTTTTATTCTACATATAAGTGAGATCATATAGTATTTGTTCTTCTATTACTTATTTCCTTTATCATCATGCCTTCAAGGTCCATCTGTGTTGTTGCAAATGATAAGATTTCTTTGTTTTTTTCATGACTGAATAGTATTTTATTGTATATATACATTCCATCCTCCTTTATTTATTTATTCATTGGTGGACATTTAAGTTGTTTCCATGTCTTGGGTATTGTAAATAATGCTGCTGTGAATATAGGAGTGCAGGTATCTTTTTTGAGTTAGTGTTTTCATTTCCTTTGTATATATTCCCAGAAATGGAATTTCTAGATCATATGGTAATTCTATTTTTAATTATTTGAGAAACCTCCATACTGTTTCCCATAGTGGCTGTATGAATTTACAATCCTACCAATGGTGCATGAAGATTCTCTTTTCTCCATATGCATTCCAACATTTGTTTATCTCTTTTCTTTTTGGTGGTGGTCATTCTACCAGGTATGAGATGATACCTCATTGTGGTTCTAATTTGCATTTCATTGATAACTAGTCATCCTGAGCATCTTTTCATATACCTATTGGCCATTCATGTATCTTCTTTGGAAAAAAATGTTTATCCAGGTTCTTTGCCCATTTCTTAATTGTATTATTGTGGGTTTTTTTTTTGATACTGAGTTGTATGACTTCTGTATATATTTTAGATATTAGCCTATACAGATCAATGATTTTTATTTATTTCTTTATTTTGAGAGAGAGAGAGAGAGAGAGAGAGAAAGCAGAGGAGGGGCAGAGAGAGGGAGAGACAGAATCCCAAGCAGGCTCTGCACTGTCAGTTAGGAGCCCTGTGTGGGGCTCAGATTCATCAACAGTGAGATCATGACCTGAGCTGAGATCAAGAGTTGGGAACTTAATTGACTCAGTACCCCCCTGGTGCCCCCACAATGATTCTTAATAGCAGTCACCTCTTGCTGCAGGTGTGTTTTATTGCTGTGTCAAAATCATGTGGAGAACTGATTGATTGGCTGCTTTAAGGAAACATGTTTACTGAACTGAAAAATCTTCACTGCCTAGTTAGCCTATTATCTATTGCTGGTCCATCCCTTATATATATTATGGTATTAGAAGGTTGAGGATCACAGGGGTAGATTTTATTTGAGGACTTCATTATAATTACTCATTTGATTTTTCTGACTCCCCTATGAGGCTGTAAATCTTTAATGGCCTAGACCATGCCTGTTCCAATAATCATTCATTTTATTAATCATTAATTATCTTATTAGTAATTTGATCTATTGCACACATATAGAAGTTAACTCATTAGATGTTGGTTGAATGAATAAAGGAATTAATGCATGATGATTGGGGAGACATGGCAGATGGATCTTTCTCTGTGGTTTGAGTTGGATTGTTTAGTTAGGCATAGCTTGCATTGGCACTTGAAAACATTTACTTCTTCTATCCCCTCCAAAAAGTTACAGAAAGATATAGTTAAAAAGAATAAAAACTGTAATATATTATTTAAAAATAAGCTAAAGATTCAGAAAGTGGTTCAATCAAGCAAAATAAAAAATACTTAGAAATGAGGGGATGTGATTCAGGAAAGAATCAGAAATAAAAGAAAAATCAGTTCAAAAATAAAGACTAAATTAGAATAAACAAGAATGAATAACAGATACTTCCTTAAAAGAAACATAAGGTAAAAAGGAGGAAAATTTTAATGGTCAAGAAATGAAATAAAGAAGTTTTGAAAGAAAGAACATCCAGCACAAATATAATAGGAGTCCCTGAAGAAGTAAACTAAGAGAGCAGACCAGAACAAATTCTAAAAACTTAATTCAAGAAAGTTTTCCTGAAATTCAAAAAAGATTTGAAACTACATATTAAAGTATGTAGATGATATTTTTATGATATATTACATATCATAATATTGAAAGATGTATCTGAGAATATTAATCCAGAACAAATAATGCCAAGACGTATTCCAGTAAAATTTAGTGAATAAAATTATTTGAACATCTTGATAAACAGAAAGTGACTTACAAGGGAAATAAAATTAGATATCATCACACTTTTCTTTTGAGAGCAGTGTTTTATGCCAGAAGAAAATGGAGTAACATATTTAAGAAATTCAAAGAAAGAAAAATGTGAGCCAAAGATTTTTATAGCTAGAAAAACTGGCTTTCAAGTATAGGAGAACACACTGTGAGTAACATACAATGACCCAAAGAATATTGTTTCCATCAGATTTTTCTGAGGAATATTTTAGAGAATGAACTTCAAACAATGAAAATAACTAGAGAGACATTGCCATAAGGACTTATGATGAGTATTAAAGATATAGTTACAAATAGAAGACTAAATGAGGTCTGGAAGGGAGCAAGTATTCATAAAATAGCAGTATGCTAAAAATGTAGTTAAAGGTTAACTATAAACATGGGAACACTAATAAGAAAGCATATGCAAATAAACATTTCAACACTGTTCTCACTAATTATATTGGTGGTGATAGTATTAGTATTGTTATTCTGAGATACTTATATTTCTAATAAAGGAAAAAGTACATGAGTAATTATGTAATTTTCTAATTCTATCATCTACACTCTCTTTGAGAACCGTAGTTTTTCATATGGAAGAAAGAGATATAGGTATAGTATTCTTGAATTGCAGATACCAATTTGAACTTATGAAACATTACATATGTATAAATATATATATATAAGTATGTTTATCTATTTCCTCTCTCTCCCTACTAGAGAGGTCCAGAAACAAAGAGCAACCTAGGGGCAAATGTACACCTAACATCCAGATTGTGGTGGCTTTGAAATAACATTTCCCATTAAAAGAAACTGGGACTTGGAGAATTGGTTAATTCTGGGACAAGAAATGTCAGTCTGGGACAAGAAATGTACAAGATTCATTCGGAACATCTTGTCATACCATATCAAAAACTACTGGGGTCATGTAAAAGAACTCAGGAATCAATATTAAGAGCTTCCCATTGAGGGATACCTGGGTGGTTCAGTTGGTTAAGTGTCCTTGATTTCAGCTCAGGTTATGATCTCATGGTTCATGGGTTCGAGCCCCATATTGGGCTTTGCACTGATAGCACACAGAGCCTGCTTGGAGTTCTCTCTTTCCTCTCTCTCTGCCCCTCCCCCTGGTAGCATGTGTACTTTCTCTCTCAAAAGAAAGAAATAAACTTAAATTAGGGGTGCCTGTGTGTTTCAGTCGGTTGAGCATCGGACTTCAGCTCAGGTCATGATCTCCTGATTTGTGGGTTCGAGCCCCACATTGGGCTCTGTGCTGAAAGCTCAGAACCTGAAGGCTGCTTTGGATTCTGTGTCACCCTCTCTCTCTCTGCCCCTCCCCATGCCTGAGCTCTTTCTCTGTCTCTTTCTCAAAAATAAACATTAAAAAAAAAAAAAGCTTCTCATTGGGACAATTTAAACTTGAAAAGAAATAATAATTTCAGTTGAATGAAACCCTGTAAATTATGTTTAAATTCACAAGTATATAATTGTATTTACAAACCTAGCCACCTTCAGAAAATCCCAGAGAACCAATTTATTTTCTTGAAAATGGATAAGCAAAGGGAAAGAATCAAACATACTGCCTTTCCAATATGAAACACTGAGAAACCAAATAGTAAATGAGCATTTACTTATAAAATATTTTAACCTGTAAATGAAAAATAATGGATAAAATTTCATTATCACCATTTTACAAACCACAAATGAATTACTAGATTTACGTATTGAGGTTCGACAGCTGCTAACAGAGATCATCAAACATTAAGTGCTTTTTGATGAAAGACCACACTAATTAGAATCTTTGCAAAGGATTGGAACTCAAACCTAGTCAAGGTTCTAGATCCTGCTGCCAATTTTCAGGAAATACACAGGGCAGAGGAGCATGTTGAGCTCTATGTACCATGTCCATCAGTAATATTTGGGCTGTGAGAAACTCTGAAGGTCAAATGCCCAGATCTTAAATAAATAAAGTCTTTTTTTTAACAAGTATTTATTTTTGAGACAAGGAGAGAGAGAGGCAGAGAGGGAGACAGAGGATCCAAAGTGGGCTCTGTGCTGACAGCAGAGAGATGTAGAGTTCAAACCTAAGAACCACAATCATGACCTGACCTGAAGATCATGACTGACTGAGCCACTCAGGCATCACCCAGATCCTTGAATAAATAAGTTGAAAGGTAAAGAAAAGGGTGGTTGTGAAAGCTGTGCATTAAAAGAGGGTTTAAAAATGTATCACATTTAATAAAATGTGCAAGACTAAAATATGAGGTCTAGGAATGTGTACCTAGGTGATAAAATCATAAAGAAGTGATTACTATAAAAATTAGGATAGTCTTAACTTTTGGCAAGAATACAGTTTGAGATATGGATGGTGCACATGGATGGAGTTTCTTAGGTGTCTGTGCAAAGGTCTATATCTTGACTTAGGTGGTGGTTGCAGGATGTCTGCATTGTAATAGCTCGTTACACTATACATAAGTCTTGTATGGTTTTCTGTATTTTATTTTACAATTAAAAAGATTTTTTAAAAAAGGAAATGACATTGGATGGGATTTTTATTTCCTCTCCTAAGTAAATTCTGCGGTTCTTCCTCTGCTTATATCTGTGATCTGAGATCTTATTAATGCCTAAAGTCCTCAGTCTCTTAAAGTGGAAGACAAATTCATCTTTATACGAGAGTATGCCTAATGCTCTAGAGAATTGACATGGTTCAAAAGGACATAATTTCCTTTTGGAATACGGCATTTTTCTGCATTTTATGTGCCTCCAGGGGAAACAACATGCCTTAATAGGCTTGTTGTCATCAGTGAGAATTTCTAACACTGGGGTGCCAGGGAACTGGGCAATAAATCTCAGTGGACTAAAACCACTGCCCTAAGTGGCTTACTCATGCCTTAATATTCCATGAATAGCTGCTAACAATGGCTGCAAGCTGTACTTTCCAGAAGCTAAGGTTGATCTTTATTTAATCTGTCCATCTATTGTACGAATGTGGCCACCTGGGAATTATAAGAAGAAAAATGAGTCACCAAGACTTGTACATCGTGGAAGGCAAACTCTCCCTCCCCCACAAGCAGTCCTTAAGAATTAAATCTTGTTTTCCTTAGTGATTCGCTAAGTGTTTGCAATCATGGTCCACACATTTAGTCATTATCAAGATGGATGTTTCTAAAGGAATTATTTTTTCATTTCATGGTGAGATTCTTTTTTATCTTCCAGACACTTCAATTACTGATAGAAACTGGACATGAGAGGCTCAAGTAGTGAGGTTTCATTTGTACATTGGTGCTCAGGAATGAGGGTCACATATGTACTGTCTCCAGTGTCTAAGAGGAGCCACAACAACCTCTTTCATGGACAGTGAAGGAGATTTCTGAAACTCCATTCAGAGTCTACCTTTTCAGTCAACATCTAAAAACATAAAAGAAATACCCTGTGATGATTACACCAGTCAACATTTTTTCTTCTTCTTTGCAGAACTCATGTTGAATAAACTGCTTCATAGATAATGCCAGAGTGACTAGAGAGGGCTCAAGGCAATTATTTTATTTATTTATTTTTTGCAGTAGGTCCCAGAGCATGTATCAGAGGCATTTGCAAAGGTGCAAAGCAATGGTGATCATATGGGTATAGTAACATCTTGGGAGAGAAAAAAAACTTCCATAAAGACATTTGATTGTAATTGGGAAAGATTTTTTTTTTAATTTGAGGGTTTGGGAGTACTGGACAATGAAATAAATACTATGAAATGAAAAACAGAGGTCAGAGGTAAAATAGTTCATTTTTATTGCTTTTGGATTTGTTTGTAACTTAGAGACATTTTATCTGGAGGAAGTTATCATTGAGATGAAGCAGTGTATTTTGTAAGGTTGAAAGTAAAATACCCTCTACCGCCATAAAAATGCTTTGTCTTGGTCTAATAACTAGCTTTTGAAATGAATCCTGATGACTTCCATTTCAGGAGCCCTGTGGAGTTTTTGAATAGACCTGACTCAGTGCCTCAGAATAGGCTGAGCAGGACCCAGTGCCCTCTTTGGATAGCTTCATTTTGGCCTGGACCTAATGCACATGGAGTTCTGTTGACTTTTTGTGGAACTCCCTGTAAGACTGGCTTGGGAGGCCCTGAGCATCTGGCCAACGTAGCAGAATCCGTGGGCTGGGACTCTGCAGAAGCTTTGGCCCAACAGAGTGAAACTGCTGAACTTCAGCTTTTTCGCCAGTTTGCTTCACTTTAAAGAGCAGCCTCAGCTTGAACAGCTGGGGCTAAATTACAGGGGAGAGTGTTTCCGCGAGCTTCGCTGGCTTTCCCAAATGAGTGTGTGGAATCTGGCCCCTCACAGCAGTGCCCAAACACAGCCATTTGATTGTGCCTCAGTGAAATGAGGGTGGTTTCATTTCCCTTTTTTAAAGTCCATTTCCCACACAATCACACCTCCTCTAGTCAGGCCCACTTACTCCTGTTTTTATCAGGGAGCTGTTTAGGCAAGGAAAATATCTAGAAGCACTTGTTTTTTCATATTGTGTTGGGGTCTTTAGGTCCCCTTCTGTGCTTCCCAAGCCTAATCTGGCAGATAATGTGACTTAAAGGGAAAGCTAGCTTGCCCTAGCTCGGGATTTAAAGCTTAGTGTTCTAGTCTTTCTCTCTCTTCTGAACTTTTGGCATTTTAAATCAAGGATGATGATGATTTGATGTGCATGGCTCTGTTTCTCCCTTACTGTGCCAAAGGCTGATATTGATCATAATCATGGACTCCTTTTTGCTAAGTCAGTACTCAATCTCAGAATACTTGTTAATATGTCTGATCAATGAGTTAGCCTATGTGTTGCATCCTTTTTCCAGTTTTTAGTAAGAGGTGCTTGAGTGACATTGGAGTGGGCCAAGAAACTGGTAAGCTGGCCTTGCCCCAGCACTGTAATGAATGGAGTCTTGGATAGAATGGTTTGAAGAACTGTGTTCTTACCAGTTACCTACAACTACATTTGACCTCTTTGAAAGTTTGTTTTCCTCATCAGAATAAATGGACTATCCACTTTAAATACTTTGCAGTTTGTTGTAAATATGCAAGAATAAACAAACGTATATAGATGCCTTTACAAACTGCCCACTGTGACATACATATGAGCTGTTAGCAACATAATATATTGAAAATTTCTGCTTCCCTATTTTGTAGACTTACAGGTACTCCAAGTAAATACCTGTAATTCCCAGTATTAATAATGCCATGAAAGAATATGAAAAAAGCACTAGATTGGGATTTAACATATCTGGGTTTTTGTTTACAACATCTTGGGTGTTTGAAATCTGTATCCATATTTGCAAAATTAGAATGTTGAATTAGATGAGTGGGTGTCAGGCATTGCTTTTAGTACCTGAAACCACATTTACTAATACAATCTTGTGAAACCCTGATATATATATACCCTGATATATATATATATATATATATATATATATATATATATATGGGATATATAAGAGGAGTTGTGGTAAACTGTATGGGAGTGGGGTGTCCAGAGGCCTGTATATTTGACCATTTCTGCAAGTGTCCCAGAGACACCCTTGTGGAATCCTGAGGTCCCATGGAACATAGTTTGAAAACCATTAGCCCAGATATTCTTTAAGATCCATTCAGTCTTTAAAATTCTATGATTCTAAATGAGCAAAGAAGACTTATCTCTCAATACTTTGATTGACTTTTTAAAATCATACATTAGAAATAATCAAAGTTTATACCCTTGTCTATGCAAGCAAGCATAGCCAGCAACTAGAGTGATACACACACACTCTCTCTCTCTCTGTCTCCTTTTAAGAAGTAGACTATAGAGGACATCAGAAATATCTCTCACAGCCTGTGGAGCTGCCCTGTCTTTGGAGCCATCTGTTGCATTAAACCGTGAATCCTCTAAACTCTCTCTTCAGGACCACAGAAATTTGTTTGGTGTCCTGTATGTGTTAGGCATGATGTCTCCTGGGGTACCTTTGTGCTGGGGTTACAAAGGTCACTAACACAGTGCTCTGCCTCAAAGACCTCACACAAATCACAGTTGTTTGCAAACTGTGCTCAGCAAATTACAAATTGGTACTTTATATCTTGGACCTTAGGTACCAGGATTTTATTAGGTTTTTAAGTGTTGGTAAAACATAATAGTTTGGTTTTTGTGCCTGAAGTATTTGGTCTGCTTTATTGGCTGTAGCTTGTCTTTGTCTATACCATCAAATAGGAAAATGGCCATGCCTATGTCTCTGGGCTCAATGATGGCAGCTGTCAAGAAATAGGTTTTGGATTTGTGTGTAAATTCTACAAAGCATTTGAACCTTCTTTTTAACAAAATGAGAAAAATGTAAGTTATAGATTTTAAAAATATCTTTTTTAAAATTTAACAATTAAAGCAATAATGAAATGAAAAGAGCCGTCCCCTTTTTAAATAATACACAACGTAACCAACTCATACAATGCTTTAGGGTTAATTACCCTGAGTTTAATTGAACTAAGCTTCGTTAAAAATGAGAAAATTTTTCATAAACTATCACTGTGGAGAACAGTAAATGCAAATGGACATATGTAAGTTTGTGTGATTTTCTCTTTTGGTCTTTTTTCATCCAGGAAAAATATTGTTCATTCTGTAATAGACTTTTTTAACCTTAAGATTATATCCCAGAAGTAATCAAATTCCAACAACGACCTTTAACCTCTGTCATATCATACTATACAGAGATTTAGAGACCATCACCTAAGCAAATTTGCAAAATATAAGCTTCTAGCTGAAGGGAAGAAGACATGACCAATCCCAAAACTGAAGTCAAACTGAATTGTAGCTTATCAGCTCATCCTCCAGAGCATCCTGTTCACAGAGATCTCAGATGTTTCTTTGAAAGAAACTTTGGATTTCTCATTATATCCATCCCCTTGCTCCACTGAAGGATGACACAAAAAACTATCCTATTCTTCTCCAGGTCCCATGAGATTCAATTCTCCTTCAGGAGCTAGGTGGTGGTGGAGGTGGGATAGGACTAGAGTTGTAGTGTTTTGGTTGGAATAGGGGGGAGGCAGAGAGCTTAAAAGACTTAACTGTGCATTTGGTGAACTTTTTTCCTTTGTTTTAAATATAATATTATAAAAAGGAAACCTCTTTTTCAGCTTCAGGCTACTACATTTTAAAGGATTCATCAGAGATAGTGTACAAGAGTCAATTAACCACAAATTATTTTTCTGAAGAGAACATTTTGGATTCAGGTATTGATTAGGACCCTCTGTGAAAATGAGAGGAAGCCAGGGTTGATAAGCTCAAATCAATGTCATAAAAACAAGAACAGTAGCTGCCAGAACCATTTATAGGTTAAACATTATTGGTGTTTATCTGGCATTGGCGCTGGTTGTAAAGATCAGCTTCATCATACTTGGTTTTGTGTTTCCAAGCTGATTTGCTAGAATAAAATGCTTAGAAAAAAGTTACTTCATAGATTTAAAAAATACACTTATATTATGGCATTTGAGATATCCCCATAAACATCACTTCTTTTCTCACCTGAGTTTGAACCAATTGAAAGGTGAGTCCAAAATATCTTTTTCTTTTTTTTTTTTTTTCAGAATATATGTATATATGTATACAATTTTAATGGTTTCTTACAATTGGAAAGATGCATGGCATATTGATCAATTAGTTTCTTTTTTGTACTTGTATTATAAAGGATACGTTTTTGTTAATTTTTAAAATAATTTATTGTCACATTAGCTAACATATGATGTATACAGTGTAGTCTTGGCTTTGGGAGTAGATTCTTGTGATTCATCACTTACCTAAACACCCAGTGCTCATCCCAACAAGTGCTCTCCTCAGTGCTCATTCATTTTCCCCAACCCCTCCAGCCCCTCATCCTCATCAACCCTCAATTTGTTCTCTGTATTTAAGAGTCTCTATGGTTTGCCACCTCTCTGTTTATAACTTATTTTTCCTTCCTTTCCCCTATGGTCTTCTGTTAAGTTTCTCAAATTCCATATCTGAGGAAAACATAGGATATCTGTGTTTTTCTGATTGCTTTTGGAAAGTGTGGTTTTTATCTGTTTGCAAGTGGATTTCCTCATTCTAAAGGCAGAATTAAGGAGAATTGTCATAAGCCATGAGCAGCAGAATGGTGTTGTGTGACTCCTAGTGTAACACAGGGAAGACCAGGGCAGAAGTGTGCTTCTTTAAAGAAGAGAAACAGAGGAAGCAGAACCTAGGTTCTGAGTGCCTACTTTCACCTTCCAAACTCACCTGTTGGATGAAGTTCCTCCTGTAGGAGTGGAGAATGGCTGGCTTGTTCTGCTCGTGAAGTCTCTCACCTGGAAGAAATCATCTGGAGGGGAAGGGGCATTTTCTTAAAGGATACATTCTTATAATAAGACTGTGTGCTCCCACTGACTAGCTGGGTGAACTCAGAGAATTAGTCAGTTTTTCTAAATCTTTGTTTCCTCATCCGTAAGAAAGATATATTAGAGACATACCTCTTTCACTTAATTGATTGAGATGATACAGGCATGTTAAACTGGATCTAGCCCCTGACTTCCTCTCCAAACTCATCCTGTGCTATTCCCCTTTTGTTCTCAAAGTTTGGCTCTGTAATCTTTCAGTTCCTGTACACATCAGGCTCTTTGTTTTCTCAGGAGTTTGGGTATACAATTATCTGTACCCGGACAGGCCTTTCCATTTTTCTTGATCTGGTTAATTCCTACTCAGTTCTCAGATTAAATATAATTTATTTAGTTAAGCTTTTCCTTACCTCCTCATTATCTAAATTACCTGCCCTTTATTATTTCTCTTTCAGAGCTCTTATGATTTATAATTAATAATTATTTATTTAGATGAGTATTTATTTAATGCGTGTTTTTCCTGTCTGGATATTATGCATATAAGAACAGGACTGTGTTTATTATTTTTTTTTGCCATTATATACTGTGGGCCTTGCAGAGTACCTGACATATAATAGTTTCTCAATAAATATTTGTTGAATGAATACATTAAGTGCCTAGTATGTAGCATGTGTCTCATCAATACTAATGTTCTTTTTCTTTTCCAAATTATCATCTCACTGGCTAATAGGATGGTAGACCCGTCACTGGTTAACTTCTCTTTTGTTCTTTCACTTTATAACTACCTCCATAAGTACAGTAATACTGTGGAAGACGAGTTTCCTGAAATGTAAGTCTTTAAAAATTTTTTAAATGTTTATTTATCCTGAGATATATATAGAGAGAGCACAAGCATGGGAGGAGCTGAGAGAGAGGGAGAGAGATAATCCCAAGCAGGCTTCACAATGTCAGTGCAAAGCCCGACGCTTGAACCCATGAACCATGAGATCGTGACCTAAACAGAAACTACAAGTCAGATGGTTAATTGACTGAACCACTCAGGTGACCCTAAAATGTAAATCTTTTCATTTTACTTTACTTACCACCTTGTCTTGAAATAATTAACTTTACCTAAAATAGGAAGTCTTAGAAAATAACATTTTGGAATTCACTTAAGTAGGATAATTTCCCCATCTAGGGTGACATGTGAGATGTTAATATAGTGTGGGGCAGTGGAGAGAGCTCATAGTTTAATATTAGAAGGTTTAGTTCTGAGTTTGTCTTCCAACACTTAATCATATGATTCAGTCATTTAAATTTTCCAAACCTTAATTTATTCACATGTAGAATACTGAGGGTCACTTGAAATAATATGTGTTTAAAAAAAAAAGAGAGCTATTACAAGGCTTATAACGTTCATCAGTTAATAGCATGGTGGGACGAGGTACTTATCAAGTACTTATCAGGTCCTGCCATTGGACTACAAACCTGTTTAGGGAAATTTTTTTACCCATCATTTTATCTGGTACAGTCCTTGTTCCTTTTTTTTTTTACAAATAGTTTATTGTCAAATTAGTTTCCACATAACACTCAGTGCTCATCCCCACAAGTGTCCTCCTCCATGCCCATCCCTCCTCCCCCTCACATCCATCAGTCCTCAGTTTTTGTCAGCATTCAAGAGTCTCTCATGGTTTGCCTCTCTCCCTGTCCCCCACCATTTCCGCCCTTCTTCTCCCCCTTGTTCCTCCGTCAAGTTCCTCCTAATCCTCCTATACGTGCAAACATATGATATTTGTCCTTCTCTGCCTGACTTATTTCGCTCAGCATAACACCCTCAAGGTCCATCCATGTTGCTACACATGGCCAGATTTCATTGTTTCTCATTGCCATGTAGTATTCCATGGTATAGATAAACCACATCTTCTTGATCCATTCATCTGTTGATGGACACTTAGGCTCTTTCCATGTTTTAGCTATTGTGGAGAGTGCTGCTATGAACATTGGGGTACATGTGCTCCTATGTCTCAGCATTTCTGTATCCCTTGGGTAAATTCCTAGCAGTGCTATTGCTGGGTCATAGGGGAGTTCTATTGTTAGTTTCCTTAGGAACCTCCACACTGTTTTCCAGAGGGGCTGGTACAGTCCTTGTTCCTAATCTGCTTAATGTTAGTAACAATATCTAACTTATAAGATGCATGAAGATACTGGATGGAAAGCATTAGCTTATGGTAGGTATTTCTTCTTTTCCTTCCTTCGCATACCATACTATGCTATCTTATAAATTAATATTACATACTAAATATTTTTGTACTAACATAACTTTATCTATCAGTTTATAAGTCATATATCAATGGTTGGATGGGGAGGATGTCTTTGCATCTCAATAGCTTTGCTGGATCCTGTTTTGACTTGACATCTAGCTCAGGGTGATTTGGATCTTGCTTTAATTAAGCCAAATTACACCTTAATCCTCTGAATCTGCATCTTGGTTCCTCCCACCCTCAAGTCCTATTGCATCCTCAGTGGTAAAGCCAGAAATGCACAACCCTGCCTTGAGAGGGAGGTTCCTTCTGGGTTGCCTCATGACTTAATCTTAACTCTTTGGAACATCTTTCTGGAGGTAACTTCTGATTTGGACATTCAAATTTTATAATTCTCCAAACAATATATTTAACTATTTTTCTGTTAATAAAAGGGCTTCCATGAATGATACCTAGAGAAAAATGAACTAAATCACTTTGGTAGTTCTTCAAATTAAGGCTAAATGAAAAAAATAAATGGAGGGAAACTAAAAGAATCCCTGAGCAGTACTTGGATTAGTACAGAAATTGTCCTCACATATATATGGGCTGTTTTCCCAACACATTTAACTCACCAGTTGAAAGTGCAACCTAACTATCTACTTGGTACTTCATAGAATGAGCACTGTATTTCCTTCTCACTCAGCCTTATGTGAGTGAGGGAATGTGGAAGTGATGATTCATTTGTGTGCTACGACACTTAACCAGGGAGGCCTTTGCTTCCTGTGAAGCAGATCAGTTCCAATATTTGTGGGAACATATTGAGAAGCCCTATTTACTAGTATAAAAATCTGTGTTAAAAATGTGGGAATTGCTGTTTTCTCTGTACGATGTCAATAGTTTTATAATGGCAATAAATATTTAAGGGAGGAAGGAGGCACGGTGTTTAACTTATTCTAAATCTTGACATCCCAAGCCATATAATTTAATCAAAACAGCCCCACCCTCCTGTTCTTTAATATTTTACCAAATACATTTCATGAATAAATATTAGCCAAGTACTTCTGGAGTTTGTGATTAAATATTAACAGGGTTATTTTTACAAAATGCACAGGAACATTTCACAGGATTGTGTCTATGAATGTAAATAGGTCCACAGATATTTTGACAGAAGATTGTGGTTTATTTTAGTGACACTTCCTTTAGATATTACTTATTTTTTTAAAAAATGGCTAATTTGGGTTCTTTTAGTGACACCTACTTTAGATATTACTTATTTAAAATAATTTGGCTAATATACCATTTGCCTTCATCCTCATCAGCGTAGCTATGATTTATCATCATCTAAAAGTGTGATTTTACCAGGGCAATGAATAATAAAAATTTTGTAATTTATCCTAGTAAGTTAGAATGGGAATCTACTTGCTTTGGACATTTCCAGCCAGGCATAATTTATCCCCATCCTTGGCTGTGAAACAGTGTGGATCTTCTTAACTGAGTCCCTGACAGATGGCTTCAGTGTTTTCAGGACTCCATTTCCAATCATTTTGCCCATATTGCAAAATTGGCCTTGAAACAGGGTAAAGAGTTGTTATGCTGCATTAACATCCCTTCAGAATTGCTTGCTGTGAAGGGCATGAAGAAATGAAGGAAATCAAGAGAGCAATACTTGGAAAATATGCTTCTGGAAGTTAGAGGTATTAGTGACATATTGATGGCCCCAGATTACATCACAATCTCCATTTAATTTTGATTGTAAATCCCAAAGACACATTAAATGCAATAATAAAAACACAAATATTCAGTTAATGTGGTTCATACGCCATTCTGATGGCATCCATAATGTGGCAGGCTAGAAGGGGCTCTAGTTTAGGCTGGCTTCCTGTCGTCTTAAATCCTGCTGATAGGTACCACCACTGACTATTAGATGAACAGAGATTCTCATAGTACCGTTCAAGCCCTGCCACTAGCTCATAATGGAAGCACTCAAATATCTACATTCATTTTCCAAGAAACATGAATTGATCACATTCAGCATGCCAAATTTTCATTTTCTTTTGCAGCTTCAGCTGACTGACTTCTTCATATAAAGTGCTGTTCTTTTCTTTTTGTCGCCTTTTAGTTTATGATCAAAATCAATGAGGACTGAAGCTTTCCACAGCCATCTATAAAATGCAATTACTGTATACAACACACAGTAAAACTCCTGTGGTGTATATGTTGAGACATAATTTATGCCACTTACCTCCAGAAAGGTATTGATCTTTTTCTGTGAATGTTTTACAAAAGGGTCTCTTGAGTGCAAGTGCAAGGAAATATGTGGCTATTGGGGCTGATCTATAATTTGATTAATAATGACCAATCTCTTGAACTTGACTCCTCACTACACTTTTATTGTGATCTGACCTTAGAGTTTTAGATTTTTTCTTTTGTCATTCATTTCAGAGGCATAGTTATTCCTACATTTTGACATGCTAATCTTACTACTTGCCTTATCCACGATGTAGCTCTCATCAAGTTTGGCGGTACTATAGGGGAATGAATTCTAAATTTGGAATTGGAAGTCTAAATTAGTTTGTCTTCTGACTCAACCACTTACTAGTGTATACCTTGGGCACACTGCTTACTTTGTGAATCTCAGTTTTATCTTATGTAAAATGGAACTAATGATTTACTTCAGGGACATTGTTTCCTGAGAACCAAATGAGATCTTTAATTTGTCGATTCAACAAATATTTCCAATCAGGTGTTTTGACAAGCTTTGGGAAACATAACAATGAATAAGACAGTCATGATTCCTACCTTCATGCAGCTTAATCAGCTGGTATATAAATAAACTGTATTCTTGAATATGTCATACATATGGAAGGTGGTATCATCATCTTTATGATTATATTGTTGTTGTTGTTATCATGCCTGAGAGTGGAAAGTAAAACAATGCTGATGTTGCTCCTGACAGTCGGTCCCATTGGTGGAGGGAACAGTTAGAGCTAATGACATGGAAATTGTTCTAAAACTGCACAATGAGACTTCTTAATGCTCTGAGGCTTAGCATTTACCAGTTCATCCCCTTAAGTTTGGCTGGAAGCTCTATTTATTGATTATTTCCCTTGTATCCAGAGTGTTCTAAGTGAAAGAGACAGAAAGAAAAAGGAGTAAAGGCCTTTTATTTATACTCTTCTAAAGTGTAATATATCAGAGTCAATGAGCTCAGGAAGTTCATTTTCAAAGAATAAACCTCCTGTTTCATCCTTGACCCCTCAGAATTTTATCTTGGGTCATCATGTGATGGATAATCCACCATTGTCTCAACTGTCTTTGTGAGGCAGGGCAAATTTGTGATTAAGGGGTTGTGGCTCTTTGAACTAGAAGGCTTTAGTCATGACTAGGGTTATATTGTGGGATTTTTTATGTCTTTAAGTAATGGGACAACAGTTAACTTACTTGGAGAGATATCTCCTTTTGAGCCTTCTGTACCAGTCATGGAAGGAAACATGTTTTAAATTACTTCCAGTTTTAACCCTACAATTCTGCCTATTTCAGCACTGTTAAATGAAAGATAGGGTTCAAACCCAGTACTTTGCTGGTGTAAAAAAATAGCAGCAGGTTAATAAATGATGAATGATCAGACTGCCTAGTGCTTTGACTTTGCTTACTGCTTGCTGTTCGAAGAACCTTATATTCTGAAATATTTGTCTGTACCATGTGAAGAAAGAACACTTTGTCCTGATAGAATGAAGGAACAGTTCAGGCTAATTTACCTTGAGCAGGAACCTGGAGAGTAGTTTAAACTTCATTGTTATATGACCACAATATATTTTCCCACCTTGACCTGGAGTAAGTGTCCACTTTTGGGATTAGAGGAAAATTAATTGCCTATTTTCTGCTCACTGAGGTCAGCAACATAATAAAATGCTCATATATATGCAATCAGAAAGATTATATGGTCAAGGAAACTTTCTAGAGAGGTCAAGGCCTACTTTTTAGCTTTGGAAAAAAATTCTGGAAGAAGCCACTTCTAGTCAGATGAGAGCTTTGTGTGTGTGTGTGCAAGTGAGCTATTGTTTTCTCTCCTTTTTAAGCTGAGAGAATTTTCTACAAGTCTGAAGCATCAGGAGTAGCATGAGGGTAGTTCTGGATATGATCCATAGAATGGGACATTTTATCCCAATTTTGTTTGCTCATATAAGAGTGAGAATACAGAAGTAAAATGAAGGAAAACATAGGGAACAGTTAGTTGATTTTTAAAACTATTTTTCTATTAGGAAAGACCATACTTGTATATCCTAGATTTTTATTACTGTGTCCATTACCAGAGGCCATAGCTGAGAATCAGTTGCTTAGTAGGCTCACAAGGGGTACGTGTTAGTACACTTTGTTTTCTAATTCCTTCTTGAATTTTCATAGCAAAATAAAATTTTTATTCAGGTAAGTATAATTTCTTTAGGTAGATATTTATTTCTGTAAAGAGAAGAAACTAATATTTCTTGAATATTTAGAATGTGTTAAAATTGTGATAAGCACTTTTACATATATTATTCAGTTTTTCCCCATATCAAACAGTGGGGTAAGTAGTATTTTTTAATTTTACCGCTGATGGAGCTAGGATTTAAACTTATTCATTGTGCAACCTTATTTGACATCTGTAAGCCTCCCTTTCTTATTTGTTAAATGAAGCTAATGATACCTTTTTCATAGATGTTTAACAATATAATGTACATAGAGTAAAGATTTCAGAAAATGAATTCTATTTTTTAAAATTTTTAATGTTTTATTTATTTTTTAGAGAGAAATAGAGACAGCATGAGCAGGGGAGGGTCAGAGAGAGAGAGAGGGAGACACAGAATCTGAAACAGGCTTCAGGCTCTGAGCTAGCTGTCAGCACAGAGCCCGACACAGGGCTTGAACCTACGAACTGTGAGATCATGACCTGAGCCGAAGTTGGACGCTTAACCAACTGAGCCACCCAGGTGCCCTGAAAAATGAATTCTTTAAAAATTAAATTTTTACTATTATTACAAATATATTTCCCCATCAAATACCTTGAAAATACAAACAAAATGCAGTCAGTCATATGAATGGCTTATTTCTGTGAAGTGCCAACCAATTGGTTCAATTAAGTTGATAGAAGTATCTTTACCTAAAATTACTGATTTAACTTGTTCTAAACATATATGATTTCATGGGTGAATCTACTTATGAGTTACAACTGATGTTGGGATTCAGCCTTTATGGGCATGTGGTAATACTTTATGGTGGTGAGAACATGATCCTTAGAGTGAGAAAGACTTGTTCAAATCCCAAAACTAGCCAGCCAGGCAGCTAGCTAGCTATCTCTATCTATCTATCTATCTATCTATCTATCTATCTATCTATCAATCAATCAATCATCTATCTTTCTCTATCTGCTATCTATCTATCTAGAGATTGATTTATAGATACTTATTTTAAGGAATTGACTCACATGATTGTGGGGACTTGCAAGTCTGGAGTTTGTTAGGATAGGCCGACAGGCTGGAAATTCCTGCAAATGTTAATGTTGCATCTTGAGTCCTGAGACAGTCTCGAGACAGAATCGCTTCCTTTTTTGGAAACCATAGTCTTTCTCTTAAGACTTTCAACTGATTTGATGAACCCAACCTACATGATGAGGGTGATCTCAAAGACTTTGAGACTTCACTCAAAGTCTACTAATTTAAATGTTAGTCATATCTAAAAATTACCTCCCCAGCCACGAGATAGTTTTTTGATTAAACAAGCGTATGTTTTAGCTTAGCCAAGTTGACGTGTAAAATTAACCAGTATACCTATGATTTAATGTATGAGAAATTTCAAAACAGGTTTTACATAGGCCAATTCATAGAAGAAATGATCAAGAGCCAGTTGCACACTTTTCTAACCTTTTCCACATGCTGAAAGTATGAAAGGGCTAGGGAGAAGAGAGAAGTCAAGATTTGTGAAGAGATGTAATTGAAGAGAGGGATTGTGAATCTGTACCTCCCATTACCCTAAGGAATGGGCAAGTTTATTACTTCCTTTGTCTCAAGCTTGAGGGAGATTTCCATGAGTTCCCTTGGAGACCCTCAAATGTGTTCCTTGCTGTTGGGCGAAGACCTAAAGGACAAGGGCATACACATGCATGAGAATGGTAAAGAGGCTTGTGGCAGCAGTATAGAAGTGGCCGCCATATTCCTGGTATTCCAGGAATAACTATGTGGTAGTGTTTCCAGTGAACCAAACAAAGGAGAGAGAGCTAATGTCATAGGTCACGGTTCTATCCAATAGGGCCTTCTGCAGGGACAGAGACCCTGTGGCAAGAACCTAGAGGGTGAACGTGAGATTTCTAGGGGCTGAGGAAGGAGTAGGTGGCAACTAGTTAGAACAGAGATATAGCACATGACTTGCAATGTTGATATTCTCAGATAACCCAGGAAAGCACTCACTGAAGAGTCAACTTCAAACTGCCTGAGTGAGAGTGTGTGAAGCTCATTACAACAGAACCAATTCATGTAAAGTCTTTCTCTATCCTTTATCTTTCTTTTTTCTACCTCTACAAGATCCTCTCCAGTAACCACAGAGGAGCTGGTATAGGAAGGAGAGAAATCAGAAGCCAGTCAGGTCCCTCTTTTCTACTCTGCTCTCAGCCTGAGAAAGCCTGAAGAGAAAGAAGGGAGGAGTTTCAACACGAAATTAAGTCAAAGTTTTGATTAATATAATAAATTAGACATTCTGCTTTCTGAATTGAGATTATATTTGTAATTATGCTTATAATTTAGAGTATTTGGAATTTAGAAGAACACAATTGTGAGCAGGAATGCTTTTGGGACATGCTCAGGTTTTCATCTGGTGTCAGTTGAGGACAGAAGAGAATTGTGTCTTGAGTACCTGACAAATGGTTCTCAAAGAGTGGTCCACAGACCCTTCACATTAATGTTGTCTGGGAACATGTTAGACAAGCAACTCCTCCTCCTCCTTCCCTTGACCTACTGATTCATAAACCTAGGGAACCTCGAGCCCTTTTGGTGATTATTATTAATGCTAAACCTTGAGAACAATTGTCCTACAATAATGTCTAACAGTGGCACTTACCACACTCAGATAAATCCCTTTAATGATCACCACCTCTGGTAATAAATATAAAAGAGGTATGTAAATAACAAAAGATTTAACCTGTTTCTTTATGGTGGTAATATTACAACTGATGTTTTCTCTTCTGTATGAGATAATCATTCCTGCTCTGCTTATTTTGTAAGAATATATTGTATCAAATAAGCTAATACATTTGGAAAAGCCTTTTAAACCATGAAGCACTGTACATATGCAAGTTATTATTATTACAAGTAACTTATTTATATGGACATCAACTTCAGTTTCAAAGTGGTATCCCTGGTGTTTGCTGAACATTTAACTTTCATTATCACACCTGTCAACCAGATCCTACCACTAACTAATCAGAAGAGCCAAGTCAGAAGGGAAAATTGGTCAAATCATGGCTGAATGCTTTAATTTTAGTGAGAAAAAATAGAGTTGATGGATTTTGTTAAGGCTGAAATTGGATATTTAGAGTAACTTAATGACATCTGGTCCATCAATCCCCCTGTTTCCTTCCCCAACTTTCAAAAATGTTTCTCTCCATCATATAGATACAGTCTTGGGTGAGGTTAATAACATTTGCAAACCAAAAGGAATTTAAGGATGAGATTGACTGTTTTTGAAATTATCATTTGTGGAAAGTCGTTTCCATATTGAAAATTGTATCTCATTTTCCTCTTTTTGAGTTCTACTGGGGAATTAAAGCACGATGGAATTTTGCATTTATAGGTACTGAAAACTGTGTGTCTTGAACTTCAATATTGCCAGCAGTCAGTGATCACACTATTTTAAGGAGCTTTTATACGTAAAGTCCTAGGGGAAATGCCAAATACGATATAGCTCCAGGTTGTTGTCATAGCTTATTTAGATAAAGGGTTGAGATTTAGACATAGGAAAGAAAGGGAAATATGTGATGTCAGTCAAAAGGTTTGGGTTGGGTAAACAATGTATGGGCATGGGTGGCTTTATTGAGAGCATGGAAATTTTATATCTGGGTAGGTGGTATATATTTTGTTTAACATGAGAGTATAATGTTTGGCAGCTGGCATTCCAGCAACTTGGATTTAGGAATTTTTAGCACAAAGTAAACAGGTTCTACATATTGTAAACCTCAGATGAGCAGGTTGAGATGAAGCAGTAATGCTAGTGGGAACCCCCACTACAGGTGCCTAGGTGATTAATGGCACTTGACAGGAAGTATCTTTGAGCTCTGCCAGTGGAGGATCCTTTTTCATTTCTACATCAAACAAGAAGAGACCATTCTTAAAGAAGGGGCTTAAAATCCCCTCCTATTACCACTGCAAAAGAGAACAAGTTGAGCATAAGAATGTTCCTTCCAGCTGAGACAGCTCAGACACAATGCTCAGGAGATCTCCAGATGAGGCGGTCTTACAGGGCCCTCCCCAGGTTCACAGCAAACAGCCAGTGCTCCAAGACTACTTTCATCAAGTGCCCAGGCAAAGACAAAGACTTGGTAATAAGGGGCTTGATGCAAACAGCAGAGATCCCAGCTGAGCCATACCATCCCACAAGGGCCTGTCTGGGTTTAAAGATTAGCAAGAATGAGACTTGGATTCAGCTTTAATTTGCTTGCAGTTTGGTTAACTATTGAACTACTAAAACAAGCAACGTAAAGATAAGGATACAATGAGCAAGTGGGTCCTAGTGCCTCTCAGGTTCCGCACAGAGATAGATGCTCCCAAGTTCTGCAGTCACTACCAGTGTCCAGTGGGAAACTAGGTCAGAAGAGCAAAGCCTGGCCTGGAGCAAGGCCCACCCAGCCCTCGAAGGTCTATTTTAGGTGTCTTTCCTCTCAGTGCCATCGTTGCACACCTCTGGATGTGGGCCTGTGCAACTGGAGTAGCCATGGCTTCCCATGTCACCATAGACTTTAGGGGAGAGGGGAAGACTAGACTAGCAAGGAGACTTATTCTGTAGCCACATTAATTATAGGTGATCTCTAGTTCTCTCATGAGGAAGAACCATAGACAGATAGAGAGCTCGCTCCATATCCTTTACACTTTGTTTTGTATGCAGTCAATGAACTGTAAAATAAAATGAATAATGTTTTTAAAAGAGAGTGGGTTCTAACATCCTGGAAAAATCTTTTTTGTCATTTTCATGTATTTGTGAATTAAAATGTTCCATCTATGCAATATTCTAGGCAATATTTTATGTGTAGATTTGCAATGGCAGAAACTTCCTGGCCATGAGGGGTCAAGATTCTGGAACCGAAACAGAGCAAAACAAGGCAAGGCTTTTTTGGAGTCTGGGTGTACACAGACCTAAAAAGATAGCAAAAAGGTTAGTTTTCTGGAACCATGCATGTAAACAGTGGTCACTTTTGCATTTTAAAACTGTTTCCCTTCCAAAAGCATCAAATTCCCATGTGTCACACGACCACTAATGGTAAGAACATTGGATCAAGTATTTGAATTGCTTACTGTTTCTCCAGAAAACTGAAGACCATTGATTTGTGGAAAAGATTTCTAAGTGGGAACTTTTAAAAGTTTGTTGAACTTGGAAGAGGCAGGATATGACAATAAGAGCATAGACTTTAGGAGCAAATTGCCTGAGTTTGAATCCCAGTCTGGCATTTCCTAGCGGTGGGGCCTTGATCTCTCTGCTTCAGAGATGGTGCCTGCTTTATTTAGCTCTTGTGAGGATTAAGTAAATTGCTGTATTTTGAACATTTATCACAGTACCTGCTAAGTAAGTATTTGCTATTATTATTTCCAAACACAAGCCTTCTCTTTTGTGAAGGGCATATTATTGTCTAGATTGCTCATTTTGCCTGCTGCTTGGATATAGAATTTTTGAAAGGAAACTTTTTTCTTAACTCAGTGATCATACCACTGCCTATAACTTTTGGAACTTGATGATACATTATCTATAATCCTTATAGCAAAATCAAATTCAACATATTTTACTTTCTTAACCTCACCTTTCACAGAATCATTTAGTTTTAATGCAGACCATTTCCAGTTGGACATCTTCATTTTTCAGATATATATATGACCAAGGATTAAGTAAGTAGGTACCGGTCCCCAAGCTTATAGTTAAAGTCAGAATTCAAGTATAGATCTTTATACTCTTAGATCTAAGAAGTCTCCAATAAAGCATAATGGTAAAAGATAAATAGTATAGATGAAGTCTCTAGACCTCTAAGCTTCTGTTATCATGGTAGGTGTCTTATCAAATCCTTTCAGATACTTGTTTTTGAGTTGGGCTCTTGAGCATACATTTTTGGTTTTTGCTTTGAGAGCTTTGGAAAATCTTGTCAGCTGTCACAGATATGATTTCTGTCATCTGGCTCTTTCAAGCACTAAGGACCTGTCATTTCTAAATTTAATAATATAATGTGGCTATCAGTTTTCACCACTGAGCTGAAGTTGGGCTTTTCATGTGCACAATGCAACAATGAGAAACTGTAATTTGTTATCGAGTAATGAAATGGCAAATAATCAGTTCTTGGAGGCTTTGAGGAGCTGTCCTACACAAGATAGGACTATGAAACCATGAGTCTGAGTGCCTGGGAGCAGTGATTTTCACAACCAACCATGCAATCCCTGGTACATTTTAAAATACAGATTCTTGGACCCATTCAAGCCTTTGGAATCAGAATATATAGTGGATGGCATTATTCTTTAAAAATTCCATGGTGCTTCTGATGAACCACTTTCCTAAATGACACATTAAAATGGTCCTAAAACTCTGAAGTCATGTTTCAAATACAAGAATCAAAGCACATGAGCACTGCTAAGGATTTAATGTAACATCCAGTCCAATTCTACATTTTGTAGGTGAAGAAAGTAGGATTGGGAATGTAGGATTTTAGAAGTTTTAGGATTATAGTAGTGTAGAGGAGGAAGAAAGCTCATACTTGATGTGACAGGTCATTAACCTCTTGGAGATGAAGAAACTGAGATGCAGGAGGGTTGTGTGAAGGGCCTGGGTCAAAGTCAGAGCAGCAAGCTGAGATTTATCATTGCCCCCGTCACACAGATAAGAGAGTTATAACAGGTCTTTCCAAGGGCTGTGGACACATGGGTGTGGAGATGGGTAATTGGAGGGTAAGGCCCAAAGCCTGTATACCTATCGAGTAGGCCTGCATGAATCTCCTAAACTTGTCTTAGAATATTTCACATTTCAGAGAAAAAGTTAATTGAAGATGTCATTTGAGGTTGAATCAGTCTTGATCACGGTTGTCGAGGAGTTAATACAGTAAAGGAGAAACAGCATTTGGCTGAGAACTGAGAGATCCAGGATCTGTTCTCACATTCAACACTGATTAGCATTGTGGGGGTCATAGGGAAAGCATTTAACCTCTTCCAGCCTCAGTTTCCCTGTCAGGAATTAGAGCGATCGTATATTCCCTAAGTACTTTTAGAATCATATGGATGTAAAGGTCAAAAAAATGTCCCAAGAAAGTATATTGAAAAGTATAATGTATTATACATTTTTAATCTTGTATGGGAAACCATTTAAATAGAAATGACTTTTTATGAAATAGAGGGATATTAGTTAACTTGAATTTATCATCTGGTCAGTGCTATTATACCCATCACTTAAAACACTAAAATATATATGCTTTTGCTATGTATTTGTTTTTAATATCACTTATTTAATGTAAATTGCTGGTCTTTAGTATGACAGGCAATATGTTTTATTACACAAGTACATGTAATGGCAAAAATTGTAAATGAAATAGAAGGAAAACTCTGTTTTTCTAAGATCTAAGATGCTAGATCTTAAACTATACTTACTCTTTTCTTTTCTGGCCCTCATATTAAGACATTGTTTTAATAAACACTTTAAAAGTTCTTATTGTACGAGGAATTGTTTTGTACTTAACAAATAGGATTTTATTATCCTCCTACATCAGTCAGGGTCCAAGAAGGAGACAGAAACCACACAGTGATTTGAGCAGTGGAAGTAAAATATAAAGCATTACAATCCATGACAAGAGATTGGAATTATGAGGCATTGGCAAGTAAGAAGTAAAGACAACTCTAAAAAGTATAGGATTAACATATACAGGAGCAGCCACTACCCTTAGCCCCTTCAGGTTGAGATAGAGCCCCTAAGGAAGAATTAAACCTGAAAGTGGGTCCTCCCCACTCTGGGATTAAGATCCACACCTCAATGGAGGGGGTGTGGTCATGGCATGCAGGATGGCAGAGGAGATTCCAAGGCACTTCCCTGGGAATCTGTTCCCTGGGGTGCTGGAGGAAGCTGCTCACAAGGGTGTGTGGTGCTTCAGAACTTGCTGCAGTGATGCTCAAGGAAGTATTAGCTTAGGGTGGCAGGGAGGCTGCTGGGTGCTAGGTGCTGGCTGATGTTGGCTACTGCACACTGCAGAAGCAAGGTCCTGGAAAACTCATTCCCTATGAGAGCCTAATACTGGAAAGACCACAAGCTGCATGAAGCTGTTAAAGGAGAGGAGTGGGAACTGGTAGGAAAACCTCTTTCTCTTCTGGTGTCTCCCCAGTGTCCTTTCATGATGATGCTCAGCATCACGCCAGGTGGCAAAGGAGAAATATTTAAAGGACCCATCTCAATTTGTGCAGAGCAGGCAGCAAAGGTTGAATTTGGAGATTTGAGGGAATATATTGATAATTGGAATATCTTTCAACAGTTCTGTGAAATAGGTCCTACTATTTTCCCCATTTTACAGATGAGGAAACTAAGGCACTTGCCAAAGGAGGGTCACATGGGCATTAAATGGCTGAGCTAGGATTTGAATCCTTATATTTTGGCTCTGGCACCCACTCTAAATTACTCCCCTGTGTAGCTTTCATGTTTCTTTCCTCACCTGTGATGCATGTTCAGCATTACCTAGGGCTTCATGTGCAAGTCCTACTTGACAGTTCCTATATTTATAGACATGATCTAAAATCCTTGAACTTTAACACAAAGTTTTCTTATTGCTCTCCCCACAAGACCATTATTCTATTTGTTTTCCATGTTCGTTTAATTTTTTCTAAAATTGTATATCCAAACCAAACCTCAGATTGACTTGCTTTTAAACATTTTCTGTTCTCTGTGAAGGGGAGAATGTGACAGAGCAGTCTGTGGATTCTCTCTACAGCATTTCTATATGTGTATTTTTGTATCTTTACATTATTTTTTATTTTTTATGTATTTATCTTATTTTGAGAGACAGAGAGAGAGCAGGGGAGGGGCAGAGAGAGAGGGAGACACAGAATCTGGAACAGGCTCCAGGCTCTGAGCTCTCAGCACAGAGCCCAACGCGGGACTCAAACCCACAGACTGCAAGATCATGACCTGAGCCGAAGTCAGACGCTTAACCGAGTGAGCCACCCAGGTGCCCCTGCATTCTTTATTTATATACTTCTATATCTTTTTTCTGCTTTCCATCTCACCATACTAGTTCAGACCCATAGTACCACTTACCTGACTATGAACACAGCCTGCCTTCCAGTCTGTCTGCTGCCAATCAGAGGCCTGGTTTATCTTGAGCACCATCACTGTGTTAGCTTTCGTGAAGAGCAGCCCTGGTCTTATCATCATCCTCTTTCACAGTCTCCAGTGGTTACTCAGGCACATTCCTTCAGTTCCTCCTGTTATGCACTCTACATGATGATCCTGACTAAGCAGTTTTCTGGCTCTAACTCTCCTCTCTTCTACTTGCACCGATTCTCCTAGCTAAGTGACTAGTCAGTGTTTCCCCAACTTTGTTTCCTGCCCCATCCTTTGTTTCAGGTGTACGTTTTGCTGGGAACTTTTCTGCTCAGCTGCGTAGCTCAAATCCAGCCTCATCTCAGAAGCTCCTTCTTCCACAAAGCCTTTCCTGTTTTCAAATAATCTTTTTCTCTTTTGAGGCTCTATAACTCTATATTTTTTCTCATATTGTAGCCTTTTAGGATAGCAACATTGTTCTTGATTTCTATACTATTATTAGATCACAAGTTCCTTAAAGGTAAGGGCAACATTTTATTCTTTTCTTTCTTTTTTCTAATTGTTTTATCATATCTATCTATCTATCTATCTATCTATCTATCTATCTATCTATCATCTATCTATCTATCATCTATCTACACCTACCTACCTACCTACCTACCTACCTACCTACCTACCTTACCTAACTCCTTACCTGCCTACTTGACTAATTGTATCTCCCAAAATTAAGAGGCCACCAGTATAAGTTTCAAGGTTTGGATTGTCAGTCAAGTTTACAAGACTTGGCTAGGCTTACTTAGCATCACATTTACTTAGAGAGATTGTAGAACAGGGAAGACAAGTATGAATTACAGCATCATCATAGAGTCTACAACCATTCAGATACGGTTTCTAATGTTTCTTAGTCATTGCTGGGGTATGTTTTTGTGTCAAGATTAATAGTGAATGAATGAAGGAGTCATTGGTTCTGAGGCCCATGAGCTCAAATTCCCTGTTAGCTACAGAACTTTGTAAACGGTAAAGCACATTACCTAGCATGGTACCCAACACATAGTAGAAAATTAAAACTTAAACAAATTTAAAATTTTTTTAATGTTTTTTTAATTTCTGAGACAGAGAGACAGCGTGATCAGGGGAGGGTTAGAGAGAGAGGCAGACACAGAATCTGAAACAGGCTCCAGGCTCTGAGCTAGCGGTCAGCACAAAGCCCAATGCGGGGATTGAACCCACGAACCGTGAGATCATGACCTGACATGAAGTTGGATGCTTAACTGACTGAGCCACCCAGGCACCCAAAAACTTAAACAAATTTTAATTATATGTTATCTTGGATTAAGTTTTTGGTTTTTCTCTGCTCTGAAGAATCAACATTCTCCTACCTGTCAAGAGTATGCTTGGCCTCTGAACTGCTGCAGGGCCTGCTTCTGTCTATATATGCCTTTACCTGTTTCTAATTCCTAGCCCCATTCACACCTCCAGTAACTGCTTGATCTTTGAAACTTTTCTGCTGATCTGGGCTCATTTTCAGTGCTGACATCCTGCCAATCCTTGAAGGCTTGCCTTAAACTCCTTTCCAGTTCTAGGTCCTTATTGTTTGTCTATAATTTGTTCCAGAGTAATCTGAACTGCCCAAACAGTAATTTATAGGGTTCAGTGTTGCAGATTGAATTCCTGAACCATTCAATAGAGGCTCCTGGTAGAAGCAGTACAGGAAAAGATAGTTTTAAATCACATTTTTCACATTAGCACACTCTAGTAGATATATCACAGTGTATACTTATTAGATAACATCCACAAAACTTTTTGTAAAAACCTAGACTTTTTTTTTTTTTTATGCCTAGTAAGCTTCCCATGTGACTAACTGGGGATTTCAGCGTGCACTAAAATTTTGCATACACTGAACATTCAATAGCTGTTAGTTAAATATATTTATAAGATACATGGTGTTTTGTATTCAATTGTAAGGAACCTCATTGTTTGCTCAAAAATTAACTTTAAAGAGCAGGCAGGTGTCTCTGTTAAGACAAAGTCTTAACCAGGTGATTAGCTTTCTTGAGGGCACTTGCCTTTTTGAAGCAGTCTTGCTGCATATAGATCACTGTTTCCAAAATTTGATGTGCATAAGAGCCACTTTCCATGCACATTAAAAATGTAGATTTCTGAAACACCAACCATTTTGATCCAGTAGATCTGGAATTGGGTCCAGGAATCTGCACTTTTAAAGCACCCAGTGTAACTCTGATGAATGCGGTGTGAGGACCATACTTTAAGAAACACTAGATTAGTCTCTAGAGAAGATATTTAAGTGTTCCATCATTTTTGAGGTTCTTTCTGGGTTTCAACATATCACTTAGAAATTATGATGGTTTTAAAAAACAAATTTATCAACGTATAACTTACATGTCATAAGCTTCACTTATTTAGTGGACAATTCAATATTTTTAGCTCATTTGCTGAGTTGAACTTCAGGCTATCATGATAATTGTTATCTTCTCTCTCTTTTTTTTTTTTTTTGCCTGGATTAATCTTCAGCATAGTCCATTATGCGGACTGGTGAAAACATATAATGTTATTTCTTATTTGGAAGGTAACAGGGTGTTTGGGGAGGACCAGAGAGTCAAAAGGTCCAAGTTTGAGCTTTGGATCCATCACTCAGGGGCCTGAGACCTAGGGCAAGAGAGATGGCTTTTTCTGAGTCTTCATCACCTCCTTTAAAAGATGGGGATAACATTAATTAATACTTCTGCTATAGGGCTTTTGTGAAGATTAAATAGAAAAATGTTTTTGGAGTATAATTTGCAAGCATATTAAATTTTTTAACTAATGAGTACCTACCTTCTGTTGCTCAATTACTGGTCTAAGAAGTGAAGGTACGTTAATGAGACACCATCCCTCCTGTCTTGGAACAGACAGTAAGGAAATGGAACATTGTCCTATGAGGGTATATAACAAAGAAATTTTAATTGGGTGAGGAGAGGGGAGTCTGAGGAGAGTCAGGAAAGTTTTGTCCAAGGGTATAATGTTTGAGATGAGAGGTGATGAATAAATTGGCATTAACCAAGTAAGGAGATGGTGCTGCTAGCAGTTCAGGCTGAAGGAGTAGGGAACGATGTGGCAGAAGGTACAGGATACATTTTTAGGATGTGAACAAATGCTGGGGTGGCTGGAGGATGAAGCTCAGGGAATGAGGTGGTGCTAGGGATAACCTGCCAGACCCTGCATGCCCTAGAGCCCATGTCATGGTTCAGGGCCTGATCCTTGAAGGGTGTGAAGTGCATGGGCAGGTGTGTGTGACATGACCAGATGTGCATTTCCAGTGCCCACTCTGGGAATAAGAATGGGGAGTCTGGGAGGGCAGAGGATACCATAAAGCCAGTTGAGAAGCTATTGCAACAACTGAGATGAGGGACAATGGGTTAAGGTGGTTGTGATAGACCTAGAACTATGGTGAGTATTCAAAATAGACTTAGGGGATGGAATTGATTTGGTTTGGTTATGGGTTATATTTGGAGGGTATAGGGAGTGTGGTATCTGGATAATTCTTATTTCTGATTCACAGAATCAAATAAGGTGGTGATTCATTTACTAAGGTATGGAACACTACAAGGACAAAGAGTTTGAAGGTGAAGGGAGAGATCATGAGTAAAGCACATGTAAAACACTTAGAGCTGTGCCTGATGGTCAATGAATGGTAGCTGTGATGATGGTGGTGATGATTTTAAGATGCCTTCAAGGCATCCTAGTGGATATCTTGAGCTGTAATGAGCCATACAAATGTTGGTTTATTACTATTATTTTGGTCATAAAGCTTGGCAAGCAATATATTAACTCATGTTTTAATTTCTTTAACTTCTACTTCAAAATCACTTATAACATTAATCCTTCCCCCAGTGGCATAAAAGCAGGATTTTACTATATTAAATAGGAGCCCATGTTTCATAATCTTCCAAGTTTATTGATTGAAGCTGAAAGCTTCAACTAGATCATTCCTCACAGCTCCTCTAGGGAATGTTACATTAGAAGGATAACAGCAGGCTTGTAAATTAGTACAGTTTACCAACCCACAAACATTTGTCACACTCCCCCCCCCCCCAACAAGAGAGCAGAAGGAAAATAAGCAGCCTTTCCTCAGTGCCTTCTGCTTCATGATTTGTTTGGCATAAATTGCTACCTGCCTTGTGGCTGGGCAGTTAGCTAATTTAAAGGCTGAATGAGAAAGCTCTGAAAACAGCCAGGGTGTTCTATTGAAGTAGATGGCCAGTCAATAGGGAAAAGGAGGAATAAGCTGATTAATGATGAAATCAGGAACATCCTTTGAAAAGAATCCTTATGCTTTGCCAACCTGATTTAACTGGATCTCATATTCCTGGTGCCTGGTGGTCATCCAGTATTTCTGATTTCAGCTCTAGACAGTTCCCCTGTGTATTATCACTAAATTGTAGTTGATACATTTTTTTCCAGTGGAACAATACTCAGATAATTGTGACTTAGCTTTTATTTTTCTGTTATATATTCAGTTGTCTACTGTGAAACAAAATCATAATTAGATGAATATATGCATATTTACAGGTATATATCAACCCAGGAGAAAAATCTAGATGATTTTGGCTAACAAACTTAGATTGCTAAGGGTATGTGGAATTAGTAGTTCTTTTATTTAAAAAAAATTTTTTTAATGTTTTATTTATTTCTGAGAGAGAGAAAGACAGCATGAGCAGGGAAGGGTCAGAGAGAGAGTGAGGCAGAGAATCAGAAACAGGCTCCAGTCTCTGAGCTGGCTGTCAGCACAGAGCCCGACATGGGGCTCGAACCCATGAACAGTGAGATCATGACCTGAGCCAAAGTCAGATGCTTAACCAACCGACTGAGCCACCCAGGTGCCCATAATGGTTCTTTAACATCTAATTTAGGCTAGCATTCTGATTGCTTCATTAATTGTATGGCATTTGATGTGTTAAATTACTTCTCTAAGGTTTGCTTTTCTCATCTGTAAAAGAGAAATGATAGTAACATTATTCCCTCATAGGATAATTGTCAGAATTAAATGAAGAAAATATCTGTTACAAATATCTGCAAAATGATTTAAACAGTGCCTGCTACATGAAATGAGTGTCTTCTGTTTGAGCTGCTGTGATGGATATGATGGATACTTGAGATTGGGTGGTTTATAAACAAGAGAAAGTTATTAGTATTATTATTTTTTATTGTTCTGGAGGCTGGGAAGTCCAAGACCAAAGCCCTGGCAGATTCTGGGTCTAGATGCCGTCTGCTTTCTGGATCATAAGTGGCTGTCCTCTTCTGTGTCCTCACAAGGTGGAAGAGGTGAGGGAGCTCTCTGGGTTGTCTTTTATAAGGGAACAATCCCATTCATGAGGGTTCCACCCTCATGACTTAATCATTTCCCAAAGGCCCTACTTCCAAATACTATCACATCGGGGGATTAGGTTTCAACATATGAATTTTGAGGGAACACACATTCGGTCTTGCAATAAGCATTCATTCTGTGAGGGCTTTACTTACTGCCAAAGACTCCCTTCTTAGCTCAACATGGAGAGAGAGAGTGTGTAAATATTTCTCCATTCTTGAGTGAGAATTTTGGGTAGAGTGTGAGCCAGACCAAAAGAAATTGCCCTTCACTTATGAGATCTCAAATTTGCTAAGTATTTTTCTTTTAAATGTCTAATGCCTAGAATGTGAATTTTGGAGTGCAGAGGCTCCACCTATTTCTCTTTATAACCCCAGTGTCTGGTCCCATGTGCTCTATAGGGTTGATCAATGTGTGTTGCATAAATGAATACAAAGTGCAGTGATTTATAGGCTTTTCATTGTCCACAAGACTCCATGGATGGTACAAGTCAGGGTCTTTTCAAAGGAGAGGAATGAATCTGAGGCTATTAATAATATACCCATGGTCATTTGAGGAGGTGGGGACATCAGAGAAAATGGGACTGGATTTCCTAGCAAAATGGAAAGCTGATTCTTGCAATACAATTTCTTGCAACACAATCCCAACAAGAGATATTTATAAAATCAACTCCATATTTGTGTATATTTCCTCCTTTTAAATAGTAAGATTTACTTAAAGGAGGCATGAAACACCATAAAAAAATTCTAACACTTTGCATAATTTTGATAACTTCATTAAATGATATGATCCATTAGTGTATGACTGCTAAGTCTATGGTTTACTAGTCTGAGATGAACCACAAAACTTACCTATATTGTTTAAAAATTAGAATGTTTATTCCACAGGGTTATTGAAAATCCATGCCATGCTCATTTTATATTGCAAGATAGAATTAATTTTGGAAGGCATTTTGTATAATTCAAGTAGCTTAATTCTAAATTAATAAACATATTGTGGTGTCTAGGATAAACACCTTGTTTTGGAGTAGCACATTCATTCTCCAAAGACAGTATCAACTTGTGCCTTCCTATAAAGAGTAAGTCATGATATGTAGAATGTCTTTTCTTTCTTCCTTTTTCTCTCTTTCTCTTTTTCTGTTTCTGATGATAAACATCTTCATTTACCCAGTGTCTAACGTAATCAGAGTTATCTGAAGAACCTGCTGGTGAGTCTGATTCTTGCTACTTACTGCATTCTCCCTCCTGTTCCTGTGTGTGGGGCCAACAAGGGAGCTTGCAAGGGTCTTCTGGGGGCAGAAGCTTGTGCTGTATCTGAATGAGAGGAGAGTAGAAAGCGGATGGGGACATTGACTGTCACATTCAACCTCAGTATGACCTGTGCTGCTTTTGATGTTTGTAAGCACGAGCCTCACTAGCACCAGTGAAATAGTTCACACATGTTCCAACAAAAGCAAAACCAATGTAAGGATGTCTCATCAATCCCTTTGTGTAGTGAGCAACAGGAAGTATGGGAGACAACATTTTATCATGTAGCTGAGAATTAGCGGTGATTATTTTTTCTTAAAGCATCTGCTTAATGGCTTTTTAAAACTTCAATAGAAAAGAGTCTGTGAACAATCCTTAGCTACAAATCTTGCACTGAAGAGTTTTATTTAGATGTTTACTGTTTCAGAGTCACTAGCTAATCCTAGTCAGAGCTCATCCCAAACTTTAGGGTTTAGGTACCAATCCTGACAAACTTATGTGCCAGGCACAATTCTCCCACATACTCTGGGAAAGTTGTAAATAAAAAAGGGAGCCCAACTGAGGACCAGGAGAGGCCAAAATCCAGTGTGACAGAAGGGGAGGTATTGGGGAGGCAAGAAACATAAACTTAACATTTGACCTATTTCTGACTCTGAAATGGATATAAGTCAATGACAAATCTAATTGTAGTGTTAACAGTAATTCCTAATGTTTATCACTGTACACAAATATTAAAATGAAATGCTTTCCCAAACATTTTGTTCATATAATTCTCACAACCACTCTGGGAGGTAATTCTTATTATCCTCGTCTCACAGATGGCAAAATTGAGGCTCAGAGATGTTAAGAAATTTGTCTGTAGAACAATTGGAACTTGACTCCAGGAACTTTTGTTTTTTTCAAATACTGTGCATGTACAATTCTAGCATTAGCCTCATTAAAAATATAGGGTCACAAGGAGAGGTATAATATTTTGAAAGTTTTTTAATTTTGGTAATTGAAGAAATATTGCATTTTGTTTTTAGGTAGGATAAGAGATATGGCAACCAAAGTATAGAAAGCTTGCTCCTTTTTGGAGAGAATTATATAAATATTTGCTAAAGTGTAAGGATATAGAACTTTAAACAATATCTATATTGCATTTGTTCTATGTGTATGTATTTATACATATGCCATTAATATTTACTTAAAAATTCTATTGTAGAGTCAAAATGAGGGAATAGTATAAATTTAAGGCATTTGTTACTCTTAGCTGGAGTTATAATGTCTCTCAATAAACACTTCCCATTTGACTCTAATTCACTTAAGTTTGAACTTCTGAACCCTTTCATTGGAAGGTTCCATTTATTTTGTCATGGGATCTTGGGAAATAAATACCTGTAGTATGTGGTACCAATCTGATCTTTGTTTCTTTGACCTTGGATCAATAAAGGAGCGGCTGCAATAGATGTTCTCAACTTTGTAAACGAATCTTACTTTAAGTAGAATGATAGAGCTTGGTTTTGACTAGAATCCAAAAAGAATTAGACTTGAATTATAACTATAGACAAGTCTTTTAAAGAAATGATGTATTGTGTATAACATTTAAAAAGCATTCTTACCCCTAATGATAACAGGCAAAATGGGGAATTATGAATACCTCCTTTATGAATCCTTGCTATATTACCAGGCTCTATGTTGGTTGATTTCTGGGTTAATTCCTGAAGAGAGTATATGTCTTCTGTTATATGCTGCCAACCACGATTTTGCATTTCCTTCCTAAGTGTGGAAATTGTACTGCCTATGAATATTGTCCTCGCCTTCGATTTAGGATTTTTTGCTGCAAGTGGCCTTGGGTCCCATAGTATCTGGTACCCTGCCCCTTCTCCCAAGTATGAGGCCTTTGTGTACAGTGTAGACCAGTCCCTCATTCAGCTAGAGACCTTGAAATGTCTCCATTCTGTGAAGACTGGAGATGAACAGCCTAATGGTAGAACAAAAGAGGAAGCTGCGTATTGTACCCAAAGGATTTGGGAAAGACCTCCTACTTGCACCCTAACCTCTGGCCCTAGAGAAATGATGGGCTCTATGCCACTGGCACCAACATAATACAGCTAATACCAGTTATTTTTGCTCCAGTGTTGAATTAGATTCTTAGCTTAAAATCCTCACGCAGCAGGTTTGTAGATCCCGCTGAAGATTCTGGCACAATTTCAGTCCTAGTACAGGCAGCTTCAATAAGACATGGGCCAGGGGACTGAAGTGAAGGCATATTTCTTTTTTATCAAGGTTGACTGAAAGAAAGTAGCCACCAGGAGGTTCTGACAGCTCAGGACTGGGTGACCCTGCCCCGGCAGCTCTGGCCCTTGGAGCCCAGCCAGGGCAGACACTAGAGAGGAGTCTCTGTACAGCTACAGATGCCAGGGCTCAAGATGCATAATCCAGAGCTTGACAGCTGCCAAACTAGCCCCCCGAGTGCCCAAATGAGTTGGCTCTTCTGAAGGAGATGACAGGAAGGAACCAGAGGGATTGCTGTGTCTCCTCTCCAAATACAACATTAAAGAGAAGTTAAGAGAACATTGCAATTTCCTCTATATTTTAAGAAGCTCAAAGAACCATGCAATAATCTTAACCCAGTGTATCATTGCAATATCTTGAGGAGGTGGTGAGCTAAATTCTGTATAATTTTTGTGCCTCTTTTCCATTCTTAAAGCATTCATTCATTCAATTCATTGCTACTACATGGCAAGTAGCAAGACTACAGAGGTTAAATAAAAGTATAGTAATTTACTTTAAGGTAGTGGTTCTCCAGTGTTGTGAACACAGCCCACATAGGAGGGGCTGAAGGCTCTGTGGCTCACCAGCGTCACCCTTTTCCCTCTTTCAGTGACCAGAAATTTGAGAAGGTGAGTATGATGAATTCACTTTAGAATTAGTGATATATACATGGCTTATATTTGAAATAATTGTCTACTCTATAGGCTAAGATAATGTTGATGCACGTACACATTTCATCCTGCTATAGGATTAACCAAACAACTCAAAGTAAATTGATTGATGATGAAGTTAAATTAATAATAATTGTTTACTAATTTTTTTAATGTTTTATTTATTTCTGAGAGAGAGAGAAACAGCTTGAACAGGGGAGGGTCAGAGAGAGAGGGAGACACAGAATCCGAAACAGGCTCCAGGCTCTGAGCTAGCTGTCAGCACAGAGCCTGACCCGGGGCTCGAACCCACGAACCGTGAGATCATGACCTGAGCCGAAGTCAGACGCTTAACCGACTGAGCCACCCAGATGCCCCAATTGTTTACTAATTTTAACAAATGCAAACTACATCCAGTTTATAGTCTTGATAATGTGCTGGTAATAAAGTGTTTTCCTCCCAAATTCAAAATCCCATCTATTTGCTTGCATGTGTGTAGAGGAGGACCAACATTGCATGGCAGCCAGATTACTTAGCAGAAAACTGAATGACTTAGAAGTGTGTACTCAGAAACACTCATTTTCTTTGGCAAATGCTGGGTGTTAGAAACTTCCGGCACACTTGGTATTTTACTAGCAAGTAGTCCCCAGTGATACATTAAGATGTATAGTATTGACTTTCATTATCCCTAAGGACCTGGAAAAAGTGTTCTTTTTGGATGTGTGCACAGTCAATTTGAGAATTACTCAAATAAAGATATGCATTAGAAGATACGATGGAAGAAGGCAGAGAAGTGCCCAAATACCTAAGTAATGAGGGAAGATTTCTTTTGATTGGTGCTTTTTGGCTTATTGGCTGATAATGATAGCATAGGGATTTTACAGGTGAATGGAATACAAACATGTTTAGGAATACTTAGAGGCTCATTCTAGGGGAAGGAAACAGAATATATAGGGATGAGAGGAATAGAATGATCTATGGGTTCATGGTCCCTTACTTGAAATTTTGAAATCTCAAAAGCTTTAAAACATGAAGGTTTTTCTTAACTCATTTGGCAACTTTTGACCTGAAGTGATATGAGGTTTTATGTAGTTTCTTTTTATTCCTCTTAGTGGTAGTATTCACACATCTAATTGCAGAAATATTAATGTGTCAATTATAGGGTATATTATTATACCCTACCAGGAGTTGCATAAAATATATGCTACATGGACTATAATACTTTTATAAAAAATGAAAATTCCTGAATTTCAAAACATATCTGGCCCTAAAGGTTTCAGGTAAGGGAATATATACCTTTGGGTAGCTCCAGACATTTCATTATGTTTTGGAAACAAGGGACATTTGGAGGCATGGTGGGAGATAGGATGAAAAAAGTAGGCATCATTCAAATGTACTGGTTTTCTAGGGCTTCCATAACAAAGTACCTGGGTGGCTTCAGCAACAGAAATCTGTTGTCTCATGGTTCTGGAGCTACAAGGCCGAGACCAAGATGTTGGCAGTTGGCCCCTTCTCAGGGCTGTGGGGAGAATCTGTTTCAGGTCTCTCTCATTGGTTTGTGGATGGCTGTCTTCTCCCCATGTCTCTTTACATAGTGTCCAAATTTATTTTTTGTAAGGACACCAGTCAGATTAGGGCACACTCTACGGACTTAATCTTAAATTACATCTATGAAAACCTCGTTTCCAAGTGAAGTCACAGTCTGAGATACTGAGGGTTAGAACCTAAACATACGAACTTTGGGGGTACACAGTTCAACTTTAACTCTCCACATCCTGCCGTTCTCAGTTCCTTCAGTTTCTTATATAACTAGACTGTAGATAAAAGTGTTGCTTTTCTAATAGTTATTCATCATCTTTGGGCATTTATTAAGCATTTAATATTCGCAAAATCTGTAAGTTAATTATTGTTTCCTTATTTCTAAGAATGACTCAGAGAGGTTCAGTAACATCCCTAAGGTTACATAGTAAGTAGCAGACTTGTGATTCAATCTTAGGCTTTCTACCTTGGTAGACAAGCTTTGGATTTTTGCCCACATATTGGGCCCATACTTCCTCAGGATGGTATGTAAAACCTCCTTTCCCCCTTTGCTGCTCACATCAGGAGTGTGGATTTTTCAGTTATAGGGTGTATGTATCTGGTAGGTGGTCCTACCATCTCTTTGGTGCTTTACACTGTCAGCTCTGATCCACACAGTGACTCTGTAAGCCTGCACGTCAAGGTTTCCAATTCCTTCTATTCTGTTTCACCAGGGGAATTTCTACCTTATTGCACCTCCTACCCTTCTAGTCCCCTTCTCTTGCTATAAGTCAGTGATTCAGCTGAGATGACTTAACGCAGATTACACACTCTAAAAGAAATTTGCTTTACTGTCTTATTTTACCAATGCATTGTGGTCAGTTTAATTCATATGCCCCATATGTCCTCTATCCCACACAGAAGGAGCTGCATACTAAGTGCCTCTTCTCCCTTTCCAAAGAACATTAGAATTAACAGAGCATTGCAGAAAGTATGTGTGTGCATATGTGTTTGCACACATACATACATATGCTAGAGATAGTGAGAACAGGAGCGAGAAAGAAAGAGACAGAAAGAGATGGTTTGTAGTTTACAAAACACTTGCCAGCAAAAGTGACCTTTTTCACTAGTTTCTGATTTAGCTGGGTTGAAACTGTTTCCCAGGAGGACTGATATTGAGTGAGGCAAAAAGTCTGCATTTCTGGGCAGATGCGTCTAGGTGGGAGGTGGGATAAATAAGAGAACAGTTCTGCAGAACTCCCACTAGTCTGTGTGATTCTGCTTCATCATCATCAATTAATATTTATTGAGTGATAGATCATGGGGCACATGACACTGAATGCTGTTCCAAAGGGTAATATTTTATTTCCTGCCATGGGATCCTGGAGAGTTGCTACATTTCACAGCTAAATGGTGGATACTTGAACAGTTGGTTAAAGAGACTCCAGTCATCTATTGTTTATGAAATTACTTCATAGTCTTTGGAATCAAGAGAAACCTTTTATAAGTATGTATCAGTTTTAGCTAATAATTATAGAGAGAAAGAAGAATATATATATATATATATTACAGTAAAAACTAGCTTTTTTTTTCCTTTTGTTAAGAATATGATAATAATATAACTCATGGACTCCGTGTTGCTTTTTACCAAGACGTTCTAAAGTGCTTTAGATAAGACCTAGTATACATTCAGAATCATTGCTGGGAAATGTGTTTATTGCAGGTATTATCATCTTCCCCGTTCTATAGTTAGGAGAACTGAGACATTGAGCATTTTAATGATGTTAATACACTCACATATGGAACATGGATCTATTCATGTAGGCCCTCCAGGCCAGGACAAATTGAATAAAATATAAATTTCTCTTTCTTGCGGCCCATGGGTTACTACTACTCTGTAGCTGTATTTTCCTCTTTTTTTTTAAATTATTTTTTAATGTTTTATTTATTTCTGAGAGAGAGAGAGACAGTGTGAGCAGGGGAGGGTCAGAGAGAGAAGGAGACACAGAATCTGAAACAGGCTCCAGGCTCTCAGCTAGCTGTCAGCACAGAGCCCGACACGGGGCTCGAACCCACGAACCGTGAGATCGTGACCTAAGCGAAAGTCGGATGCTCAACCGACTAAGCCACCCAGGCACCCCTATAGCCGTGTTTTCCTCTTAATCTTCCCTCTTCCCATCTTACTCTCTTGCCCCACCCCCACCTGGCCGCTCTCATGATCCTGTGCACATATCTGGTATTCTTGCCAAGCTAGATGATTCATAATACCTCTTAGTCATCTATTTTTCTGACACCAAATGTTTGCTTTTACTGTTTTCTCATCTGTATCATTATATGCTATTATCCAAGTTCTGCTTGCTTAAGTCTCAGGCATTTTTATGGAGCTCTCAAATCACACCTCTTTTCATGGTCTTTTAGATACCCCTTCCTTTTCATCATTAGGAAGTTTTCCTTTTTCCCCTCTGCTCCCATTACACATCTTCTGGATCATCTCTCATAACCCTCCTCTTGCCTCATTTCTCACACACTATCTACGTGGGATTTGCTTATTAGTGGGGGAATATTTCAGACATGGGTCTTCTCTTGGACCTTGCGGCATTTGAATAATCAATCAACAAGCCAATCACTCAACTAAGAACATTTGCTCACTTGTCCACTGTAAAGTAACAACATAAACATAAATCAAAAGAGCATGATAGTGACCTCAAAAGATTATTTAATATTGTTTTTGCTGATTAGGAATCAAAATGTTTTGTATGAAGTGTCATTTGAAAGTCTTCAGTTATTATCTGGGGCCCAGAAATATCTTGATCCCACTGAGATTTTCATTAAGTTGAAAAGTAATGGTGTTTCTTCAAGGAAAGTATTTGCACACAGCCAACATCTGAGTGGGAGAATTGTTTTATCCAAATTATTTGTGCCTTTACGTACATGTCCAAGTATATAAGCGGCCAAGAGTAAGTAGAACTGTAGAGTCTTTGGAGTTTAGAACTTTAATAAGAAGTAGAAGAGAGACAAAAAGAATGAATCTCTTGTCCTTTATTCACACTCAAATGGGTTTATCTATTTATCTGTCTCTGCCATGATAGCTAATATATATTGAGTTCTGTTGTTTGTTTTCTTAGGTTCTTTTTTCCTCCCCAGTTTTTTTTTTCCTTCCAAGTTTTAATTTAAATTCCAGTTAGCTGGAGTAGTGTAATACTACTTTCAGGTGTACAATATAGGGACTCAGTACTTCCATACAACACTCCATACTCATCACAACAAGTGCACTCCTTAATCCCAACACTTATTTCACCCATCCCCCTAACCCCCCTCCCCTATGAGAACTATCACTTCTTTATAGTTAGGAGCCTGTTTCTTGGCTTGCCTAGCTCTATGTTTTTCTCCTTTACTTGTTTGTTTTGTTTTTTAGGTTCCACATGTGAATGAAATCGTATGGCATTTGTCTTTGATTTATTTCATTTAGCATAATACCCTCTAGCTCCGTCCATGTCATTGCAAATGGCAAGGTTTCATTCTTTTTATGGCTAGTAATATTCCATTGTATATCTATACCACATCTCCTTTATCCAGTCATCAGTCAGTGGACATTTGGGCTCTTTCCATAATTTGGCTATTGTTGATAATGCTGCTCTAAACATCGGGTGCATATATACCTTTGAATTATTATTTTTATATCCTTTGGGCAGATACCTAAGAGTGCATTGCTGGATCATAGGGTAGTTCTGCCAAATGGGTTTATAAAGCTTTTTAATCAAACAAAACCATGAATAGCTGCAGAGAGGTTCAATATCGAGGTAGCTAGATATTGATTTCTCGAAGGTAGCTAGAAAAGAAAGAAGGCAGATATTTTTCTATCATGATCTCTCATTTGGTCACCTTAGGCTTTGTTGTTGTTTAGGGTTCAATCTGATAGGATTTATCATTTAATATCTGAGAAAGCATATCTCAATTAATAAATTAACATTAATTGATAGATTCAATCCACAAATATTTACTGAGCACCTATTTTGTGCAGCAGGCATAATGTGAGGCACCAAGAATATAGTAGTGAAGAAGACAGGGGCAGTATGTGCCCTAACTGAGCTTGTTGACTAGTGTAGGTAATAGCGGTTGAGCAGTGAGCAATAGTAGCATATGACCAGGCTGTTACAGGGGAATGACAGGGTGCTTTGGGGGAGCTATATGCAGATGCAGGGGCCCCTCTGTAAGTTGGGAACTGAAGGCTAAGTAGAAGTCAGTTGGTAAGAATGAGAAGAGGATCGTAAGCAGAGGAAAGGACATGTGTGAAGGTCTGGGATGAAAGTGAATGTGGCGTGTGTAAAGATCCATGTGTCTACAGCACGGAAGCGGTGGGGATGGGGTGTGGGGGTGGGGAGATGGGTAGGGGGACAGGTTCTATTCAGTGCTTCCTGGATGTGAGTTTTTTTTGGGGGGAGCCCACTTTCTGAATAGGGGAAAGAGAAGCAGAATCTGGAGTGGTTCTTGCATAATAGCTTTTACATGTGCTGCTTAAGATCTGACTGAGTGTGGAGCATATACACAAGGACTAAAGAGGTGCTCTGATTATTTCTCTCTAAAAATTAAAAAAATTAATGTTTTTGTTTATTTTTTGAGGAGAAAGAGACAGAGCATGAGGGCAGAGGGGCAGTGAGAGAGGAAGACACAGAATCCAAAATGGGTTCCAGGCTCTGAGCTCTTAGCACAGAGCCCAAAGTGGGGCTCAAACTCAGGAACTGTGAAATCATGACCTGAGCCAAAGTCACTTAACTGACTGAGCCACCCAGGTACCCCAAAATGTTTGTTAATGTTTATTCATTTTTGAGAGACAGCGAGTGCGGGGAGGGGTAGAGAGAGGGAGACACAGAATCTGAAGCAGGCTCCAGGCTTTGAGCTGTCAGCACAGCCTGGTGCGGGGCTTGAACCCTTGAACCATGAGATCATGACCTGAGCCAAAGTTGGATGCTTAATCCACTGAGCCACCCAGGCACCCCTGATTATTTCTCTTTTAAAAATAACATATGGCACTAGAATACGGGTCCCTCCCAGAAGAGATCTCCACCCATATTTGTGCCTGGGCTTCTGTTTATGGGAATAGTAGAGCAGAGCTCAGGGAAAGGGGAGAGGAACAATATTGATTTTTCTTACGCTCTACTAGAGACGTTTACACAGAGGCAGTTCCTGGCAGTTCTTTGTGTTAACATGCACTGGGGAGCGGGCCATGGAGGTGATTTCTGACATCTGTAAAGAACTATTAGGAGTGAACAGAGCTGCTTGGGACTGTGTTTTGGTAAACAAAATCGTATTGAAACTTGGAAGTTTCACATATGTTTGATGCCCTGAAGCAGTTTCTTTTCGCCATTGTGTTATTTGTCAAACACGCAGATAAAATGGAGGTAGAAATAGCAATGCTTAGGTGCTGAATTTTAGTAGCTGTATTTGTGGTACTTTGCAAGCCCAGGGTATCCCCCCTCCCATTTAGATCATGACACAGTACTTAGTGCATGGTAGGTGTGCAAAGATAATACTGGATTGAAGTTTAAATTTGAATATATCGCTTTTTTCTTTAACTTTATTTATTTTTTTAATATAGTTTATTGTCAAGTTGGTTTCCATATAACACCAGTGCTCATCCCAACGAGTGCCCTCCTCCATGCCCATCATGCATTCTCTCCTCTCCCACCCTCAGTTTGTTCTCAGTAATTAAGAGTCTCTTATGGTTTGCCTTTCTCCCTCTCCTTAGCTATTTTTCCCCTTTCCCCTCCCCTGTGGTCCTCTGTTACATTTCTCCTGTTCCACATATGAGTGAAAACATATGGTATCTGTCCTTTTCTGCCTGACTTATTTCACTTAGCATAATACCCTAGATCAATATGGAATTCAAGGAAAACCCCAGATTTATTTTCTTTCATATTAAAAACTGTGCATTTCCTTCTTTTGCACTGTCCCTAGTACTGAGCTGGGTTCTGGATGTGTACTACATGTTGGCATGGTGAAGGAGTGTGGTTCCAATTATGAGTAGCATCAGAAATGTCCTCATCATCAATGGCACAGTTGCTACGCTGTCTTACTTTTCCCAAGGTGTTTTCGTATGTATCTGTCCCAAATCATAACAGTTATCAAAAAAAGAAGAAAGGCTATTGATAGTGAAAACAGAGAATAATTTGTAAAATATACATTTATTTTCTAGCTCCATGTGACTCCTTCTAATTCATGGAATTTGGAACCCTGCAAGTTTGTGCTTAAACCTGTGTTTTATTGGGAAGAATACAGGGCACGTTCTTAAATTCTCTGGATTTCCCCCGCGTGGGTACTCCTACCTCCTGACTATAATTTTTGTTTCCAAATGGATACAGTACCAATTTCATAGGATTTTGTGACAATACAATGAGATCTATGTTTTTATGTGTGGCAGGTAGCAGAAGGCCTGCATGGAGAAGGGATCTTTAATTTGTTTATCTCTTCTTCCCATCACTTTCTCCTTTGCTCTGAAGGTCCAGGCTCCTCAGTAGTATGGTTCACCCTCAGTAGTATTATTTATGTGTTCTGAAGTATTTATTATTTTGCCAAGGATAGATAGAGGCTTACTTTTTGGATACTGTAGAAGGGCAAGCATTTCAAAATAAATTATGTCATTGAAGTTATACGAGGTATGTTAAATACATTCAAAAAACACACTTTAAAATGGTGAAGCAAATAACATAGATAAAAATGAAAACTGCACTGTTGCATATACAGATAATTCCAAAATATTAAGTATTACCTATTTTATAAATTACTTGCTCAAATTCAGAATGGCCTCACCATATTGCTTGATTTAGTAGCAACCTTTCCCCAACACTGTAAATGCTATTTTGTTTTTAGCAGTGAGCACGTTTAAACTGAAAACGCATTTGAACTAGGGGATTTCAAGGAGAGAAAAAAAGACTATACAAAGAAAGTTATAATACGGAACAAGCACACTCACTGCTTTTTTTGCTATGAAATTGAACTGTCAATACTTCTGTCTTGATAAATTGCAAAACACCATCTCTTTTCTTCTGCTTTCTTTTCTTTTTCCCCTCCTTTTTTTTAAAAATTTCTTTTAATGTTTTATTTATTTCTAGGAGAGAGAGAGAGAGACAGCGTGAGCAGGAGAGGGTCAGAGAGAGAGGGAGTCACAGACTGAAACAGGCTCCAGGCTCTGAGCTGGCAGTCAGCGCAGAGCCCGACGCGGGGCTCGAACCCACGAACTGCGAGATCATGACCTGAGCGAAAGTCGGACGCTTAACCGACTAAGCCACCCAGGCGCCCCTCCCCTCCTATCTTTTTACTGTTCATATTTGTGTACTTCACTTGGAAGTCAGGTATGGGCTGAAGGATGTTGCCATAGAAAAATCAAGAAAAAGGCAAATGAGAGCATATTGATTTTCTCTATTTGTTAATGTGAATATATATATTGAAATGGAAAAGCTTGTGAGAAACTATCTAAAAAACTCAATGCTTCCTTATCAAGTAGCTATAGATAAATGTGCTAGTGTTACTTCGCCACTTTGTTCACAGTAACACTCAGCAATAATTATTTATATAAAGGTAAGCATAGTATAGATTCCCTATTATTTAAAAAGGACGAGAGTGTAGACACCAAATTTAAAATTGAGAAACCTGTACTGAAAAAACTACTTGACCATGGTGTCATGAGACTCTGGAATAATCTTCCAATCTTTCATGCTGACCTGGATGAGGTACTCAGAAAATCCATTGGCAGTGATCCATCCTCTCCTGCCAGTAGCTAGACAACTTAAAAGAAAGGTTTTTTTGCAAGTCACTGTCTGACTTTTCCAGGCAATTCAAGAATTTCTTTTTAAGGGGAAAAAAAGCTGCATTTGTTTTCCTTCAAAGCATTTTTGTTCTATGATTGAGATGACATGGTTTTTGGACTGCTCCCTGCAGGAGGAGAAGCCAGACGGAAGGCAGCTTTCTCTCAGCTCTGGCAATTATAACAAAGTCATAAAACCCCAGGTAAATGGGAACTCTTTAAACATTTGCAGATATAAATCCGACACAGTAGGAAAGTGACCCAAAGGGAAGTGCTTATTGATCCATTTTCCCCCAAAGCTGTCAGTGACGAATGAACATCATCTAATTTAATAGGAAAGACTCCAAGCCTGCAACCTTGCAGGTACTCTCCCTGGCCTTTCTTGGGTGGCTGTTTGACTATGACCAAGAAACTTAACCTTTTCAGGTATCATTTTCTCCATCTGTTAATGGGGATAACAGTGTCTCAACTCTGAGCCTTCCTATCTAAGGCAGTTCAGAGAAATGTGCTGTTGTGTTGTGTTGTATCATAAACATATTTCTTGCCAGGTTTTGTCACTTCATTTTCTCCTCAGTAGGGTCTTGTCCATCATTGTTGATTTCATTCTGTCCTAGAGTACAAAGCAGTGAAGGGAGACGTTTCAGAGTTGTGTCATTCACATGTAGTCAATTGAGACAGCCACAAGAAATTCTGACATCCCTGCCACATTCATTTGTCTTATAAGCTTCCCCCCCCCCCCCCCCCCCCCCCCCCCCCCGCAGTTAGAAAACGGCCTAGAGCTATAGAAGAGACATAACTTGATCAGGTATAATGTTTTCCCTGTCAGTGTTCAGATTGAATCCATCAATAAATACTTTCTAAGGCAATTGTTATGTATGAGGCACAGTTCTAGGAACTCTGGCAGAATCCCAACCATGTATGAGTGCTGTGCACTTAAGGACCCCAGAGAGCTCAGACGAGCCAGCCCACCAACAGACCACCAAAGTGCAAAGTGCAGTGTACCTGTCATTAGCATCACTGATGTCCCAGTCTGTTTGAGAGACATGACATAAATTCACTGTGTCAGAGAATATTAGGACCTGTCCATATCTAGATCTCTTGTTCTTTTAGAACATACAGAAATACTACACCTCCCAGCTTCTTTGTTGGTAGGTGGGCTATGTGACTAGTTCTAGCCAGTTATGTATTAGTGGCTGTGATGTGTTCTCTTCTGGGTTGGAACACTGAAGAACTGGAAAAGGTACCTCCAGGCTTTCTCTTCCTTTGCCATGGTATCTTTGAGGGTCAGGTGTTGAGATGACAGCATCTCAAGATGGAGGGAGCTTGGACCTCTGAGCCCCTAAATGGTGAAGAGATCCTAAATAATCCTCATTGGGCGTTATATGAGTGGAAAATAAACTTTTGAAAGATTACACAATTTAGATATGGGGTTTCTTATTTAGATAGCACACCGTAGTCTGGCCTATTCTGCTTAATGAATTACAGGAATTAAATGGGAATAGAAGATAAGGGCAAATAAGAATATTGGCCAAATGAGATGTAAGGCCAGTAAGTTTCCTTAGCACAAGGAGGGATGAGGTCAATGTACATGGAAGTGGTTTTAAATATATGGAAGACTTGGATGGGAGGAGGACAGGGGAATGAGGAAAGATGTTCTGAGAAGGCAGTAGTGCAGTATTGTGAGCCAAGGCTTCCACGGCTGCATGGGAGAGCCTCAGAGTAGGACTCTGGCACTATTGCCTTGGGTGGGGGAAGAGAAAGAAAACAAAAGTTCTTATCATTAAATATTAAAAGCTATTAGTTTGTATGCACAAAGCTCATCATTGTTCTTAATTAAGAGGCCGTGTTTCAAAATTAGGGCTGCAATGCATTACTCATATTCAGAGTAGAGAATATCAGCCTTTATTACTTGAAAGAGAACAAGAAAAGTTATAACCTAACGGACACAATAAGGACCTCTGGGCAATAGGAGGCCATTCTTGTGAAATCAGTGGTACTAGCTTGAGTCTAGCTCCATCCCTTCAGTCTGCTGGGCTTCTTTTCTAGAGGTGTGCACACAGTGTTGGCAGTGCCAGCATATTTTATTGCTCAGAGTTTGGGCCTGTAAATCAGTTTTCATACAATTGAATGTAATGACTAGTTATGTCACAACATTGCTAAAAGTCTCATAGAAAATGGATCCAATCTATTTTATGCAGTTAGTATTATTTTATTGAGTATGCATTGTTGATTTTATAGAGTGGATAATTCTTTGAGAGATATGTGCCTGAATTTGTCTCAGCTCTGGCACCATTCTTTAAAAAGCACAGAAGATGCTGGTGATGGTCTTAAAATTCAAGTCCACATTTTGTGATTGTTAACTTTATTCCTTTGTCATTTAGGTTAATTTCCTCCTGGGCTCCAGAAAACTGATTTTCCTATTTAATGGCTGAATTGCCAGCTCAATTACAGACTGGTATCCTCAGTCTCTACCTCCTGTAAATGGCCAAAGCTAGATCCACTGCTGCTTCCTACCTGCATGTCCAGACCCCTTATGCACCCAGTCCCTCTGACAGTGAGTGTGATTATCCTAGGCTTTGAACTCAAAAGCCTGGCTTCTCTACAGTCAGCTGGCCATTTGTGGGGTTTCCCTTCAGAGAGTGTTATGATGTGATATAGAACCTTGGCTCTGGAGGCAGATGGAGCTGGATTCCAGTCTCAGCTCTGTTACCTTATTTACGTTGTACGAATCAAGATAGCTCTTCACGATTGGCTTTCCTCATTTGTAAAACGGGAATAATGCAGGAGTAACTGTGAGAGTTATAAAAGATGATATGTTTCATATTTGAAGATAACATGCCCTCAAAAGATCATTGCATGAATGAACCTAACTAGCAATGCTGGGAGCTGCTATTTCAGGACTTGCTGTGGCTACCCTGGGCCTGATTTGGTGTCCATTAAGCCTACATCTTTAAGAGTTAAGGCAGGAAGCTTATTGCTGCCTCTCACATGTATTACATTATGACAGGCACACTCAGAATTCTCTATTTGGGAGAGATGTTGGTAATTTGACTTCTGTCGTATCTGTACCTTGAAGCTAGGGAACCTCCAAATCCAGGTGGCCCTATATGAAAATTCTTAGAGTAGTTTATTTTTTAATTTTCAGTTTGTATGAAAATTACTGAAGGATTTGATAAATATGTTTCTTCAATAGCCCTTAAATGAGAATTAAGTACAATTTGCTCTCTACTAATATTTCCAAAGCTACTCGAGGGAATACTAATTCTCTAATATGGTCTAAGTGTTCTTAGAAAGAAAAAAAAAAGTAGGATTCTAAGGATTAAATACATTTGGGGAACATCAAACTAAATATTTTTTTTTCTTTTAGTTCGGTATTCTAACTTGTACCTTGCATCTCTGGGAAACCAGACATAGAGTAGGCAGGCAAAAATATTTGTTTCATAAATGAGTAAATAAATGAATAGCTGAGTTAAACTGAGATTACTGTTCTTAAATCTAGTTTTGGAGCCTCATCACCTTTCCTTTTTGTCCCCTACCTCTCATCTCTTACTTACATGGTCCTGGACCTGATTTCTTCTCCTTCCCCACTAACAATGTATTTTCAGTCCTCTAAGCTCTGTCTCAGTTTTGAGGATGTGAGAGGAAACACCAATATTCCTGGTATATTAAAGATTTAGGAAAGCTATTTCCATGCTTGTGAGTCCTTAGAGTGTGGATATAGTGACCCTAGCAATTACTGAGAATTACAGTAACCTCTGGAGTCCTGACTGTTTTCCCCCTGGGATGCAAAGCCCTTAAAAGGAGCACTCCAGGCAGGACTTGCCTATAGTGGTCAGTCTGAAGGTCTGCTTCAGAGATTCACGTACTCTGTCCTTCTCCTCCTTACTTAAACAGACTTATCAATTGCCCTTTAAAAAATCACAAAGTGGCTTGTTAGTTTGTTCCTCTACTTTTTGCCCAAGTATGGGGCTCTCTGAGAAACAGAGCACTGCCTTTGCTTTAGAGAGAAAATGCAGAAGTGTCTTGACAGAGGCAAGGCACAGGCAAATATATCATTGTGCTTGGGTGATATAGGATATCACAGTCTTGGATTTCTGTTCTTCTGCCGGCCAGGACCACTATGACAATAATATATCATCAGGAAGTTTCCTACAGTTATTTCCCCCTAGAATTTCCAAAAGGAAGTGCATAGGATTTTCCTGCTACCCGAAATTCAGTTAAACCAGACCTGATAACCCTCTCTTCTCTCTAATAGCTGTAAGAATATGGCCATTGGGTAGGAGAAAGTGAGACCATTTTGAGTGGCAGCTCCTTATTATGCAGAAATTCAGGCTGGGGTCATATATCGACCTGTCACCTCATGTGCAGAGCACCAGGTGTCAAAAGCCTAATCCATGCAAGATGACTGGGCAGTAGATAGGGAGGAGGAGGCTCAGTGAAGCTCAGATGGTCTCTGTGTTGCCTTCAGGATTTTATCTTCAGTGCATGTGGCTGGTTATCCCTGCTTCCACATCTTTTCCTTTTAGATAAAAATAACAAGTCCCTCATTAAAAGAAAATGACAGCAGGTATGCCTTTGGCAAACTGACAGAGAAGACCAGTCCAGCCCACACAATCAGAAGGGGAGGACTTATGTCATTAGTTGAGAGCAGGACTTAATCATTTATAAGTTTGGCATGAATTAGTACAGGTGGACACTTTTGGATGAAGCTTTTCTGTGAGCCCCCAATGGCATACTTTCATGGATCCAGAATCTGGCAAAGGGGGAAATGAATTTGTTGGGTTAGCCGAATCTTTGACATGTCCTCCAAATAGCTTATTCATCCAGGTTCCAACCTGAAATTGTTTGGCAGATACTTATCTCTCCTTAAGAGGCCCAGCTACAGTGATTAAACATGGCAAAGAGATATCCACAACTTGACTTACTTTTCATTGGGAGAGTTAGGGAAAAGAAGGAGCATGGGATGTGGGAATTGACCAGATGGATTTTGATCCACTGTTAATGATCTGTGACATGCTAACTAACTATTTCTAACTGACTGCTTGGTGAAAAGAGTTTCTTAGGGAAGAGGCTTCCCTCTTTGGACTATTTTCTTTGCTTCAGTCTTCACTTTGTAGCTGACAGAACTCACAAGGGTGGCTCTTTGACCCAGCTCCAAAAGCACAGTAACTGGTGCTTTGAATGAGATAGGAGCTGTAGTGGGAAGGGGCAGTTTCATTTATAGAAAACAGAGGCGAGAGGAGGGAAAGAAACAAAAGCTTCTACTGCAAAGGGCCCTTCCTCCCCTGAAGGGCGAACGTGGAGGACTGTGGTGATGCCCACTACCAGCAGCACAGATTGTGCCCTTCCCCACAGTGCCTGGGCTGCCGCTCTGGTGCCCGCTCAGCAGGGAGCAGGAGTGGGCGGGAGCGCCCACGCAGCCTGGGGCTGCAGGCTGGACATATTTCAGGAGAATGTGGTGGGATTTAGGCATGGCTTTGGATTGCAGAAACGCTTTTGTTTTTCCAACAGATTGCATCCCACAAGTAAACAACACTCACAGACACACCATTCGTTTTAACATGAAATCTGCACAGATGAAGTGTAAGGCATGGACCATATTGAATTGTCTTTGTTTTAGGACTCTTTGTCTGGAATGATGCCTCATTTGCATTTGAAAAATATGTCCTTTTCTGCAGTGATCTCTTCCCCCTCATTTTCTTTCAGGGATCAGTTCCAGTTTACAATTGAGAAGCATGAAATTTTTACTTTGTTGAAGGGTAGAATGAGTGGGTTAGTGGCTGAAAGGAGAGAAGTCAGAAAATTGTATCTACTTGTTTAATATTTTGTTTATCTTAAAGTTGAGATATCTGTTTGACTTATCCAGAGTGGACCTTGAGCGAAGAACAAAAGCTTACAAGACAAAAAGAGAAAATTATTTTTCTTTTACTGTCGTAACAAATTTACCAGTTTAGAATGACACCCAACTACAAGTCAGAAGTTCAGCAGGGCCTTCGAGATTCTTTGGTTAGGGTCTCATCATGCTAACAATCAAGTTATCAGCTGGGGCTGCAGTTCTTGTCTGAGATTCAGGGTCCTTTTCCAAGTTCATTGGTTATTAGCAGAGTTTAGCTCTGTGCAGCTGTAGTACTGGTCTCTGTTTCCTTGGCACATGCCCCTTTAATCATCAAGTCAACAGTGGCACATTGAAAACTTCTCATGCTTCAAACCTCTGACTTTCCTTTCTGCCACATTTGATTTCCTCTTATACCATTAGCTGAGAGAAATCTCTGCTTTTGAGGGCTCATGTAATCATCTCAGGCTCACAATCCATGTCTCCTTATTTTAAGGTCATTAATTAGAAACCTTAATTACATATGTAGAGTCCCTTGGCCACTTAAGTTAGCATATTCATGGTGTGGCACCAGGGGGGCCAAAATTCTGCCTGCCTTCCCCAGTGGGGGAAAAGGGGTTTAAGGCAGGAGGCATAACAGGACTGAAGGTGTGGGCACAGTGTATATGAAAAGGGAAAGGGAAACATGGCTAGGATGTTTAGCATTTTTATAGTTGTTTGTATATTCCAGTGTTCCAGAACACTGGAAATAAGTAGAATAGTTAGGAGTTATGATGGGCCAAGACACATTCTTTATGCTGTTAAGAAAGGGTTTCACTACTAGTACAGCATACTGGAAAAGTGGGGACTGAGAGATCAGAAGGACTGTGTTAAGCTTTTGTTTTTGCTATTTATTAAGTTTATTACCTTGGCCAGATTATTTAATTCTGCTAAGCTTGAGTTTTCAAATATGCATAATGAAAATAATAATACTTTCTAGGTTACAGGAATGGCGGGAGGTTGAATGAGCTAGGGAATATCCTGGCATATAAGCAGTAGTCAGTAAATGTCTGCAATTTTTATTATTACTTCCTTTTTCCTTTGTATCAGAAAAATGTTTCAGAATAATTCATATCAAGCTGGGAGTGGTTTGAATTTAGTTTCTATTCTCTCTCTTCCATCAGGTAGTTATGCAGTTTTCCCTTCTTTGTGTTACAGTTTTGTCACATTTAAAATGAAGATGATGTTAATTATGCTAATCATGTCAAAAGTAAGTTGGTGACATTAGAGCACTTTGAAAGAATCACTGGTTATTTATGAAATGTATATGATTGTATAGAGTAAAGCTATCCTGATTTCTTTTAGCTCATTCTTTGAGTCACCCTACAACTAATGGAAGAAGTCCAGAATATTTCCTGTGGGCCCATCATTCAGTAGGATATAGAGAAAACTAAATATCATGAGAAGCACGTTGGAAGTGAACTTAACTCATAGATGGGCAGAGTAGCTGGCTGGCTAAAGGATGTGAGTTGAGAGGTGTCAAACAGTCAAACTTCCCCTAAAATCTTTTCTATCAACCGGTGGCAAACCTCAAATGCTAATATCAGAGATTTTTTTTTTTTCCTTTTCCAATATTAAGACCTCAAAAGCAATGTGGTGGAATATAAAGAATATTTCACTCAAAGCAGGATATCTGCATCCTACTTTAGTTCTGGAACCAATTAGCTATGAGTCATGTATCCTTTCTGGGTCCCATTTGTGAAAGACAAAGGTTGGTCTAGGATGATCTCTAAGGTTCTTTTCTTCCTTAAGATTCTAAGACTTTGACTGCTAAGAGAGGGTGGATTTGTAAAATCTTTGGTCTCAATGTGTAAAAGTTGAACAAGTTACATCCTAATAGCAACATATATTCCAGGAGGATTACTCTGGGGGCACAGGCAGAAGAGAAAGCTGTTGCAGGGTTTCTACAGGCCACAGAGGACACTGGCATGGATAGAGTCAGAGTTGGGTCTGAAGGGGCATGAAGGAGGAGGTGAGTCAATAGGGGAAATGGCCTCATGGTGAGTTGAGAGGAAGGAATGCCAATTATCTCCTTGCCCACTTTCCTCTGGTGATGACTTTTGATTGAAAAGATCATTTACTGGGGTGCCTGGGTGGCTTGGTCGGTTAAGTGTCCGACTCTTGGTTTTCACTCAGGTCATGATCTCATGATTCATGAGACTAAACCCCATGTCAGACTCTGTGCTGACAAAGCAGAGCCTGCCTGGGATTCTCTCTCTCCCCCACTTTTTTTCTGACTCTCCCCGACTTGTTGTATACATGCTCTCTCTCTCTATTTCTCTGTCTTTCTCAAAATAAGTAAACATTAAAAAAAGAAGGATCATGTATTCAGATATCTTATTTATACTATAAATTTATTAGCCTGTTTCCCAGGCTGATTGAACTTTACTGATGAAAGCTTCATCTATAAATGAGACTAATATTACTTTATTTGTCTGAAGGTAGGGGTCAAGGTACATAACTTTTTGAAATTCATTTAACAATGAAGTGTATTTATTCTGGGACATACATGATCTCGTTTGCCTCAAAATAAGACAAGGAATTTAATTTAAAGTTTTATATGTTACAGTTTGAGAAAACTAGAATAAGGATCAGGAAACCTGATTATAGCCTTAGCTCTGGCACTAAAAGAGTTGTGGACTTGGACATTCTGTAACCATCTGGGTCTCATCTCTTATCAGTGATGTGGAGTTAATAATACCTGCCCTAACAGCCTATAAAGCTATATGAAGTGCTTTGCCCTTAGTAGATGCTCCATTACTATGAGCTATTATTTTTTCCAGCCCTGGAACAATACCTGGAAAATTTGAAACAGTCAAAAAATAGTTATTGAAAGAACAAGTGAGAAAAAAAGTTGTTGTGAATTTGAAAATAAGTCAATGTGTGCAGTGACACATAGGAATGTTACACTCTATTTGTTGAAGCAACGGTTTTCACATATACAGCAACATTCTAGAGAAATCCTTAAACTTTAAATGTCTCTTCTTAGCTCAGGTATCTCTTCTTACCTAAGTCAGGTGGATGTTATAATTGCTAGTGTTATCTCAGAGATACCTTCCCTGACCACCCTATCTAAAATAGAACTCTTCCAATTATTCTCTACCCTTTATCTTGCCCTATTTTCAATTTCAGCATATACTATCACCTTCACAAGTCTACTTTCATTATCTGACTGCTCGTACTGAATGTAAGATCCATGAAAATGGGTCCTTTGTCTGTTTTTGCCTTTTCTCATGAGTGTAAACTGGGTTTGTACAACAGCACTTAACACAGAGTAGGTACACAGGAAAGATGTTTAATTAATATCTTTTGGGAATGCCTCAGCTGTGGTAATTATTTTTCTTAAGTGATCAAGCCCTTTTCACTCAGTCGTAAAACCAATATTACACCTAGTTTGAAAACAATAGCAATGATTTTTCCGATGGCTCCTATTAGGTATCATTGAAGGGAGATGGATCTTATGACCAGGACCTGGAAGCTGTTTGTCTATGGTTGTTTGTCCACTTAGGGATGGTCAGGATAATTGCTTCCCAAATAGAAGTGCTCTCAATCCCGACAGGTACAGAGGTATCTAAGTTAGGAGAAACACTAGTAATTCTGCTCTGTGCCCCATAAAAAATTAATAGCCATAAAAGTCAAATTGGCTTCCTCACTAACAAATGAACTTTACTACTCACTTTAGCTTACAGACTCTTAGTAACTGATATGTAAAAAATACCAACTAGGGAAAGATATTTTCCTGCTTTATAGGCTTTAAAAAAACCATTTAATTCAATCTGGCACCCGGGCTGAATGTAAAATAGCTTCAGAGCAGTATTGATGGGACAACACATGATATAATTAAATCTGTGTATCAGTCCATCAAGTTTAAGATAAAAATCAATCACATGCAAACAGATAACCTTTAGGCGGGAAAAGAAGCAAGTGTTTGCTTCAGCTCTGCTCCTATATTGTATCCTGTTGGTCTCTTGGAGCATATTCTCACCTGCTATAGGATTATCCTTTAGAATTTTTTGAGGGCCTGCTTTGTGTAGGACCCTGAATAAAATTTAAGGGTCTTTGAGCTTGCATTGAGATTTCAAAGTTAGCCCACTCTACATATGACAGAAAGGGACTTTCCTATGTAGATCATTATGGATCAAAGAGCCATGATCTGGGGCCTAAAACCCACCTGGGGAACTTGTTAAACTTGCAGATTCTTGAGCCCCATTACAAAGATTTTGATTATACTGATGGTGGTCCCAATGCCATACTTTGAAAAATAGTGTCATTTGCAGCCACAAGCCCTGAGTAAGAAGGGAGGCTCCATCATTCACAAATCCTATGGCCTTGGGCAAGATAATGAATCTTTTACTAAACCTCAGTTTTCTCATTTGTAATTCAAGCTTACGGATGATAAAGTATTCTGGATACATTCTCATCTAATCCTACTTTAGAGGATAGTATAAGAGTAAATGAGGCAATGTGTGTAAAACATTTAGCTCAGTCTGATAAATATTGTACTATCACTACTATCAGTAGCTAAGACTTACTGAGTGCTTTCTGTCTGAGGGACACGGTTGCACGTGCTTTACATGTATTTACTCTTTTAACTCTCAGGTAGATAAAGTAGATACTGCAAATATGCCTGTTTTATACACTTGAGGAAACTGAGGCACATAGAGATTACGTACCCTGTTTTAGACCACACAGCAGTGAAGTGGTGGAGCAAAGACAAGAATCCAGATTTGTGTGATATCAGACTGCACAAACTTTACCTGCTGTTAGTACTTATTTCCATGTGGAGCCCACCTAGCTTTCTTCTTATGGCTTTACATCTTCTCCACACTGAAGGTGTCTTCCTAGCTCATCTGTTGTCCTTCTACATGTTCTGGTACCAATACATTTATCATTGAAGGGGAACTCAACACAGACATATACATGCTAAAATAAGAACCTACCTCATCAAATTTAAGAAGTGCAAATAATCTGCTATTCCAATACACACATACGCACACACACACACACACACACACACACACACACACACACACCAGTAGGTGAGAAATGAGAAGAATTTGTTTTGGTCTAGGATAGTATGCATCCTCAAGAGGAATCAGTAAGGAAGTATTTAAAAACCAAATTGAAAATTTAGTATCGTTGATGGCTAGTTATGGCTAGTGGGGTTATGGGTAATTTCTTTACTTTCCCTTCTTTACTTCTTTTGCCTTTTCTGAGTTTTGTAGTGCAATAAACGTATAATACTTTTGTACTCAGAAAGAAAAAAATGCTTTCTTCAAATAAAAAGCAAATTAATTGCAAGTGGGACCTCACAGCGTTAGTCTTCTATTTCTCCAGGCTGCTGCTCACTCCTAGGCATGCATCCTGGTCACCTCCATAGGACATTGAGAGAAAAGCTGATCAATATTTTGGTGCCAACGGGAGGAAGGAGGAGCTGGTGAGAGAGGGAATATTTTAAAACTCTGTGAGCTCTGTTAGAAGTATGCCTCAGTTCACTGACCTTGAAAATTAACCTAGGGTAACCAGAGGACTAAGCCCAAGAATAAACAAACAGGCAAGAAAATTCATTTCTAATTTTCACCAAATGTTAACAACATGTTATATTTCCATGCCAAAACTTATTAACTTTATGAAAGACAACATCAGTCAAGTCATTGGAAACACAAAAATCAATATGGGTGTTATTTTATAGATCAAGCTATCACTTTATAGATAGAATTTCTCTACTTTTCATGTATTTGTTTAGTTACCACTTGACATAGTTAGAGGTCACACTGGATTCTGAAGAGGTACTGGCACGTCAAAGAGAATAATTATGAAAATACCATGTTGCAAAAGGAAATGTAATGAAAAAGGCCCTAGTACTTTTCAGGGCCAAAAAAGAACCATTGAAAACATTCAGTTTTCTAATAAAGTGACTACAATTTTTTTTGATGCCACAGTGCAATCCGTTTACTACTATGTTGAAAACCTCCAGGTATAAAGAAATTGTAGACCATATGGAACAATCCTCTACAATAGTAATAATCTCCCAGACACACTGATGCATTAAGCAACTTATAAAAAGAGTTGCTTGCCAGCTAATGGGAAAGGAGGCTGTAGAAGTAAGGTATTTCATGGTATTTTATATAAAAGCAGAGTTTCTAAAATGGGGAGAAATGTTATTGTTAGCTCTTGAGAATGTGGAGAGGAAAATCTTATTATTTGTGTAAAGCCAAAGAAGTGATACCTTACAATAATGATATCTCACATTTATAAATTATAATACTGTCAGATATTTGACATGTTTTTAGATCTGTTCTATCACTCTGTTCCTTTTATGGCTCTGTATCAGGTAGGCATTTTCACTCCAGATTGATGAAGAAACTAAGGCATGGTTAAATCATTGGCTTGAAGTTACTGGTAGGGTCAAAACTATAACATAGGCCATTATACCTACCAAACTGGGGCTTATACACTAATTTTTGTCTGTCTTGAAGATTTGTTATGATGGCACAAAAATATCTGTGTGAAAAGTAAAAGCAAACAAACAGTAAGATAAAAACAAAACAAAACAAAACAAAACACCAAAAAGCCCAGCACCTAGTTTGCTTTGTCTGTATAACATTTAGTAGACATGTCCAGACCAATGAATGTGAAGTGCAGTGTTTCAGAAAGTTTGGGTAATGGACTACTATGCTTTGACATCACTTATGCCCAGCTGAAGTTAAGACTTGTATAGATCACACACACCACATCTGTGTATATAATAGAATATTACTCAGCCATAAAAAATAATGAAATCTTGCCGTTTGCAATGACATGGATGGAGTCAGAGAGTATTATGCCAAGCGAAATAAATTAGAGAAGGACGAATACCATATGATTTCATTAATATGTGGAACTTAAACAAAACAAATGAGCAAAGGAAAAAAAAAAATGAAGTGCCAAACCAAGAAACAGACTCTTAACTGTAAAGAACAAACTGATGGTTACTAGAGGGGAGGTGGGTGGGAGAGTGGGTCAAATATGTGATGGGGATTAAGGAGTGTACTTATGATAAGCACTGGGTGATGAATGGAAGTGCTGAATCACTATATTGTACACCTGAAATGAACATTTCACTGTATGTTAACTAACCGAAATTTAAATACAAACTTAAAAAAATAAACAAAGGTAAGAAAGAGATGGCTACTGGGCTACTGGGGTGTTCTTTCAGATAGGGTGGTCAGGCAAGGCCTTTTTTTTTCTTTACAAGGTAAAATTTAAAAAAATATATTTTAGTCAATCTATGGTTATGTAAAAAGGTTGAGTTTTTCAAAAGTAGTGACTATGAAAACATTAAGGCAATATGTGATGGCAGAGTTATGTTCATCTTTTGTCTAGCTCTACTGGAAGCTTCTCCTTTGCTCTCAATCCGACTCAGGCGATTCTGGTAACTTCTATTCATTCTTCAGGTCTCAACTCAGTTGATCACTTACTCAGACAAGCATTGTCTTTTCAATTCTCTCCTAAATGCTCCATACTTCCACTTTCATAATGGTAATCTCACTTGTGTTTAATGTCAGTCTGTCCCACTTGATTGAGTTACCAGAATGCTAAAATCAAGCTTCTTGGTTCACCTTAATGTTTTCTTCCTTTTATCTCTGTAAATGTGGAGATTTAAGATAAGAATTTATCTTCTGTTTGGGGGATTGGACTTATATGTGTAAACCTATATAATGATGTAGAGCATTTAAAGTTCAATACTAATCACATATTAAGGAGAACAAAGATAGGTGCCAGTAAGTGAATTCATGGGTGATAAGAAAATGGTTTTAGAATATTTCCATTCTTGCATTGGGAAGATCTAGTAAGCAGTGAACTTTTCTGCCATTTTCTGTTTCTTTAGAGAACTGTATCATGTAACATATTCTGGTAACTGAAATCACCAATGGCTTTTTTTGCTAGTAGGTTGCAGCTGATTGGGGTTGCTAGTTGTACCTTCTTGGATTAATTTGAAAAAGTACATAATAAGCTCAGTTGTAAACAGCAGAAAGGAAGCTATTATGACCATTGGTAGGTTTAAGAAAGGAAGTTACATCTTCTGGTTCACCTGTTTCTAAAGTCATTTTGTTTGCTAGGTAGAAAATGTAGGGGGCCAGAGTGGAAGAAGAGAAACTATTTAGGAAACTATATTAACAGTCAAGATGAGACTAAGATGGTGTATCCTAGAATTGTAGAAATGGAGGAGAGAAGTGGGCATATTTGATATGTATTGTAAAAATAAGATCAAGAGGATTTATTTTATGGGTTGGATACAGAGTATAAGGGAACTAAATTTGCCTGCTGAGTTTTGTTACAATTAACTAGCTCAATGAAGGTTCCATTCAATGAAATGATAAACCTTAGATGGTGAGTGAGTGAAATTCAAAGTCCCATTATGGGCATTTTCAATTCGAGGTGCCAAATGCCAAATGATTGATATATCCAACTGTCGTTTTTGGACTAAATTTGCAAATCATTACGTTTATTATGTTTTAAAATAATTTCTTAACCTGGTGCTTTTTTTTTTTTTTTTTTTTTTTTTTTTTTTGAGAGCTCCTTCCAAAGATAGGGTAGAATGCTTTTGTGCTCATTTTTGTACCCCTTGTATTTCTAGGGCCTCTTAAATAGCTGAGTGAATGACTAGATGGTGATAGCGACTTTCTTTCTTTATCTCCTGGTCTTGCCTGTTTTTCCTTGTTTCTATTCATTCTGTGTGCCATTTCCCTGCTTTTTTTCAGTTTAAGAAAAAGCACTAAACTGAAACTCACTACATTTGGGTAGGAGTCTCCACTAGCTGTGTGACTATGGAGGGTCTAATTCATATTTTTCTTTTTTTTTTTTTTTAATGTTTTTTATTTATTTCTAGGAGAGAGATAGAGACAGCATGAGCAGGGGAGGGTCAGAGAGAGAGGGAGTCACAGACTGAAACAGGCTCCAGGCTCTGAGCTGGCAGTCAGCACAGAGCCTGACGCGGGGCTCGAACCCACGAACCGCGAGATCATGACCCAAGTGAAAGTCGGACGCTTAACCGACTAAGCCACCCAGGCGCCCCTAATTCATATTTTTCTGAGTCTCAGTTTCTTCACTTGAAAAATGAAGCAATTTAAGGTGATCTCTGAAGTTTCTTCCAGTTTGAAAATTCTGAGTGGTATTTTTTTGCCCTGAGATATCCAAATCCAAATGTACTTGTAGATTTTACTTTATAACTGTTTTAAAGGAATGTATTTTTAGAGACAATTTAAGGGCACTTGGATGGCTCAGTCAGTTAAATGTCTAACTCTTGATTTCGGCTCAGGTCATGATATCATAGTTTGTGAGTTCAAGCCCCTCATCTGACTCGGCGCTGTCAGCTAGGAGCCTGATTGAGATTCTCTGTCTCTCTCTGTCTCTCTCTCAAAAATAAATAAATAAACATTAAAAAAAGACAATTTAGAGATAATTCAATTCACTTATGTGAAAGGTGAGGGAAGTGGAACCCCGAGATGCTTTCCCACTTACAAAATTAGACAGAAATGATCATAATGGTAACTATAACAACAGTAATGATAAGGAAGAACTCCTAAATAAAAAGATTCTTGTGGGACTAAAATTAGATAAAACATTCAAAGGGACTTGTTAGGTATAAATGTTCAATAAATGCTAGTTCTCGAAATGATTACTGTTATATGTCATTTGACTTTCCCAAGGATATCTGACTAGCAAGTGGCAAGCTGGAGCTAAAATGTTTCCTTAAGAGGGACACACCTTCCATTTCTCTTCTAGGCTCTTCCTGTTTTCTCCCTCAGAAACCAGAGCTGAATATGTTTCAAACACTGTGGAGACAATGCACTAACATGGTTATGAGCATATGTTAGCGATGAGATAAAACATGGATCTAACACTAGGTTCTGGTACTCTTTATCTGTGTGACACTGGATAAGTTACTGAATGTTTCTGAGTCTCAGTCTCTTCATCTGTAAAATAGGGATAATAATAATGGGCACCATGCTTAAAGAGATATAGTAAGGATGAAGGATGTAATGTATGTCAAGTACTTGGGAGTGTTCATAGCATGGGTAAGGTCAACAAACAGTACGTATCCTAAATATCTGCCCTCACCGTCCCCTCCCCCCAAAACTTGCTAAGTGGCAGAAGATCTCCACATTGCCTACACAGAAGCTATTACATGTATTCTTTTGTTGTTGTTGTTTTTGTTGTTCACTTTATATTTATTAAGAGGATTTTTTTCAGGTATTTGTGGAATACTAAGCTAATCATCAGAAATATATGCCAAAGATATTATCTTATCATTTCCTGTGCAGTATTTAATTATGTATGATGTTTCCCTTTTTCTTTTTTAATGTTTGTTTTTAAAATTTATTTTTATTTATTTATTTAAATCCAAGGTAATTAACATATAATGTCATATTAGTTTCAGGAGTAGAATGGGTGATGGGCATAAAGGACGGCACTTGGAGTGAGCAGTGGGCATTTTATATATATATATAATGAATCACTAAATTTCATGGATTCTTTTTTTTAAAAAAATGTTTATTTACTTTTGAGAGAGAGGGAGAGCGAGCACCTGCACAAGCAGGGGAGGGGCAGAGAGAGAGAAGGGGACAGAAGATCCAAAACGGGCTCCATTCTAACAGCATGTTCCATGCTAATAGCAGAGAGCCTGATGCAGGACTCGAACTCGTGAACTGTGAGATCATGTCCTGAGCCGAAGTTGGACACTTAACCAACTGAGCTAACCAGACACCCCAAAATTACATGTATTCTCGAAGGAAGGTCTCAAAACTGCCAGCTGTGCAGACAAAGATATTAATTCAAAGGTCATCTTAGGAAATCTTGTCAGAGCAGTTGGGTTTGGATGTTAGAGGATGATAGCAGTGCATCAGGCCTGGTATGAATTGAATGGAAGATGAGGGGCCATTGGAGGGAGGTCTGCAGGAAAGAAATGAAAACTCTTAGATTATCCAGTGTGTTTGAGTATGAAAATTTTTTTTGGTATTTGATAGATCTGTAGTAACAAAAGAAAATATTAGTGATAGTTAGTATTAGGTAATATTAGTGATAGTGATAATTTTCATTAGTGACTTAAATTACATGGCATTTCTTCATATGAATTTATGTAAGCCAGTAAACCGTTTATATTTTATTTTACATAATGGTTTATTTAGTCAAAGAGATGATTTTTTTGATAGAATCATTTTGCTTTATATACTCTGGAAAATATAAAATCCTGTCACACATTAATTTTATAATTATTAGCAGATTTGGTGAAGGAGGTGAATGGTGTTGCAATATAATCATGGAATCATGTGAAATTAATTTAATATTCAAAGTACATCTCCAGTGCCATGGGGATGGTGATGATGATTCTTACCAGCATTAGAGAAGAGTGGTATTTCATTTAAAAAAATTTTTTTAATGTTTTATTTATTTCTGAGAGAGAGAGCATGAGCAGGGAAGGGTCAGAGAGAGAGGGAGACACAGAATCCGAAGCAGGCTCCAGGCTCTGAGCTAGCTCTCAGCACAGAGCCCGATGTGGGGCTTGAACCCATGAACCATGAGATCATGACCTGAGCCCAAGTCAGACACTTAACCAGCTGAGCCACCCAGGCACCATGAAGAGTGGTATTTCAAAATATTTCCTGGGTTGATTCTATTAAGAACTCATTGAGAACTGCATTATAAATTTAACCTATTATTTTCATATTTACAATAGAACTGCTACTTCCATATAAGGCTTAGAAACAATATTAGTGAAATTGAATCAAGTAATTTTTAGGCATCATACTATATTTAAAATAATCTACTTGAACTGGGACTTCTACATCCAGTAAAAATGAAGTAATAGGGGCTGAATTTATACTTCTACTCAAAATAAGCCAAAACGGACAAAATTTGTGAAACAAGTTTGAAGACACTGTGCATCATACTCTGGGCCAAAACAGTCTCAATAAATTTAAAGGAATTCAAGTCACACAGAGTATATCCTTTGACCACAGTGGAAATAAATTAGAAGTCAATGAAGTATTCCATATAACAAATTAACAAATGAAATTATTTATATTACACAACAAGTCAAGTGAAAATATCATTGGGCTTGGGGGGAAAAAACTCTCAGTTCCTATTCCTCAAGAGGAAAAATCATGTTAGATTGTATAAAAATATCCAGTATAGGAGCATCATTTTGTATATGAGTTTATACTGGAAAAATAATGTGTACTAGAGGGAAATAAGACTATCAACCATGTGTTCTTGAGAAATGAAATGAATTAAGAGACTTTGAAATCCAGAAGTTTTAATGCATGGGGTAATTTTATTTTATTTTACTTTTGAATGGCATATGTGCTCAGCATCAGACTGAGGGCTGGGGTGGGGGGAGTGAGGAAAGGGGATGGGCATGGAGGAGGGCCCATGAGGGTTGGTCCCTCATGGGATGAGCACTGGGTGTTATATGTAAACCAACTTGACAATAAACTACTTAAGGAAAAAGAAAAAGGAAAAGAAAAAAAAATGAATGGCATATGTAGCCTAAAATTTGGTGAAACACATTTCAGGCAGACAGCATTTAAATAGGATTTAAACATCTTTGAAATATTTTTTTTTTCATGATTCTTACCCTTTGGCAGAGGAATAGACATTTTCAAATTGGTTCTGCCATACATGTATACAGCTAATTCACTTTTTATTTCTACTCAACACCAAAACAGCTATTAAGGGACTTTTCCTTGACTTGTAATTATATCTCATCTACTCCCACATCTGTGTCTTTGCTCATGTTGAAACTCTACGTGAATAACTTTCCAGGCTTTTCCCATCTTGCTGTTCAAACCCCATCTATTTAAGCTCCCAGCTTACCCACTATGGGCTTTCCTTCAACCGTTCTGACCTGCCAGGAATGTTCCTTTCCCTGAACTCCTATAGAATTTTATAAATAATCAAGACTAAGGAAGTATAACACAGACTCTCTTATTCATTAATTTTTAATTCAGTGGATTTTAAGCTATAGTAGGCATAATAATCACTTGGAAGTGATTGCAAAAATGCAGATTTGGACCAAATCGTCAGAAATCCCAATACATTAAGACTAGGAGATCAGGAATTTGTATTTTACTAGAGATCCCAGGATGTCTTGATGTGATAGTCTGCATATTACACTTTGAAAAAAACCCACAACTCTATTGAATTTCAATAACTCAATCTGTTTCACTCAGGGATGCACGGTGTCCAATTCTTTTATATTTTCGTGTCAGCAAGTAGAATGCTAAGTATATAATGGATGCCCAATAAATGCTCACCAATATATTGAAACAGTGCAGTTACATATTTAATGTACAGTAGGTGCCTTTATTCCCAGTTTCACTTTCCATGGTTTTACCTGAGGCCAATAGCCATTTTAGCAGATGATCCTCCTTCTCACATATCATCGGAAAGTCAATGGTAGCCTAAAGCTTTGTCATAATGCCTGTGTCATTCACCTCACTTCCGTAAGGCATTTCATCATCTCACATCATCATAAGAAAAAGAAGGGTGAGTATAGTATGTTGAGAGAAAGACCATATTCACATAACTTTTATTACAGTATATTATAATTTTTCTATTTTATTATTATCTCTTACTGTGCCTAAATTATAAATGAAACTTTACCTGAAAAAAAAAAACACAGAATATATAGAGTTTGGTACTATCTGTGGTTTCAGCCACTCACTGAGGGGTCTTGGAACATTTGTCTTGCTGATCAAGAAAGACTTATTATATGTGCTTTTTAGTTATTTTCTTCACTGATTGCATAACCATTTATCTTCATTTTTTTTTCTAAACTTGTAATTTGACTTCTCATTTGAATGATAGAATTTTAGATCTAGAAAGTCTTTCTAGAATTAACTTAGCTTGGTTCTCTCATTTTTTGATGAAGCAGTTCAGGGCATGAGAGGTCTAGAGACTTACCCAACACTTACCCAAGTTCACACAGTTAATTAGTGAGAGAGCTACAGCTATAGAAGCCAACTCTCCAGGCTCCCAAGCCTAGTGTTTTTGTTGCTGCCCAGGTTGTCTCTTAGTAAGAATTTTGCCCAGTGACTCGAGGTAGTGGCATCAGTGAGAAGACTGAAACACACATTTTTCACTAAATTAAGTGAAAAAATTTCATGTCATTCCAGAGAACTCATAGTAGCTGTTCCATTAGCTTATTTGTTATAGATAATTTGGGGTCAGATAATTCTTCATTCTGTGAATTGTAGAAATTGTAGCAGGATTCCTGGCCAGTAAGCACTGGTTGCTAATAGTACACTTTACTTGTGCCAATAAGAAATGTCTATAGACATTGCCAGATGTCCCCTGGGAAATAAAATCACTCCCAGTTGAGAACCTCCTCTTTATATAGACAAGGACATAAATTCTTGAAATCTTGGTTTCTTAAATTCTAGGAAACACTCAAAGGGTCTTTTGAGACCCCATTCAACAGACTTATTTGTGCATGGCAAGATGCTTTGCATTTGAAGCAATCACTGTCTGAAGACACCATATATATATGTTCTAAACAAAAGGATGGTGAAGGTCAGAGTGCAGTACAGTATTATAAAGTAGAATGTATAAGGCATATGATAGTGTGATTTAGATGGATTTTTATAGCTTTTTTATTTATATGAATTTTTATTATGCTCCATTTTTATTTTATTCCTCAGTGCTACAGTACCTGTTATTTCTTTAACTGGAACATTATGTTATAGTTTAAAGAGTGATTTTCATCATCTGTAAACCAATATGTATATATTCTAGACATGAAGTGTTTATCTTGTGGATTTTTCAAAAGTCAAGAAAAATTATGTAGTTACACCCTTTGGAAAATGTGCATACATATACCTGACACATGCAATGTGTCTTGTCCCTCCCCCACTTTTTTTTTTTTTTAATGTAGAAGCTTAGGGAAGCTTATTTGAGCACTTTAGTCAAGCTTGACCTTAACAGAATAATTTCTTAAAAGATATCTCCTCATCTTCACTGTTGTGCTAAAGAAAACAGCATTTTTCTGCTCTCCCAGGATAGGAAATATGAGCTGATGTTTAACGGATGAGCAACATATTATCAAACAGCTGCTAGAGAAACATCTCTTCAGTTTAAATCAGGGTCCAAAAGAAAGGAAGAGAAATATAAGGAGAATTTTATCCCAAACAGTAGCTTGCAAAACAGAGCAGCATGGGGGGAGTGGTGAGTTGAGTTCCAGTCCCAGCTCTGTTTGGTACATGGTACATTGGGGCGCATTTAAAAAAGCTTTTAGGGGAGACTGGGTGGCTCAGTCGGTTAAGCCTCTGACTTCAGCTCAATTCATGATCTCACCGTTTGTGGGTTCAAGCCCTGTGTCAGGCTCTATGCTAACAGCTAGCTCAGAGCCCGGAGCCTGTCTTCGGATTCTGTATCTCCCTCTCTCTCTGACTCTCCCCTGCTCATGCTGTCTCTATATCTCTCTCAAAAATAAATAATAAAAAAATTAAATAAAAATTGTTTTATTTCAATATTTATTTTTGAGAGAAATATATATATATACAGAGAGAGAGAGAGAGAGAGAGAGAGGGAGGGAGAGAGAGACAGAGACAGAGACGGAGAGAGAGACAAGACAGTGAGTAGATGAGGGGCAGAAAAAGAGAGGGAGACGCAGAATCTGAAGCACTCCAGGCTCTGATCTGTCAGCGCAGAGCTCAGTGTGGGGCTCGATCCCACGGACTGTGAGATCATGACCTGAGTCGAAGTTGAATGCTTAACTGACTGAGTCATCCAAGCACCCCTAGGGTGAATTTTTATTTATCAGTTCATGCTAGCGTTAAGCTAGATGATCTTGTACATGCTTGTACTGTACATCTACTCCACAAGTTCCAATTATTTATATTGCTCAGAATAAAATATTTTTCAGCAGAAAGAAGAAAAATAGCATTAGAGAAATGTTCCAAGTGATAATGTATACTTCATCAGGAAAAAACTGTCCTCTTTTAGACAGTTGGACACAGGATTTTACTTAGAGGACATGTACACACGGATACTTCATACACAATAGTTACACAATAGTTTTAATTAAAATAAAGCAAAATACTAACCTCCAGATGATTTTGTTCTTCTATGGGTCAAAAAAATACTCTTAGCAGTATTCTGCTCAATTAGGTCAATTAGTTGTTTAATATTTAAAGGAAGTAATACTCAGCAATTATAATATTGATGATTTTTGTAATTAAAATGTAGAAATTATAAATATCAACTGCTTAGACTCCAATTAGCTTATTAGCATGCAGTAGAGAATACATACCTACATTATTGGTATCATTTTTCTTATTCAGTCCATGACAACTAACTACTGTCAGCCCTTAATACGATTACGTCAAGCTCTCATACAAGTTAGCTCTTGGCCAAAGTCTGACACAGGCAGTCAATATCTGGGCTTAATTATGTTGATGAACAAAAAAAAGTCACCTTTTTGTGTGTAGACTAAATGCTCACTGTGTGTAGGGAGAACAGCTGTTGCACTTTTGATTTCACCCTAAAGATTGGAACAAAAGGTCAGAGATCTTTTGATGCAAGCTAATTAAAATATCAATGATTATGCACAACATGTAAGCTTGTTTTTGGATCAGTGTGTAAAGCAGAAATTTCTTTTATATATATATTATGGCTGTGCACTTTGGGATAATAATTTAGATGTGTAAGTGCCAAAAAGATCTACACATTAACCTTTGAAAGAATACACAAACATTCCTGGAGTTGTTTTTTCTTCCTTTACAAAATTGAGTACATTAATGTATGTTCCTCCTATTCACGCCAAAGGGCAATTGAGTCTGGGAAAGAAAATTGCAAACATGGAGAAAAGGAGGTTCTGTCAGATCATTATTGAAACCAGATGGGGATATTCTTCACTGGTAGTTGTCAGGGTTCTGGTCATATAGCTGTGGATATTCCAGCTAAATTAATTTGATTAGCTTTTTTAGAAATTTCTCACCATAGAATCAAAGTGTGATCTATGGGCTGTCAACCTTAGAATCAACAGAATGTTTTAATTTAAATGCAACTTGTATTTTCCCTGACCTCACAACCAGATATTCTGTTTTCATAGGTCTGGAGTAGAGTTTGGAAATACATATTTCCTAACAAAAATTCCAGGTGATTCTGACACTCATTAAAAGTTCTCACATCACTAACTGAGCAGCATCCAGAACTCAGTCAGGGCAAACATTTTGTCTTTGGCTTGCCTACTTTTCTGATCATCCATTTTCCAGTGACCCCTCATCTTCTTTCCTCTCCCTGCTATTAGTTTATTTAGGTTTTGGTGAACTGTCAACTAATGCCAGCTAATGGGAACTTAAAAGGATTGGATTCTCTAGGGGACACTTCTATTTGGATAAGAATAGTAATAATAATGACATTTGGCTGTATACATTTCAAATCTTGTGTCTCTTTCCTCAGGCGTTTCTGGTGCCAGAAGTTGCAGCGCATTTTCATAGTGTGAAATGGACTTCTATGGGGTCCCTTTAGATGAGTGGGGATATCAAGAAGTGGGAGTATTCCTGGACTCTCCTAAACTGAGATATGGTTAGTCTACATGGAAATGACTGTGTACTACATAAATCTATCCCATTAATGTCCAACTAAATGTAACTATTCACAGCTCAGTTTTTTCTTAGGTGGATGCCAACATCCTTATAGTCACTCCAAAGCCATGGCACACAAGAAAAGGAAGTGAGAGGGGAAATCTGAGGGGAAAGAGAAGGTGACCTTAATTGATTGTAGTTAATATATTTTCTTTTGCAAAAGTTTGCAAAATAGATGATTTTGAAAGTACATTATTGTCCCCTTCTTCCAGCCCTTCCCTAGGGGAGGCCCAGGCAAATGACATTCCTAAAGCTCAAGCTACATTAGCTTCGCAGTAAACTCACTTCTACCTATACCTAGCTTAGTGATAGACATCCTGCAGTTATACAAAATAGATGCATAATAAATGGATGAGTGAATAGAAAGGTATATATTTTATTCTCCTAGCAGTTCAGATGAGCAATTTAGCAACATTTTTGAACTCACATAACTTAATAAAGTGACATTCATATTAAAAAGCAAGTTTCCTATCCATGGACTTGGCTGTGCCTCCATGATCAGTGTTTGTGGTATAGTCTAGTGTTGCTTGGGTAACATGTTAAGCATTGCCCTGGTTTTGGGGAGCAAGCTCTGCAGTGATAGTCTTTCTCCAAGAAAAATTTCACCTCCATAAGGTCCATTCTTTGTGAGAAAGAATCTAGAAGAATGTAATGCCTATCAGATTTTTTTTCCAGATATCAAAATTCTCTGATTTAGTTAACTTACAAGTTCCTAAGAAGGCTATTAAGTGGTTGTATAAATGCTGGGGGATGGAGAGAGAGAGAGAGAGAGAGAGAGAGAGAGAGAGAGAGAGAGAGATTAATATTTTCTGATGGTTTTCTAGTCAGACTATATAATAATGCTCTGATGCTGCCTTTGCCATAAGAAGGACTTTCTCCAGTTCACTGGAGTCAGTATTGTTACAGGGATTTAGAGTTTGGTTTCTGGAATCAGAGTTCCTGGGTTCTCAGTTATAGTTTGCTGCTTACTGTGTGCCCTTTGGCCAGTCACTATATCCTATTATACCATTACATTATCATCATCTGTTACATGGGATTGTTTTGAGGATTGTATGAACTAATACATGATTTGAAATGCTCAATAAATACTAACAATTTCTGTCATTACACTTGCTCTTGTCTTTGACACTACCTACCTCTTGACGTTGGCGAGCACATTATATTTGTGGGCCTCATTTCTTTCATCAGTAAAAAGGAGTAGTTAAATTATAGTTAAGATTCATAAAATTTTATGATAGGAGTTGCCTTGGATCACTATACATCGCACTTGTAAAACTTATTTTGAAGTCAAAGTTGTTGTGAGACTTCTCTGTTTGGTAATTGAAAGATAAAAGTTCACTTATTTTCTAGCATCTTAAAAAATAAATGAAAAAAATCTAACAAGTTAGTCTCTTTATCTTTGGATGAAAGTCTTGTTGCCTAATGAACCAAGAGCCCAAACTTTGGATTTCATTACTGTTACGATTCCAGATCCCACCAGAGTCCCTGATCAAATGTGGCCTCATTAAGTGCAAAAAGCAATGCATTTCTCTATTCAATCATACTGAGCTAACTCGTGGCTGACATGACCTCAAATGAAATGTAATTACTTTAAATCTGTTCTTATTGGACTGTAGTTGCACATCACAGACAGATATAAACACAGGCAAAACTACGTGAGAATCCTTATTTATCCAGACTCTTTGCTGAGTAAGTATATGGATATCAAATACTAACCCAACAGATTAAGTTGTATGTTATCTTGTTTTGAGTAAGTTACCTCTGAGACTAACCCAACAGATTAAGTGTTTTTTATTTTTTATTTTATTCATTTATTTTTTGCCTCAATCAAAGATGGAAGTGTTTATAAATAGACAATCTGTTTATGAACAGATTATAGTGTAATCTATACTTTTTTTTAACCACGAATTTTGTAAACGTATTTATAACCTTGGCAAGAAAACAAGACACATGCTTTGTAATAATAATTGCTAACCTTTGCTCTATAGCAGAAACAGGTTTAAGTGCTTTATATGTATTAACATATTGAATATGTTTTACACAGGAGGAAATAGAAGACAGACTACGCAGTTTACTCAAGATCATATAGCTAGTGAGTGACTGAGCTGGATTCACATCCAGAAAGTCCAGTTTGGGTTTGTGGTTGTAACCATTCAACTACTATTATTTCTCAAATTTCTCCTAAATTATATTGGTTTCCTTAAGGTGGAAAGAAACACTCAGCATTGAACAGTGAGAATTGGAACTTAGAATGCAAGTTTGTATCTGGTGTATTTATATATATTTTGTTTCCCAGTAGGAATATGATATCAAATGCAACCCAATTTTGAAGGAGGAGAACCAGCTAATAGGTGGTTATAAAACTTGCCTGAGGTGATCTAGAGATGTTAGTGAGAGCAGGGTTAGGTACAAGCTGCTGACTGTTTTTTTTGTTTGTTTTTTTGGTTTTTTGGTTTTTTTTTTTTGGCTAAAGTCACTAGAGAATATGTCTTTCCAGTGACAGCCATCAATGGCTGTAGGGGATAGAAACAATGAGGAGACAATTAGTGATTCCAGAGGGAAGTGACAGAACATGAAATGCTCGGGGGCGAAAAGAACATTGCAGGGATCTGGCTTATCATAATAACTTCACTGGCAACCTCAACTTAAAACAAAACTAATGACATATTTTAAAATGGCATTCCAAAAGTATCTTCCTATTCAACTCTTGAGTTCCAAGCATCCATTTTATAGATGTAAGCCATATTTTGCACATGTAAAGTTTTGCAGAGGCAAATACACATGGGTGATCCTTCTAACTCCTCCCTATGCTTACTGGCAAAAATAATGCTTCTGTATTTCCTTGGTTTTGAAAGTATGGTATTGAGTTATGTCAAAAACAATGGCTCTCGAGTAGATAATATTATATGCAAAACAAGGTAAAATGTCAACATAGATTGGATAATAAAAGTCACTTATATTCCAATATTTAGAAACTTAACATTTTTCCTGTGGTTATTTATAGTTATAACAACTTAGGAATTAACTACATGTACCTTGAATGTATATTTCACTTTGTGTGAATGTTTCTCCAGATCATTGAATATTTTTAAACTTTAGATTTGAAAACACCAGTGAATGAGTGGATAACACATTACACATTATAACATAACTTATTCGAAATGCTTCTATTCTATTAGGTTATTTTTAGATGTTTGTTATTTTGAATAGTATTTTTATACATGAATCTTTGAACTTTTTATTAGTTTTAGTATAGTCATCCTTAAGATAGACATAAATTTTCACACTAAAGTTTAAAATGAAGCTTAAAATAAAATCTTTAATATGTATTTAAAAATTGTCTTATAGAAATTTCTTACTGATTTTTTGTTCTATCAGCTGTATAAAAGGAAGTCTGTTTCACCAAATCCTCATTGTCATAATTTTCTACATTTAAACGCTGGGGCATTATCACTAAAAATGTCTAAGTTAAGGGGCATATGGGTGGCTTAGTCGGTTAAGCATATGACTCTTGATATTGGCTCAGGTCACGATATCATGGTTCGTAAGATCAAGTCCCTCATTAGGCTTTGTGCTGACAGTGCATCATATCCTATACAATTGCAATTTCTTAAATGATTGTCATCTGTGTTTACTCTTTTGCAAATGAATTGTCTACTTAATCCTTTGTCTAGGATCTAAATTGTTAAATGTTTGCTACTGTATGCTATGATCAAAATGTTGGATCATCTGAACAAACTTGTTGAAAGCAAAACATATTAAAATACCAGTCAATTTCAGAGGAGCTAAAAAATTTTCCCTTTATTAATGTTTACTAAGACTGTTTTTAGAAGAAATATGGAAAGATATAGTCAGATCAAATAACATATTTATAATATTTTATAAAAGTTGCTAAGTTATAAATAGGGCAGAATTATATAATTTTGAAAAAAGGGAAAAGCATCCTGTATACACAGATATATTTCTGAGCCTTATTTATGACTATAAGTGTATAATTCATTGCTTCTGCATTCCTATAATGTGTTATAACAACTTGGAAGAAAAAGAAGTGAGCAAGGAAACAGTTGCACATTGTCAAATGTCTTTTCCCTATATCCAGCCCCTATGGATTAAACAGCCTGATGGCTTCTTTGACCCTATTTACCAAATTAGCTCTTCATTTGTACAAATGGATCCACAGCTTTTAAGATGTGCCTTTTGTTTGAACATTTTCCCCCTTAACCCTCTCGTGTCTCTTTTTGTTAAACAAAGGGCATAATTTTAGCTAACTGCAAAATTTATTTCTAATTTTCAGAAATTCATGTGAATCTTTCCAAGTCCAGGAATAATAATTCCATTTGGCTTAACTCCAGTGATCTTTGAAACAAACAAACAAAAAATAAAATAAAAAACAAAAAAAGAGCACAAACTGTAAGGAGAGTAATGATCTGTAGAAATCTGCAGGAGGCCTTGGTCCTTGGTCCAGGAGTATTACTCCTGACAATTACACAAATACTGTTCCTATGCAATTATCCCAGCAATAACCAATAGCAGGCAAAAATTAGAGAGGCCTGATGCGATTTATGCCCACCGGTTTCTATGTAGCACTTTGAATCAAAATGGCTATCTTTATTTAGTTTTTTCTTTTCTTTAAAGAGTCAGTCAACTCCTTAGGAGAATATAATTTTCTTCCATCTAGTTTTAAATGGCATTAGCACAGCAATCAGATGTCAAGGTGAAAGATAAACATGTCTGCTCTTGGGTGCATAAGTGGTGAAAATACCAGGTAATATGGGTACCATCTCCCTGCTTTTGCATTTTAAATAGCACTAACCTTGTGCAGTGTAGAGTTATGATTTCTTAAACTGTTTTCTCCCTGCAATGGGCAATCAGTCCGACGATTTAAAAATATACTCTGTACTGTCAAGTTTTTCTACTGGATGTAAACACATAGAAAAAAAATCAATTTGTTTTGTTTTTCATTTTTGTGTGATTACTGCATTGTATTTATTTCCACAATTCCTTTAATGTCACCATCTAACTACGCTTAATTGAAACCTGCATGTGTTTACTTTTTGCCCAGGAGATTACATTTCAGATCATCTGTAATACCTTTTAAGCAAATCAGATTGAAGGAGAAAAAATATATATGCTTTTCCTTCTAAACACATAGGTATATGGTCAAGCGTGAAGTATGTTGAAAAGTAATCACCTACCAGTCCATTTAAGAGCTCTGGCAGCCATTTTAACAAAAATTAAATGCAATTGCAAAATGAAAGTGGGGGGGAACATGTGTACCAAATCCCCCTCAAGTGATTTCTTTCTGTCAAACATGACTAGATGATAGTTTTAGTGAGACTGCCTTTGGAAATTGTGCAGGCTCTGTTTGGTTGAAAAAGGAAAGGGTAGAACTGGATGAATAAATCTATTTCTCCGCTTTAATACACTGAATGGAAAATGGATTCCAGCAGACAAGTTATCTCCTTTCTGGTATTTAAAAAGATGACATCCCAAAGGATTAGGAATTTGGTAGCTTTTTATGTAGTGTTTGTTTTTTTTTCTAAGAGAGATAGTAGGCTTTTTTTTTTTTTTTTGCTTATGTGTATTAGAAAGACAGAAACAGTCTAATAATTTTCTATATTTGAATGCTGGAACAGGAATTACCTCATACATGGTTATTGTTAAATAAATGCTTCTTAGATTAAATATTATTTGGCTTCTTATATTAAATATTATTATTAAATATTATTAGTCTTGGCTTGAAGCCTGTTCCAGTTTCATGATTATTTGGCTTATTGGGACTACAACCACTTTCCTGTCCTAACCCAAGACTGGTTTTAAAGGGACGGAGGGGAGCTCAGCAAACTTCCTCAGGTTGCTAATTTAGCATATATGTACCAGCCCAGCACCAGGCTGATCTATCCACTTGATATTTTCTTTGTCCTTCAGTCTTCTAGCTAGTCTGTCTCTGTGGGTTTAATGAATCACCATGATCCATCAAACTAACATGTTCAAAGAAGGGAATCCATCGTCCTGAGTAATGGTCATCTTAATCATTTGTTCTGTTTAATAAGGACTATGAAGTCTGTTGGTCCTCCCCAGCTGAGATATATCACTAATTCCATATCATCACCTAGCTCTCTGATCAGTATTAGGATATCCTATGGCACTGAGACAACTTTTCAACTATATTTATTTCCAAACACATTTCTTAGAAGAAATTCTTTTAACTGTGGAATTTAGTTTTGATAATAGGAGATCCTATTAATAACCAGGGTGTGATTTTAATACACAAAGTCTTAAGGGATACACAAGGTGGTTAGGGTGGGAGCAAAGCCTATTTAGAGCTAAAATCTTTGTCTCCACAGGATGTGGGACCCAGGGAGCTTATAAAATGAAGAAAGAAGACAAAAACAAAACAAAAGGGTAAAAAAAAGATATGTCAGTGTTTGCTTTCTGTCATTGTTTAGGTTTTAGCCTCCTGGCATTGGGATAATACTGATGTTGTCTAAAAATACAGTAATAGCCAGGGGCAGACCTTCATTCTAATGAGGCAGATGTGCTCCAAACCTGGACACAATGCACTCCTCAGTGGAGAAAGGATATGGACCATATCGTGTGAGGTCAGCTGTCTTCCATTAGGATGATCCCATCAGTGCTCTTTGCATTTGAAGCTAAGGGTGTTGTGCTTATGCGTTATTCACATGTTTAGATGTATGTGAGTAAGCAAGTGAACAGCAGTCCTCAGCACCCTGTATTATGATACCTAGATATGCTTAAAATAAAAGTGCTCCTCTTTTATTAGTGCATGTTATATACATTTTCCTCATAGTTTCACCTCCTTTCCCATTTTCAGAAAAAGCCAAGTAGTATTTGGGAAGAAAAGAGGCTCTGAGGATATCTGTTTTGACATTAAAAAAATAAACAATGTGGGTGATCTATTTCCTATATTCTTTAGCTTTTTCAATTTTAAATCCTCTTGTTCCGTAGGAAGGCTCTCTGCTTGAAATGGTAGAGTCTGGTCACTAGAACAATAAGGTTGGTAACAATATGTGAAAGAGGATTTTAAGGATTTAAAAAAAGAGACAAATAGCTTTTCTAATTGCAGTTTAAAAATTTAATCCTTGATTCCATTAGGATTCCAGAGGGGATCTTACATTGGTGAGAAATTGCCATGATTTCCTGATTTTACATGGGCTTCAAGTCCCTTTTGAATCAGGGCATATCTAGATGCTATTTTTTGCCAAATTTGGCAGTAGGGAGGGACAGCCCTTGGGTGGCAGTGTGGTCAGGCCCTACAGTTTGTCTTAATTTCTTATAAAGGGTGGGTCCTCAATAAAAGGCACTGAATGAAAAGATAGCACCCAACCCAGACATGCTGGTGGTTGAACCTGTGGTTTGAATGGTCAGGAGTGAATGTAGTCCACTGGATGGGGAAAACTGACACACGCCTGATAGATTGAAGTCCAGTGGGAGTTATTTTCTGCCCAGCACTCGATTGGCAGCTGCATTTGTGAATCAACTAAGAGCAGCTTTTACTGATATGGTCACTACACTTTTAGTTCCCATTTTGAAGTGTGTCTCTTTGATGGATGTGTAAGGAATCCTCTTAGACACCTCTGACAGAAGACACCAGGCAGAAGATACGACTAGATTTTGAGCAATCCTGATTCCACAAAAGAGATGACACAGACTGCTGAGTAAAACACAGCAAGTCAGTTTGTAAAGAGCCCAGGCATTATTTGACAGAAGCACCCTAAGTCACGGTTCCGCCTGCTTGTCTTTGAGGGCTAGAGAGAAGGCTCCTGTCTGAAAGGAGGAAAGAAAACTTTCCCAAGGCCAAAGCACGCCAGGCTGTAAAAGCTTGGAGTAGAGATTTGTTGACCCCTTGTCCCGATCTCCCCAACCTCATTCCTTTGTTCTTCTTGGCAAGGACCCTCTGCTAGAATTTAAGCAGTCTCCTTCACAGGTCTTGTCTATGACTTGTTCATTATTAGTTTTGAACCTTCACATAGTCATTTCTAACTTACAGAATATATTCTCTGCTTGCTATTTCTATATTTACCCTATGTTTTTTCTCTCCTTGAACTCTAACACTTAAAATCTGGCTTAAGTCTAACGCTTGGGAGGCATTACATAACTACCCGGGTCCTGACTGTGTATTCCCTGCTTAGCCTTTTATCTGTATTTGGAACAAATGGACCTGATTTAGGCTTCTAGAATTTGTAAACTCTTTACTGGCATTAGATATTTAGTAACCATGTGTTTTGGCTACTTCTGCATATGGATAGCCATTTCCCCCAACTATATTGTGGCTGCCTGGGAGCATGAACATGTTTACTTATGCAATGTATTATTTCCTTCTCCCTCCATCTAGGACAATCCAGTGATTAGTGAAGAGCAGGCACTAAGCATATGTAACAGCGATAGATCCTAAAATAAGAAGTATCTTTATGATGAACATACTTAGAGAAGGTGAGCACCAAGAGAGTGCAAAAAAGAGTGATTATATAAAGTGCTGTGTTCTGGGTATCTACTGCTGCATATCAAACTATCCCCATACATAGCAACTTGATACAAAGGAACTGTTTAACTCTGGTCCATGTGGAGTTAGTTGGGCTCTGGAGTCTGGAGGATCTGCTTCCTAGATTGCTCACTTATCAGGTTTGCAAGTTGGCCCTGGTTGTTGGCTGGGAGTTCAGCTGTGAGTGCTGGCTGGGGGCCGTGGTTTCCTGCCATATGGGTACTGCTGTGAGGTTACTTGTGCTTCCTCACAGCATGGTAGCTAAGTCAGAGAGTGATCTAGAAGGCAGGAAGTAAAAGCTAATAGGCCAGTTAAGGTCTACATCTAGAACTATTACAGTCTCACGTTGTCAGAAACAAATTCTGCCTCTTTATGGGGGAGTGGCATGGTCACATTATAGAAAACCACATGTGATGGGAGCCAGTATTTTGACCATATTGGGAACATACAGTCTACCACATGTTGCTTTACTAATAAAACTACACAAAGTCACATAGTTTAAAAGGAGGAAACTCTTTGATACCAAACTCTTTTCAAAATTAATGATGATGGTTAGAGACGCCTGGGTGGCTCAGTCGGTTAAGCATTCTACTTTGGCTCAGGTCATGATCTCATGGTTTGTGGGTCTTAGCCCCGCATTGGGCTCTGTGCTGACAGTTCAGAGCCTGGGGTCTGCTTCAGATTCAGTGTCTCCCTCTCTCTCTTTCTCTGCCCTTTAACTGCTCACACTCTGTCTGTCTCTCTCTCTCTTTCTCAAAGATGAATAAATATTTTTAAAAAATTAAAAAATAATTAATGATGATAGTTAACATTTATTTCCTACTCTCTGTTGGGCACTGAGCTGAAAGACTTATTATACATGGTTGCTCATTTGATTCTCATAGTATATGAGTTGGACACTTGTTATTGTGCCCATTTTACAGATGAAGAAACTGAGATATAAAGAGGTAATATAGTTTGCTCAGGGTTACAACTATCAAATGGCAAAGGCAGGATATTAATCCAAGGAGTCTAACCCTAGAACTCATATTCTCTGTTTCCTATTCAGTCACTATATACAGTGAGAAGTTGTAATGTAGCACAGATACATAAGAAATGCCAGTAGTCATTAGTTCAGGAGTAAAGAACCTGGGTTTGGGTCCATGTGCTTCTGGGGCACTTGAAACCTCTGTGATTATTACACAATATTGGGTATATGTGTGTTTGCTTTTATCAGATTTCTAAAAAGGTATACTTTGTAAATTCTTAAATGTAAATGAATGAGTGAATGAATAAATAAAAGCAATGTAATTAGTCCCCTTTTTCCTAGAAAAGGCTTACTTTCCAATATCTTTCAAGATCAGCTAACTTCCTCCTTTTTTTAAGTTTATTTATTTATTGAGAGAGAGAGAGAGAGGGAGAGAGAGAAAGAGAAAGAAATCAGGTGAGCTTGAGTTGGGTAAGGGCAGAGAGAGGGAGAGAGAATTCCAAGCAGCGTCTGCCATCAGCACAGAGCCCGTTCATTGCAGGACTTGAACCAACCACGAACCATGAGATCATGACCTGAGTCTGAGATCAAGAGTTGGATGCTTAACCAACTAAGCCACTGAGATGCCCATCTTTAAAACCTTCAGAAAAAGCCGTGCATGTGACACCGAGGGCACACCAGTTTTCTGGCCTGTGACAGACTTTGTCAGGATCCTAGTGACTCTTTTGCAATCCTTGTAATCTTGGGTGAATTACTGACCCCTCCCCTCAGGGTCTGGTTGCCTGGGTTGCAAAATGGGGCTAATGACCTTTAAGAGTTGGGAGGACAAAATAATATGCGTTGTGTAATATACCTGGCAGTGATAGATTTTCATCTGGTGTTACTTCCTTTAAAGGTATTTTGAGTGTTGCACAGAATTGGTGCAGTAAAAACATTTTCTTCTCAAGTAGCTGCTAACCTCTAAAGGCAGGACAAATCCCCAAAGAAATCCATATACCAAATCGCTTACATGTGGCTACATAAATGGCTCAGCTCATGTTTTGGTATTCAGTAGCATGCAGGCTCCATATTTTCCTCCTTGTGCAGAAGCATCCTGCAGCTTTAGTACCAAGTGAAAGGGATACAGAAAATCAATCCAGGCAATTGCTTCTTCACTTTCTGATCAGTTCTTCCCAAGTTACTCCCACCTTTGAATGCACTTAATCTCTTCTGTGTAGACCAGTATCTACCACCACCCTGCAAGTGTTGCCATTAAAAGAAAGGTACATGTACTTTATATACCCACAGAGACCTGTTATTAAAATTTTTCTCCAGTCTTCCCTAAATTGCTGTTTTGTTAATCAAATCTGGGAGAGATTTTCATTTGTAATTTATATTTGAGCAATACTTTCATTTAAAGTTTTTATAATTACTGAGGTTTTGGGTGTTTTTTTTAATTATCAGCTTTCACAAGGCAGAATTTTATATATTTTTTAAGGACAAAAATGAACATGTGTCTGTAGGAGCTCTTGCTTGTCATGGAAGTATAATAGGTAATTCTTCCAGAGTGCTTTTCTCAAATAACTACCTGGACATCCTCCCAGACTTGAAGAGTTAGAGCAGCTGAGATTTGAGAGAGTAGGTTAACAAAGGGTTAAGGGCGAAATACGCTTTTGATTTTGTCTTTTTATCTTTTTAATGTCTGGGGGGCAGGGGAACCAATAAAACTCGGTAATTATTCAGAATATTTATCGACAGTGCTTCTAGTTTGGTCTCTTTCTTTATTCTTGGGGCCTTTTTGTTTTACAGCTAGGTTCACTCCTTCTAAGCTTGGAAGATGGCTCCAAACTTGTCCTGGGCCCAAATCACCAGGGAACACAACCCTTCCTTTTATGTGACTATTGCTGATACTTAATAACTTCTTCATTTCTCTTTGTTACTTTTGTATTAAGTTTCACCAGCCTACAGCAGAACTCAAATTATTTTGTAGTTAGAATTGATTGTCTGAACTGCCTAGTTTTCTTGCAGTTTCTAGCTTTCCTTCTAATTGTTTCAGCTATGCCTGCTATCCTTTTTGTTCCCTCTCTGTTTTGCTAGTTTTTTTTGTTTGTTTTGTATTGGAGGCATAATGAACCACAGGAAAAAAGAAAAAAAAACCCACGGAATATTGATCCCATTCTAATAGTTTTAGAAAATCAATACATACATTAAAAAATCTTCATTTGATTAAAAAACATGCATTTTTCTTTCTCCTATCACTTCTTTTGTGGCTTAACAGATCTGTATTCACAGTTTCCTTTAGATTAGCAAGTCGTGCTTTCTCTTAGGCACTTTTATTAAAATTCACAACCAGACAGACTTATTATTTGGATCCTAAAATTTAATAAAAATATAAATGCTCTTGGTTCCTATTTTCTTCCTAATTTCTTAAGACATTATCATTGCCTTATGCTGAGCATATTCATGTCTGCCTCTTATCCGAGTTCCCTAAACCTGTCAGCAGTTAAGTTCACAGTGTATGAGCTTTACAGTGAAGCTAGAGAGCTTGGACTGGGTCTCTGGACCTGAGCAGAGCTAAGTGGAGGCCCTATCACTTTAGGTCTGTTAATTATAATCTTCCTTTAAGGTAGCTATCCAGAGACATAGACTTCTGCCATAGGAATGCAAATATTTCAGTGAATACAGAATACATGATGTCACGAATTTGAAATGGTCATGACATACTGGGCCAGTTCTCAACTCTCTTGGCCACTCTGATTCATTTGTAATAGTTGCTGGAAGCACTGGTTTTCTGAAATCATTACCCAGCTGATGGAAAAAAAATTGCCAGATTGATGATTCCCTTTTTGCCTTTCACAGAGGGAACAATGGTAATGGGAGAGCCATAGATTTGCCATCTTTAATCTAGGCATGTATTATTTATTAAGGAAACAGACACGGGCTTATTTTCCTTTCACTTAGATGCCTCAGCTACAAACAGGAATCTACCTGAAAGGTTAATATAACTCATTTCTGAACCTCAACATCTACTTAAACAGGTAGAATCAGGTCTTATAAAAAAAGAAAAAAAAAGTAATGGCACATGTAGAAGCTTATCATTATGAAAAGATTACAAGCTGTATGGTTTGATTTCACAGACCCAACCCTCTCATTTTATGAAACCAAAGATAGTCACAGACCTGCTTTCCTCCTTGGCTGTAGGTACCTCAAAGACTGTTGACATTTGAAAACCAGAGAAGCTGAACACTGACTCTTTAAAGAACACACTCTAATTCTAGAAACAAGTTGATCTGATCTGTTTGACTGTATTTGATGTGAAATAGTGCAAGGGAGAGTACACTGTGTGATCACAGAGGTGCTCTCAGCTTGGAAGCAACCAGGTTTTTGGACCTGTATCATTTCTGTTGCACCCTCCAATGGTAGGTGGTTGGCAAGTATTTATTATCCTTTCTGCACTGTGTTAAGTTAAATTCCTTTTCCAAGGCAATAGGGCCCTGAGGGAATGTCAAGGAAAGCACTAGAGAGAGAGGAGTCTGGGATGAGATGTCTGGTTCTATAATCTCCTTTCAGGCCATTAGTTGATCTATTAGATCAGCTCCTCTCAACCTTTTGTGTGTAACTTTCCTGGCGGAGTTGTTGAATTATGTAGAGCCACTTTTAGCAAGCTGCTTAGGTCAGGGGGCTTTTCTTTGGCATTTAGTTCCCACGTACTTAAACAAAACCTCAATTTGCTAAGGTTTTTAACACTAGAAGCTTGTTCTTTTTATCCATTTTTATTATTTCTTCTGTACATTGTTATTCACAACACATCTGGCTGCAGGTTATGGCATTTTGGCTGTGTTTCACCTCTGTTACCTCTCCTAGGGTTTAGGAAACAGTCCCCTCTGGATTGAAATATTAATGATCATAAGTACAACAGCAACCCCTCTGCTTTTCAAGTAATGCAATTCTAAGCTGAAGGGCAGCAGCACCAATTATAACTACGGGAATCCTATATACTCTCCCAGTAGGATACACAGATGCGCACACAGGGACTCAGCTGGGCTCTGATACTTGTAACTCGATGCTTCCTTGTGCTTTAGTGTTTTGAGGCTCTAAAAGAGAAAAATGATTCTAGCAAGGAGATTTGGTTGGTGAGGGAGAACCACTCACAACTGCTGAGCTAGCTGTGTGGGAAATTGCCCTTAGGTACGTGGTAGGGCTTCCTCACCTCTGCTTATAACACTCAGTCTCGGAGATGAGGGAAGTCTGTGTGATTCTCAATTTCTCCTCACTCCTCTGGGCTGTTTTCAGTAATTAGAATAGCATACCAGGGAATGTAGTAGTAGATTTTATTTTTGGCTCAACTGCCACCTGAGAGACAGGCTCTTTGAGCCCCAGGACATTCAGCCCAAGGGTGAAAACAAATGAGCAAAGATTATAAAATGGGTCAAGTCACATGGGATAGAGAGGCTGTTAACAGATATGGATCCACAGACCAAATCTTTTGAGGCTGACTTTTCTGCTAGACTACTCTAACTTCAGGCTGACAGTCCAAAGCCTTAGACTATTAGAGGGCATAATCAGGTTTTGTAAAGGTCCATGGGTTCCCACCAGGAAGAAGGAGAAAGAAAATGTAGAACAGAGCACAGGCAAGGAAAAATGGAAGTATTTACGTAAAAGAAGAGTTAAGCCTAAACAGTAAAACTACAAAAAAGGAGAAAACAAAAATATTTGCCAAGAAACAAAAAGACAAAACAATAGGTGACTAAGTGACTAAATGAGAATTATAGCATTTATTGAATACCTATCCTGTTCCAGGCACCATTCTAAGTGCTGGATATATATTGACCACTGATCCTTGCAACCACCTTATGAGGAAGAGAATATTTTTATCCCCATTTTACAGATGAGGAACTGGAAGTGCACAAAGTTTAAATAACTTTCTCAAGATCAACATTATTTTCTTAACCATTATTCTTTAGCTTCCTCCTAAGAGATGAAAGCGCCTTTCTAGGAAAATATTCAAACAGTTGCCCAGATAAAGATTGGTCCTCAAAATCAGTAGAATTGAGCTATGCAAATGAATAGTATTAATAAAAGCATTTTGGTAAAAGGATGTAACCAAAAAAGGGAACCTCTATACATTCATAGTTTTTAAAGATTGGTTAATTTCCTTACAGGAATTAATGAAATCACTTTCCATTGCCTCCCTAACTTTGAATTCAGCCCTGGGTACAGTGAAATGATGAGTTTTTCTTTCCTTTAAGCCATCAGTTGCTTGAATGTGATTTTTTTACAGATATCCATTAACAACTAGTATTTTAGTCTTCTGAAGAATGTTTTTTCTTTTAATTTTTTAATGTTTTTATTTGTTTTTGAGAGAAAGACAGAGAAATTGGGAGAGGGACAGAGAGAAAGAGAGGGAGTGAAGCAGACTCCAGGCTCTGGGCTGTCAGCACAGAGCCGGTCACAGAGCTTGAACTCCTGAACATAAGTCAGATGCTCAATGGACTGAACCACCCAGGCACCCCTCTCGTGAAGAATGTTAACTAGAAACTTTAAAAGTAATTTTAAAATAAAAGTAATGAAATAATATTAAGATATTTCACATAATTGGGAGTGCTCATGATATATAAAAAAATATGTCAAGCATAAGCCCAATTTTGTTTAAAAGTGTATTTATTGGGGCACCTGGGTGGCTCAGTCGGTTAAGTGTCCAGCTCTTGATTTCAACTCAGGTCAGTATCTCACGGTATATGGCTTTGAGCCCTGTGTCCAGCTCTCTACTGGCAGTGCAGAGCCTGCTTAGGATTCTCTCTCTCCCTATCTCTCTGCCCCTCCCCTGTTCATACTCTGTCTCTCTCAAAATAATAAATAAACATTAAAAAATAAAAATATGTATATATATGTATGTGAACATATTTTAAAAGACTGGAAAGATATAACTTCAGTTATCTCTGAGCATATGAAAGATTTCTGTTTTTCTATTTACTTTTCTGAATTTCCTAGTTTTAAAAAATGACATGTATTACCTGTATATGCAGAAAGAATGTTATTAAAAGTGAAAATAAACACAGTTCCAGCATCATGTTTTAGAAATGGCTTTGGTAGATACTTAATCACGTTATGAATCCTAACCAACCAGCATACACCTATCTCTGCTTTTTATTTGAATTAAATCTTCTGACTTTATAAGCAAGATAGAACATTGACTTCCGAATCTAAAACAGGATTAGTCAAGCCCCAGAAGGTCAAAATGGAACCAATTCTCAATGACACATTGCAAAGAAAACTGTCAGCTCCTGATCTAAACTTTGGGTCCTTGAAATGTTTTGCTGCCTTCTTAGTGTGCAGCACTGTTTAGTTGGAAGAAGAAAAGCAACATGTAAAAGTGGAAGAAACTATATCTCAAGACAAGAATCAGCCTTATTTTATGTAGGTTATATTCAATTATTGGTCTGAATTCATGGATCTCTTTGAGAGTGAGAAGTTGGGTACCTATGCACCTAGGTAAGTGCTAGAATGGACAGTGGAATGGGTATATAGTAGCTGAAGACCAGAAAACTAAACTCATGAAAGTATTACATTTACATATTCATGTTACCATTTTCATTGTTGGTGGAAGAAGGAAGCAAAAGGGACAAAAATGAGACTGTAAGAAGCACTTTCTGAACTAACTAATAACACATGGAAACCATTGGGATATAGTACAAGGGCTGATAAAGGGCAAAGTTTCAGGCATGGTAAAACTACCTCATAGTGATTCTGATTGGAGAGAGGGGTTGCCCTCTTGGAAATCCATCCCTCTTACAGATTGAGACAAACTTCACCAGCAAATCCTTTATCTGCTTATCTGCAGTCCAAGGCCACTCTGCTCTCCTAGTGAGATGCACACAGAAATTCCTCAGGAATGCTGCTTACCCTGCTTTAACTGGCCTCCCCAAACTCAACTCAGAAAGAACTCGGTTAAAAACTGATGGGCCCATTGAAATTAAAAGAGCAAAACAAATGGCCACAAAACAAATGAGTGATGTTTCTTCAGTTATTTAGTGGTAGAAATGCTCATTTCCAGTTAGAACTTGTGCAAGGGACAAGGGAAATATCCATCTCAGTTTCATTGCATGGAACTAAGAGTCTCCATAGCCTTCCTATTGCATCCAGAGCACAGAAATTAGAGATTTAGCACATGCTTTGTGCCTAACTGCTCGCTTCTTGGGCAGGAGTACCAATAACCTTGCCAAACACTTGCTGTGATGGAGATATGTAGTCTTCCCTTGTTCATTGCCTGCTCACCATCCTGATCTCTTTCAGCAAAACGGATTTATGCCAACTGCAAAACTAATTAAAAAAGTAAATATTTTTAACCAGTGTAGCAATAAATTAATTTCATGCCTATTTTAAATGGCCCTGTTAATAAAAATAGAACTCTTCTTGTGCTTGAGAATAACTGTATTGAAAATGTGATTTTTCTGGCTGTCTCCTCGGGATGTGACATTGCTCACAGCTCTTCCCAACTGCTGCCAGAAGCTGTGTCGGTCGTTGGTTGTGGGTGCTTAACAGCCATCTGGAAGGAAAGTTGGCATCACCTAGTTGAAGGCATATCTCAAATTGAGGGATTGTAGCTGCCATCACAGTTAGTAAATACTGTGGCTTCCCTGCTGGATTGAACACCTATTCCAAATTCCTGACTGGAAGAGAAAATCAAGAAGGAGGGATGAGGATAAGTATCCCCTGAATGCTTTGCTGACTGACAATTCATGAAGGCTGGAGTTTCTCTTTTAGTCCAGAACTCAAAGCAGGTGACATGTAGCCCATTTTCATTCGTAATCTCATTAATAGAGCCAGTCAATTGCTGCCCACACTTAGAAAAAACATGCAGGCCACACTCCTTAGAAAGGAGATTTTGAAAGTGTTTGCTGAAAATAAATGAAGGAACAGGAGGCATAGGATTGTTTTGTTTTCTATTTACTTGACACTCCAGTCACCAGTTCTGGGAGGCACGGGTAGTCATTCTACTGAATCTTCTTCTATTATTTGCTGGTCAGGGTCCACTCTGGAAGTGCACTCCAAGAATTACTTTCAACTCTGGACCAGAGGTAACAAGCAATAGAGATTAAATAGGAAACTTTTGTTGAGACTCTTTACAATCTGATTACCTCTGGTTTATAAAATGGTACCTCAAAGCAGATGCGACCTGGTATATTTTTTCTAATGATTATTCTGAGAGACCTGGAGAGTGAAGATGGATAATTCCAACCCACTGTCATCATGGGTGGTTCCCTTTAAAACAACCAAAATGTGCTTTTGCTGTCATTAGACTGTTCATTTCTTCTCTTTTGGGAGTATTTCCCAGGTAAGGGTTTGTATTTTTTTTAATCGAAGAATAATTGACATGTAATATTGTATTAGCTTCAGGTGTATAACATAGTGATTTGATAATTATATACATTGTGAAATGGTCACCACAATGTCTAGTTATTACCTGTTGAAAGAGTTTGTCTTACACCCATCTTTTAACCATGAGATCTTTAAATATGTTTTTTTTTTTAAAGCCAAAATCACCAAGGAGAGTATGAGACAATAGAAAAACTTGAAATGTGGAATCCAGATTGGTTGCTTAAATCTAATTAAGGAGCTCTGGGATTACTCGTATGTTTAGGTGTTCCCATCACATATTTTAAGGAATAAACTGATACCATCTCTTCGTCCACTGTTGCATTTTACCAGAGTTTTAGGAGAAATAACTTCACAGTGGATTTCCATTTCTAAAGCCATAGCCTGGTGGATTGCAGAGTCATAAGTAAATTTAAAAAAAAAAAAACACGTTATTTTGGTTCAGTCTTCTCCCTCAGATTTCACTGTAGGCTAACTCCTCTCTTTGGATTAGGGATGGGGAATTCCTTGTGTGCCTTACATTTTGACATTTCCCTTGAAATTTCTATTGTTTTTGACCACTCCTAAGAAGGTAGCAGATAAGGCCTCTACCGTCAGAATCCAATTGTTATTGCTTCCTTCTTCATCTGCTTTGGTTTTCAAGGGAACACAGCATTGTGTTTTCTGAGTCTCCCATAGACACCAGCAAAGAAGCTTTAATCTCTTTAGTTTGGGGACCCCTTCTCTTCTCCTAAGAAGTGAGGTACTTGTCTATATGGAATCACTGGAAGCTTCTGTATGTGTCTATGCTATGATACTCTCTTTTGTATGATTGTGAATTGTTCCTAAACCTGTTGCTTATCATTAGTTGAATGGAGAGAGACCCATCACTTACTCAGATTATTTCAAGCAAAAGAATATCTAGAGCAAAGATTCACGTGGCCCCAAATTTCAGTGGGAACATTGTGAGAAATCTGACTTCCCTGTTGAATAGTTGGTGACTTCTCTCCCACATCAACACTTCTGATGGAAACTTTGACTTTCTCTTACCTCCATTACACCTTTTCTACTGACTGGTTTTCTTAACTGATTGTCTCTGGTCCCTCAGACTTCCAGCTTGTGCCATGTCTTATGGTTCCAACTCTAATATGATTTCAGTTCTCCCAAATAACTGTTAAAAGTATTTGAGTGGGGGGGCGCCTGGGTGGCTTAGTCAGTTAAGTCTCAGTTAAGCTGAGACTTGGGTTCAGGTCACAATCTCACAGTTTGTGAGTTCAAGTCCTGCACTGAGGTCCTCAGTGACAGTGTAGAGCCTTCTTGGGATTATCTCTCTCTCTCCCTCTCTCTCTCTCTCTCTCTTTTTCTGCCTCTCCTCCACTCTCTCTCAAAATAAATAAATACACTTAAAAAAGTGTTTTAAAAAAGTTTTTTGGGTTTTCCAGAAGCTATTTCTTGAGAAGCCCTCTTCCATTTTTATCTTAAATAACAGGTTCTTTCATAGGTTGATTCCTAAGCTTAAATTACTTGCCTTTGGTTTATGTTCCACTTTTGGTCAGATCATCTCTGGCAGGGGTCTTAGAGTAAATACTGGGCCTGGGGATTGTGAGAGGATGTTTCCTCATGGAGGAGGCTGTGTGCAGATTCTGCAAAGTCTGACACCTAGTTACCTGAGAAGCCATTTTTGTATTGAAAATATTTCTACAGAACCATTGTGAGTGAGACATGCATTGAAAGATAAAGAAGGGAAAAACTTTATTATCTTCTAAACTCAGACATTTTTATTTGTTATGTTTTGCATGCCTCTTAAAGGAAAAATGTGAAATTATGAAACAACATATTGAAATATTGTGACTTATACCAGATCTTTTAAAACTCTGTTGTTCTCTTCTTATTCAATACCAGTAGGTTGAAGCCTGTACATTTTTCTGAGATGACCATAAGTGGTACTGTCTGTTACTTTTCTGGTAGTGAGGCTGTGTGGATGGTGTTCACCATAATAGATCTAAGTATAGTTTAGTTCCAGGAGAACGTATGCTCTTAGGGTGTTGCTCAGGGCATGATTTCACTGGACTAATTTCAATTGTGTACTTTTTTTGTGTATAGAACTTGACAAGAGTTATAGACAGTTTGAGCTGGGAGTGACCTAACATCATCTAATTCAGTCTTTCATGTTTATATGAAAGGATTTGTCCAAAAACAGATAATTAGTGTGGGTGCAGAAATTAGGAGCTATGTCTGTTGGATTTCAGGGCAAGGCTTTTCCTAATGTCCCATGCTATTTCTAAGGATGGATAAACCACATGGCTTTAAAATTATACTCATCAAGAAGTCTTTTAAATACAGGTGAATAGAATAGAGCAAGGTATGTAGATACTAACTAGAAATATCCTGAGGATGGTAGAGACCTCTAACACCTATATCTGGCTCTGAACCAAGATGCTGAGCTTTAATTTCCTCAAATGCTTTCAACATTTAAATTTTTCCTTCTATGTTTCTTTTGGGGGCCTATTTCCTTTGCCAATGAATAGGCAAATAGGAACTAATAATGTACTTTCATTAGCTACATTCTTCTCCCTGATGTTATCTGATACTCTGTTCAAATGTTTTAGATGATAAGTTTTTACACAATTCCCAGCATAGCAGTTTATCATGTAGACCCATAAAGAAAAATGCTGTATTTGTAGAGTAGGCTATGCTAATGTAATGGGGGAAATAGTTAAGTTACTCTCCACAGTATTATAACCACTTAACTATGATTCTATTTTTGATAGGTCTCCAAACTTTGTTCTTTTGGTCAGACAGCAGGTCATCAAATACCTCATCCCGAGGCCTAAAAAAGTTCACTTCCTTAGCAAACTCCTAGTTTTAATAAGGTAAATGTTCATTGGATAGGTGCCAGAATGTTCTGTGAAGAACCACGTGGTTCTTCAACCCTGGTGGTACTTGAGGTCTACGTCAAATATAGTTTAATGGAGGGCTTTTTTGTTTGTTTTGATATGGATAATAAGTTCTAAGAATAGAGAACTTTACCTCCAAGCCAATGCAAATTGTGATGTTTAATACTTTTGTGTTTACACCCTGACCCATTTACTGAGCAACCCAACAGGGGGTTGATAATCAATAGGACTTCCAATTTAAAAATGCAAAAGAAATGATAGAATTAGAAAAATACCATTTTAAAAGCTCTTAAAATATTGGTTCTTAAAAATGGATGCCAATGGCTTATAAAACTATTTTAATAAATTTATGGGAACATAGAATAATTAATGGATTAGGCTGACAATTCTTGAACCCACTGATGAATGTTAATGTCACAAAATTTGGGACTGCCAGATATTATGTGCTTCCTATTGGTGCCATAGAACATATGTAGGACACCCCCATGAGGATTTTTGCCAAAAATAGTTCTACCTGAATTTAATTAAGCCCCAAGACATAGCAACTAGTTCTTCAACAAATAAACAGCATAAGAAAAAAAATGTGAGGGAGAACCAAGTGTAAGGAGTAGACATTGTTAGGATCCTAATTCAAATACCTCACTGTAAGAAGACATTTTTTTGAGATCAAAGAAAATTGTGTATAGATTGGGTATTAGATTATACAAGGGATATTAATTTTGTTAAGTGTGATAATTTTCTTGTGGCTATTTTAAGATATCTGTTAGATACATACTGGTGGATTTACATGTGAAATGATATAATATTTGGAACTTATTTCATAACAGTGATAAACAGAGGATGGGAAAGTAGATGAAATGAAGAATGGCATACTGCTGATAATTTTTGAAGCTGGCTGATGGATCCATGAAAGATTATTATGCTCTTATCTCTGTTTTTGTGTATGTTTCAAGTTTTTGAAAATAAAAATAATTACAAGAGAGCCAACAAAGCGAGCTATGTCTTTGTTCCAGAATATGTGAGATTTTTAAAACCAGAACTCAGGTTTGACTTGGTAAGAAAAATAGATATTCTGGGGCACCTGGGTGGCTCAGTTGGTTAAGCATCTGACTCTTGATTTCAGCTCAGGTCATGATCTCATGTTTTGTGGGATCAAGCCCCACATTACGCTCCTTGCTCTCACTGTGGAGGCTGCTTGGGATTCTCTCCCTGTCTCTCTGCCCGCTTCCTGCTTGCGCTCTCTCTCTTTCTCTCAAAATAAATAAATAAGCTTTAAAAAAAAGAAAAATAGGGGTGCCTGGGTGGCTTAGTCGGTTAAGCTTCCAACTTGGGCTCAGGTCATGATCTCACAGTTCGTGGGTTCGAGCCCCGCATTGGGTTCTGTGCTGGCGGCTCAGAGCCTGGAGCCTGTTTCAGATTCTGTGTCTCCCTTTCTCTCTGCCCCTTCCCCACTCATGTTCTGTCTCTCTCTGTCTCAAAAATAAATAAACTATAAAAAATTAAAAAAAAAATACTCTTCAAATTCTCAACTCTGAAGGCTGAAGACTTGTCTCTTAGGATAGGCTTACTTTAGGTACTACTTTGTTGTATTACTGCTTGTGTGTCCATGGGCATAGAGTTAGCATCTGTATTATGAAAATAGTAGTATCTGCAGTAAATTGTTGTAACGAGGTTTAAACATGAGAATGTATGTGAACACCTGATATGGTGCCCAGCATTCATTCATTCCTCAGTAAATAAGGCTGTTGGCATCTTTGCTTCATTTAACAAAGACCAATTAAGTGTCAGGTATATGCCAGACCTGTGCTAGATCTAGGGAGTTTTTATGAAAAAAGAAAAAAAAAAGAAAAAAGATGTAAATCTGCCTATGAACAATTCTTAATTTATTGGAAAAGTTGAATCACAGGAGACTGGTGTTTTGTAGGTGTAAAAGAGTGTAAAATATCAGCAACTTCATATGGTTCAACCTGATAACTGAAGTGAGATATAATCACAGAGGTAGCGAAGTGCAGTGGTCAAGATAACAGACTCTTGTATCAGACTGGGCTTGAAACTTGGCTCTGCATGAATTGTGTGAAACTGAATAAAGTTACCTTTAGTGGCTTTGTTCATGGCCTGTAAAATATACTTGCCTTACTGGATTGTTTTGAGGACAGCGCATAAAATACAGTCAATAGTACTTAGTACAGAAAAAATCCTGTCTATTGTCATCAGTGCATGTCCAAAGTGATGTGTGAAGACACCCACTTATGAGAGGTGCATGTAATTACTTATAATTTTTTGATGTTTATTTATTTTTGAGAAAGAGAGAGACAGAATGAGAGAAGGGGAGGGGGAGAGAGAGGGGGGCACAGAATCCGAAGCAGGCTCCAGGCTCTGAGCTGTCAGCACAGAGCCTGACATAGGTCTCAAATCCACAAACTGGGAGACCATGACCTGAGCTCAAGGTTAACTGACACACCAAGGTGCTCCTTGGTGCGTGTAATTATATCAGGTGCCAGGGGTTGGTGCTGAGGGCATGATGGTTTCACAGAGAAAGTGTGACATTTGAACTTCACCAGGAAGAAGGAGCCACTCAGGCAAAGATAACTACAGACATTTTAGGCAAAGGGCCTGGAAACAGGAAAGGAGAGTTTCAGAAACAGAAAGGAGTGGTGTGGGGATTAGAGTTTAGAGCATGAGTCTGGAGGATGGAGAGGGGCTACACAGGAAGTTATGATTGGTAGCCTGGGTGGTCTGTGTCTTGGTAATTCAGTAGCAGAAGGGGTCATAGGGAAATTTTACCCAGAATAGTGACAGTAATGTGGTGATTGTTGGAATGGAAGGAAGACTTGCTGGCAGTCTATAAAAATAACCTAGAGCTTTGCTATTCAAAGTGTGCTTCTTGGACCAGCAGTATCTGTATTCCATGGTTCTGTTGGAAATGGGAATTCTTGGGCACCATCCTCAGACCCTGAATTTTAACAAAATGTGCAGGTGATTCATGAGCACACTGAAATTTGAGAAACCGTGGTCTAGAGACAGCCCAGGGGAGCCTGGGCTAAGACAGAGACAGTAGGGATGTCAAGCAGAGAATATGGACCACTAACACATGTATTTAAGAAGTGAAACTAAAAAGATTTGACTGATAAGGTATGGGAGTCGAAGAGGGAGTAGTTGAAGAGGATGCACTGAGAATAAATCTGTGTTTCCTTATTAAGATTTCTGGATGGATGACTGGGAATGCAGAGAAAGGGGAAGTGTTGGGGAACAAAGGTGAGAAAAATAATTCATTTTATGGCATGGTGATTTTAAGCAGCCTATGGGACATAGAAGACCCATAAAAATGGATTGAGGAAAATGAAAGTATATTATTAAGAAGAAAATCTGAAGAAAGTAGTTATCCTAACATCAAGTAAGAAACCAATGATGACAAATGCTAGACATATCCTCTCAACTGTTCTTCTATAAAAGAAGAAGGGCACATTAGAATAGGTTCTCTAGTGTGCATTAAGTACTCTGAAAAAAAATTTTGAGCTTGTAAAGTCAAACATTCCTGGCTCCTCTGTTAAGTATAAATGTGTAAAAATAAAACTGTAAGACACAACAGAGCTTGATAATTTGTACAGAATTCTACCATATAGACTTGGCAAGAATTGAGGCTCTGGAATTTGGAGAGGTTAGGGACTCCTGGTGATTTCTTGGCATCAGTATTAGTGGATTTTCTTTCTTAAACTTGGTTTAGAAGGATGTGGAGAATTCAGATATCTCAGTTCGCTATATGCTGAGTTTAAATGAAATGCTACCCAGGGGTAGGTTTGAGAGGTTATTTAGCCAGATTGTAGAATCTCTAAATATGCAATCACTCTCCCACCCAGAGTTGCCAGATTTAGCAAATAAAAATACAGGATTCCTAGCTAAATTTGAATCTCAGATAAACACAAACAGTTTTTTAGTATAAAAATATTAGACCAAATATTGCATGGAAGATACATATGCATGTACTTTAAAAGGAATCATAGTTTATCAAAATTAAAATATAAATAGTTATCGTGTATTTTATCTGACAACTCTCAGATGTCCTAGTTATGACAAAGAATGTGTATACACACATACATATGTGTATATGTAGATAGACTTATGTCTATATAGCAAATATAGCAAATTTTAATGTTCAAAGGCTAAGCTGAGAATTTTTCAAGATGTGGAAATTTATAACATTAATTCATACAAGCATCCATGTATCTAGTTTGGAGGGAAAAAGCAGAACAGGCTTGTTGGAAACACTCTGCCATGATTTTTCTTCCTGTGTTTATGATAAAATCACTAGCTTTTTTTTTTTTTATCCCCTATATACATCTTAGCACCTTGTTCCATAATGTTAATACAGCATTTAGTGGGAACAGTCTATAATTAAGGCTTAAGTTTTCAAACAAACTGCAGATGTAGAGCTGTGAGGGTGGGCTTGATGCTTGATTTGTAGAGGAGACTCTGATGTTAATCAGATGTGCTTCTACTTACCAAGACGATGTTGAAAATAAAGCTGTATTACAGGTATATGTGTATATATATGTATACACATATATATATGTGTGTATATATATATATATATATACACTTTATATACATATATAAACCTCTTCAGTTGTATCTGTTTTTTTGAAATTTTAAGACCTGGCTTTATGTTATGTCTTTTTTCTCAATTAAAAATTCAACAAGTATGTCAGAAAGAAAATGTGATTAAGAACTAGTTGGCAGTGCAATGTATTATGAAACAACAGAGAAATAAGGAATTACTTCCATCAAGGGTCATTTGAGAAGGTTTCACAGAGGTAATGGCATATAAGCATCTTAAAATATAGGATTTTTAAAAAAAATCTAGCCTTTTAAAAAATAAATATAAAGGAAATATATTCACAAGTTTTGCAAACCCTATGAAAGCAGCAGAAAACAATTACCCCAAATCTCAAGAATTAGAAATACCAATATTATTTTTATATATTTCCTTTAAGTCTTTTCTGACATTTGTTGCATAAAATTGCATATGTACATGCAATTTCTATCCTGATATTTCACTTAACATATCTTAAATATTTCTCTTATCATTAAAAACTCCCTGTTAACATTGTTTAAACAGCTAACCAATAAGCCATTATATTAATAAGAATTTGTTTTAATTTTAATTTTATTTATTTTTATTTTTTGTGGGGGGAGGGACAGAGGGAGAGGGAGAGAGAAAATCTTAAGCAGACCCCACACCCAGTGTAGAGGCCTATGCGGGGCTCAATCATACAACCATAAGAGCATGACCTGAGCCAAAATCAACAGTAGGAAGCAGAACTACTGAGCCATCCAGGTGCTCTGAGTAATAATTTTTTAATATAATCCCCAAACTTTGGATTTTTAGGTACTTTCCATAGTCTTATTTTTTGTTAATAAAAATAAAATACACTGTATAAAATACAGTGTTGGTCATTTAAAAAATCTATAGCTCTGGTTATTTCTAAGACTTAAAAGTAGAATTATTGGGTTAAGGGTCTAAAATAACATTAATGGTCTTGACACATATCCTACCAAACAGCCTTCTGAATAGATTGTCCCAGTTTAGACTCAAAGAGTCAACAGAAAGGATAAAAGGGAGCACTGGAGGACAGAGGTAGAAAGTGTAGTATGTAGTCAGCAGCAAGGAATAGTCCGGTTTGTTTGGAGCATAAGGCATGAGTGATGGATGGTGAAATGAGGCTAAAAATGTCATTTAAAACCAGATTATGGAAGATCTGAAATGCCCACATATGGCAGTGAGCCTTCCTTCTGCAGGCAGTTGTGAGCCACAGAAGTCTTCTGAGTAGGAGAATGCCATGACTTTAGAACTTTCTTCCAGTTAATTATAGGCTATTAAATGTCTCTGAACTTTTGGATCATGCCCAAATAATATTTGAGGTCATCAGCTATCAAAATTTGAATGTCTGGAAATAAACTATGCCATTGGCTCATCATGTTTAAAGATATCATTGACATTTACCTTATTGAACATAAATTGATTTTTACACACTTCTGTCAGTGACTGCATAAAGCACCTGGAAAGTAGAAAGTGCTAGGTCAACTCTATGTCATGGAAACCTTTTAATGTGTACTCCAGTGGTATATAGAATTGTGAGTGTTATAAAGATTTATTGAGGATTTAAGATGTTTCTAGGACCTTCTTGTTTAATGATGTGCCCTGTAACCATTCCTGGCTCAGAGCAGGACTGGCAGAGTAAAAATTCTGGGGAAAAAAAAAAAAAGTTGATTCTGGTACATAGTGTCTTTTCAAAATCAGGTGCAGTGAACTTTTTTCCTAAGTGTATTTGTTTCTCTATGCACTAAATATTTATATGAAATGTTAAGGAATTAAGTTACTCAAATATCCAGATTTATTTTACATTTTGTAGGGATAACTAGGTGATTTTATTTTTTCCCATCACACAGATACTTTCATGGATCAAGTATTGACTTAGAATAATGTTGCTCAGTCTGGTCAATGGAGATTGTTTCTTTCTGAAGGAAGAATATGGAATCTCTTGACTTTTTTTTATATGTGTGCATGCCTGCAAAAAAGAAGATGAGACACTGTCTAACTCTGGCAATCACGTGATTTTTCCATGGGTTGTTTTCTTGGTGTCTTGTGTCATATACACTGGGGCTGGGAGAATGCAAGCTTCTAAATTTGGAATCTATTTAAACACTGAAGGTTCTGAGTATCAAATTCAACTTGATCTTTTCAGCCTTTGGATTCTGTCTCCTGCTGTCATAACATCACTTCTCGATTCAAAGGGGGAAAAAAAGAGATTCATAGCACCTCAAAGAGAGCTTCTTGGGCATGGCCGTGCATCAAGTGTAAATGAATCAGAAAACCGAGCATTAACTTTTACTTGAAATAGATAAGACTTTAAAAAATAGGGATAAAATTGCATTGATGGTTTGAAATAGCTATTCAAGTATTTTATGGCACCTACCACCAGACATGCTTGGTTAAGAGCGTGAGGCACTCCTTCCATGTTACAGCAGTCGCTGGAGACATTTTGTTAAGTCTAAAATGTAAATAGCATCTCCCTTTTATTCTATTCTTGACTCTGACATTAATGCTATATCATTTAAGTGACTAAAAGAGTATTTTTGACCAGGTTTTCTAATTTTGTCATAAAATTTTGCCCAGAATGAATTTTTGCTTAAAAGGCCAGCCATTTAATACATTTTTCTTTTGGCCAATTTAAAGCAAATACATCAGGTCAGTTCTTTTTATGACACAAAAGGGAAAAATGATAAGTTTTCTTACTTCAGACTTTTTTATTTTTAAATTTCTACAGCTGAAATGTCTCTTCTTTCCTTTAAGTACAAGCTGACAGGTCATTAATCCTTAATGTGGATTTATACCTCTGGGTATTTTGGGGAGGAAAACTCATTAAAATTCTTTTGTTTTATATGTAACTGTCCTAATAGAAATTTGGAGTTCATGTTTAGAATTTGTTAAAATGGATAGAAAGCATAGAAATCCTTTTTAAAAGAATGAAAGTACAAGAAGTTACTTCTGCCTATAGTCAATGGTGTCACTATTCCTGAATGTCTGCTGCCAACTTTTTATAGAAAGAACATAAATTCTGGGCATCCATACTTTCAATATGAATATGAATTTCATTTCATTGCGTTTTCCGGGTTGGTCTTATATATTTAATATAATTTTCTCTAGTACTTTTCTATATTTCTGAAAAGCATTGGATATTTTTGTCTTTCATTCTACCCCAAGTTGAGGCATTAGGGAGTCATCCAGCTTTTATTTTTAAGGAAGTTGGCTTTTATTTGGTGAAGTTAAGCTAGCAATGGTGTATATGTAGATAGTGGAAAATGTTTTATTGATACTGGTGAATCTATTCTGCATTATGTTGCCACATCGTATTTTCTCCTTCCTCTTAAGTCTCCCCTTCCCTCTTTCCCCTACTAAGCATTTGAAGGCCTTCTAAATGAGAAATAACTGCCATCAGCAAACTTATATTTTAAAACTTGTAAAAACTGCCAACTAAATTGGGGGTTGGAATGCCTCCTTTCCTGATTGTCCAGAATAGCTTCTATCTGTTCTTATCCTTGACATTGATATTGACAGAACTCATCAAGAAAGACTATACTTCTGCTTTTACTTTATTTTTCTTAAATAAGTGTACCAACTTCTTACATAATGTAAGCTACGTTCCTTGTATGTATTGGAAATCTTTATTTCTTCAAGCCATGTGTACACAGTGAACATTAGCTCTGTATTGGGCCCAGTGTTGGACCCTGGAAGCATAATAATGAACACAGTAGTTACTGTCTATGCCCATGGGGTGGGGGTAGGAATAATGAGGGAAATGAGAGATCAACCCTACTCAATTTGTCCCATGAAGAATGAAAGTTACAGTTGTGGTAAGAGCTACCAAGGAGATATATAGTGCTATAAAGTGGATAATAAGAAGAACTAATTTCCACTGAGGTCTTTCAACTGAGGGAAACCTTCCTAGAAGAAGTGACTTATGGGGTGCCTGGGTGGCTCAGTCAGTTAAGTGTCTGACTCTTAGTTTCGGCTCAGGTTATGATCTCTCATGGTTTGTGAGTTAGAGCACCGCTTTGGGCTCCATACTGACAGCTTGGAGCTTGCTCGGGATTCTCTCTCTCTCTTTTTCTCTCTCTCTCAAAGTAAATAAATAAACTTAAAAAAGAAATGACTTGTAAGATAGGATATGATAACAGACATTCTAGACAAGGTAGACTACAGAATAAAGTGTTCAGAGTGCATACTCGAGAACTGAAAGAGTCTGGGACACAGAGCATGAAGAGGGAATCTTGTCAGGTGAAGCAGAGAGTTATATCTGGACCAGGTCATACATGACTCCATAGGATATGTTAATGATTTTTATCTGCAGTGCATATTCAAGAGTAAAAAGCCATAGAAGACTTTTGAGAAGGAGAGAGACATGATAGATCTTTGTTTTTAACGAGATCAGTTAGGTTGTAAAGGCGAGTGCAGATTAGAGTTATGGTGATTTGTGCGTTGAAACTTGTGTGTATCATGTTAATGACCTAGGGCGGTGGTAATAAAGTATAGTGTGGGTTTAGGAGACATTGATGGATTTGGTAAGGGAGGTAAGAGAGAGGGAAGTGTTCAGGATAACTACCAGGTGTCTGACACGCTCTCTATATGCATGGAGGTTGGTCTATATTGAGATACTATCTTACTCTTGGGTTCATTAGATCATGAACCCCTATAGGATCAGAGCTCTTTCTAGAGTGAACTAATAAGCTTGAATATTAGAGTAGTCAATTCTGGTCTGCCAGGTTCCCTTCTTACTCTGAATGGCCTTTACTGTTTCATGATCATAATTTACAAATATTTACTCATCTATTTAAAAATTCTTTCAAAAAACAGTGTCAAAGAAAATGCAAATAATGTTATTCTTAGAACTTTGAAATGATAATTATAGTAATGCTTGTATTAACCAAGAATTCTAAAAGCTCAAATCCCCCCTGTATTGTTTAATGCATTTGCATAACATTCATGAGGGTAGCTGAATTATGAATTTCCGTAACAAGAATAATGAAAAAAATCAACTTTTGCAGTTTCTAAGCCTCTTATCAATTTTTTTAATGTAAAAGAAAAGTCAATTTTATCTATACATTTAGTTCTCGGCTCTGCTGGAGGATTAAAAGGAAGTAAGACTAGGTTCAGAAGCTTGAGAATTATGCCAGGGGTACATGTCCTCTTCCACCATCACTAACCCTCTTTTGCACCTCTTCCCCAAATCAATAGCAACAGTCTTTGCTGTGGTATTTGGGGAGAATGTGTGTGTAGCCTCATTAATTGCTTCAGTATTTCTTCTGACTTTTCCATTACTAGCATCAGAACTTAAGTGACATCCATTCCTTGACCCAACCTTGCATTAACTCATTTGTGATTCCATCCATAGATCCTATTAAACTTTGATTTTAGAGCACATACTGGGCATGAAGCACTGTGCTGGTGACTTTGGACAGAACTGATGACTCCCAATATTCCTTGTCTTTTGGTATCATGCCCTGTGTAGTGTCATGCCACAGAAAACCAGGGCCTATCTCTTTGTCAGACCAAGTATGACAGAGATGAGGATGTGCAATTTCCAACTCGTAGTTTTAAAGGACATTGAATCTTTCATTCCCCCACCCTCCAGATGCCTTGCACTGAGGGGAACTAGTTGCCATGTTCTAGGGACCTTAAGCAGTCTTGTGGAGAGGCCCATGTGGGAGAGACTGAGTTATTTGTTCAGTATCAACCTGTTAGTCATCTGAATAGTTACCTTAACACCTTAGCACAACCTCATGAGAGACCCTGAGCTAGAAACACACAGCCAAATCACTCCCAAATTCTTTCCTCACAAAAACTGTGAAAGATAATAAATATTTCTTGTCTTAAGCCACTAAGTTTTGGGGTAATTTGTTATATTGCAAAATACTCTGATACTGGTCGCTACCATCATATCATACTCCCTTGTATAGCAGAGGATGATAGTACTCACTGAGAAGTGTTTACTTCTTAGCCATAATAATAATAAATAAAAGCTCAACCATAGGTTCAGCACATAGAGATTTAGTTACAATTTGAGATTTTTGGAATTCAAAACATACATAAATAATAGTAGTGACTTGGGTTTTTATAGCAATTTGCAATTCACTTTTGCAGTTTATGAAGTGCTTTCACATAATGTATATAAATAACTGTAGCTCTCTGAAAGTAATGAGGATTTCAGAAGAGGACTAGTTATTACATCTGTACTGAGCACGTACTATATGCCAGCCTGTGAGCTAGTTACTGGGGTCATACCAGAGTTCAAGGCAGACAGAGTTTCTCTGTTTTCACTGAAGAGGGCAAAAATGCTTAAATGATTATAAGAGTTGTGCTTGCTGCCAAGGTTTAAGTATAATTTGCTATGAAAACATTAAAAAAAAGAGGGAAGCCAACATAGTAAGGGTAAGTAAGGGAGAGCTTTTATGAAAATGCCATCATTTATTTGAGTCTTAGAAGATAAAGGGAGTTATCCAAGGGAAAAATATGGTAGATGAAGGTGAGGCTAAATATTTTAGGTATCTTAAGTCCTGAGTCAGAATACTGTGCTCTGTTGGAAAAACTGAAAGTAGTCATGTATGGATGGAGTAGGACAAGGGAAAGGACAGATGGTGGTAGGTGATGCAAAAGGACTAGACAGGACCAGCTATTCATTACCTTAGACCCTGTAGTACCACGTGCCTATAGAGTTAAGGGGAGTCACTTGAAATGAAGTGTAAGGTTTTATGTAACTGAACTAGAACTTGGGTTTTCTTTCTACCTTTTTGTATCTTCTTTTATAGCATTTACTATTTCTTTATTACAATTTCCTTAACAGATAAACTGCAGGTAACCAAATAGCTAATTTATTTTTTTAATATTTATTTATTTTTGAGAAAAAGAGCATGCACGCAAGGGAGGGGCAGCAAGAAAGGGAGAGACAGAATTCCAAGTGGGCTCCATGCTGTCAGTGCAGAGCCCAATGCGGGGTTCAAACCCACAAACCATGAAATCATGACCTGAGCCGAAATCGAGTTGGATCCCGAAACAACTGAGCCACCCTGGTGCCCCCCCCCCCCCCACCAAATACCTACTTTAAAAGGGAGGAAGGAAACAAGACTCAGTGCAGGCAAGGAGAGACTTACCTAAAACTATAACTCATCTGTAGTAGAGCTGGGGACTTGGATGTTGGCTTGATGCTTATGGATTTCAAGTTTTATGACTCAAGATCTGGTATGTAATTCATTTTATCCACTTGGTTTCATCTGATTCACATGATTGTTCCACCTGACTGTGAGATGCATCTTTAGTATTTGTTGCAGAGGATAGATCACTGGGTGGCTATCAGAAAATCTGAAGGCTTGTCTGGTTACAGCTGCCCTGTCAACCCCCTTAGGTTTTCTAGGGGCCACCTAGGATGGAATTGGTTATTTATCAGCTTCGAATGCCCCTACTTCACTACCTACAGGGAGTGGTAACGGAGTCTTTATATAAAACATAATTTATGTATTTGTCATCAGGAGCAGTGAGCAGAGACCGTTGTAAAGAGTCTATGCTATACTACAACTCCTTTGGCCAAGAACTGAAAAGTGTAAAATGGATAGTGCCTGTTAGTTAAGGAGTACAAATTAGGCTGAGTGCTTGTACCCTGCTTCACTGAGGAGGTGGGGCATAGGATAAGGATTGGGCTTTTGACATTCCACATAAAAGAACAGAAGGAAAGTGCATAAGGGTGCCAGGACACTGCTAGAGAATGGATGTGGATGAAATATGGAACTGACTGAATATGAAATTTAGAGGAGAGAGTCACAGGCTGCTGTTATTAAGAGCTTATATTTTCACTCTCTATGATATCTTGAAAGATGGAAGGGACAGAGAAGGAGAGAAAACAGGGTTTTACCTGGGGTCTTGTATTTAACTGACCTGCACGTTTATTCGTGGCAGATACAGATTAGGAGACCAAGGATTCTTGAATTATTAACCACAGATTCCTTCTCTAGGCAAGGAGAAGCTATTACTTTGCTTGGAGATTAGGGGACTGAGAGAGGAAAGGGGCCGATCATCGGAAAATTGCAAAGCTGCTGAAGAGGCAGCGGCTGAACATATTTTCCTTTTATTTTTGAATGTTGAGATGTCTGAAGAAAAAGATATCAGTCATAGAACTGACTGGCAATGATCCAGCCAAACCTCTGGATAGCTTAGAATTCTGGTGATTGGCATTTGAGTGAAGTTCCCTGACATACAAGCTAAATCTGCTCTATTCATGCAGACTGACTTGTGCTGGCCATTTTTTCCCCTCTCCTGTGGGGAGGGAGAAAAGTACCCGTACATGATGGTGGGCCCTGTTTGACTTCTCAAGAAATTAAATTCCTTCTGGACCATTTAGGGCACCTTCTTCCTTCATGCTTCAGCCCTTCTATCAGTGAAGTATTTTGTATTTGGGTTCTTAGCATATGGAATTATTCTTATTTTCTTAACATTTATCTTTATATTTGAAGGTTGTTTTTTGTTTGTTTAATTGTTTCACCTAACCATCAATATCCAGTGGTCTGGGGTTTCTGAATATATATTTACCCCTGAGAAATGCCAAACCCCTGAACAGGAAAAGTACTTGAGCTCAAGAACCAAATGAAAATTCATTACATTTCCCTTCCACCTGTGCAATCATAGAAATTGCTGGTCTAAAATTCCGGAATGCTCCAGATTTATTGAAGTTTTCTCTACAAAGGGGTTAGAATGGAAGAAGAGAAGAAAAAATATTTTACATTTTTCTTGTCTCACATCCTTTATTTCTATCTAATAAGTAGATATTTACTAAAGGCATGTATGTATCAAACATTGGGGGAGAACAAACAACATGTCAAAGTCCTCCAAGAGCCTAGAATGTAGAGGGAAGCATGCATAGGAAACATACCACTACAGCACAGTGTGTTATGAGCCATAGTAGGAAATTGTCAGGAGTTGGAGAACAAAGCAGTGACACTTAATTTACTTGGGAGGAAGGTGAGAGGGGGCCAAGAAGATTCCACATAGAAATGACTTTTAAATTAAATAATGGTGAGTCAGGTGAAATGGAGCTAGACAGAGTATTCTAAGCAGAAAGAGCAGCAGATTGAAAGGTCCAGAACAGAGATGTTGGGATTGTGATGCATTTAAGGCTTTGGGAGAGGTTCATGTGAATGGGGTGAAGTTTGGTGGTCACCGTGTCAGGAGAGAGTATCACTAAGAGTGGGGTTAGAGATGGTGAGAAATGGCACTGGAGATATAAGCAGGGCTAGTCCATGAAGAATGTGAAAGTCATATTTAGGAATCTGTTCAAGAGGACACCTGGATAGACTTCTACAGGGTCTACCAGTACCCAGATTCATTATGACTTTAGAGAGGGGTACAGAGACCTGGCATTTAGACAGCACCTATTATATTGCCAAGTACTGTGTAGTGGTATCAGCATCTGAGTTTGAATCCTGGCCCTCCTATTTACTAGCCATGTGGCTTTGCTTTGGTCAGTGCCCAATAGATTGTAAGTATTCAAAACATATTTGAAATCATTATTGTTATTATTATCCCCATTTTATAGTTGAAGAGGCTGGGCCGTAAAAGATTTCAGTTGTGCAGAGCCCAGGACTTAGTGATGGAATCGGGGTTTGCATTACTCTGGTGAAGGATGTTGTACTTCTGTTTTCTAGAAGAGGGAATAAACATTGAATGTGGGAGAAGGAGAGTAAATTCCAGAGAGATCCAGAGCAACAAGTACAGTAACATTGGTTCACAGACATTTGCCAGTACAATCTAATGTTTCTCTCTGTTTTTTTTTTTTTTTAAATGACTTAAGGCTACATTCTACAGCACAAGAAATGTTACCATTTTTTTATTCTTACTGCCTTTCTGTATTAGAAATATCAGTAGTATTCAAAGTCTGAAGAATAGGTCTACACAATGTTTTTATATATCCATTTTTGTTGGGAAATAATAATTTATGGGGCTCTCCTAAAAACATTCTATTTCTGCAACAAATGGTAACATGAGATACTTCATCTGGATTGCTTATACTTCTACAAGCCTCTTTCTTATGTGTTGTTTGTTTTCAAGTATTTTTAATTAAAAAATTATTTATTTTTATTTTGAAAGAGAGAGAAAGAGTGAGAGAGAGGGAGGTGCAAGTGAAGAAGAGCCAGGAGAGAGCAGGAGAGAATCTTAAGCAGGCTCCATGCTCAGTGCAGAGCCCAGTGTGGGACTTGATCTCACGACTGTGAAATCATGACCTGAGATCAAATTAGGAGTCACACACTTGGGATGCCTGGATAGCTCAGTTGGTTGAACATCCAATTCTTGATTTTGGCTCAGGTCATAATTTCATGGTTTGTGGGATCCAGCCCCTGAGTTGGGCTCCATGCTTACAATGTGGAGCATGGGATTCTCTCTCTGCTCCTCCCCTTCTCTCTCTCTTCTCTGTCTCTTCTCTGTCTCTCTCTGTCTCTGTCTCTCTGTCAAAATAAATAAATATATTGGGAAAAAAAAGAAAAAAAGTCAGATGCTTAACTGACTGAGCCACCCGAACACCCCTCTTATGTGTTTTTATAAAGAGATGCATGCCATTTCTGTTTTATTGGTACCTTTCTATAAGAAATCCAAACTGTGGACAGGGGGCCCATCCCTACCTGTGATGTCCAGACGAAGCATGTTTGCTCTGCCTGGTGGTGTGGGGTTTTGTGTTATCTGCTACAAGCAGTCCTTCATTAGGGATCTTTAACTGAGGCTTTCATATAATTAACTCAGTTCTTTCAGTAAAACTTAAGATGCTTTCCATGGGTAAATGAAAACAAGGGTTATTGATGACACAGGTTTCAGAGAGAGTCTTAAGAACTGGGAGATTATGCTCCAGTCTTGCCACTGTTACATGAAAGTGTTTCATATGTAAGAAGCTTTAAACCTTAAGTCAGTTTTATGAATCTGTTTTCATTTTTACCTTCAGTCTGGCAATGGAATACACTTTGGCTGGACTGTTTTATTTCCAGAAGCTCCTTTTGTATTTTAAAAATAAAAGGATAAGTATGCTTCACATATGTTGGAGCATTTGCAATTAGTCGGTGTTTCTCTCTTAAGTGATTGGGCCTGGAAGGCAAACTGCCAGCCTTGGCAATCTTTTCAGATTCTTATTCATGCCAATTTGCAATTTGTGACAGTGCCATGTTTTTATCAGGAGACTTTTAGTGAGCTTTAGAAATGACTACTTCTTGACCTGACTGGGTAGATGCTTGGCTGGAGCCATAAAACTGATTCTTTTTCAAATATTTTTCCAAGGAGATGTTTGAGATAACAATTCAGGAATCTCAGTGTAGGAGAGACATTATTTCATTACTGGTTATCATGGAGGGATTTGGATAACATTTGGCTACAGAGATGAAGAAATACTGACATAGAAAGTCTGAATGGACACATCCTGTCTTAGTTAATTAAATAAGTAAGAAAGGAACTATTTGGCTAAAAGCAAATGAAAATTTCAATCCCCAAACACCGAGGAACCTGAAATACTGAAAATTCTAATTTAAAAACACTCTGAAACTATACCAGAGCCCTGGAGGGTGAGAGAGGAAGAGAGGAAACCATGGAGTGAGACGGTGTTACAAATGGGTTGAAGAACTGAGTTTTGGCTTTGCCTTTATTTTCCTTTTTATCTTTTGACCTCCTCCACCCATTTCTCCTCCCTGTCCCCAACCCCCTCACTTCTAGCCTCTGGACACCACCAATCTTTTTTCTGTATCTGTGAACACCTCAAAGTGTAGATGATTTAGTTTGGAATTTAGGATTAATTCATAGAAACTTAATTAACAGAATCCCACATCCTATGCTCAGGACCCAATTGTATTGCAGGAATATAAATAAGGACTATGGGTTCTATGGCGAAGTGAGATCCCTGAGTATTGAGATGGTCAGAAGAGAGTCTAAGGAAGATATACGTTTTGTTTATTCTTGAAAGGTAGATACAAGTTAGAAAGGTGGAGAGCGAGTCAAGGGAGAGCATGATCCCAAATTCCAGGGGTAAGAATGACATATTAAGAGAATAATGAGTATATATACATTGAGCAAAGCTTTATATACTATAAAGTAAATCAGAGATTTGTCTTAGAATAAAAATAATGATTTTCAAATCTTTTTTTTTAAACCTTTTTATTTCTGTTGAAGCAACACTAAGGTCTTTTGGGTTGATTTTTCTTGCTTGCTTTTATGTATTCACAAAGAAGCCATGTTTGATATGTTTGGAGTAAGGCATTTCAATTGATTTAAGAATTTTAATTCATAAGAAGATGAAGGAATAAAATAAAACACCATATAATTATACAGCCCTTACAAAAAGACTATTGTTGACATTAGGTGAATATTCAGGCAATTCTGTATGAATATATGAAGATTGGTAAATAGAATTGATAGTTAATCATATATAGTTTAAAAAAAATTTTTTTTATGTTTTATTTATTTCTAGGAGAGAGAGAGAGACAGCATGAGCAGGGGAGGGTCAGAGAGAGAGGGAGTCACAGACCGAAACAGGCTCCAGGCTCTGAGCTGGCAGTCAGCCCAGAGCCCGACACGGGGCTCGAACCCACGAACCGCTAGATCATGACCTAAGCGAAAGTCGGACGCTCAACCGACTAAGCCACCCAGGCGCCCCAATCATATATAGTTTTGTAAATAATAGGATCATACTATACATGTTTTAAAAGTCTATTTGTTATTATTTTAGTAACAAATGATTTCAAAATACAATTAAACATTTACATATCATCTAGTTCAATATGACATTTCATTGCCTAATAATATCTCAAATATCATGTTTTTTATTAACTACAATATATATGTGACATTTGAGCACAGTTGTGAAATCCTTCATTTTTAATTTTCTGGGTTTGTGTATATAATTTCAATTCATATCCACAATGCTGCATTTATTTAGGGGTTGATTTTTTGAAGTGTTAAAAATACTGCATTAATTAACACTCTTGGATTCAAATAGCAAAAACATAACTTGAACTAACTTAGAAAAGGGAAATTACTGGAACAGGATTGGGACCTCTAATGAAAAACAGTAAAGATAGGGACAGTGGGCTCCAGAACAGAGGAAATAAAACGTTTTTGCTTCTCACTGTGTGTTTGCGTCTCCTTGCATAGTAGACCATATATCCACATGGCTGGGAACGTGGTTGCTCAAAGCTACCAGGCCTGGTATCCCACATCCCTCCGGAGAAGGACAGATTCTCTTCCCTTAGTTCTAAATTGAAAGATTTTGAGGAAAGTCTGATTGATTTGGCTTGGGTCAGGTGCCCAGTCAATTTTGAATGGAGCCCCCTGGCATAATCATGGCACTGAGGGGTCTGCTCCCGTATACCTGGTATGTTTTGGTGGAAGAGCTCAGTAACTACCCTCCCCTAATTTGTGTCAAATGTATTTATAAACTATACTTGGTTTAAAATAGAAAGAGGGGAGGAGGTGCAGTTAAAATGCTATTGTAAATTATAAAAGTTCAGAGCACTCAGTCTCTTCATTGTTTACAATTATAGGAATAATGTTTGATAAATGTACAATTTATTTACATGCATGCCATCATCTTTCTTTTTATCCCTGTACATAATAGCATTATAGAGAAATTCATGGGAAACTATCTTGACTCTTTATAATTTAAGAATAAAACAGTGTGTTGTTATCAGTGCAGAAAAAAGATTAAAAATGAGTTTCTGGTGAAATAAAGTTTGCCCGCTTTCACACCTGGATAACTGACCTTTAGAAAAAGAAAATTTAACTTCTAAAATGTTTTTCCTCTGCTCCGGGCTGTGGAAAGCAGACTAGGGATGAATAATAAAAAAGGGAGACTAATCTTAAAGTATAAGATGCCTAAAATAGGATCTGGGAATCAGAGAATTAGAGGTGGAGCTGAACTATCTTTGTTTGTCAGGCCTGACCACCTCTATTATATTAAGCCACAGGGTGTAAGGTTTAAGAGCAGAACTTCCAGAAATTATAATTTTTTGTGTGGGTACAATATTCGTTCTTAAAGTGTTACTATCCAGAGGGAGAAAATAGCTGTGCTCACTAGGAAGAGAAAGCTGAGGACTATGTGGGTGGTAGCTTGCTAAAGACAAGAGATAGTGGAAGAGAGGTTTCTGAGAGCATGTGCACCAGACAGAGTACTAGGATCAGTCCATACCCAGACAAGATCAGTTTGGACACTGTACTCCAACAACAGGAAATGGCAGCATGGGACCACACAAACATGCCAGATTAGTGCATCAGGAAAAGAAAAAAAACATAACCTGAAAACCATTTGGTGAATAAATATTAAAGCTTGAACCAAATATGAAGGTGATGTTGGCTGGCAGCCATTAAAGAAAGATGTTGCCTCACTTCTCAAAGGAAATCCTTCCTATTTCTGGGATTTAATGGTAAAATCTGATCCTTCATCTACGCCTTGTAGATACTTTTCCAAGTGTTTTTTTTAATGTAGACAGTTCCTGCCCTATTCCAAGAATGTAGTAGTTCCAGAATCTGAGGCTAAAGCAGTATACTTTCTTGATAAAAACCTAATCTGTTAATAATTTAAAAAAAGATGTGAAAAAATGGAATCCACCTTTTACCATTTGGAAACATTAATTCATTGATTTGGCATATTTACTTTAATTTAGGTCTTCCTTGCCCTCATCAATGATTTTTTTTCCTAGGGATACAAACCTCTTTTCATAGTAATTGACTCCAATTTTGTTGAATTGGTGAGTTGTTTGGATTTGTGTATTTATTTATTTTTTGCTAGATTTCACCCTTTTTAAAAGGGTGTTAAGGAGGAATGTCAAGACAATTTACAGAAGCTCATTCTCCCACTTCCTGAACTGTTCCTATTTTTAACTCAACATTTTTTTCTTTAAATTGCAGCAGCTTTCTGAGGCTATTAGGCTACTATTCAATTAGGTATTGCTTCTGTGTACACAATGGCACCCCAAGAGCTTTCAAGTGCTCATACAGTTTCAGAAATGTTTAATTTGCTACCAGGGAATAGCTTAGTTCAGAATAGCATGAGGAAAGCAGAAAGAAGAAAGCAGCATACTATTTCTTACACCTGTGGGTACTAATGAAAGAAAATAAAAACAAAATAAGAAAGCTAAGATTTCTTGATCTGTTACCATGAAATAAACATTGTGTTTTATTTTATTTGACCTTCACAAGAATGATTTGAGGTTGGTAACAGTATTCTCATTTTGCTGATGAAGAAACTGAGGCTCGGAGAGACAATTATTTACTCAATGACACAGAGCTAATAAGTGGACTTAGGATTTGCACTCAAATTGTCTGATTCTAGAAACCATGTTTTTAACCACCAGTTTTCCTAAATTGACTGAAATGGTACTGAACACGTTTTGTACTAGTGGTGCTGGAAACCCTCCGCTCCTAGTTGCCTTTTGAAGTTCTACCATGCTTTAAGATCCAGATTTTATCTCATCTCCTCCAAGAAGACTTTCCACATCTCTCCAGCCAAAAGCAACATTCTTCTCTCTTCTTAATCCTGTAACACTTTGTTTCCATTATTGTTTTCAAAGTTTGCCTCTGATTAGCAATTTGGGATTAGCAATTTGCACCTATCCTGTGAACTGCTGGAGAGTCAGCACTTTAGCTCATGCAAGTTAATTTTTCCCCTGGTGCCTAGAATAGTAGGTACTCAAAATATTTTCATTGCTGATGGTTTTGAAAACTCACTAACAACTTAATGACCATTGCATTTTGTAAATTCTGGGTTGAAAGGAAGAGTGAAAAGGCTATTTTCTTTTTTGAGTGTCTTCCTTGTACCTGGTTATGGTTGAGGACAAGTTGTCCAAGAGCTACCTACAGAGTTACAGGCATTGATTCACCTGATACTTACTGTCCGCTTCCAGTCTTCTAGGAGCAGGGAATATAGTGGCGACAGAGACAGATTGTATCACTTTTCTCTTGGAGTTTAGGATCTAATGGGAAGACGAATAATAATAAGGAGGTGCCACTGAAGTCTACAATTATAAATGTACTGTGGAGGAAACAGAGGATTCTAGAATGGGGTAGTTGAGGAAATGATATTTAAGTGAAGACTTGATGGGTGGGAAAGGAAAGAGCTCTGGGATAAGCAGAGGGAAGAATGTCCTTAGCAGATGGGATATCATGGGTGAGAATCCTGAGGTGGGAAAGAGCTTGAAAAATTGAGTCATATTGTCATGGCTCAGACTCAAATGTCATGGAATAGATAATACAGCAACAGTTACTTTCTGGTGGTCAGTTCTCCATCCTGCATGCATGACAAGCTCTAAATGAATTGTATGGTTATAGATTAGACCATACCAATATTTTGATTATTTTAGGAGCCTTAATGGCCAGTTACTTAATCGGTAAAGTCATGCCTTTTGTAGCTTTGTTTACCTTTGAAGTTGTGTACTTGGTTCAGATTATAATATCTGACAAGACAATCATGATATTTACCATTTACTGAGTGCTTATATGCCAACTTATATGTTAACCATTATATTTTTATTATTTCTTCTAATTCTCTGCAATTTTTTCTGTAAAGGGTAAGACAGTAAATATTCTAGGCTTTGCAGGCCAAATGGCCTCTGTTGTCACTATTCAACTTTGCTGTTTTAACACAAAACCAGCTATATATAATATGTAAATAAATGGGTGTGGCTTCATTCTGATAAAACTATATTTCTGGAAACCGAAATTTAAATTTTATATAATTTCAAATATTATGAAATATACTTAAAAAACTGGTTTACTCTTTACAAACATAAAAACTAATCTTAGCTCACAGGATATACAAAAATAGGCACTGGACAGGATCTGGCCTATTGTCTATAGCTTGCCTATCCCTGCCTTCCTCATTGTCTCCATTTAATTGACAAGGAAGCTGAGTTCAGTGTAAAGTAATTTATAGCCAGAATTGAACCCAAACTTATAGATTCCAACGTTCCTGTCTTTAACTCAAATGCCTCACAGCAATAACAATTCTTTTGGGTTCATGGAATAGCTTCCTAACTGTTTTTGTGTATAAATCCTAGTCCCCAACTAGATTGCGCATTGCTCAGCAGAAGAGGCTGACTTTCTTCTGTGTGTGTTATTTTCCTCCACAACAATGACAGACTTGCAGGAGGCATTCAAAAGATTGAAGGCTTATCTTTCCTTCAAACAATCTCTCTGAAAGTGACTTGGAATTATGAGGATTTGGGGAATACATAGCAATCATATTTCTATTTTCTGTATAGTTTTATCTCCCATGACCATGAAGATTGATTAGAAATATGATAAAAATTATAGGTGCAACTCTCATGTCGCATTTGTAGAATTAGTGTCATTTACCCGTTTTCACATGCAACTCTCATAAAACACACAAAAAAAGTTGATTTCTCTTCCTTCATGGAATTAATTGTCTTCTAGTTCTCTAAACCATGGGGAATTTTTAGTTTTTTAGTTTGAAATTGTGGAGTGATTTAAAGGTAAATGTTAGCACTTTTAAAACTAAAAGAAAATGTGTATATAAGTGGAAAATGCTTGAAAAGACCCATAATCATTAATAGTACCTGGATAAACAGTGTCTTACTGTCTTGCTGTCTCTTTTCATCTCTCGCCCTTGTTAACTTAAAATTAAAATTTATATGTGATCAAGCTATCCCAGGGATGTATTAACATTTAGAAAATTGCTGATTGTTTTAACAATGAGAACTGGCTTTGCTATTTAGGGTTCTGGTTGTGGCAGATATTTTCTATAAATTGGAAGACCTAAAATATATCGGACCACGGTTTTGGTAGAAGTATATTTCAAGCCGATTTACACTATCATGTACCAGACTACATATCTTTTATAAACATAATAAAATTTTAAGATCTTAACTTAAAAATGTGTGGGTGGGTATAGTGTTTCGAAATTCTTCTGGAGGGTGTGATAGCAACAAATTTTGAAGACCTTGGATTTAGGGAATTAGTTTTAAAGTGCTTTTTATGAAAGCTGGACTTCTATAAGATACCTAATGATCATCTGCCTTTAGAGGCACATCTTTTACTTGACCACCCCTCTCCACCCTACTCTGGCTTCATGGTAAATGTAAGCATGATAGGATATAGAGAAAATGATGTGCATACAAGCTACCGTAGTTTTTCAATAAGCCTCTCACTTTCTAGTATTTGCAGGAAGAAGAAATGTTTTGATGTTTGTTCTAGATAGGAACATGAAAGGGCTGTTTTAAAGTTTCATATATTTCAGACATGCAGAAGTATGTCATTGTTGAAAATGGTAAACAGCTGGAGAATATAACTGCCTTGAACAGCTGGAGAAGGGAGTTAACTTTATACTATTTAGAAGTCTGGAAACAGAGAAAGCACATTTTCTTAACTACAGTGAACCTCAGCAGCATGATGCGTAGTCCATGTGCCTATACAACAGCCATTCGTGCTAAAAAATATGTTCCCTTTGCTTATATGAGGGACAAGGCTTCGAAAATGAAAATAAATCAAGTAACTAGCTTCTCACCTCAGCAGCTGATTGCCACAAAATGGTAGCAAGGCCTTAGGGGAGGAGAAATGAAGTTTTTGGCTTCAGTGGAGTTTTCTCAAGGGAGGGTTGGTAGCAAGTTATATTTCTTTGGAAGTCAACTTAACTTTACTGTGGTTTAGTGGAGGAAGAGTGTACTTAAGAGAGCCCTGGGGTCCCAAAAGAATCAATGCTGCTTCCAATTGGCACTTTCAAATTTAAACAAATTATCGCCTTGTGGAGGCATAACTTTTTCATTAGGTTTTCATTGGGAATAAACTTCCTGTATTTGCTGCAGGCTGAGTATGTATTTCCATTAATTAGCAAGGCAGGAAGCAAAGAAGCCAAAAAGATAAGCCAGCCTAGGTAAGACTCAAGAGTTCTTGAACCTGACTAAAAACTACATAGGTTGACAAAAACAAACTTAGAACTTCTACACCAGTAAGTGGAAACTTTGGTGAATTATTTGGCCTCAAATTTTTAATCACAGCATCATAAAAATCTTCTTTGGAAACACATTTTTGTCTGTAGTTTTAAAAGTTTTAATAAGTTTTCTATGTATAAATGAAATAAATAAATAAATAGCATTTGATTCTAAGACTTTTAGTCTTATATCATTTGAACAACCCCAATGTAAGAAAACATGAAGACAACAAATATGTATTTAAAGGAGGCATGAACCAAATTTTAGAACGTTTAAAATGTGATACGATTTACAATTAATAATTTACTTTTGACCTAAGGGGGAAAAAATGGATGTTAAAGTCATATTTACCACATGTTGAGAAGCTGAAAAATGATGACCATTTGGAAATAATTTGGTGAAATTGTCTAAAATTTAGACATATATATATTTAGATGTATATATTTGGACTACATATACACTTCACATAGTAATTTCATAAATAAGTAATATAAACGGGCTATAAATGGCTAATCTGGCATGTGAAATTGACTGAATCTGCTAGGCATTTGTTTGGAAGGTGTTTGATGAAATTCAGTTTCTAATAGTGTAACTTCCAACAATTTGTAAAGGTGTAAGTCACTTCTACAAATTCCACAGTGTTCTGAGTATATTTAAGCTGAGCTTAGTTTTCTTGTATTATGTGTTTTATTTGGGGCTGTTTTTCTTTTGAATTTTAAACCCTCATATGCTACTGGAAAGAGCATTGAACAAAGACAATCCTTCATGACCACTTTAATGGGCCATGTACCCATTTGTGGTTCAATTTTACAATGTGTTGTCAATTCTTAAGAAGTTATTATGAAAGCAGACAAATAGCAGATTGAATATTTTTTAAGTTTCTCAAATGAATGAGTTCATATATTAATATTGTATTAATATTCAAAACTCTTGAAAAAAATCTTTGTATATAAGTTTGAAGTTTAATATGTTTATAGTGTGCACAAAAAAGATAAACCCTATATGTGTTGACTTATATATTATGTATTTTTTCAGAAGGTCTTGTATCATTCCTCTGTTGTAATGATATAAAAATTAGGTAAAGTTAAGGACTGGTGAAATTGTCTTCTTTCCAAGGTGAGCAGTGAAACTGAGATTGGGAAGTTGTTTCCTGATAAGAAAGCTCGTTAGCTCATTCTGAATTACATGGGAAAGTTCTGTTCAGGACACAAATGACAGTGCTGGTACAGACCTAAAACCTTAAAATGGATGAGTGTGTTTGAGAATCAAAATTTGAAAAGATATAGGGTAGAATTACTGGAAGGAGTTAATGAAGACATTTAGGTTTTAGGGCTCTGAGAAGAATGCTTACTGCAAAAAGGGCCTACAAAATTTTGCATCAACCACTGTCAGAGTGTTTCTATTGAAAAGAACTCTACCATTATTTTTTCCCTTAGATTACACGATCCAATTCAACTATCATGTCCAAGTCTTTACCATGTGTCCAGTGAAGATTAAATATGAATGCCACTGACGTTTCAATCTGAAAAATGACGTTCATTAAACATTTAGTGTGCTTTATAGGAATCAGATTTCCTAATTCTCACAGTAGCTCTCTAAAGTATGTATTGTCATAATCCTCATTTTACAGTTGAGGACACTGAGTGCCCAAAGTCATACATTAAGAAGTGGTACCACTGTTTGAAATCAAGGATTTTCAGAGCCCGTGTCACTCATTACTGTTTTACTTCAGGAGAAGCACTTGAATAGCTCACCATCTAGTAGAGAACAGGAAACATAAGATTTTAATATGGTAGGGTAAATGCAATCAAAGAACTATGCACAAAAAGCAGGGCTACTATAAAAAGAGGACTGTTAATATTCTCTGTGGAGTGGTCTTGTAGAAGGAGCTTACAGGGGCAGTAACATTTAGGAAGGTGTTGCGGATAAAGAGAAGCTTTCTAAGTAGGCAAAGTGGGAATGGCCATTCATGGCTAAGGGAAGAGTATATGGAAACACAGGCACTACAATGTGAGTTTGTGTAACTACAAGTAGTTCTGTAATGATAAATGTTAGATGGGGTAGGGTGTGTGTGGAGTGTCCAAGAGCTGAGAATAAAGAGATTGGTAACAAGCGGAAGAGGTGGATCTTTTCAACCAGAATAAGGGGCTTCAGTCATGAAAGAGTCAGATTTGTTAATTAACTTGATTGCTTATGTGGACAAATTTGTGGTGGTCATATGGAATGGGCGGGAGACCAGTGCAGGAACCTAACCAAGGATATTACCAGCTCTGGGGTGGGGAAGCGGGTGGATGGTGGAGCATTTCGGTAGAGAAAACAAGAGCAAGAGCAAGCTTGGAGAAGATACTGAGTTTGAGTCAAGTTTGTAGTTCTAGATGGGTCATCTGGTAATATTTTGTGTTTCTTCTTTGTCTAGAATTTCCTTTAATATGAATTTGAATATGCAGATATTCTAAATATTGACTCTGAATGATCTGTTTTGTGGGGACAGATGCTCAGAGAGTCAATGTTAAAAACCAGACAGCGTCTCTGTATTTGCTCATCCAGAGTTCAGATTTGTCTAAAGAAGAATCAGAACTCTGTGAGTAAATGCCTGCAGCTCTGCTCAGACAGTCAAACCTGAGATATAAAAGGAGGATGGCCAAAGAGGGGTGAGGAGCGGCTATAACCTTTGTACTTGGCAATATGCCTCCTTACTCTGAAGACCAGTTGTTCTTTAGCTGTTAATGCTGATTATACAGAAAAAAACACTTCATTTTGATTTGTCCAATGAAATACCCTTTTAGGAAACAAGTGGCAGTACCAAATTGGTCTATTCCTGGATCAATGCAAATCCGAGAGTTCTTTTGCTAAAGACAGTGGTCCTACCATTTCAGCGTGGTCAATTAGCAGAGGTAATATGAAAACATTCCACTCTGCTCTAGAAAGCAAATAGCTTTTGGACAATTATTAAGCAGTTTTATCCTGTGTTCCTTCCCTGATGGAGTTAAAGGCATTAGGATTTGAATTTTGCCCACACTCACTATATAGAGCATATGTCATTTTCTCCGTCTTTATTGCTATTCATATCGAGGTCAATTATGAGCTGCTGTTTAATGTCACCATGAAATTGTTCAATTATTTTTTCTCAGCATCTAAGCAGCAATCCTCAAAGGGATTTAGGAGGAGTAGTATTAATACTAAGGAATTCTTAGGAAGTCAGTTGTGCTAGATGGCTCTCCTTTTGTGTTTCATCCCTTCTCAATTATGAGAGCCAAAATGCCTGATAAGTTGTTAATGAATAACTCAGTATCCAATCTTCCCTTTGGTTAATATTGGTGAAAATAATAATTCCTTCCCTTGATGGTAGAATCATAATTAAAGAGACACTGTTATCTTTGCCACTTCCCCTGCTCCTTAATAACTAATCTCTTCTGGATCCCAAGGCCTTGTGTTTATTCCTAACTAGGGAGCCACTGGGGTGAGTTTTCATTTTTCCATATTAATGTTGGAATGGAGGCAGGTGAGATGTAAAAACACTGGTTTTGTTTTCTTTCTTTCTTCTTCTTCTTCTTCTTTTTTTTTTTTTTTTTTTTTTTTTTTTGCCGTGAGTCATGAGTTATCTTTGTACAATACCAGTATTTATCTGCTTGCAGTTTACAAATAAAATGCCCTTGGATCTCTCTTACTATTGTCTTGATTTGCAGGGAGATGCACAGAGAAATATTTTGATAAAGAAACAAGTATCAGTGCTTGCCTAGAAACATTTTATGTTCCAGTTACTTTTTTTTCCCTCTGTAGCCTAGTTTGGGTTTTTGGAAATTAGCCTGATGTCTGCTTTTAACTCTGGAATTTTGTTCTCTCTCTAGCAATGCAAAACCCGGAAAGTATTTTTTGAGACATTACAGTTTATTTATTTATTCAGCCAAGCTATTATGCACAAGTTGCCATGCTAGATATTCTTGAGGGAAGGAAAGAAACTGGATGAAATAGCCAGGGACCCTCTTTCAAGGAGTTTGTGGTATAATTGAGGCAGTACACATGTAAACAGCTAACTGTAATGCAAAGCAGAGAGAATGGAATGTTATAAGAGGACAAACAAAAGACTGTGGGAGAACAGATGGAGGAACAGTTTTCAAAGAGATGACTTCATGGAAGCAGAAACGTTTGAGCCAAACCTTGTGAGAAGGATTTTTATAAGCAGCACTGGGCATTTAGGCTGAAGAAATGCCATTGCAGTCACAAATGTCATTACAGTTTATGGTTTTTTCATCTTCTTAACCATTCCTGCCACTGCTTTTGTCCTGTTCTTCAGGGTCCTTCTCTTTTCTATTTGTGTACCCATCTTCCAGCCTCATTCACATTTTTTAACCTCATTTTCCTCCTGCTGCTGTAGTAAGCTTTATAACTCACAAGTTTCATTCTGTCTCCTCTGCTTGAGAATTACTATGGTATTCCATTGCCCCCAAATAAAGACTGAGCTTCCTGTCTTAGTATATGAGACCCACTGTTATCTGGTAGGTCCCTGTGTCTGCCATAGATATCTTTGTGCGCTCTCATTCAGGATTACCTATTTGGCAAGCATATATTTGTACCTATTTGTCTTTCTGACTTTAATGCCTTCCTCTTTCTTCTGCCTGTCAAACACTAGGTTTAGTCCCTTCTAGCTCTACTAAAGTTAGCAATCAAGACACTATTTACTCACATAGTACTGTAGGCTAGCATGAGTGGAGCAGGTACATGGCACCTTTCCAGAGTGCTATTTAACCAACTTTATTCATATCTAGTTGTGCCAATGTTACCCTCAGGTGGTAGGGATTCTTCTTTTGTTTTGTTTTGTTTTTTGTCTTTTTTTTTTTTTTTCCAGATGAGCAGGGGTTGTTGGTATTAGTTTATTACCAAATAAAATTTTTAGATTTAGTAATTATTTATGTATCTTTTGGTCATGTTATGATAACTAAGCAGATACTAGAATAGGTTAATTTTGAAGAAAGAGTGAAAGAAATGAAATAACAAAGGATTGGGGAGCTAGAAGTATCTGAGGGGAATAGTAGTAGTTGAAGGTGAGGAAGTGGCATAGTAGAGGGTGTTTTCCAATATCCACAAGTATTGTACTAAGAAAATATGTATTTTTATGATATCAGTCAATCTTCAAGTGAAAAGTTGGATTCATTCATTCATTTATTCAGTAAATAATTATGGAAAAAAGGCCACTTACAAGAAACTGGGTACATGCTTGATCTGGGGCCTATGCCTGTGTTTTTTCTGTGTTGACTTTTTTAATGAATCCAGGTAAATCCATGCTACTGATTGAGAGGAACATGCAAAAAGCTAATTTGGAGACCTGGAATCCAGCTTGGGGGGTTTTGTAAGGCTCAGTTTATTTTCTCTTTATGCTTCAACTCACTCAGTGCTTGACCCACTTGGCTCCTTATGGTGTTGGCTCTCCTTTATCATCTATTTTGACTTGGTTACAGGGTTTCCGATTACATTCCAGTGCCATTCACTTAACAGGTGGAAGGGCCATTGTTCTGATCTAGAGTGGCTTGCCGACCATGCTGCTTGGACCTGCAGCAACTTCTAGGCTCTGTTTGCCTAGGATGGGTTGAGGGGAGATCAGACACAGATGTTCAAAGCAGATATGTGGATTATGTGCTGTGACCAACTAGTCCTGAGTCCAGAACTTTAGGTCACTTTCATTGGATCTTTACTAACAATTTATTTATTTATTTATTTTGCACTTTTTTTTTTTTTAAATTTATTTCTAGGGGAGAGAGAGAGAGACAGCGTGAGCAGGGGAGGGTCGGAGAGAGAGGGAGTCACAGACTGAAACAGGCTCCAGGGTCTGAGCTGGCAGTCAGCACAGAGCCTGACGCGGGGCCCGAACCCACAAACCGCGAGATCATGACCTAAGCGAAAGTCGGATGCTTAACTGACTAAGCCACCCAGGCGCCCCATGCACTTTTTAAAAAAAATTTATTTGTTTATTTATTTAATTTAATTTTATTTTTTTACAAATAGTTTATTGTCAAACTGGTTTCCATATAACACCCAGTCTCATCCCCACAAGTGCCCTCCTCCATGCCCATCTCCCCCCTCCCCCTGCACATCCATCAGTCCTCAGTTTTGTCAGCATTCAAGAGTCATGGTTTGCCTGTCCCCCTTTCCCCCACCATTTCCCCCCTTCTTCTCCCCCATGGTCCTCAGTTAAGTTCCTCCTAATCCTCCTATACGTGCAAACATATGATATTTGTCCTTCTCTGCCTGACTTATTTCACTAAGCATAACACCCTCAAATTACATCCACGTTGCTACACATGGCCAGATTTCATTCTTTCTCATTGCCATGTAGTATTCCATGGTATAGATAAACCACATCTTCTTGATCCATTCGTCCATGGATGGACATTTAGGCTCTTTCCATGTTTTGGCTATTGTTGAGAGTGCTGCTATGAACATT